>NC_073313.1:356212227-356877227 GCF_027595985.1 Sorex araneus | reverse complement strand
GCACCAGATGTGTTCATGAGAAAGTTTTCATTCATTTTTGTCCATCATCAACGTGGAACCTTATGAACATAGCCGAGAGTAGTTACTATCACAAACAGGCTCTAATATAGTCCAATTAGTTATTAAGAGAAAACAGATATAATTATAATTGTATCCATGGCATTTGGGAGCCAATTTGTGGAGGTGGCCTGAAGCTGTGAGACTTCCTGGAGGGGCTCTGTCAGATTTTCCAAGAATCCTAATAGTTCGTTCTCAGAAGAAATGTCAAGTAGCTCATTCTGTCAATCCAGCAGATGCTCTGCTGATGTCTTTGGGGAACAGTGTCAAAGTGACTGGAAAGTGGATGCCAAGGATAAAAGAATGTGTTTACCCTTATCACTTAAAGTTCATGTTCCTTAGAATCGGGTGCTTGATTATCTACCAAAGGAATGGTGGAAGAGTCAAGCATGTGACAACAGCAGGACCAGAGAATTTAGTTTGCCCTCTGCTTCTTTCAGATGATAGTCTGGGATTATGAAAAATGCCTTGATTTCAATTGCTTGGTTTTGTGTAAGTTTCCCCTTTTGTCTGACAACTTATGTTTGGGCAGTATTCTCTTTTTTAAAATACATATCTGAAAAATATTGTGTTTTTGCATTTGTTGTTCTTTTATTTTTAGTGTTTTCAATATTTTTTTCATCGAATAATTTTATAAAGATGCAAAGTAAGCAATTAAAATATGGAAATTATATTTGCCCTGTGCTTTCTCATGCACTACTTTATTTAAAATAAAGCACATGCCTTTTTTTCAATGTCATTTTATACATGAAGAAATGTAATTTATGCATTGAAGTAACTTGTTTAAAGTGGCACAATTAATTAAAGGAAGTGGATTGAGAACTCAAATTGATCATATTTTCCCTACTAAAAAAATAAGAACACTGCAACTTTCTCCATTCTTATTGGAAAGTATAGTGTAAGCTTAAAATTTATGAAGACAGATTTAAAAAGAATTTTAGAGGGGCTTACAAGGCAGGGCTCGATCGACTGGAAGCCACTCAATCAGCTCTACCTAGAGGTTCTGGCATGTGTGGGGCAGTCCCTAAGTGTCAGGGTTTGAATTCTGAATGATGCATATGAAAGAGATACACCCTTAACTCTGAGCCATCTCTGTCATCCATGAGTGATTATCTTAACTCATGATATTTTAATTGTAGCAAACTTGAATAGGACCTGAAGGATAGTACAACAGGCCTTGTACATGGCCTCTGTCGACCTGGGTTTGATCCCTGGCATCCCATTTGATCCCCAGAGCACTGCCAGGAGTAATTCTTGAGTGAAGAGCTAGGAATAATCTGTGAGAATCTCTGGATGTGACCAAAAAAATGAAGAAGAGAAAGAAGGAAGGAGGGAAGGAGGGAAGGAAGGGAGCAGGGAAGGTAGGGAGGAGGGAAGGTAGGGAGGAAGGAAGGAAGGAAGGAAGGAAGGAAGGAAGGAAGGAAGGAAGGAAGGAAGGAAGGAAGGAAGGAAGGAAGGAAGGAAGGAAGGAAGGAAGGAAGGAAGGAAGGAAGGAAGAAAGGGAGGGAGGGAGGGAGGGAGGGAGGGAGAGAGGAAAAACGGAGAATTCTAGACAAGAGTAGGATTATGGAGAACAAAGAGCAAGAGGGTAAGAAGGTCTATGAAGAAAAGAGAAAGCAGGGACTTTAGATTAGGGTTTACATTTTCAATATCATTGAAAATGGACATTTTCATCCACATGCTACTTTTTGGCCCAGTTACTCAGGGCCCACTTATTCCACTATTGTGAGTACTTTTCCTTTACGGAAGTGTCATGTCTGACTTCATCACTGTATATTTATAATAGTGACAGGAAGGATAAACACAGATTCCCAGGAAAATTAAAAGTAAACTTATTAACATGTGAAACCTCCTGTTTCACCATTGATAAGCCAAAGATGTAGACAGTTTGATCCTAATAAGTTAAAATATGCATATTTTAAAAGAGAATCAACAAAGGGCATATAGAGCACTTTGAAATAAAGTTTTGGGGCCCATGGCATAGATATATGACATGAAATTGCTGGGCTGTCCAGAACATAGGTGTGAAGATCCTCAACAAAATATTAGAACATTAAAACAAGGACTACATTAAAAGGTTAATACTTATGGTTTATAGTTATAGGTTACACAATAATAAGTAGGATTAATCTCAGAGTTACAAGGATGGATGAACATATGCAACTCACTCATAGTAATATCCCATATTGATACAAGAAGAAATAAAACATAAAATTGTCTGATTTCATCAATACATAGAAAGCATTTGATAATATCCATTGTCAAATAATGATAAAATCTCTAAATACAGTGATGATGAAGGAAGTTTTCTCCATATAAGTTAAGATGATTATTATAACCCCATTGCTATTGTTATATTCAACAGCATAAAACTGAAAGCTTTCTAAGATCAGGCACGGATAAAATTGTTCACCGTCATCCCTATTATTTAAAGTATTAGAAGTATTTTCATAGAAAATAGCCAAAAATGAGAGACATTAAAGAAATTAAGTGGGTCTGGAGCGATAGCACAGCGGGTAGGGCATTTGCCTTCCACGCGGTCGACCCGGGTTCAATTCCCAGCATCCCATATGGTCCCCTGAGCACCGCCAGGAGTGATTCCTGAGTGCATGAGCCAGGAGTAACCCCTGTGCATCGCCAGGTGTGACCCAAAAAGCAAAAAAAAAATTAAGAAAGTAAATCAAATGATCAATATTTGTTCAGATAACATGATACTGTCCTGAGAAAGCTCTAAACACTTTAGACACACACACACACAAACACACAAAATAAATAAATATATAAATAAATGGATAAAATAAAAAAAATAAAAATCCTCCTTGTAACAACTTGTAAAAGTAGCATGCTACAAAATGGACAGAGAAATCTATGATTTTATTACATGCAAATAATGAAGCAGAAGCGGATACAATTCAAAAATAAAAACAAAAGCAAATGTAATCCACAATTTGTTTCAAAATATCAAGTACATGGAAATCAGTCTAATGAAAGAGGTGACTTAGACATAGAAAACTGTCATTACTAAAAGAACTAAAAGATGCAAGCAAATGGAAACACATCCCCTGCTCATAGACTAGAAGGATTATAATTGTCAATGTTTGCCTACTTTTGTAATTTCTCTCTCATTGTTTTTTCATAGCCTGAAGCATACAGTTTGATAAACAAGTCTTTATGGAAAATACTATAGTTAATAGTAAATATTTACTCATAATGAGTAAGAAAATTTCGGTAAATAACTTAATCATAATAAAATCGACTGAAACAGTTTAATGTTTTATTTTAAAAATTCCTACCATAGTTTATTTTAAGCTTATTTTTGATTATTGACATTGCTTCTTTATTTTAAAATGGTTTTGTAATAGCAATTTTTGATGTGAAAGCTTTCAATTCAGTCTTTTCTCTAGAGATAGAAATTAATTTCCTTAAAAATCAATTATTTTAGGAAATATTACTTAAACTTCACAGTGTTCTAGAAGTAATGTTTATGTTTTTTTAAGCACAGTTAAATTAAGGAAAGCTATATGTCTTCTTTATGAGATATAAGGTTTTGTAATATTATTAACTATAAAAATACAAACAAATATCTATTTTTCTGTATTAGTAAAATAGTTAACATGAATAATATACACAAAAGCATGAACATATATTTTCATAGGAAAGAATATCACATTTGACCAGGCATACCTGTAGAATAAATTATTGTATTTTAATTGTACATATCTGATGATTTTATGAGTTTACCAGAATACTCTTGCAAGTATAATTATTTTTGACATCATCTTTCTTTTATTTCTCCAATTATTTCTAGTTCCAAGAACATAGGGCACATGTCACGATCACTGGCTAAGCACTATCTAATCAATAGCATTGATTCACCTCAGTAATCATTTCCTGACATTAATCGCATAATGAACGTATGGAAATCAATTATTGCTCCTTTTGATTAATATTATCAGGTAAAAACACTATTTCTTTATGCAATTAATTTTATATTTAGATCATTGCCAGGGTGAAAATATTCACAAAACATTTAAAATATTTTCTAGGCTGGAGAGATAGTACAGCAGATAGGGTGCTTGCCTTACATGTGGCACTCTGGGTTCCATCTCGAGCACTGTAGGTGGTCCCTGGGGGTGACTAGGAGCATTTGTCTGAGCACAGAAGGCAGAAGAAAGCCTGATGTCCCACTAGGTGTGGCCCTAAAGCAAACAAACAAAAGTTCTGTTAGGTCTTCTAAATAGTTATTATTTACTTAATATTTTGTTATAGTTTTTCACTAACCAGGTATCAAATATGTAACAATAAATAAATCAAAGCCACAAAATAGACACAAATGAAAGTACTACAAACAACAATGTATAAACTCAAAACCAAAAAGAAGTACTGAAATAGTGTACAAAATGAACAAACTAATATAAAATAAACAGTGCCTCAGGGAACTGTGGCATAATATAAAGAAATTTCTTATGTCTAATATTTGAATATAATTTGTATATGTATTAATGGCATAATAGGCCAACTAAATAAGGTATATAGACAGAGCTTCTACCATAACTAAGCAACTCAAGAGAGGAGATTATAGTAGACTGACTTAGAGAAAATTATGTTATGTGGAGGCATTTTTTGTTTGTTTGTTTGTTTGTTTGTTTGTTTGTTTGTTTTTCACTTGGGTGGGAGATCACAGACTTCTGTGAATGGATTGAAGGGAAGGCATGCAATATCAGTTTAGTTTTAAACAGTTACTATGCTCGCATTTGCTATTGTCCCGATTTTGGTGTTCGGTTACATAAATGAGCTTGGAGTTAGAAGAGAAATGCAGGCAAGGGGCATTCATGTGCAGCACAATGATTCACAGATATATTTGGAAAGAGAAGAAAGTATGTGGCTATTGACAGAGTGAGCTTAGAGGGACAAATCCGCCAGCAGCTGATCCCTGATGCCAAGGTAAGCAAGTTAGGGAGAAGGGGGAAAGCCAATTTAGAGAAAGGAAGAAGCAGTGACAGAGGAGGAAAACAGTTTGATTTCTCAATGTCAAATGAAGAAAGTATTATCACTGATAAAATGTAACAGAGCAAATATTCCTCAGTGACCGGAGGATGATGACCTAACTTACCTCTTAACTAGAACTTCTTTTAATGTGAGCACAAATCATAACAGTCTTACAGATGTTTGTAGAATAAAAGGACAGATTTGGGACTATTCTAAAATTACCTAGTAACCACATGTAAATAAATCATATGTTTATAAAAACCATAAAATATGGCTCAAGCTTATTTCTTGCTTATAAAGTGTATCATTACCATAACATTTATAGCACACAATATTTTATTGAGAATACAGGAGAAAAAGAGCATATTCAAAATAATTTGCACATATGTTCGAAAGGCCAGTTTTCTATGTGTCCTTTAAAACCTTTTTTCCATAACATAATTTATATTAAAATAATATTTGAAAACAATGATTTATGTAAAATTTAAATATTTGACATTTAATTGTAAGTTATAGTTATCTTATTATTAGCATTTCAATAAATGTATTACTATTTTAAGTAAATGTATGATTTTATTTACCTTGAGTACATAAATAATAATACTAGTGCAATAGCATAGCGGGTAGGGCGTTTGTCTTTCATGTAGCCAACAGTGGTTCCATTCCTCCGTCACTATCAGAGAGCCCGGCAAGCTACAGAGAGTATCTTGCCCACAGGGCAGAGCCTGGCAAGCTCACCGTGGTGTATTTGATATGCCAAAAACAGTAGCAACAAGTCTCACAATGGAGATGTTACTGGTGCCTGCTCGAGCAAATCGATGAACAATGGGACGACAGTGCTACAGTGCTGCAGATAACAATAATGGAAATATAGCTATTATATTAGACTTCTAGAGAAATTGCCAAACAGTTTTTGAAAGTGGCTGTGTTATTTTTTTATTTCCATGAGCGTTAGCAAAATGTTAGTTTGTATATTCCCCCAATATTTTACCCATCCTGTTACATGAAGTGTGTTTTTTTTGCATACAATTTCTCATTACTAATCATGTTGAGCAGATTTTGTCATTCATAGTGGTCACTTGTATATTTTATTTAAATAAATATTATTTCAGAGCCAGAGAGATAGTAGAAGAATTGCTTGTCTTGAACGCAGATGACCCTAGTTTGATACTGAATACCACAAGGAGTGCTTCCTCAGCACAAGCCATGAGAAATGCCAGAGGGGCCCGAAAAATAAACAGAAAAGTTATAGAAATTTTATTTACAATATTTCTCTAGTTCCTGCATACTAGAGTCTGTCAGAAACATAAGTTGAAAATACTGTTTCATATTCTATCTGTTCTAGTATTTTAATAGTGTTCTGTGAAATACAAAATTGTCTAACTTTGATAGAGTAATTTTCTTCTTCATTTTTTCTTTTTGCTTTTTGGGTCACATGCAGCGGTGCTCAGGGGTTACTCCTGGCTCTGCACTCATGAATTACTCTTGGCATTTTGGGGGACCGTATGAGATACCAAGGATTGAATTGAGTTCGGCTGTGTGCAAGGCAAACACCCTACTTGCTGTGCTATTGCTCCATCTCATATCTGGTTTTTTTTTTTTTAGATTTAATAAGAAAAAAACATTGCCACTTCTGTGGTCACAAGTATTTCTATCCGTTTCTTTTCCAAATTATAGTTTTGGCCTTTGAAAAGTTTATTCAAGTCACATTTAAAAAAAAGTTAATGAATCACTGTGAAATACAGTTATAGTCTTACAAACTTTTGTGATTATGTTTCAGTTATACAATGTTCGAGTACCCATCCCTCCACCAGTGCTCATTCTCCACCACCAATTTTCCCAGTATCCCTCCTGCCACCTAAACACATGAACACATAAATTTTATATGTTCTATAAATTAGTATTCTTACACAATCATTTTCTATGTGAGTATACAGTTATATCAGAAATTGATGCTAAAAGTCTATTTCTTTCTCATTGTATTTCCTTATTATTTTTGTCAAGATTATTAACAATAGGCATGTGAATTTATTTCCTAATACTCAGTTCTCTGAGTAATATTGTTTTTATTAAACTCAGTACTTTCCTCTTTCAGCTTTGTTCATTTTTTCAAGAGGTTTTAGCTATACTGGAATCTTTGAAATTTCTTTTTAAAATTAATTTTGTTGTAGGGCTGGAGTGGCAGCACAGCAAATAGGGTGTTTGCCTTGCACGTGGCTCACCCGGGTTCGATTCTCAGAATCCCATTTTGTTCCCTGAGCACTGCCAGAGGTAATTCCTGAGTGCAGAGCCCGGAGTAACCCCTGTGTATCACCGGGTGTGACCCAAAAAGAAAAATAAAATTAATTTTGTATTAAGCACCATGGTTTACAATGCTGATTATTGTAAGATTTCTTGCAAAAATCATTCCAGAACTATGCCTTCCACTGAGTGTCCCCTTTACCCCCATAATTGTCCCAATGTCCTTCCCTCCACATACCTTACTTACCACACATAATAAGGAGTGATAAGTAAGCCTCCTACCAAACACCAGTTTTGGCTTCTGTTGCCCTTGGGCATTTGTTATTCCCTAACTAATTTTTTAATATAGCATATATAAAAGAGATCATTCTGTGTTTTCCTCCTCCTAGTTACTTCACTCACCATGAAAACCTTCAAACCCACCTGTATAGCAACTAACTGCATTATATATATATATATATATATATATATATATATATATATATATGTAGAGAGATATGTAGAGAGAGAGAAAGTTTGCTTTTTGGGTCACACCTGGCAACATACAGGGGTCACTCCTGGCTCTGCACTCAGGAATCACCCCTGGCGATGCTCAGGGAACCATATGGTATGCTGGGAATCGAGCCCAGGTTGGCGCGTGCAAGGCAAATGCCCTACCCGCTATACCATCACTGTAGCCCCAATTTTATATATATTTTTATAGCCAGGTAGTGGTCCACTGAATCTATATACCACAATTTCTTAATCTAGTTATCTGTTCACACTTGGATTGCATCAAGGTTTTGGCTGTTGTAAATAGTGCTGCAATGAACATAGTAGTGAAAATGTCTTTTCTGAATAGAGTTTTTCTGTCTATAGGGTAGATGCCAAGAAGCAGAATTGCTGGATTTTATGGGATCCCAATTCCTAGTTTTGTGGGGAGTGTCCATACTGTATTCCAAAAAGTATGGAATAATTGGCATTCCCTTCCAGCAGTGAATAAGGAGCCCTTTTACCCCACTTCCATATCAATAAATTGTTTTTATTCTCTGTAATGTGTGTCAATCTCACTAATTTGAAGTATCATATTGTCTTTATTTGAATTTCCTTAATGATAAATGAGGCACAGTTTTATTTGCAGTTCAATGCTTCTTAGTTTGATGCAGTATCATTTGTTTAGCTCTACTTCCATTATCTTGGCTAATAGCATTGAATCATGGAAGGTGACTCTAGATTAAATTTCATGAAGAGTTCTGCCTATGTTTTACTCAATAGAATTTATGGATTCAAGTCTGCGATTGAGGTTGTTAGAAAGAAGTCTAAGTTTCTTTTCTTCCATATGACAAACTGGCTTCCCCAATACAATTTGTTAAAGATGATTTTCTTGTTCCACTTAATATGTTTGCTCTTTTATGGAAGATTAACTGTCTATTAACTGTCTATTAACTGTCTATAGATCTGAGAATCTCAATTTTATTACATTAGTCTGAGAGTGTGTCCTTATTCCAGTACCATACTGTTTGGTTTACTACTGCTTTGTAGTATAGTTTGAAGTTGGGAAAAGAATAGTCTCATGTCTTTTTTTCCCCCAATGATTGCTTTGGTTATTTTTTAGGGGGAGGGGAATATTGATTCATGTAAATTTCTACAGTGTTTGATCTATGGCTTTAATGTAAAGGGATTTCTATAAAAAATATATCGATTCTGTATAATTATATGGGCAATATTGTCATTTTGGTAATATTAATCCTTCCAAGACATGAACATGGGATGTGTTCCCGTTTCCTTGTGTCTCCCTTTATTTGTTTTGTAATGTTTTATAGTTTTCATTATAGAAATCTTTCACTTATTTTATTAAACTGATTCCTAGGTGTGGGATAACATGGGGTTTGTCCTTTTAGCCTTGCTGTAGGGAATGGAGATTACCTTAGAGCAATGGTCTTTCTGTATGGATGCAGGAAGACAGTTAATTATATGCTTTGTAACTTGGGAGCTGATTGGCTCCAATAATATTTACTCCCGGGCATCTGCTTTCTCAACTCAGTTGCCCTTAGTTCCTAACACCTCGAAAGCAGGGTCCCAGATGAGAGATGGAATGGACCCAGGGCAAGCTGTGAGCTACCCTGGCATCGAAATGGGCCAGGCCAAAGCGCCAGAGGAGAAGCTACAGAGGCAGAGACAGAGAGACAGACAGAAGAGAGCACAGTGGCACACACAGAAGCAGAGCACAAGGAGGAGCCGTCCCGACCCAGTCCATACACAGTGGCTTGGGAACACCGGACTCGAGCGGTGCGTGTGAGAGAGAGCTGCCCGAGTGCCCGTGGACAACACAAGGACAAGACTCATCATTTCGTCTCCCCCTCTTGCGCGCACCGCCCTTGTGATTTTTTTACACCTAGGTACTTAATTTTTGAGGCACAGTTGTGAATGGGATTGGTTCTCTCTTTTTTCCTCTCTCTGCCTCTCTCTCCTATTTTCTTATTTTCATATCAAAAACTATAGATTTTTGCACTTGTTTCTGGATCCTGACACTTTGCTCCAAGTCTCATATATAGAAGCTTTACTGTTAAGTCTTTTGGGTTTTCTAGGTATAGTATCATTGAATTCTCATAGAAAGTTTCAGATTAAATCAAAACCAAAACAAAGAAAAATTTGGATTACTTTGTCATTATGACAAAAAAGGTCTAGCTGATATTTTAGTAGAAATTACATTAAATCTGTGGGCAGATGTAATTAATCTTATCCTAACAAGCTTATCTTTCAATCTATGATAATGAATTTATTTTAGTTTTTTCCATTTATTTAGGTCTTTGTGTTCATCATTTTTTGTGGTTTTCTTTGTATCAGTATTGTACACCTTTGTTAAGTTTATATCTAGGCATGATAACATTTTAACACTAATGTATATGTAGTTGTTTTCTCAATTTGATTTTGTATTATTGATATTGCATAGAAATTCAATTAACTTTAACAGGAGTAGCTTTCAAGAAGGAACTAAGCAGAAGGCTCTGTATTCCCCTCATTCTTACTTTTTTTTTTTTTAGATTGGTGATTTTAGCGGGGACGAACACCGTAGGGTTTGCTCCGGCTCTATGCTTAGGGGTCCCTTCTGGTCTGGCTCAGAAGACCTTATATGGATCTGGAGATCAAATCTAGGTCGGTGAATGTAAGGCAAGAGCCATATCTGCTGTTCTGTCTTGCTGTCAAGACCTCTTATCTTTAAATAAAAATAATGTAAATAACTGCATATATTAGTGCAATTTTTTCTTAGTTAAAGATGGTCTGACTTAATACTGTGGCTCACATCTCACTGAAAAGATTTTTCACCTCAGCTTCATGAATTCTGGCATAATGATTAATTCCATACTATATAAAAAACCTTACATTTCCAATAAAATTTTCATGTTTTTGCCTGGTTATCTTTCATTAGAGGCAGACTGAAATTCTAATTCTTGCTTCTGCTGACGTATTAATGCATATGAACAATCATTATTGTATAAAATTGTGTATGAGAATATGTATATGCACATGTATGTAGGCAAACTTTTGAACATTTATTTGAGTATCAATAACAATTGTCAATTTGGAATCTTATTAATATTTTTCTGGTACTAAAAATATGGACGATTTTATGAGGAAAGAAACCTATTTTTATGAATATTTTGAGAAACAGTTTATTAAGCAACATCTAGGTGAATAAATGGAGAATTCATTTGCTTTAACTTCAAAATACTCCAAGACTCATTAATTTTGATGAATTGCAGAAGGTGGTTTAAGGAAAAATACTTGTTTTCCTCTTCCAAGAAGCCAGTGAACAGTTTTGCTTTTTTTTTTTTATCTCAATCTGTTTTTCTTATTTGTGTGTGTGTGGAGTCTGATGGACTATTGAATCCTGACAACCTGTTGGATGAGATCCAACAATAACCAGTCAGATCAATGCAACTCAGACTGTCCTCATGGGACATGACAAGAAATTCTGCTGTCCTTTAGGATGCAATTACCCTGCTGGTTGCTGTAGTGTGTGACCTCCTCTACTCTGGTATTTATTGAATCCAGACCTAATGTCTGATTTCATTTCAAAGTCCCTGTCTGCAATGCCTATCCCAAGGCCAAGTACAGTAGACAGTGAGCCACCATAGCTGCCAAGAATCAGTACTTTGAAAAGCAACTTTGCCAGGGGATTATCATGCCTGTTCCCGTTAGAATCAACATTGCTTTTTCTGGCTCATTTAAAGTAAAATGCAATTCAGTTTTGAAGATAAGTACTTTAATTTACAAATGGTTGACAGCAGTAGGATTATAGTGTAGGCTCTTCACTTAAAAATAGTTTGGGTCTGATTACAAGTGTTTCTGCACTGAGAAATATTTAACTGGATAGGAACTGAATAGATGATATTAGTATTTGGCTTTATCATATCAGAAATAAAGATACACTAAAAGTATGACAATTGAGTAATGGGATTTGGAATTAAGGCCATTGTTTCTATTTCATATTAAATATTTTGAAGATGTCATGTGTAGGTTTCATTAAAATTTATGCTCTGATATGTTTTATTAAATGCCTACAGTGATTTATTAGATATAATTGCAGAAATGATGTGGTTCTGCTTTTTTTCCCTTTTTGGCTAAAAGTTAAATATTCTTGAATCTAAACTTGGGGGACATGTCCTTATTAAATTGGAACTCGTAATTAACATTTCTGTGCATTTCCTATAATCTAAACATTCATGAGGGAACATTTAAATGCCTAGCAATTAAAATGAAAACATTTTACTTTTACTGGCAGCCTTTTAACTTTTCAGTTCATCATATTTATAGTTATCATTATTAGACATCTGGAAAAATATAGTTATGCTTTCTATTTATATTACCAATGAAAGACTTTGAATCACTTTGTAGACATGATCTCATTAATGCTCTCTACATCTTTGTGAGGTAAGTGCAATTATCTTCATTTTATTGAGTTTAAATTACTTTCCAAGGTGTCAAAGAAAATTGTGGCAGGATATGGAGAAAAAAAGCAAGGTCTCTCAGTGTCCACTCTAATAGTAAATCCTGTTCCATAAGTTCAGAATGAAATGAATCCGGTTTTAAGTGCATGGAGCTTAATTTTCTACAAATAGTCATTTGATGTCACTATATGAGACATAACATTTTGTAGTTTTGCCATTTCCATTATAATTTATCAGCCTGACCCATATTCAGACGTATTTGTCAAACCAATATTTTATGTGATGACATTTTACCAAGTTACCCAGGAGAAAGTTTTACAGAGAGGTGGGAGAAAAAAAAAACTTGCTATCTCTGAATGTTTCTACTTTGCAAAAAAGTAATTATTATCTTTCCAATTGTTTCTGGTTTATTCATCCCTGCCATTGACTGGCACATTTGTAGTATAGGTTTCCTTTTCAGCTTTGGTTAGAGTGTGTTCCTTACATTTCAGGGAACGGAAAGAAAGTTTGTCAGTGTTTATTCTGAATTTCATAAATTTTTATGAAATGTATGTTTCTCATTTTAAATGCCTCTTGCTCGAAACTTACTTTAGGACCAATTTTTTTCCAGACTCTCATATATAACAGTATTATAACTCATTATGTTATTGTTTTTTTATTACAAATATCACAAGTCACATAGATACCTATCATTTATAACAAGGATTATAGCATTCAAGAGAGCAAGAATGTTCATCAACTGATGGTGGAAAGAGTGGATATTCATGTGCAGAGGAATAATATTATCTAATATTACATAGAAAGTATCTCAAATTGTATCAAATAGATAATCTTATGAGCTTCACGTTCAAATTTTTAAAAGAAATATAAAGGGAACTCTCTTCATGACCTTACATTTGACAATAGCTTTTAAAATATGACATCAAAAGCATGGGCAATAAATGTAGACAGGAAAATAGAACTCAGTCAAAAACTGAAAGAAATTCAACATTAGAAAACACTCTCAATACAGAAAAAGCATTCAGAATGGGGACAAATAAGGCATGTATTGATACAAGCTTACTAACCAGGTTATATAAGAGTTTATGTTTACCCACATACACTTCATATCACTTTTCTCATGTTTCATGTGGAAAATAAATTTTCAAGTGGCTATATTTTCTTTTTCACCAATGAGAATCCTTTAGTGCATTTGATGCATATTTTCACTATGAATCATTAATCCTTTCAGCACATGTTATCCAGAATTATGGAGTGACATTTTGGAGTGGTGATTTTGGAATTATGGAGTGGTAATTTTGTTTAATTTAAGTTACCTAGTAGTTAGCAAAGCGCATTTGAGTTATAATTTCATGTCCACCAGCAATACGGCTGAGCTCCATTTTCTCCATAGCCCCATCAAAAACTTTGATTCCTCTCAACTTAAAGCCAAGTAGGTGCTTCCCAAGTGCTTAAGAAGCCCAGGAGATACTAGGAAAACCCAGCTATTGGTTCTGTGCTAGAGCTTGGGATCTACTGCATCCTTGTCCAGGCCCTGCAGTGCTGGGGTCCACAAGGATCACCCCAAGGGGGCTCAGTGGTCTTCAGGACCGTACCCTACAGCGTTCAGGACTATTGGACTATATCCAGCAATTCTCTAGCCACCAGGGCGCCTTTGATTATTTTTTAGTTGGGTTGTTACATTTCTATTGGTGAAATATGTTCTTTAATGACTATAATAGTAGTTCTAAACAATGAATAGTGATTTTTTTAAATTGGCTATTGTCTTATGGATCAAATGTGTTTTTTTTACAAGAAGTCTGATATCAATCATTCACACATTTCTTCTATAAGTAATATATATGAATACATAACTTAACATATATGAAACTTCTAAGGAAGGTTCAGAGGAATAATGCATATTTCTAATGATGCATTTCCTCTGGACACTCTTTTATACTGATTTTAACAAATTTGATTTTTTCTTAGCATAATGTCTTTCTTTTTGTTATAATTATTCTTGATAGCATTCACTGAGCTTCTTTGATATATAATTTTATATTGTATTAATTTTTATTTGCATATATATGCATGGTGCAAAAGATCGAGCCCAAGATTTTGTGTATACAAAGCACACACTATCACTTACCTATACTCTTGACAAGTTTACACAAATTTTATTTTTATCCTCTATTACTGAAATATTTTGACACATTCTTACTTTGCATTCTTTTTCTTTTAATTAAATTGAATTTTAATACACATAATTTGATATTTACTCAGAGATCACTTCTCTGTTTATATTCTTGGTATTTTTCTATTTGCTTCATTTTGAAACATTTATTTTTGCATCTCAGATAGGCTTGTTTCTATGTCTCAAAACACTTTTACTTAATTCAGTAAACCCGCAGTAAATCTTAATCTGCTATTACATCTGTACAATCTTTTTATATATATTGCATTTCTTATAATTATATTTGTCCTTTCATACTCATCTATTAATTTTCATGTTGTTTTCTTTCATTCATTGGCTACATGCATAGAATAATTGTTTTATGAAAATTTTATATATTAATTCTATTAGTTTTTTAAAAATCCCCCTGATTTTAATAATTTTGATTTTGGATAATCTTTTCCACCTTGCATGCCTTATAATTTCCCATTAGGTGCCAGGCATTGTTAGTTTTACAATGTTGGCATAGCTTTATTTTACATTCCTTTAAATAGTATTGAGTTTGTCTAGTACATGAGTTAAATTACTTGGAATGATATTGATCCTTTTGAGACTCTCTTTTAGCACTGTTAGGACAAATCTAGAGACACTGTTATTCTAAGGGTAATTTATTCTCACTAATGAGGCAATGTCCTTTTAAGAACACTAAATCATGCGTATTGGGGGTGCCGCCCACTTAGCTATCTTGAAAACTATTGCAGACCTATGTGACTTCTCAAAATTGTTCAGTTTATTGCTTTCCACTAGTCTTTGACTTCTTGTGCTGTTCTTTTTACATCCCTCCTATTGTTAAACAAAGACTTGAGGGAATACCTCTGCAGCTTACCCAGATATTTTCTTTTTCTTTTTAACGACGTAATCTCTAGGATCTTACTATGTAGTTCTAGGCTTTCTTCTATATTTCCTTTCATCTAGGTTGTTTTGCATTTTTTTAAATTTTCCTTCATATCTCTATAAACTGATATTCTTGCTGAGGCAGCAAAAACAGAGTCAATCCTAGAACTCATGTTTTAAATTCCTTTTCTCAGAGACCAGGCTTAGATTAGTTGTTGTCAAAGGTATGAAAAAAAGTTTTATGTATTTTTTATAACTTTCAGATTGATTGAAAAGGGAAAATGAATCATATTTTAATATTCCATTCCAATGAAAAGGAAACTTTGTGTATATTTTTAGTCTGTCTCCATTAGCTTCTAAAGTGATTATATAAAATTCTGCAATAACGTTTTGCAAGTTTATTTGTCTAGTATTTGATCATTTTAGCTTTTAGATATTAACATTTAGTAAGTTTTAAAGTTCCTTGAATTTGGATATTATTGACATCTAAATTATTTTCTTATTGTCAGCCACAACTTCTTATAGACTAGCTCTCCCTCTCAGAGGACCTGGCAAGCTACTGAGAGCTTCCTGCCCTCATGGGAGAGCCTGGCAAGCTCCCCTTGGCATATTCATATGCCATATACAGTAGCAATGATGCGTCTCATTCTCCTGACACTTAAAGAGCCTCTAATGCAGCACCATTGGAAAAAACAAGTAAACATTGGAAAAACCCTGCTAAAATCTCAGGGTTAGGACGAATGGAGATTACTGGGCCTGCTCAAGCAAATCGATGATCAGTGGGATGATAGTGACAGTGATTGTGACTGATATATATATATAGAAATTCTTATAATATTCTGAGTAAAATGTAAATATGCAATATACATACTTTTAGCTATGACATTAGCCTCGTAATAGTACAAAGTTTATACTTTGAATACAATAAAAATTATCAGTTTGTTATTTAATGACCTCTATTTTAGGTGTATAAAAGCTCACCTCTCGGCATTCTTCTCTATGCTTACTTTATAAATTTGATAGCCAGAATGAGTTTTGTATACTGTTTAAGGTAGGGAACATTGTAAACATAGACATTATAGTTTTAAAATGATATACAAATGAACTTGCCTCAAGTATTGAAAATGACAACATTCCCCCACTCATCATAATATAACTTTTCTTATTGGCATCAGATTTATATAAGTATTGAGTAACTCCTATGAATCCTGGGTCTCATTCCCCTAATCCTGAAAGACCCTCCAATTTGGCGTCATTGGGAAGGACAAGTAGAGAGAGGTTTCTAAAATCTCAGGGCTAGAACAAATGGAGACATTACTGAGACCACCACTCGAGAAATTCAACAATCAACGGGATGATGATAATGATGATGATGATGATGATGATGATGATGATGATGATGATGATAATGATGATGATGATTGATGATTGAGTAGCTCAGAAGGCTTGATTGAGTTCATGCCTTACACGTAAAATCCCAAGTTCATTCCTGTCACTGCATGGTTCCCCAGGACTGCTTTCCCTATGTGATGCTGCTAGGTAGGCCCAGATATTGAATCTTAGGTGTGCTATGGTGGGCACTATAATAGGAAGTAGTCCCTGGTCCCTGAAAATTTCTGGGGAGACCTCCCCAGAGTATACGTGGCTAGTTATCTGGAGTCAGTCCTCTTTGCTCATAACTTTTTTCTATATCTGTTTAGGATCATTTCATATCATCACTCTACTTGCTGTATGTGAGCTGAATCCTCCATTCTTCCCATATTTCTTCAATATGTCTCACCTGTGCTCGGCCTTAGTCCTATACATTTTTTTTTCATTTATGTCTGCCTATTGCTCATCTTTCTATTGTTAGCTCTCTGAGTCAACTTGTTCCACATACTTTTATACTAAAGTTAAATCCTTACTATGAATCATCTGAAAGCTTCCTCTCTTCTAATAGAAAAATGTAACACATTAGCATGTATTGACGCATTCAGTAGGATTCAACTCAATTATATATCCTATGTTACTTCCTCTATGTGTCATATTTGCTGTGTTTGAAAGCTTTCTTTTTAAATTTTGCTCTTAATATTGATGTTGCTTTATGTCTTATTCTTTATTTGCATGCTCGTTCTGCTTTCTCACTCTTTAAAAATCATGATTTCTAGTATTTTATATAATTTAATATATTTTACATATTTTATATATGCACATAGAGTGGTTACTATCATTTTCAAAACATTGCTTAGTATGGTCTTAGTATTCCTATTTTCTTTTGTTTCTCCCATTTGGTTTCTCAGCTTCAGTTTTATCATTGGCTTTTATCTATTTCCTAAACATCAGACTATCAGTTTCTTATAAAGTCTTTTTTCTCAACTCACATTTATTCCTAAATGTGAATTATTTATAATGTGAGAGACACAGGGCTCTCTTTACTACATATCCACTGGTGCTCATTTTAATTTTAGTTCTTTACTTATAATTACATTTATCCTTACCATCAGTTTGAATTAAAGTCTCAAACTCATCACTTGAGTGAATAAAATTCCTATTCTAGTGACTTTTTAGGATACATTTGTGGTATCAGTTTACACTGAGTTCTTATTTTCCTACCACATTTATAATTTATTCACAGTTTTATTTGAAATTAAGTTGCTATGTGTTCTTAAAATTTTAGTTTTGTTGATCATTAAATCTGCTTTGTTGCCTTTGCACTTTATTTACTTAATTCACTTTTGTTTGGGGGTGGGACACACCAGCAATATTCTTGGCTTACTACTGGCCCTGTTCTCAGGTCCTGTTATTTTTGGGGCTCTGAGAACTATATGAGGTGCCACGAATTGAATAAACCCTGGTCAGCTGTGTGGAAGGCAAATACCTTACTCACTGTACTGTCTCTCCAGCCCCTAGACCCTCCAACCAACCAACCAAAGAAACAAACAAATAATATATATACATATATATTTCAAAAATATACAAATAGAGTCTTTATATTAATAAGTCTTTATATTAGTTAAGAACTTAATGTGTTAAAATACCAATTATTTTCAAATATATATATGTGAATATACATGTATATATAGAGAGATTATATGAAATCAATATTTACTGAAGTAATGAAGGGTTAATTTTAAAATGTATAAGGAAATTCAGAGAACCAGAGAAATCTAAAATGTGATCCTACCCACCACTGACTGGCTTTTTGAGTGAATGGTACCTGGAATATAAACAGTGAGATGTAAATAGTTACTTTTTAATGTCTGGCATTGATGATGCATGGTCCTACTTGTTAAGTTCTTCTGGAACTACATGTTAAAACAGGGCAGTGTAAATGTACTAATTTCCAGGACTTCACCTTCACATCTACTTTTCCCATGCTACCTCTCTTGTTCCTGAATAATATATTTCCTTTTTCCTATGTAATCACTAAATTGGGAGAAATGGTGTTCACAAAGCATGCTTTTATAAATTCATTGTAGCAAATGAGGCCATCAAGGTAAGGTGTATTTATTAGAATCAAAATAAAGAAACACTGAGGAGAGTTTATTAGAGTCCGGTAATTCAAAAAACAATGTTGTTATCTCCATGTCGCATAATATCCAGGGAAGAAAAGTTAAAAGGAAGATTATTTGTTAATTAGAATTGTGACAATTTTACATGAAGGAATTAAAAAGTCTTTGTCTATGATTTATTGATTTATGTCATAAGAACTAGATGACTAAAACATTAAGTGTCAAATTAAACATTGTGTATTATATCTAAATGGGTTAATTTAGATTATGTAATCCTTGAAGTATTATAATGAAATAAGTGGAGTCATAAATGAAATGTGCGTTTCTTGTGAGAAACAAAATAATGTTCTGTTGCTCATTCTGAAGTTACCCCTGTGTCTAATCTAATCGTTATATATCTGCTATATCTAAAATACACAGTGTCAAAAGATTTGAGTTTTTCTTCAGCTACTACTCAAAGCGATCTGATATTGATCAAAGCATTTCTATATTGACCAGCTTATTTGTTTAATTCTGATACTGTAGTTAGTACATTAGTGCTGGAGAACAGATTTAGAGGTCAAAATGTCTTTTCCTTAATTTTGCATCCTACTTGGTATATTAGTCATATATTTATAAGCAATAAGCAGTGATTGTTTTACTTTACGTTAAATGCATACTTTACAGTAGGTCATAGATACAGTAAAAAAATTAATATGATCAAAGAAGAGTTTGGGGTGATTTTAGGGGGAGGAGTCTTACCCAGCAATGCTCAGAGGTTACTCTTGGCTCTGTGCTCAGGAATCACTTTTGGCAGTGGTTGGAAGACCATACTGTATGTCAATGATCAAACACGAGTTAGCCATGGGTAAGCAAGAAAATGCCATATCCCCTGTACTCTCTCTCTCCAACCCAAAGCAATTTTAATATGATGGAAAACATATTATTAGGATGTTAATAAGGATGAATGATATATATCAGTCTTTAAGGGTGATAACAAATTATGCAATTTTTTTATAATTGCTATAGCTAAACATCAACAATGAAGAAGTCATAGCTTTAATTTCACCTATTAACATGGAAAAGTAACAATTAACTTCAACTTTAAAGGAATAATAAAGAGAAGTAGAAAGAAGGGACAAAAGAAAAACTTTGAATCACTTACCTACATTGCCATAGAGGATAACTTAGTTCAGACAGACCAGAAGCATTCAAACTTCTAGAAACTAAAGAAATCCCATCTACTGCTTAGCTGTGCATATTCATTCATGAAAACCATTCTCTGAATGCAGTGTACACATAGCATACGATGGTGGAAACACAGTACAATCCCGATAAATACTCAGAAAGGAAAATGATAAAGTCATATTCCATAGCATCTCTAATATCCCAGGGACAAATTAGCTAGGTCCTATTATTCTAAGGATAGAAAATTCTGTTTCTGGGGAAAAAAAACACTTTTTTTTATTCTATCCTGTCCTATACCTCAGAATTATAATATACTTTCTTTGCCATCAGCAAGTTTATAACTTGAGTTTGGAAATGTGGAGAAAGGTGGATATAAGATATACTCCCCTGAAAGGGACTCTCCTTCACTGCTGGTGGGAATGCCGACTGGTTCAGCCCTTTTGGAAAACAGTATAGACACTTCTCAGAAAATTTGAAATTGAGCTCCCATTTGATCCAGCAATACCACTTCTGGGAATATATCCTGGAGATGCAAAAAAGTATAGTAAAAGTGACATCTGCTCCTATATGTTCATTGCAGCACTATTTACAATAGCCAGAATCAGGAAAAAACAAACAAAACTTGAGTGCCCAAAAACAGATGACTGGTTAAAGAAACTTCGGTACATTTACACAATGGGATACTATGCAGCTGTTAGAAAAGATGAAGTAATGAAATTTGCATATAGGTGGGTCAACATGGAAAATATCATGTTAAGTGAAATGAGTCAGAAAGAGAGGGACAGACATAGAAAGATTGCATTCATTTGTGGACTCTAAAGTAACAGAATAGGAGACTAACACCCAAGAATAGTAGAGATAAATACAGGAGGGTTGCTCCACAGTTTAGATGCCAACCTCGCATCTTGGGGGGAAAGGCAGCTCAGATAGAGAAGGGACCACCAAGTGGAAGGTGCTAAGAGGGCCTGCTCAGGATGGGAGATGTGGGCTGAAAGTAGACTATAGACCAAACATGAGGGCCACTTAATACCTCTATTGCAAACCACGGGACTCCGCCCCAGGCTGTTTTCACTCAGGGTGCCCGCAGTATCCTGCCCGCATGGGCAGAGCCTGGCAAGCTCCCCATGGCATATTTGATATGCCAAAAACAGTAATTATAGGTCTCATTTCCCTGACCCTGAAAACGCCTCCAATGGTTGGGCAAGACGAGTAAGTAGAAGCTGATAAAGTCTCAGGGCTGGGAGGAATAGAGATGTTACTGGTGTCTGCTCGAGTAAATTGACAAGCAGTGGGATGACAGTGATCACAGTGATGGCAGTGATTGCAAGCCACAACACCCAAAAGGAGAGAGAGAGCAAAATGGAATGCCCTGCCACAGAGACGGGATGGAGGGGATGGAGTGGAGGGGACGTGGTGGGGGTGGTGGGAGGGATGCTGGGACCATTGGTCGTGGAAAATGGGCACTGGTGGAGGGCTCATTGTATGACTGAAAAACAAGCACAAAAGTTTCTAAGTCTGTAAGTGTACCTCAGAGTGATTCACTGTTAAAAAAATTTAAAAAAAGAAAGGAAAGAAAGAAAGAAAGACTCCCCTGAACCATCTTCATTGGTTGGTACAGTCTGACCAGAAATCTAGGGTCCTTGTAAGTAAAATAAAAATATTATTTTAAAAAATAATTCAACTTATTTATTAGGCTTTAGGCAACATGGACACAGTATTATTAAAGTTTATTATATTAACGCACAAATTTACTTCATCTCACCCTCCATCACAGTCCCTAAGTCAATGTTATTTTTTCTTTTCACTGCCCTATTAAGTTCTTTACCCTCCTGCCTCATAATCTCAGTATTCTAACTCTATATTGCACAGACAAGTGAGATTATTCCATATTAACCTTGCCTTTATTATTTGTCTTATAATAATACCTCCAATTCTGTCCACCTTTCAGCAAACTAGCAAGATTTCATCTTTGCCTGCATAGTATTCCATAGTGTATAAATATCACATTGTCTTTATTAATTTACCTGTCATTGGGCATTTGGGTTGTTTTCATGTCTTGGCTACTCTACTAAGCACTACGATGAATTCATGTGCATAAATATTTTCAAAGTAATGCTTTATGTCATCAGGGTTGATATCATGAAGAGGTCTCACTTGGGAGTTTTATTCTTTTTTGTCTCCTTAGAAATCTCCATGCTGTTTTCCATAGAGAATGTCGCAGATGACACTAACAATACATGTAGATTCCTTTTCAACTACATTTCCATCAATACTGATTATTTCCAGTGTTTTGATATATATCATTCTGAGTGGCATGAGATAATATCTCATTATTTTTATTTGCATTTCTCTGATAATAAGTGATGATGAATATGTTTCTGAGTGCCCACTGGCCAATCTGTAGGTCACCAGAGAATCTACTTATCTCACCCCATTTTTGATAGAATTCAGATGTGTGAGCACTCTATAAATCCTGCGTATAAGTTCTTTATCTGACTTCGTATTGTGTGAAAATATTTTCTCACATCCAATAGGGTGTTAGTTTTGCTTTTTAATTTTAGACCACCTTTCTGTTTCGGGACCATAATACGCTGTACTTGGGGCTTACACCTGGCTTTGTGCTCTGGGAACACTCCAGAAGACCTGGGGGACCATGTAAGATGTAAGGGACTAAACCAGGATCAGATACATGTAAGGCAAGCATCGTACCCACCCTATTACTTCTTTGGCCTTGTTAGCCCAAGTTTCTTTTTTCTTAGAAAACCTTTTTTTAATTTGATGTATTACCATTTTTTTTCTTTGTCCTACATGATTCAAGGGGCTGGAGAGATAGCACAGTGGTTGGGCGTTTGCCTTTCACGCAGCTGACCCGAGCTCGATTCCTCTGCCCCTCTCAGAGAGCCCGGAAAGCTACAGAGAGTATGGAGCCCGCACGGCAGAGCCTGGCAAGCTACCCGTGCGTATTGGATATACCAAAAACAGTAACAATAAGTCTCTCAATGAGAGACGTTACTGGTGCTCGCTCGAACAAATCGATGAGCAACGGGATGACAGTGACAGTGACATGATTCAAATTATGAAGACAGCTTAGAGGTCTGTATCAGGAAGAACTCTGTCTGTTACCTGTTTACTTAAATGTATTTTTTATTTTTGAATCTCGTCTAGTCTTGAGTTCTTTTGTTCTTGCTATTTGTTTGTTTCATTTTTTGTTTTGGGCACACTCAGCAGGGCTCAGGGCTTGTTCTGCACTTGGGAATCACAACTAACAGGGTCAAGGGACCATATGGGATGCCAGAGACTGAACAAAGGTGGGCCAAGTGCAGGGCAAACTCCCTACCTGCTTTACTATCTCTCTGGCCCACAACCTGAAGTTCTTTAATTCACTTTACTTGTTTATTTATTTGTTTGTTTGTTATTTTATTTATTTATTCATCTTGTGGTAATGCTAGATAGTTTTTCTTGAAAATGGTTTCGGAAGATGTAAGGGAAGAGAAAGAAGTGTGTGTTCAAGACAGAATATGGACTTTTCCAGAGTGGAAACAGACAAGCCAAGGAGCATGGGCAAGCAAGAGAGATGCAGATTCATCTCTGGCAGGTTTCAGGGGACAGAAAGGGTGCTGGGTATCAAAACTGAATCAGGTGCATAGAAGGCAATTGCTTTGTCCACTGTATTATTTTGTCACGCACTAAGTCCGTGTTTTTTTTTTTTTTTTTTTTTTTTTTATTAAATCATCGTGTGGAAGATTACAATGCTTTCGGGCTTAGGTCTCAGTTATACAATGCTGAAACAACCATCCCTTCACCAGTGCCCATATACCACCACCAAAAAAAAAAAAAAAAAACCCACACAGTACACCTCCCATCCTGCCCCCCCACCCCCTACCTTGTAACTGATAAGTTTCATTTTATATTCTGTTTACTTTGGTTACATTCAATATTTCAACACAAACCTCACTATTGTTGTTAGGAGTACCCCACTAGATTCAGACCTTCACTTATTTGTGAAGACAAATAAGGTCGCGCAGCCGCTACTTTTGAATTTCTGTACTTTAACAAGAAGTCCAGGGAGATTTCTTCCAGATATTAGATAATTGCAGGCTTGAAAACCCCATCTGTGGTCGTCTCAATATGGCGGCCACCGCGCCCTTCATCCCTGGAGAGAAAGAGGCGAGAGAGAGAAATACCTTTCCCCTCCCGGGTGGGCACGGGGCCGAGGCTTAGTTCTCAGGCTGGAGACATTCTGCGAGGAGTTGCCCACGCCGAAAGAGGTTTTGCTGGGACTAGATTCACGCTTGTGCAGCTGCGGAGAGGCCGCACATGCGTGCGGCCCCCGGGATCACATCTCGGCGGTGGGCTAATTCCGTGTTTTTAACATCACCAATTCAGTCTTTGTAGAACGCTTTCTCCACTCACCAAAGTTGATCCCATTTTAAAACTATATTCACACTCAGACCCACACTACAAATCTGCTAAGTATCTGCCTCTGGAAGTCTTTTCTTAGTTTTTTATATAAGTAGAATTGTCCATTAATTAATTTTTTTGGTGTGAATATATAAGTGTGAGAGAAGGAGAAAGAAAAATTGAGAGAGAAAAGCGCCTATTTATATTAGAGTAATATATCTGAGGCTTATTCTTTTTAACAACTTGTATCAATATTTTAAATATTATTTCATGATATAAATATGAAATGTCGCCATTATCTACTTACCTGCTGAATAAATATGTGAATTGTTTTCAATATTAACTACATTACTATGTGCATGCATATATAATTGTGGATTTAGATATCTCATTTTTACCTGTAAGAATTAGAAATTAAAGTTTGTATGAATACTTATATATGAAATACTATTAGAAAATAGAAAATTTCAAAATTATCACATTTTATTTTACATCAAGGGCATGTTTTTAGATTATTTTTCTGTTCATAATAATGGTATTATGTCATTGTGATTTTAAATAAAATTTCTTTCATGAATAACAGTAATAAGTACACTATTAAATACTTATTAGCTATTTATGTCATATTATAAAATGTCTATTTTGAAGTTTTATCCAACTTTATTTAACAGTTAATCTTATTATTTATTTATTTATTTTTTAGATTTTTTTTTCTTTTTGGGTCACACCCAGTGATGCTTAGGGTTACTCCTGTCTTTGAACTCAGGAATTATTCCTGGCAGTGCTTGGGGGACCATATGGGATGCCGGGGATCGAACCCGGGTCGGCCGCATGCAAGGCAAATGCCCTACCCGCTATGCTATCGCTCTGGCCCCAGTTAATCTTATTATTGTTGAATTAAAGGTATTATTTATATATTCTGTATACAGTCTTTTACCAGACATATGGAGTGATAGCACAGCAATAGGGCATTTGCCTTGTATGCAGCTGACCCGGGTTCGATTCCTCTACCCCTCTCAGAGAGCCTGGCAAGCTACCAAGAATATCTCGCCCAAAAGCCGGAGCTTGGCAAGCTACCTGTGGCATATGTCAAAAACAGTAATAACAAGTCTCACAATGGAGATGTTACTGGTTCCCACTAAAGCAAATCGATGAGCAACGGGATGACAGTGGCAGTGATGGTTTATCAACATTTCATGACACAATTTAAGCATGAAGCTAATTTTATTTTAATGAATTCTAATTTGTAATTTTTATTTAATGTCTGGTGGTGTGTGTACAATGTATGCTTGTGTTGTACCTGTGATTGATCCTAGGCCCTCGTACATCTGAAGTATGTGCTCCTGTGCTCAGTTATTGAACTCTATTTTTTATCCCTTATACTTTGGGTATAATATCTAAAGCTTTTGCCTATCTGTCAAGTCCAGACTTTGTCCTGTTTTTTCTTATTAAAAAATTATATTTTGATTCTTACATTTTGAACAATCACTTTTTAAATTAGTATGTATTTATGGTATGGGCAAGAAATGTTTTCTCTTTTTCATTGTGCTTTTTTTTTTGTTTTTGCATGAAAATATCCAACTGTCCTACCAAAATTCATTGAAAAGAAATCTTAAAAAAATTGACTATAAACTTAAAAGTTATTTTTGGACTATTTGTTCCATTAATCAACATACTCACCGCTCTCCCAGTATGACACTCTTCTCAATATGGTTGCTTTGCACTATGCTTAATAATCAATTAGTATATATCTTCCAACATGATTATTTTTCTCAAGATTTTTAGGTTACTCTAGATCCTCTGAATTTCCTTATAATTTTAAAAATAAACCTTCCTATTTCTTCAGAAAATATATACATATCTCTCTTTGTATATAGATACATATACACAAATCTGTATATACACAGATAGATATAAATATCTCAATTTGAAAAGAGTTGCTATACATATATACAGATATACATATGCATATATCTCAATTTGAAAATAGTCTAATATATTAAGTTCTGCAGTTTATTAACATAAATTATTTTTATTTCACTGTATCACTGTATCACTATCATCCTGTTCATCGATTTGCTCAAGCGGGCACCAGTAACATCTCCATTAGTCCCTGTTGCTTGCTAGTGTAGGCTAATGGCGTACTGGGGGCTCTTTCAGCGTCAGGGGAATAAGGTCCGTCATTGTTACTGTTTTTGGCATATCGAGTATGCCACGGGTATCTTGCCATGCTCTGCCATGTGGGTGGGATACTCTCGGTAGCTTGCCAGGATGGAGGGATGGAAACTTTTGGGGCATCCTCTGATTGCCTTTACAGGTGTTCCCAGTCAGTTATATATATATGTATATATAAATATATATTATTTATATGTATATTTATTTATATGTGTATGTATATATATGAATATTTATATATACATATATGTTTATGTATGTGTATATAAAAATAATATATATATATATTTCCCACTATGATTTCTTTCTTACAGGAATATGTTCACTCACATATGAACCTCACTTCTATTTACATAACTTATATCAAACAGCTTTCTTTTTGTGATTTAATTTTATTAATTTGGGGGACCTCACTGTCAGTTCTTGGACAAATGGGTTAGTGGTTCAGTGCAAGGATTCAAAGATTTAATACTGCCTGGCTCTGTGGTTTCACTGATTCTATGGGTCACCTCTACAGTGCCTGGGGACTCGGGTGTCCTGGACCCTCCACAACTACACCCAGAGATATCAGGGGACCAGGTGGTGCCAATATTGAATCTGGGTCAGGCAAATATGGGTCATGCATCCTTACATCTATTCTACCTCTTATTCTAAGCATTTTTCTGTTTCAACATGAAACTTCTCCAGACTATTACGGAAGGGAATAGATTTTTAGTTTGACTTTAAAAATTAAAATAAAAACTGCAAATTTAATTGGTAGAATGCAATGTGCAAATGGAATTGCTAGATGAAATGTACTGCTGAAGTACTATTTTTGGAAGTCCCAGAAAATACTCCAGCATACTATCAAATTATAGCTAATCTGGAAGTCAGTAGACTAACATGAAGCATAATTCAAGAAATGACCAAAGAATTAGCTCTGGTCTCAGAAACCCGACAAGCTAGAATCTATAATAATTAGGCAAACTAACTGGAACAGAATATGTCAGAGTCTAATTTAACTAAAGCTAAGGAAATTCTTCAGCCAATAGTCACCAGAGGAAAATTTAGAAGCGAAGTATTTTTTAAGTACTGGAAAGCAGACCAGGATATAGCTCAGCTATACAGCATTTGCCTTGCTTGTGTGAGCTTTGAGTGTGAGGCACTGCACAAAAAAACCCTTTAAAGTATTATAAAGTATTATAAAAATCCAGTAGATTTCATAATTTTTGACAACTAGATCTTGATTTTCAGTAATACTTCACCTGAAATTACTAGTTCAGATCTGTATGCTCCTGATTCTTGATAGTCTCCATTGATAGGCATACTTGATACTTGCTTGTTTTCACTGGTAAAAGAATACTAAACAGTTGAACTGACAATTCCCATTTTAGATATTTATGAACTACTATTCTACTTTTCTCTATTGAACAAGACTCCTAAATGCGCTGGAGCAGAATATTGAAGGTATCTTTTTACATAACATTTTATTTGGAAAAATTAGCTCTAAATTTGTGCTTCTTTCTGACAGAGCAACAGAGCTTCTCAAAAATTTTTTTTAAAAATCTTCAAAGTTGTCAAAAGTCCACCTTTAATTACAGATTTTATGGGCTGGAGTGATAGTAGAGTGGGTAGGGCTTTTGCCTTGCACGAGACCTACCTGGGGTTCGATTCCTCTGGCCCTCTTGTAGAGCCTGGAAAGCTACCAAGAGTATCCCGCCCACACGACAGAGCCTGGAAAACTACCCATGGTGTATCTGATATGCCAAAAACAATAACAAGTCTCACATGGAGACATTACTGGTGCCCGCTGGAGCAAATCGATGAGCAATGGGATGACAGTGACAGTGACAGTGATCTACTGTATAAGGAAATCCTATAGCCAAAGAAATTATCAGGAATATATCTAAAACTTTAAGAAAATATGTAAAAGAGGATACTAAAAATGTTTGAAAAAGTGAGCTGATGCCTCTTAAATTTTATTAATCAAACATCTGGCAATAAATCCTGTCTAACCCTGAGAGCTAAGGAACCATCCCTTTTCTCAAAATAATCACTTTAATATTCAGATATGCTGATGCTCTCTAATTATCAAAGACCTAAAATCTTGTAAGTAAATGAAAACTTGGTGTTCATTCTGGGAATATTTACCAACAAATCTGACACATATTAAATACCTTTGGCTGTTAATAGTCTATTCCTATAAACAGTAGCCAAATTTTATCCTACTATAATAATTTTCTTAAATGTACTGCTACATCATTGCTATGGTGTATATATAATACAAAATTATCATCCTTCAATTATAAAATGCAAATCAAAATTAAATGGGGTTTATATTTCACAGTATCACTGTCATCTTGTTGCTTATTGATTTGCTCGAGCAGGCACCAGTAACGTCTCCACTATGAGACTAGTTCTTACTGTTTTTTACATATCAAATACGCCATGAGTATCTTGCCAGGCTCTGCCGTGCGGGCAAGATACTCGTGGTAGCTTGCTGGACTCTCTGAGAGGGACAGAAGAATCAAACGGGGGTCGGCTGCTTGCAAGGCAAACGCCCTACCCACTGTGCTAGTGCTCCAGCCTGGGGTTTATATAATATATAATAATTATATGGTATGATCAAAAATATTTAACCATTTCTAAACTCAAGATGATCATAGTGTGTAATTAGATTTATAAATTTTTCACATATTTTATAGATGGCTCAATATTTGTGTACACATTCATGAGAATTATTGGTCTATAATTTATTTTCCTTTGTTATATCTTCCAAATAAAGTGTTATCATTCTATGTCTTTCCCTCTTACTTTGACTCATTTCAACATGATACTCTTCATATCCATCTATCTATAAGCAAATTTTACGGCTACATTTTTCCTAACAGTTACATAGTATTACACTGCCATTGTTTCTTTACATATTTATTTCTTCTCTGACACTTGGGTTGTTTCCAGAGTCTGACTATTGTGAAAAGTGAAGCAGTGAACATGGATGTGCAGATGGTTTTCTGTATGGTGTTTTGGGGTCACTAGGGTATATTCCCAGTTATGTGGTTCTACACTGTTTTCCCATGGTGCCTATAGTTGTCTAGGGATGATTCTTTCCAATGCAGAATTGGCACCCACCAAATTCCAGGGAGAACTTGGGGAACTCAGTGGGTGGTGGTCTCTTCTTTCCCTGTCAAAGATATTCCCTTCCAATTTGGTGTTCCTGTGAAATTGTATGGAGCCTCTATACTGATTCAATTAATGCGTACTTTGGCCTGCACTTATTGTTCCGCTGACTAGGGTTTTATTGTTTTTCACTCCTATGGGTGCTTTTGTGGGTTTTGAGGGAATAATGATTAGACTAAGGACTAATACACTTTTGACCTACCATGGTTGGGGTTACCAGGCTAGCCTGGTGAAAGTTCAGTACAAGAGACTAAGATGTGGACCTTACTGGATATGAAGGGGAAATTTACCGGCAGCCTCATTAGCTACCTGCTTGGGAAACCACATCTCCTGCAGTCTCCCCTGTGGGAGGAGCCAAGCATCCTTTCCTTTAGTTAGCATCTGGCTGGTGGCATCACTCGAAGCATCTGAGGTCCCACCAGGTTCTGAAGTACTGCTCGCTGAGGATTTGCATCCCACTGGGTCAGCTGAATTGCTCTCAGTCATGTTGGATCTTTTGCTGGAAGAGGGACACAAACACCAGTGCCCATGCTGAAATCTTACATGCAACACTAAGGATATAATTCATTACAAAATAAGCATTGGGTGCTAGGTTGTTAGTACAGTGAGTAGAGTGCTTGGCTTGTCAATCCTGGATTGATTCCCAGCATTTCCTATGGTCCCTTATGGTCATTGAGGATTTCCAGGAGCAATTCCTGAGTGCAGAGTTAGGCGTAACCAACCCCTGAGCATTGCCAGGAATGGCCCTGAAACAAAACAAACAAATAATGTTTGATCTTATTAAATTAAAAAAAAAATCTTGTTTTGTAAAAGACAATGAGGTTATGAGTGTTATGTTACAAACTGGTAGAAATTATTTCTAAGACAAATGCTTGTATCCAAAATATACAAAAGAAATTCTTAAAGCAAAAAGAAAAGAGGTAAAAACACCTGAATATATATGTTAGCAAGAAAGATACATAGCAAATATATAAACATGTAGCTCAATATAAGATCGCATTATGCAATTGAAACGGACTTTATCAATTAGATCATAATACACACCCATTCTAGTTGATTTTTTTTGTAATCTAACTGTAGCAATTATTGATGGCAGTAGGGAACAATAGGAGCTCTCATTGACTGATTTTGGGGGTGTTAAACAGGAAAATCTATATGAAAGATAATATGCAGTTTTCCTCCCAGAGCAAATATAGGTTCACCACATGTGCAGTTATCCTGATGTTAGGCATTTATGTATATAAATTCAAAACTTATGTATACTCACACAAAAGCCTACATGAAAATATCTTTTGTATTTTACTGATATGCTTATACCCTTAAAGTTAAAGCAAGCATAGGGTTTTTAGTAAGTGAATGGATTACTTAAGCATAGATAAATCAACTAAACTATGTCTGTTCAATGAAATATTATTCTGTAATAAAAAAATAAAGAAGCTATCAAATAATAAAAATAAGCAGATGGCAGTCATGAAAGGCTACATACTATATAAGTCACTTCTAAAATTACAAAACTATAACACAAATAGAAATTCAATAGACTGAGCTAGTGGGTTGAATTGTTGAAGGGAATTATTTTAGAGCAGTGACACTATTCTGCATGATACTGTTATGTCAGATATATGTCACTCTATATTTCACAGCGCATAGCATTTTATAGAAGAAAGAATTGAAAAGAAATTGCATTTATATAGTTAAAGGATTCTAGGTTGGAATGTTAAATGTGACAATTCTACTAGTATACAAATTTACAAAAGAGCCTTATTAGAGAGAGTGGAAGAGATATGTTTGACCTAAGGAATGTTAAGCTAGAAGTACATAAGACTTAGAGCAAAGACAACTGTAAATAAACACACCATTCAGGCTAATAATTGTTTCTCAAAGTGTTCAGGTTGAAAATTTCAATACTATTATCTCTATATACCGTATTTAAACTACTATGTATGCGAAGATAGGGTCAAGTTTCTCACTGCTAGAACTAGAAATTAAAAACAATCAGGAGAAAAAGGTTTAAATTATTCATCTCATTTGTGTGAATTCATGGTCAAATAGGGACTCACAGATGATACTCATTTGTCTAAGAAGAAAACTGGATTCAGGACATATGAAAACTCTATGAACTATTTTACTATTTTTATGTATATTTAGTTAATCAAAACATTATGTTAAGAAATCAGCAGCACTTTTTTAATTATAGCCTTACAACCTCAATGCCTCTTATCAAGAAGAGGAAAACTACTGAGATACAAGTCACCACATAGCATCAGGATACGACTGAAGAAAATGATATGAAAAAAAAAGAAATCCATAGAGAGTGTAATGTATAAATTTAGAGATTTCACTGATTGTGAACAAGAAAAGTGAGACTGTAAAATTTTAAGTCTAGGTTTTTTTTGGTTTTTGACCACTCAATTCCTCTGTTCCTTTAATAGAATAAGCAGATCATAAGGACTGGAAAAATGTGGGGTATTTTACACACATTGTCCATATGCAGACATACCTAATAAAGAAAGAAAGAAAATATACATTATTGCAATGTGTGAACCAAATTCTGAAACCATATGCATAATTATTGCTAAGGTTAGCTTTATCTGTACCGTACAAAACTGGCATTCAGTCTAGAGAAGGTGGGGTGAGGGGTGAAAAAGGTCTCAGGAAGCCATAGGAAGTATTGACAGTCCTTGAGCCACATGCATCTAAGTATCTGAGCTTTAGTTAGCAATATATTTTTGTTTGCAAACTGCGCCAAACAAACCCTCCGCCTTTCTTATATAAAAACGTTGATTTCATTGTAGATCTGTTTGTTTCAATTCCAATCTATTTACAAACAAGTCAACAGGTACTTTGAAGGTGGTTGATTATTTTCTCTTTTGTTTTGCTTTCTCCTTGACAGAAATCACAGAGCAATATTTCCATCATTTGAAGGCTTAGTTTCCACGGGTTAGACTCTATATTTTAAGTGAGGATTTTGTCCTTTGATATCTTATAGACTTACATTTTAAAAGTTAAAACAGATTTTCGAGATTGATTGGAGGTGAATGAAAAGTAAAATATAGCCTGAAACCAAACACTTAGACTTTTAAGTTATTCTTGTTTTCTTGACTTTTGCTTTGCTTTAAAATGAAGAAAATTGTCACTACAGAATGATTTTTTTTTTTATTTGTCTCTGGAATAAACCTTGGTAATTCCACAAAGGCTACTGAGAGCTTTTAAAGAACAAGAGAACTGCAGGCCTCTGGGGATTTGTCAGCACTTAGTATTGCTTGTTTTCTGTTTCCTTTGTTTCCAAAAAAAAAAAAAACAAACTTTAGAATTTACACAGGAAATACAGTCCTCATTAAGTATGAGTCAATGCAGAAAACAATAGAAGGAAGACAACTTGCCAAAGACTTCGCAACATCTGAGAAAGATGCAGGGTAAGAAGCCCCAGGGTGGAGTGGTCTGGCCCTCTGAAGTCTTGTATACTCTAGAAAATCTTTAAGGAGGGGTTACAAATGAAAATACAGACATAAATAATTAAAGCCTTGTTTTGTTTAATATCCTTTTCAGTCCCCTTAAAGGAGAGTCAAAGAAATAATATGAGGGTTAATGCAAGTAGGCCTACCTTGATTCAGGCTTTTTTTGCTGTATTTGATCCCCAAAGCACCTCTGTGGTAAGGTCTGAGGACTGCTGAATGTGATCCATCCCGCCCCCTTTCAAAAAAGGGGGTACCTGGTATTGCACATGCAAATATGTGGGTATTGGCGCCTTTGGTGGCTTACTCTCAGTGAGTGTCACTTTTTCTTGATCCCAAATATATTAAGGTTGAGTTCTAGGATCTCTGCTATATCTTCACATAGATGAGTTTCTTTACCCTAAACAAATGACTTTTTTCTTTGCCTTGCATTACTCATATCTTGAGGTTAAACCTCTTGTATAGATTTTTTTACCTTCAATTTATACCTTAACACAGTCATCCATTAACACGGTCAAACTTGTATGTTAACTTCTAATGGTTTCTTTTGCAACTTTCTCATTTGACTCTATAGAGTCAAATTTAACAAGATTGTATATAATAAATTGATTCTCGAGCCATGACTTTAAAATCTTAGGCTTCCCTCTGTTTGGAACTTTTTTGTGTGTCGTCTATTTTGCATTCCGTAAGTCCTCATGGTTTTCTTTTCTTTTTTTTTAATTTTTAAATGAAACACCGTGAGATATAATTACAGACTTACACACTTTTGTGATTATGTTTCAGTCCTACAATGGTTGAGTACCCATCCCTCCACATGTGCCCATTATTCACCACCAATATTCCCAGTATCCCATCTGCCACACACCCCCAATCCCCTTCCCCCCCGCCAGCCTTTGTGGCAGGAACATTCCCTTTTACTCTCGCTCCTTTTGGCTGTTATGGTTTGTAGTACAGGTATTAAGTGCCCATCATGTTTGGTCTATAGTCTATTTTCAGCATGTATCTCCCATCCAGAGTGAGCCCTCCAAGCATTTTTTGCTTGGTGGTACCTTCTCTAGCTCATCTGCCTTTTCTCCCCCGCATGTGAAGCCAGCTTCCAAGCCTTGGAGGAATCCTCCTGGTCCTTATCTCTACTATCCTTGGGTATTAGTCTTCCATTCATTATGTTGCTTTACATACCACAAATGAGTGCAGTCATTCTATGTCTGTCCCTCTCTCTCTGACTCATTTCACTTAGCATGATACCCTCCATGTCCTTCCACTTATATGAAAATATCATGATTTCATCTTTTCTAACAGCTGCATAGTATTCCTTTGTGTACCAGTTTCTTTAACCAGTCATCTGTTCTCGGGCACTCAGGTTTTTTCCAGATTCTGGCTATTGTAAATAGTGCTGCAACGAACATATAAACATTTTTTCATGTGCCTTTTGGCCATTTGGATTTCTTCTTCTTCTTTTTTTTTTTGGCTTTTATTTTGGGTCACACCTAGCAATGCAGAGGGGTTGCTCCTGGCTTTGCATATAGGAATTACTCCTGGTGGTGCTCAAGGGACCATATGGGATGCTGGGAATCGAACCTGGGTCGGCCGAGTGCAAGGCAGATGCCCTACCCGCTGTACTGTCACTCCAGCACAATGGAGATCTCAGCCCTGGGTCCTGCACACCTGGGCTTCTCTGCCAGTTCCTTCATGAGTGAGGTTCATCTGAATGTGTGGAGAGGGGCCTTGAGCATGGCTGTGGCTGGGTTTCGGAGGTCTTTGGATGCCAGGGCTTTGCTTGGGGCAGGGAAGGAAACTCAACCCGCCCCGCTCTGAGGGACCCAAGTGAACACAGCCAGGTGCAGGGGCAAGAAAAAAATATATATATACGTATATATATACGTATATATATATTTTTTCTTTTCAAAAAACAAATATATATTTGGTTTTTGAGCTATCCCTGGCTGTGCTCAGGATTATTCCTAGTGGGCTCAGGGACTATACATGGTGTCAGGGATAAGACCTTTGTCGGCCCTGTATGATGGCAGCACCCTACCCACTGCACTCTCACTCGGGTTCAGATATCTAATACTTATTATACATATATGTGTGTGTGGGGGGGGGTGGCTGGAGCAATAGCACAGCGGGTAGGGCATTTGCCTTTTTGCCTTGCACTTGGCTGCCCTGGGTTTGATTCCTCTGTCCCTGTCGGAGAGCCCAGCAAGCAACCAAGAGTATCCTCCTGCACGGCAGAGTCTGGCAAACTATCCGTGGCATATTTGATATGTCAAAACCAGTAACAACAAGTCTCACAATGGAGACGTTACTGGTGCCTGCTCAAGCAAATTGATGAACAATGGAATGACAGTGCTATTGTATATATATATATATGTAATATATATGTATGTATATATATATTGACTAAAATACAAATTCTATGGTTTATATTTTCTTGTTCTCTTAGACTTTTCTGATTTTCCTGCTAGCTCTCATGTAGGTTTTCTAAAATGAAAATATATCACATTCTGATTTTTGATAATACATTTATTTCTTCAGTGACTTTAGGACTAAGCACAACTCTCTTCATTTCATTTACTTTTTGTACTTTCACATTCAGACCCAAATCAGGTCTCTTGTGACTTCCAATATGGTCCACACTGGACCTTAGACATCACTCTGAATGTTCTTCATAAGGACTTATGTTTTTTTAATGCTTCTGAGTTAATGCATTTTAGAAAATAATTCTCTTTCGTCTGGAGAAGTTCTTATTTCAAATATAATTTTTAAAATTATAGCAGTTTGAAATTCTTATATTCACACACTACTCTGTCCTTATCACCCCTCAACAATGCATAAAAATTTAATCTTTCACTTATGGTGCTTTAAGAGCGTTTTGTCAATCCGTCTTCATCCCCATCAATCTTGTCCCAATGATACTACTTTCAGGCTTTTTATTTTCACACTATCGTGCTTTAACGCTAGTTCTGTGACACTTTACCTAATGATAGGGGGGGGGAATAACTGTGGTAAAAGATTCCCATATGTTTTTTTATCTTTGTATTCCCAGAATTTAGCAACATCTTTTAACTTACAAGCATTTAAGTATATCTGAAAATTGTCAGGTATGTGGCTCTACAGAAGAGCATTTGGATTACATGTTTGAGACACTGCATTTAATTCCAGGCATCACCAGAAGCAAATGAACAAACAACAAATACATCTGAAGACCAACTAGATATCAGTTGCATTAGAAAATCCACCAGGGAGAGGTGAACAAATTTCCCCTTACTTCTAGGTAGACACCTTCCTAAAAGCAGGATATTTCACAAACAACCATAGGACACAAGTTAGACTAAGGTCAAGAGCTCCCTCAGTCCTTGTAACTAAGCATTTTCCCTCAAAGTGTAGAAAACAGGTGTTTTTGAGTTTTTCTCAATGTGAGACCATGTTTTCTAAGCCATCAGCTAGCAAATATAATATTACTCTCATAGCAGTAAAATTTGAAGTCTGAAGCCAAAATTATCCAACTTGAAAGGATATTGTTTACTTACGTTTGATGAAAATGACATTAAATATTAGTTTCGGAGAAAATGACATTGTTAGTAATCACAATAATGTTATCTTATACCATTATTACATATTATGGTTTTTATCCTACTTTTTCTTTTTGAAATTTCTATTTCTCTCACTACCTAATTACCATCTTATTATTGGGAAACTAACAATAGCAAGGCTAAAGCAAGAATTATTGTACAATGTAAAATGGAGAACTTGCATGATCAAATTATATTAACTAAATTGCTAAGTGCTTATCCGGTACCAGAATCTGCTATAAGAAATTTAGGAAATATTTCCTTTATGCAATATGTTAACTGTAATGATCTGTTCAATATTTAGAATAGCTAATGAATAATTATTACTTTCTAGGTTGAAAAATGTGCAACTAAGTCACAGGTAGTTTAACATGTTCAAGGCCAAAGAGTTACAGAGCTGTGATTCTAACTCAGATATAGTGTTTCACTGGCATTGTCTTTAACCACTCTCCTAGACTTCTACCTTATGAAGAAAAAAAAAAGTAACTTGTGTATTGAATTAAATATTGCAATTAAAACCCCTAGGCAGCTATACAAAAATATTTTATCACGTAGGACATATCAAAGGTGAGGCTATAAATACTTTAGAACTATTTAAAGCTATTTCCTGTTTATACAAATCACTTAGAGGAAACTATAATTATCCAAGAGCTAACCACTTATTAATAAAGACAACTTAATCATAGTAGTTGACCCATGTGTTGTTTTTTGAAAAGGACAGCAGGTTTAATTTATTAAAATTCACTGTGTAATGACCCAGACCATTTTCTAACAACAGGTGATTTAACCTGTATAAAAATAGACTCAGTGGCATTCATGAATCAAGGAATCTCAAGACTTGGTAGGAGGCTAGCTCAAAACAAAAGGTGCTTTCTCAGTCATGCTCTGAATACTGTGATTTTTAAGTACAATTCTACCCTGATACAGAGGATCTGTGAAAGGGCCAGATTTGTCCTTTGTACATTTTGGAGAGTCTTATTAATTATACATGACTCCCTTTGTCTTGTTGGGCAGTCTTATTGTTTTTTTCATCCACCTCCATCCCAAACAAATCATTCTAATAAAATGCTTCTGTGTTTGTGTAGTCGAAAAACCACACTAGACTTCAATGTCCTTAAATTTGCTTCTTAGATTTTGTTGTCCTTAAATATGGTCAGATAATTTTTCTCATGAGTTAGTTGTAGCTTGAAAATGTGAGTTCATTTTACCACATTTAAAGATCTTTGCCATAATCCCCAAAATGCATTTTTCTCTGTAGCTTTCTTTTTGCCTTGAAACTTCATATTCACTAGAAAATTTTTCTTCCTACTACTTTTCATGGACTAGAGTGATAGCATAGCGGGTAGGGTGTTTGCCTTGCATGCAGCCGACCTGGGTTGATTCCTCCGTCCCTCTCAGAGAGCCCAGCAAGTGACTGAGTGTATCCAACCCGAATGGCAGAGCCTGGCAAGCTACCAGTGGCATATTCAATATGCCAAAAACAGTAAAAACAAGTATCACAATGGAGACATTACTGGCGCCCGTTCGAGCAAATTTATGAACAATGAGATGACAGTGATACAGTCCTGCTACTTTTCATATCCTTGGTCACCTGCCAAGGAATCTTGGTAAATGTAGCCCAGGAATTTTTTTCCAAAGTCTTGTGTCCATTCTATGCTTCATTTAGTGACGATACTAAGATCTTTCATTCATACATTTGTCTGTAGTTCATAATGATCAATTGCAAGACTCACCTTTTTTAAAGAAAAATGTTATAACTCATCTTCCAGTTTCCTATTGGGCAACCCTATCCATAAAAAACTTTTTCTAACACTACAGTAGTGCTGGGGAAACGCAGAAAAGGAGCACCCCCATTCAGCTGGAGTATAAAAAAAGATTCTAGGAGTGATAGGAGCCAGAGTTTTAAATAAGAATGGTACAGGACTTAGTAAAGACAACAGAAGGAAGCAACATGAAACAATCAGACAGGAAATGAAAGGATCATGGAGAATAAATGGGGTTTAAGTTGTAAGTAGGGTCAGATCATAAAAGGCTTATCCTCTGAATCCTGATGGACAGCTGTTTTAAAAACACGGCTCTTAGCATGGCATGGAAATTAGATTCAAGTAGTGAGACAGCAATCTTAAAGAGAAGGGCACTCATGAATTTATTGTCATAGTTCTGAAGAAGATGGTTGGGTTATAAGCGTTACCTATTAAGTTAGATATAAGTATATTGGAGCATGAAATCATTGAAAAGGATTTTTAAAAGGCATAATGTGAAGCCAGAGAAGTTAATCAATTGTTTGGAGTGCATGCTTTGCATCTGGAAGACATGTTCAATCATAACTACTGAATGGTTCATGAGCACCATTGGTATCTACAGAAAGCAAATTTGGGCATATCCCCTGTATATTGCCAGCTGTGAAACTCCCTCCAAAATGGCATCATTTTGCAATTTGTTGTCATGTATATGTAAAAAGAGCTTTCAAGAATAAAAGTATATGGCTTGAGCATATATCTATGTGAAGTAGGACTTTGTTTAAAAAACATTAAGATTTCAAGTCAAATGTGAAAGATATAGACTTTTCTGTGTAATAATCAGGTGTATATATACTCAATATGGATTTAGTTATTTGACAGGAATACTCAAAATGAATCTATTGAGTTTGAATACTTGGAAGGAAATATCACTTGTATCAATTGTCATCCTGTGGTCTTCGATTTGCTCGAGCGGGCGCCAGTAACGTCTCCATTTGTCCCTGTCACGTGCTAGTGTAGCCCAGTGATATCTGTTTGATCCAGGAACAGGAAGAGCCTCAAATCGTTCATTAAGTGTTTTGACGAAGAAGTCTGACCATCTCGTTGTTGGGCGGCCACGTGGTCTTTTGACATCTGGTAGAATCCAGTTGGTAACAGCTCTAGTCCAGCGGTCATTTCTGAATTGCATTACATGTCTGGCCCATCTGACTTTTGACGCCTTGGCAAACGAGATTGAATGGCAAACGCCATTCAAACGAGACAGTGTCCCTGATTCTTGACTGTCAACAAAGGTCGGAACTGAAGAAAATATATAAACTATATTTATATTTATATTTATATTAAGAAAGTATATTAATCAAATATATTAGATCACTGATCTGATATCAGTGTCATTTGAGATTTGAAAAGAGTGAGGTAAGTATACATATGATGTAGCACTGGAGCACTGTCTTCCCATTGTTCATCGATTTGCCCCCAGTGGGCACTAGTAACGTCTCCACTGTGAGATTTCTGTTTTTTGCGTATTGAACACACCACTGGTAGCTTGTCAGGCTCTGCGATATGGGTGGGAAACTCTCGGTAGCTTGCCATGCTCTCTGAGAGGGATGGAGAAATCCAACCCAGGTGCAAGGCAAACACCCTACCTGTGTTATACTTGGGATAGTTCATATCTGATATTGAAAATGTCTTCGTGTTATATTGAAAAATGAAAGGATAGGACAGAAATCAAGGCACTTGTCTTGTATGCAGCTGGCTACCGTTAGATCTCTGGCATTGCTATTGTTCCCTGAATACAACCAGGATTAAGGCTGGAGCACCATGGGGTATGATTCAACCCCTCCCTCCCATAAAGAGGAAAGAAAGGGTATCTACTAGGTATAAGATGTATGGGAATAGGGGCTGGAGCGATAGCACAACGGGTAGGGCATTTGCCTTGCACGCGGCCAACCCGGGTTCGATCTCTGGCATCCCATATGGTCCCCCAAGCACTGCCAGGAGTAACCCCTGAGCCTGGGTGTGACCCAACACTGGGTGTGACCCAAAAAGCAAAAAAAAAAATGTATGGGAACAGAGAGAGACCCAAAGACAATGGAACTGATACAAAGTACTTAGAAACTGTAGAGTTGGGGAGTGAGAGAAGAAAGTGACTGTGGAACTGTGGGTAGCAGAGAGGCATGTGACTCAGTCTATAGTCATGCCTGAAACAAAGCTGAATGCTACCAGTATAAACACTCTTACAACATAAGAGTGTTTACCCATTTATTTGGCTGACAAGTAAACCCATTTACTTGGCTGACAATTTCTGTCGTATATGCTGCCTTCTAAGTTTCTAAAACAATCTCTTCAAGTAATATCACAATCATTTTCATTTTGGAGATTAACACATAAAATATTACATTTAGGGAGTATGTCATTTGCTCAGGAAAACCCAGAACATCACTGGTAAGAACATAGATTTGTGAACAAATAGTGTGTTTCTTAAACTGTGTTTTCCTCATGAAGTGGCTTCCATTCTGCCAGCAGAACTGAATGCCAAGCTCCAGTTCCTTCCCAGAGAGTCATCTCCCTCTCTTGGGCCAACCATACAGATGTCCTACCCAGGGCAATGCTAAAACACTAAATTTTTTTTTGTATTTCCATCCTTAAGATACCAATAAAGGTGTGAGATTATTTTACATTTATTTTCTGATGTAATATTCCAGAGGTGTCCTAAATTTTAAGTAACTTAATTGCCTTCCTCATTTCTAAGATAAAATATGAGTTTGTTTAGTGGGGTTGTGTGTGTGTGTATGTGTTTGTGCGTGTGCACGCACAGAGCCAGAGATTTGACTTTTGCTCTTTATTGCGTTTCTTAAACTAGCTACACTTGGCAATTCATTTACATCAATAATTGAAAAGCCATCAGTCTCATCTTGTCTTAAACTACTTGCTATGCACACTAATGATATGCATGATTGGCTATTGCCATAAAAATGCACCATAAATTTTTTAAAGATAATTCAACTACAGAGAATGAATCAATATGCACTACAGTGATAACATATGAGATTCAATCTCTTGAATGCCACTTCAAAGCAGTTAGTGCTTCTGTTGATGAGAACTTGTCACAGCTTCCAGTTGGAGGTTTTAGACAGTGGTTTAACACTTTCTTATGTCAATGCGCCTAAGGTATAATGTTCTCGTCTACCAAATTTCATTTTGTTCTTTGACAAGCACATATAGCAACCGTTTTATTTGTCAAATTTATTATTTGGCTTATGACTCTTCCATCAGGTTGTATGACCTGGCCAAGTATATGAAATTGTCCTTTGAAATTGTTTTGACCTTGAGAGATGTGCAAGGGTTAATGTATTTTATTTACGTGAAGCCTACCCCAGTTTAATCCCCCTTGCATCACACATGCTTTCTTAAGATCTACCAGGAATGAACCCTGAAGACAGAGTCAAGAGTAAACTCTGAACATTGCCAGGTATGACCCACAACATAAATAAACAACCCCCAATCAATAAAATAATTTTGACCCACATCAACCATTTAATTTACCCATCTTTGTAAAGTGCTCATCCTTAGTGGTACTGCTTTTGCTCTGTGATTTTTGGATTTTGCAATCCTCAAGTACTTTGTAAATAGAAAGGACCTTTCAAGTCTTATGTCTTAGGTGTGTTATCAAATTGGGCAGGAAATATTGTGACCATTCATTCCTTCAATCACTCAACAACCTATTATCTTGAAATGGATGGTTTTCCCACAGGCAAAACCATCATCCTTTGGAAGCAAGATCATACAAGAAATCTGAACTAAAACAACCCACGGGCCATTCAGTACCCATACAGAAGTGCAGTGTCTAAACTAGAGGATCTTCTGGAACCTAAAATTACCATAATTTAGTGTATTTCATTGTAGAAACTCGTAGCAGTGCGATATTCATTCATCAGCTTGCCAGATCACACAGGGTAGACAATAAGAGAATAGAAATAGCTTCTTCTCCCAATGTTATCTCTTCTAGGCTAGTGAAAATAGCATCGTTCACAGCCATTGAGCCTCACCTTTTAGTATTTTAAGGAAGGGTGGAATGTGATTCATTTCTGATTCCCTTTGCTACTTAAGTGTTTCCATAGAATATTATTGGAAAAACTTGAGTAAAGTGGAATAGAAATAAAAATCTTTTTTTTTTTTTTGAAATTAGGTGAGCTCCCTAATACTAAGGTTCTGTAAGGACTGAATCAGACTACAGTTTTAGTTAGCAGCAAAGATTTCTAGGTTGCTTTCTCTAAACGCATATCTGTCACTTGCACACACTAGCACATACATGTATACCTATTGGAACCCACAGTTTTTTAAGCATGTCATTCATTCTGTAGAGCTACTTTTCATGCATGTACACAAAATTAGACACAAAAATTGTTGAAATATGATTAGTAAGTTTTTTTTAAACTTCGAACTAACTGAATTTTTAATCTCAGTAGTTGGAATTCATTTCAACATCTTTTGTGACCAATAAATGTCCATCATTAATTTTGAAAAAAAGACTCAATCTTATTTAAAATGCTACTCTTTTATGATCTCTGTATTGCTCTTCCTCCTTCACTGATATCCACTCTAGTTTAGGTGAATATCTATAAATATGCCTATCTTGTTGTTTGGTATGTTTAATTTTAGCTTGTATATATGTTACTGTGCTTGATTGTCATGCTATTTATTTTTAATTATATTTAGAATCTTTTGCAGTGTTATATTTAACATTTTTATTATATAGCACATTTCACAGAAACATATTACTTATCTGCATCTAGTTTTCTATTGAGTATACCTCAACTCTACTTGCAACAACTAAACGCACACAGAGACACTGTAATTAGCTTTCTTATATGGAGCCTTTATGGAACTTCTTTGAAATATGTGCTTACAAATGGAAGTGACTAATCATTAAACATATACTTAGGAAATTACATGAAGTATTTTCTGAATACTTTCCCAAAAGTGACTAGAACAAGACATATAATCAGTATACCAGAATGATCATCTGATGGTATTTTCAACACCTGGTATTATGACCCTTCCCTGATTTTGCTACTCATATAACTGTTGCCTGTCATCTTGCTTAATTTGCATTTTTCTCATTTCAAATTAATTGGAATGATTCATTAGATAAACTTCTGGTATTTAAGTTAACATTCCTATGGTTTAAAAATATTTTTTCTCTTTCAAATGATAAGTGGTTTAGGCAAAGCAGTTTAGAATAGTGTTCAAAGCAAGGATCCCAGGAATAAGAAAGCATTCAGTTCCTGAATTAACTGTTGATAAGCGACATAGTGTTGAGTAGAACCCACAGTAACAATTTGAAATATATTAGCTAACACTATTTTGGTTGCAATAAGGCTCTCTCTGAATTATCTTCCCTCCCTATAAAATGGGGGCATTTTCAAACAAAGGTCAAAGTAATACCTCTTAGGTATTATACCTATTAGGTCAAAGTAATACCTTTCAGATATTCTACATTTTAGGTATGAGGTACAAATCTTTGTGTTTATTGTTACTATGGTTTTTGTGATAAAATTATACTAGACTGGAATATAACTATATGTGATTAAAAACAAATCTTAAATACCCATTTCTTTAATTTTGACACTTTTATTCATGTACTTATTTACCACTCATAAAAATTTCATCATATTAGATTTCCTTTAGCACTTCCAGTCAACTCTCCTCAATCACACCCCTGAGATAAATTATAGTTGATGAACTCATAGCAGCCCTGTTGATCCTGGGGCTTTATGTAAATTGTATCATAAAGTATGTGTTCTATTGTATCTACCTTATTTTTCCTCACAGGGTTTTTCAAAATTTAGTTACATCATTGCAAGGATCAGAAGTTAATTCTTTATAGTCTACTGTATGAACAAACCATGTGTGGTTTATACATGTACCGATGGCTGACCTTGAGTATCAAGGTCCTTAAATTACTAAGAAATGATGATTATTTATTAGAATGGATGTGTGTGTATGTGGGTGTGCATACTTGCGCATCTGTGTGTGTTGGTGAATATGTGTCTTAACATGTGCAAGTATGCAGATTCTTGTCCTTAAACAGACAAAATGAAAAGCATAAGACTAGATATCAAATGGCTAAATTCATAAAAAAAATGTTTAAAGAAAGGAAAGGGAGGAAAAAGAAGGCAGAAAAATCCCTTAATTATGATGGGGAGTTATGCAGAATTGTAGAGAAAGGCTAAGACATTTCCCCCTTTATATCTTTTTTAAAAAGAGGAGAAGTAACCATTTAAAACTTGCAGGCCCATAAAATGGGTATAGACGTTGAGATGATTATCTTCTGGTCTCAGTCTTCTAGGTTATTCTGTCATCTTGACTATTACATTCCGGGCCCACACTTGTGACATTAAATACTTATAATACCATCATTAGTGCCAGATTTTTGTCTTACCCTGCCCATTTACCATTGTCCTTATCATAGTTATATGGAAAAATAACAATAAACGGCTTGTTAATGTCTCTATTTGGAGTAGATGTATATTTAACTCCATAAGAACCTGATAAGTCACCTCCACAATAACTGTAGCAATATATAATTCTAGATACATGGTAATAGGTACACTTACTCTAATTTTGTCAATAGACTTGGATTTTTCTCTTTTTTTGTTGTTTTGTTTTGTTTTGGAATCACATCCAGTGATATTTCAGGTTTACTCTGGGGTCTATGCTCATAGAATGCCCCCCACCTTTTAATTTCTACCACCAACTGGGACCAACAGTTAAATGGCTGGTATTGAAATTTCATTCTCTAATAACTCAATTATTATTCTTGACTTTATGTCCTTTTTTTAGTGAAGTAAAGTAGCGTTGTTTGAAACAAATCATAGAGAAATGTGAACAAAGAGAAAATAAGAAACGAATGGTGTTCAAGAGAAAAACAGAGATGGGGCTGGAGCAATAGCACAGTGGGTAGGGTGTTTGCCTTGCACGAGGAAGACCCAGGTTCAATTACCAGCACCCCCTATGGTCCTGTGAGCACCATCATGAGTAATTCTTGAGTGTAGAGTCAGAAGTAACCTCTGTACATCACCAGGTGTGATCAAGACAAAAGAGAGAGAGAGAGAGAGAGAGAGAGAGAGAGAGAGAGAGAGAGAGAGAGAGAGAGAGAGAGAGAGAGAGAGAGAAAACAGAGAGGGAAAAAGCCTCAAATGAATTTTGGGAGAACATAGAAGCAATTTCTCAAATTGACTTGACCTGGAATTCTCTACATACATAAAATTGAACCTTAGTGTTGTCATGAGAAACAGGCTTGAACACTCGATGATGCTTTCCTATTCTTACCTTTAGATTATCCTATAGATTCTCCTTTTCTATGGCACTTAACACTTATCTGGTGGTTGACTCAGTTTATACATCTGGGTCATGGCTGTTTTTCACCATCATATTCAAAGGGCTCAGAATTTTCATCTCCCAAGGGATGTTACCCTCATGCCTTTGCTCTACTTCGGGGCTATGTAATTTCTTCTTAGTTTTAATATTTCAAAAAAAGCATAGTAACATCTTCCCTATGCCCCTACTCATTTATATATCTGCAATCTTCCCATACAGAGATGTCACCTCCTAAAAACTCTAAGGGGTGCATGGTAAAGTAAAGTATATAGAACATAGATGCATCTTCTATAGATGTTTCATGCTGGCAAAAGGCATGCACTTATTTAAGGAAGTAATGTCTCATGCGAACTTACTATTAATGGGATCCAAGCAATGATTTCTTGGATTTCAAAGTTGTCAGTGTAAAGGGAAGTTAGAGAGAATGGACTCCCACCATCACCCCACTGACATTGTCACTGTCTCTGTCATCCCGTTGCTCATAGATTTGTTTGAGCGGGCACCAGTAACATCTTTTATTGTGAAACTTTTGTTACTGTTTTTGGCATATCCAATATGCCACGAGTAGCTTGCCAGGCTCTCCAAGAGGGGCAGAGGAATCGAACATGGGTCAGCCGAGTGAAAGGCGAACACCCTACCGCTGTGCTATCGATCCAGCCCACCCCACTGACAAAGTAAAAGTAAAGGAAAGTCTTTTCCTAGCCCAGGAAGGGTGAGTACTTAACAAGACATTAAATTAATTGTCAAATTGTTTTTTATTCATACTTTGATAGGTTGGCTGTAAGAGAAATTCTTATCTTTTGTTTCTTCTGGCCTGTGAAAAAATAAATCCAGAAAAAAACATGTGTTTTTATCTTAGCTTCTAGAAGAAAAAGGTAAACTCTATTTTTCCTTTCAGAAAAGTTTTTTAAGTTTTACCTGAGTTCACAGAATAGGTCCACTCATTGTCTATCACGGTCTAATCTTTGATTGAGGTATATGGAACTGATTTTATCCTAGAGATATGAACTCAGGTAGGAATTCCATTAAGTTTTAAAGCAGTGGGAGTCCTTAAGATAACTTGATAAAGTCCCTTCCATTTAGGCAGTAGTTGATCTAAGGAAATTTAGTTTCCCAGGTTTTTATTAAGACCCACTACTGGACTAAATTTTGGTTGGGCTTAATTTTCAATTTAGATAAGATAAAATAGAATTCCTATACTCTTAAATTGTCTGCTATACCTGTCCAAGACTAATATCATATGTTGTTGATTTTAAACTCTTTTGAGTCCAATAAAAAAAAAAAGTCCATAGCTAAAAGAGACCTGCCATACAATGACTCAAATCAGCTAAGTTGAAACTTTGCTGTGGGGGATATTATATACCTAAAAAGAGCAACTGGAAAGAGAGCCAAGACTCAGAAGTTTATTGATATAATTTTCCTAACATCTTCTTTATGATGTGATTAAATCTCTCTGCCATTCCTGTTGATTAGTGGTGCCAGGCTTAGAGGAGTTGATAATTAACTTTTAAACCAAAGGCATGATTCTGGTGACTTTTTTTTTTTCTTTATCTCTTTATGTAGATTGTCTCTTAGGATTTTTGGTTCTTGAATTTGTTTTAGTAATTTGTTCATTTCTTTTAGGTTATCTAAGTTGTTGGTATAATTATTCATAGTGTTTCTTTTTTTATATAGTGTTTCTTAATAGCACTCTATTATGTATGGTTAATGTTAATGACTTTTTTTTTTAATTTTTTATTGTGGAAAGTTACAAAGTTACAAAGTTTTCAGGTTTAAATCTCAGTTATACAATGCTCGAATACCCATCCCTTCACCAGTGCTCATATTCCACCACCAAGAATCCCAGTATAGCTCCACCCCGCCCCCTCACACCCCAAACACCCCCACGCCCGTAGCCCCCCCACCCTAAGCCCCCCCCCCCGCCTGTGTAACTAATAAATTTCACTTTACTTTCACTTTGATTGCATACAATATTTCAACAAAACTCACTATTATTGTTTGGAGAGTCTCTCCCCTAAAGTCAGACCTGCTGAAAAGGAAGCATTAGGTAATTTGTTTTCCATTGCTGAGGATGAAGAAGTGTGAGGTCGAGTGACCACACTTAGCGGCCTCTCAGTTTTGGGTTTCTGTAATTTAGTATTTTAGTAACTAAGTCCAGAGAGATATCTGCCAGAAGTTGCATCGTTGCCAACTTGTACTTCTCAGTTACATTATATTCCACATATGAGTGCAATCTTTCTATGTCTGTCTCTTTCTTTCTGACTCATTTCACTCAACATGATACTTTCCATGTTGATCCACTTGTATGCAAATTTCATGACTTCATGTTTCCTGACAGCTACATAGTATTCCATTGTGTAAATATACCAGAGTTTCTTTAGCCAATCATCTGTTTTCGGGCACTCTGTTTTTTTCCATATTGTGGCTATTGTGAACAGAGCGGCAATGAACATGGAAATGCAGATGTCATCTCTACTATACCTTTTTGCCTCTCCGGGATATATTCCCAGGAGTGGTATTGCTGGGTCAAATGGGAGCTCAATTTCTAACTTTTTGAGAATCGTCCATATTGTTTTCCAAAAGGGCTGAACCAGTCGGCATTCCCACCAGCAGTGAAGGAGAGTCCCTTTCTCCCCACATCCACGCCAACACCGGTTGCTTTTGTTTTTGGGGATGTGGGCCAGTCTCTGTGGTGTGAGATGATATCTCATTGTTGTTTTGATCTGCATTTCCCTGATGAGTAGTGATGTTGAACATTTTCTCATGTGCCTCTTAGCCATTCGGATTTCTTCTTTGGAAAAGTTTCTGTTCATTTCATCAGCCCATTTTTTGATCGGGTTGGCAGTTTTCTTCTTGTGGAGTTCAACCAGTGCATTGTATATCCTTGTTATCAACCCTTTATCGGATGGGTACTGCATAAATATCCTTTCCCATTCTGTAGACTGTCTTTGTATTTTGGTCACTGTTTCTTTTGAGTTGCAGAAGCTCCTTAGTTTGAGATAGTCCCATTTATTTATCTTTGTTTTCACTAGCTTAGCCAGTGGCGTGTCAGCTTTGAAGATACCTTTGGCTTCAATGTCGTGGAGGGTTTTGCCGACCTTATCTTCAGTGTACCTTAGGGATTCTGGTCTGATGTTGAGGTCTTTAATCCAGTTTGATCTGATTTTTGTACATGGTGATAGATGGAGGTCTAAGCCCATTTTTTTGCATGTAGCCGTCCAGTTTTGCCAGCACAATTTGTTAAACATGCTTTCCTTGCTCCACTTCACATTTCTTGCTCCCTTATCAAAGATTAGATGATCATATATTTGGGGGTGTATGTCAGAGTATTCAACCCTGTTCCATTGGTCTGCCGCTCTGCCTTTGTTCCAGTACCATGCTGTTTTAATGACTACCGCTTTGTAGTAGAGTCGGAAGTTGGGGAGGTTGATTCCTCCCATTTTCTTTTTCCCAAGAATTGCTTTAGCTATTCGTGGGGGCTTATTGTTCCATATGAATTTCAGGAGCGCTTGCTCCATTTCTTTGAAGAATGTCAAGGGTATCCCTATAGGGATCGCATTGAATTTGTACAATGCTTTGGGGAGAATTGCCATTTTGACAATATTAATTCTTCCAATCCATGAGCAGGGGATGTCTTTCCATTTCCTCGTGTCCTCTTTTATTTCCTGAAGTAGTGTTTTATAGTTTTCATTATACAAGTCCTTTACCTCCTTTGTTAAGCTGATTCCGAGGTATTTGATTTTTTGAGGCGCAATTGTGAATGGGATTGCTTTTCTCAGGTCACTTTCTTCTCTCTCATTATTTGCATATAGGAAAGCCATGGACTTTTGGGTATTGATTCTATAGCCTGCAACTTTACTGTACGAGTCTATTGTTTCTAGGAGTTTCTTGGTAGAGGTTTTAGGGTTCTCTAAGTATAGTATCATATCATCTGCGAATAGTGAGAGCTTGATTTCTTCCTTTCCTACCTGAATGCCCTTAATGTCTTTTTCTTGCCTAATCGCTATTGCAAGTACTTCCAGTACTATATTGAACAGAAGTGGAGAGAGTGGGCATCCTTGTCTCGTCCCTGTTCTCAGAGGGAAGGCTCTTAGTTTTTCCCCATTGAGGACAATGCTTGCCATAGGCTTGTGATAAATGGCTTTGACTATATTGAGGAAGGTCCCTTCTATACCTATTTTGGCTAGTGTTTTCATCATAAACGGATGCTGGATCTTGTCAAATGCTTTCTCTGCATCTATTGATATGATTATATGATTTTTATCTTTTCTTTTGTTGATATGGTGGATTATGTTGATTGATTTCCGGATGTTAAACCATCCTTGCATCCCCGGGATGAATCCCACTTGGTCGTGGTGTATGATCTTTTTGATAAGTTGTTGAATTCTATTTGCTAATATTTTGTTGAGAATTTTTGCATCTGTGTTCATCAGGGATATTGGCCTGTAGTTTTCTTTTTTTGTGGTGTCTTTGTTTGCTTTTGGTATTAGGGAGATATGAGCCTCATAGAAACTGTTAGGGAGGGTTTCTGTTTCTTCAATTTCCTGGAAGAGCTTGAGAAGGACTGGCAAAAGGTCCTCTTTAAATGTTTGGAAGAACTCACTAGTGAATCTGTCTGGACCTGGGCTTTTGTTTTTGGGGAGACTTTTGATTACCATTTCAATTTCCTTGATGTTAATTGGACTATTCAGGTACTCCAGGTCTTCTTGGTTCAGCCTTGGGAGATTATAGGAGTCGAGGAATTTATCCATTTCTTCTAGATTCTCTTGTTTCGTGGCATAGAGATTTTCAAAGTAGTCTCTGATGATCTTTTGGATTTCATTGGTTTCTGTTGTGATGTTCCCCTTTTCATTTCTGATTCGGCTTATAAGGGTTCTCTCTCTCTCTTTCTTTGTGAGTCTTGCTAGTGGTTTATCAATCTTGTTTATTTTCTCGAAGAACCAGCTCTTGGTTTCATTGATCTTCCGGATTGTCTTTTGGGTTTCCATGTCATTAATTTCTGCTCTAAGTTTTATTATCTCTTTCCTTCTGCCTGGTTTTGGCTCCTTTTGTTGGTCCTTTTCTAAGGTCTTGAGCTGTGAAGTCAAGTTATTTATGTGGGCCCTTTCTTCCTTCCTGAGATATGCTTGCAGAGCTATAAATTTTCCCCTTAAAACGGCTTTAGCTGCGTCCCACAGGTTCTGGTAGCTCGTGTCTTCATTCTCATTTGTTTCTAGGTACCTTTTGATTTCTTCCTTGATTTCCTTCCTGACCCACTCATTGTTCAATATCGAGCTATTTAATTTCCAGGTGTTTGATTTGGTTTTCTGCATCTGTCCACAGTTAAGTTTTATCTTCAGTGCATCATGGTCTGAAAAGATAGCTGGTACAATGTCTATCTTGTTGATTCTGTTGAGGTATGTTGTGTGGCCCAGCGCATGGTCTATTCTGGAAAATGTTCCATGTGCACTGGAAAAGAATGTGTATTCCTTTTTTTGGGGATATAAAGCCCTGTATAGATCTATTAGCCCTCTCTCTTCTATTTCTTCCTTCAAAGCCAGTATTTCATTGGTGAGTTTTAATCTTCTAGATCTGTCCAGAGGAGACAGTGCAGTGTTGAAGTCTCCAACTACTATTGTGTTGCTCGAGATGTCCTTCTCGAGGTCTCTTAGCAGCTGTTGTAGGTATTTAGCTGGTCCCTCATTGGGTGCGTAGACATTCAGGAGTGTGATTTCTTCCTGATGTACACATCCCTTGATTAATAAAAAGTGGCCTTCACTATCCCTTCTAATCTTTTTCAACCTGAAGTCTATGTTGTCCGATACTAGTAAAGCCACTCCGGCTTTCTTGAGGGAGTTGTTTGCTTGCAGGATTGTTTTCCATCCTTTGACTTTGAGTCTGTGTTTGTTCTGGCTATTCAGATGTGTTTCTTGCAGGCAACAGAAGGTTGGGTTGAGTCTCTGAATCCATTTTGCCAGTCTGTGTCTCTTAATTGGTGAATTCAGACCATTGACATTAAGGGAGATTATTGTTATGGGATTTTGTGCCGTCTTTGTGCAAGGGTTTGTTGTGCTTGTAGAGGTTGTTCTTGTCTTACAATAGCCCCTTTAGTGCTTCTTTTAGGTTTGGTTTTGAGTCTATGAAGTTCCTGAGCTGTTGTTTATCCCCAAAGTAGTGTATGATTCCTTCTAGTTTGAATGAGAGTTTAGCCGGATAAAGTATTCTTGGTGAAGCGTTGATTTCATTGAGTTTTTTCACTATATCCCACCATTGCCTTCGAGCTTGGAGGGTTTCCTCTGATAGATCTGCTGTGAGCCTAAGGGGTGCTCCTTTGTATGCGATTTCCTTCTTGGACCTTGCTGCTTGGAGTATTGTGTCTCTCTGGAAGATGTCCATCATTGTAACTATGATATGTCTTGGGGTTTTTCTGTTAGGATCTCTTTTAGCTGGCACTCTCCGGGCGTCTTGAATCTGGATGCCTGCATTGTCCAGCTGTGGGAAGTTTTCCGCAATGATTTGTTTGACTGTGTCTTTTTCGTTGGGGTTGGTTCCCTGTGGTTCTGGTAGTCCAATGATTCTAATGTTGTTCCTCTTGAATTCATCCCCTAGGACTCTGATTCTGGCTAGAGCTATTTTGAGGTCTCTTGCCATGGTTTGATGTTGCCTGTAGGCCTCTTGCAGCTCATCTTCAAGCATACTGATTCTGTCTTCGGCTGCAGTCATCCTATTGTTGAGGGCAGTCAGAGAGTTTTTGATTTCATGTACGGAATCCTTCATTTCTTTTTGAAGGTTTTTTATTTCTGCTCTCATTTCTTCCCGTATTTTGTCGGCTGTCTGTTGTATTGTTTCCGCCAGGTCTTCCTTGAAGTTGTCCATCTTTGCATTGAGTTGATTGAACATGTTGAGGATTTCAAGTCTGAATTCTTTCTCAGAGAGGTCAAGTTTGTAGGAGGCGCCCATTGAGGTTTCCGGATTCCTTTGATCGTCCTCTGGTTGCAATGGGGATTTTCGCTGTTTCTTCATGTTGTTTGTGGTGATATGAAAGAGGGCTCTTGATGATGAGTGTCCCTGTTTCCTTTTGTTGTGAAAAAGGATTGTGGATAGGCTCAGTTAATAGTGGTTGGCTTTTTACTTGCTGGTGTAGAACCTGGTCTCCTACTGAGATGTTCTTATGTGAAGTCTTGTGTTTTATTGTCCTACTGCTTGCGAATAGCTAGGATGTTAGTCTTGGATAGGATGTTGAGAAAACTACTTTCCGCAGCGTGAGCTTTGGCCGCCGGCAATGAGGCCACGCCCACTTTTCTTAGGCCACGCCCCCTGGTGGTTAGGCCACGCCCCTTTCCCACAGACCTTTGCGGGAAGACAGGATGGCGGCGGCGCTTGGGGTCGGCGTGCCGGCCACTCGGCCGGCAGTCCGGAGGGGAGGGAAGCCCGGGGTGCTCCTCTGGTGACTTTTAAAAGATACTCCAGTTACTCTACAGTGACCTGGATAACCCAAATCTAGAAATTATTTCCTTAAGTAACACATTAGACATCTCTGCATTTCTCAATATGGGTAGGGAATTCTTTTGCCATCACGAAAGGTGTCAATTGAAACTATTTATTGGCCAATTGCATGACTTTTTTGGTGAAGTATCTGAAGGGCTAGGGGTAGAAGCTGCTGGGTGCAAGCCTTTGGGTGATAAAAGAATTTACCAGAAGTCAGCTGGTTTAGACCAAGCAAAGTTCGTTTATTGAAAAAGTCCACTGGTCAGACTGACACAGCAGAGGTCTTCAGAGAGAGTCTGAAGACCTTGCTATGTGACACTTTGTGTCTGGACTGCTTCAGTGGAGAACTTCTGTCTTCTATAGATTAGTTGGTCTTGGGAGGAGACACCTACCTAAATTAGGAGAGAAACTAAATTGCATATAAAATATTCTAAACCAATTACATAAAAAAGTAAGAAACATTAATAGTAATTTGGACCAACTTAAACTGCTATGAGCCCCAGTCAAAAGAGATAATAAAATGTACATAAAAATAATTCTAGCCCATCTCAGGAAGCAAGTAGTGTGGCCAGTTCTAGAATCTAGGTGTCAGCATCTTAGAGTGTATGTTCTACAGGGCCCAACTAGTAAGACAGGGCTGCCTGGGCCAGTTCTAGGAACTGTGGGCAGCATAGAGCGGGGGTGGCATTTCTAGAGTCTCCTGGGCACATCTGAGTATCCGAGCCAAGAGGTAATCAGTGTCCCAGGCTTTTGAAATGGCAGGCATCTCTTTAGTGGGCTTTTGCTAGACCACTTCAATAAAAGCAGATGTGCCATTTGCCTCTATGTTGGATATCATTGGTTTGTCCTGCTCCCCTTGCCACAAGCAGTTTAGGTTTATCAGTCACGCCCATCAAAGTGCTCCCAAGTCACTCCCATTCCTTTGTTTATCTGTAACCACTTCTACCAGTTTATCTGCTCTTCCCTTAATCTGACTCTGCTAATTTGTAAGGTCAGAACTTCCTAGGACACTGAATATTATAACATTGCCTTTCTCTCCTCTTTATGCCTTTTGAATAATTTACTTTAAAGCTATGTCTTTTTTTGTATAGACACAAGAAGACAATATTATGTTTTTGTAACTTGGGACTTAATTGGCCTCGAATATTATTCCCTCCTGGGCATCTGCTTTCTCCACTTAAGCCTCAGTTGCCCTCAGTTCCTAGCACCCCAAAAGCAGGATCCCGACGAGGGACGGGAAGGATCCAGGGCAAGCGGTGAGTTATGTGCTACCCTGGCATCGAGATGGGCCTGGCCAAAGTGCCTAATTCTTAACTATAAGTTAAGAGCTTGATCATAGACAAATGCTGTCATGATCCCAAAGTAATGATGAGACTAGGACCCTGCTAGGGATAGGAAAGACTGTTCTGACCTGAGCACTGTAGTCTGAGATTGAGATGGCCCCAGGAGAGCAATTCTATAAGCTTTAATGCATCTCTTATTGTGTCCATACAAAATGATTAATATTATGAATTCTTATATGTTTGCTGGCTGAAGAGAAGAGAAACACATTCATGGGACTCCGCCCTTGGGTGGATCCTCCTGCTGAAAGAGAATTAAGTCCTAGGAGAAGCATCCCCTGAGGGAAAGGAACCTTACCCTATTGCTGACCACACCTATGTGTATGCCCCAACCCCCTCATGCTGTGGAGATTTAACTAGGCTGTAAGAGTGGGTTGGGGGCCAGATCCACAGATCGAGAGAGAGACCGGGAGCTGGGAGAGATGCAGAGGGAGAGAGAATGAAGTAGCATGGGGGAGAAAGAAGCAAGAGGAGAATCAGAGGAGAATGGAGATGGACATGAAATAAACCGGTCGAGCAACCAGTTTGACCTCCGTCCCTTCCCTCACCCTCTCCTTTCTTTTTATTTTTGTGTTTTTACACAACTGGTGGCCCTTGACCGATGGCACACACAGCGGTTCCGGGGTACGGAACGTGCGCAGTGAGACAGAGCCGCCCAGAGAGCCCGAGAGAGCGCGCACCCCCTCGGCGAGCTTTAGTTTTTTACATACCTCTATGGATTTTATTTTCATTGTTCACTTGCAAAGCTTCATGATAAATTATGCTTTGATGGAAGACATTTCAATTTCAATAAGATTGTAGTCCGTATGTGTGCTCTGTGCTTTTGAATTTATTTTGTATTTAATTTGAGGGGAGTTAACACGCAGTGCTCAGTCTTACTCCTGAGGCTGTGCTCAGGGACCACTCCTGATGGTGCTCAGGAGACCTTATGTAGTGCTAGGATAGAACCAGGGTTGGCCACATGCATCGTAAATCTTCAACCCTTGTAATACCTAATACCAAGAAATCCTTTATATTCAAATGCTATAAAGATATTTTTAAAAATTTCTCATATAATCATTTTAGTTCTAGTCTAATACATTTAAATCTCATTGTTTTTGATTAATAGTGGGATTTTGAATGAATTAAGTATTGAAATATATTCTTTAAAGGATATTCTTATTAAATTGCCCTTTATTTTAATATTTTAAGTTTTCTATTAATTGATTCGCCATTGGTCGAAAAGTAATGAACTGGTCATTAATGAGTGATTATGAACACTACTACTTTGTTGATTTTATGTTAGACCAATGTTACATCTTATTTTCAGGGGTAATATAAATTACTTAAGTCCATCAATTGACCGATAAATCATATGATTCAAGATTATTTTAATTTTGAAATCAGGTATTATGAGTATTTCAATTTATTCAAGGATTGGCTTGCTTAATTTTAGAGAATTTGTGTTTTTCTTGAATTTTATAATAAGCCTATAAGTTTTACAGCAACAGCACACTAGTGCACCTTTCACTAAATGTAGATTGCAATTAAGTAAACTTAATGAGAATTGACATTGACATCTTAATAATATTAAGATCTTAAATCATAAGCATGGAATACCTTTCTATTTGTCTTCAGTTTCCATCACTAATGTTGATACTTTTTATTTAGAGGTCTTATACATCTTTAACCACATTTATTTCTAGGGTTTTGGTGCTTTTAATAATTTTATGTATGGAAGTCTGAAAGTTTTGTGGATGATATCTTGAAAGAAAAGCAATTTAACTGTGTACAAAGACCTCCAATTGATCCTTATTCAACAAACTTTACACATCACCAAATATCACCAGGAGTTCGCCCCTGGGTCCATTAGCACTGCTTGGGAGGCCTCCCTTTCAAAAACATAATCGTAAATTAAAAACAAAAAAATTATAAATTATTTTTCCTCACAAAAACAGTCCTCAAATTACTTAAGAGCTCCTTTCTCCAAGACTGCTCTCACCTCACCTGCCAGTCACTGATGTCAGAGTCTCAGTTTACTCCAGCCTCGAACTGTTCTAGGTGCAAAGTTCAAAGTCCCCAGAATGTTTTCCTGTTAAGGTTCAGTAATTTGCTAGAAGAGCTCCCCAAATCCTAGAAAACAATTGGCTATTGCTGGTTTATAACAGAGAATATAAATTAAGAGTCAAATGATGAAAGACATAGGGTGAGGTTACAAAGGGTTTCAAGCGCAGAGCTTCTCTGCATGTGGGATTGGAATCTGTCATGCGTGCAAGTGATATGTTCAACAACTCAGATGGTCTACATAATTTAAGGATTTCTTTGGAGTTTTCATCACATAGGCATAATATACTGTTATCTCAGTCTCCAGCCTCTCTGGAGGTTAAGATGGTGAAACTGAAAGTAACACCTTTTAACTGAAATATGTTTTTACAAGGTGATTGCGTCCCATTGTGAAGATATTTAAGAACCTGCCAAGGGTAGCTGTGATAAAACTCAGGATACTTCTGTTGTTCAGGCGCTAAGACCCAGAAACTAGGGACAGAGATAGTCTCACTAACATGACGCTCTTAGACTTTCGTTGAAATTTATCAACAGAACATGATATACTGTTGACCCAGGAGTTGTCCCTAGGTTAGAATACTCTCCTCAACCCTCTGCTCTCCTTGAAACGTGCATACTGACCACCTTTCCCACTGTAGGAGGCTTTTCAAGAACATAGCCTTGAGAAAGGTGAGTATATACACCTGCAGACATGAAGAGATATATTTTTTCATAGAATTGTTAGTATTATTTTCAATTTATTTTAAATTTTATTCCTATGACTTCAACTTTCTATTTCCTTGCCTTACTTTATATTCTTTTGATACCTTTACACATTAATTTAAACTACTCTTACTTTTCTAGACATTTAAAGCTGTGAAATTCATTATGATTAATGCCTGGCAGTGCTTTGTACATTTTGATAGTTTATATTTTTATTATTATTTACTTTGAAATATTATCTAAATCCCTTGGTTGTTTATGTTTGCCCATGAATTTGATTTGAAATTAGGTTTAATTTTCTACCATTTAGAAATTTTCTTTCTGACTATATGTTAATGATTTTTAATCGAATACTATGTGGTCAGAAAACAAAGTCTGCCTATTTCTATTATATAATACTTATTTTACTTTTTCTATGACAGAGCATGGTTCATCCTAATATTACATTTTCTGTGAAATTAATGAGTTTTCTTTAGTATGGAATATAATGTTCTGTAAATGCTAGTCAAGTTTGTTGATATCAATTTTTTTTGTATTTATTCCCACATTCCCTATATTTAGATATACTGTAATCTAAATGTTCTAATATTATAATTTTATAAATATACTATTGTAATATCAAGTCCTATTTATCCCATACATAATTTACATATTTCCCTTTATTCTTATCCATGTTTGCTTTATGAGCTTTTAATATTCAGATAATATCTGTAGATGACAGCCTTTTTTAAAATGAACTCTTGAGAAAAACAATCCTAGTTGAACACTCACAAGTTGAACACTCACAAGGCACAATCCTACTTAGTTCCAAATCACTCAAAATCAAATCTCTTATCCATTAAGCAGCATCTTGTCCGCCTACTCTCCCCCTGACAACCAAAAAGCTGTGGAATAACTTATTCTAGATAGTTCATATAAATTGAATAATAAAATATTTGTCATTTTTATCTGACTTCTTTCACTTAGCATAATGATTTAAAGTGACTTCATTCTGTAGCACAGCAAGTACTTTATTCATAGCACAATGTTCCAATCCCAACCAACCACGATTGTCAGCTTCTCTGTACCAATGTCCCCAGGTTCTCTCCCACCCCACTCCACACCTTGCCTGCCTCTTAAACAGTCACATTTTAAGTTTCAGTATTGTAGTCTGGGTCTCATGCTTGTTGTTTTGGTGACTCTGTGGTTTAGATATACTCATATACCATACTTTGATACCACTGATGTACCTGAGACTCCTGACCCTTGATCCTATTACCTCCTGTCAACTTTGTCACAATTGCTCTCCAGTATGTTTAACTGATATTTCTAAACACATAAAGGTCTAATCTAAATAGTTAACTAATAAGAATCCCTACATTCATTTATTTTTCTTTATAAATTTCACTTTCCTCAAATTCTAAAACCCCTCAACTCCAATCCGAGAGTTCATTCCAGCTCAGATTCTGATATCTTTTCCTTGTTTACTTTATTTAAACACCATGGTTTACAAAGTTGTTCATAATGCAGTAGTTTCCCTGAACACAGAGCTGGGGGTAAGCCAGAGATCCACTGGATGTGGCCCAAAACTTTCTCCCCAATTTTTTAAAAAAACAACAAAATTAAAAGGTATAGTGGGCTAGGTGGTTGCTTTGAACATGGCCAACCCAGTGTCAAACCTTGGCATCCCATATGGCATCCATATGATTCTGAGCCCACCTGGTGAGTTTAGAATCAGGAGTAAGCCCTGGGCACCAGTGGGTGTGGCCCCGACTCCTCCCATCGAACACACAAATAAATGCACAAACATAATTGTATGGTCATTCATTGTTTCAACACCAATCCCAATACCAGTGTGACTTTTCCTCCACTGTTTTTTCCAGTTTCCTACCCACCCCCCAAGGCTGCCACCTTAGAGGGCAGAATATAATTTATTTTATATTGCTTGTTACAACAAAATGGCAAATGGAATTATCAAAAATTCCTTCAGTGAAAGGAAATTGGTGAAAATTATTTTATCTTACCATGGGTTCATTAAGTCTTTCTCTGAGAGTTTATACTAAGCTGTTTATTGCTAATTGAACTTTCTGTGTTATATTTTTGTTTATTGAGCTTAGTTGATTTCTGTTACTTTTCCATCTAATTTGGTCGGTTCCTACTGGGACGTCAGTATTGTGGATTTTGGAGGTGTCATGCTGCCTTATATGCAGTCGCAAAATCCAGGAACTGAAGAATTTATAGAATTGGGCTGATGAGCTTACATGGTGGAGGTGAATTGCATAAATTCATCATTCCATTCATTTCATTTCATTCCATTCATTTCATTCCATTATAACATCATAGCATTCCATTATGGATTATGAGTGTGACTATCAGGGCTTCTAGAATTGCAGATGGTAGGAGAAGGCTGCCCACCCCTTCTCTGAGGAGACCTCAGAGTTTTCAGCCTGAAAACCTGTGTCCATGAAATTTTTGTCAGTTTGGAGTCTCTGCAAAGATTAATCATGGAGCAGTGGAACTGCTACACTGGCATGGCAGTAGCTGTCCAGTGGAATTGTGGCTGCAGGGGACTTTAGCAAGGTGGAGACTTATCACGCTCCCCTCCCCAGGGTGTACTAGAGCTTTTAGTACAAACATAATTGTATCCTTACATACAATTACATACATGTATGTATCCTTACATACAATTACATACCCTGGCATCCTATATGGTTCCCCAAGCACTGCAGGAGTAGTTCCTGAGTGCAGAGCCAAGAGTAACCCTTGAGCATCACCAGTGCAATCCAAAAAGAATAAAACACGAAATAGACCTGTGTACCTATGAATTTTTTAGGTTTGTGTTGCATCTCTCCTGAAATTAGTCATGAATCTGTTAAAGCTCGGCAGATGAGTTTACATGGCAGTGGCTGTGGGATGAGTGTTTCAAATTCTGATTCTAAATAAGACTACTAGTATCACTTGGTTTCCATCGTCATGGGGAAACTTTTCCCAAGCAGGTGGTCCTGGAGCTCAGCAACTGAGTCCCCTTGTTTGGATTTAAAACCTTGTACTGCCTGTTTTCCTGGCTTGGAAAAGCATCTGAATGCTGTGTTTTAGCTATCTTTGCAGTTATTATAGCAGGAGAGTTAGTCTTAATTTTTTTTAGTTGAATATCACCCTGTGGTATAAAGGAATAGTAAGACCTAAGATTAAAATACATCTAATTTTAACCAATGTCTTCTTGGTTTATTTTTTTTTTGCAATTTGGCACTATTGCCTTATGGGGATCTTAGTTAGCTTCAGGTTTTTGCAACCTGGATCTGGGAATTATATGCATTCATTTGTTAAGTTCACAACTAATTTGAAACTCCGTGGGTCACAATAGGATTGCTTTTTCAAGAATGACTTGAAATATGAACACTATTGATTTTCCAAAGATTTTTTTATGATTTACAAATAAAATTCCATTTTCTTTGATGCTAAGGCTAGCTCCCTCCACAATTTTTTAAATACTGCAGCTCTAAGACTTTGGTTGCTGATTTATTCTCTTTATAGATAACCACACACACAATTCCCTGCTTTCTCTGTTTAATTCCTCTTTGCTGCTACTGTTCAGTTTCTAGAAGACAGCTCTGAACTGTTTGTCAAAGGAGTTTTCCCTCAGTTTTCCTACATGTGTGCAGCCTTCAACACATCAACCATTTGCATTTTTATGGCAGGACATTTTTTTTTTCCTATGAGTGCAGCTCAGTCTGTGGCCAGGAAAATTTAGAATCCTAATTCACTTTGCCAGCATCCCCCCCACACACACACACATCCAAGCATTTTATGCATTTTCATAAACAGCATTTTTCAGACTATCTTTCCCTATGGTGAGTTTGTCTCCATTAGTTTCTATCAAGGATTTTATCCTCTATGGACCTTTATTCTCTAAGAACTCAAGACTATATGGACTTTGGTTTATTCAGTTGTTTTAGCTGTTCGGTAGATTTCTAAAGAGCTAGTTGATGCTCATTTGGTAGGAACAATGTTCTCCTGAAAAATTCTATGTTATACTTTTGGTTTTAGACATGAGTATATTTATTTTTTTTTCAAATCGAATTTGTTCCAATAAACTCAGAGGAGAGAAATCCTTTGAGATGAAGCTTTGAGTCCTCATCTAATGAACTGTTTGAGTTCATGGGAACAATGTTCAAAAGATGAAATTCTGTTCTGAGCCTGAAACCTAGTTAGTATTTAGGGACTTGGGAATTTTAAACTTGTATGTAAATTTATTTTAGAAACCTAGAAACCTCGCTTCATTCTTTTCTTTCTGTAATAGAAGCTCTCAAAGTTGTCCCTCCTGACTATTTAATCTGCATACTGCTAAATCTATTGTGTATAACTGCTCTTATATGGAGACTTTCTAGAACAGTTCCCAATCTGTGAATAAAGCAAGAAGAATTAGGAAATAATGACATCAGCATGGGAGATAGTTAGAAGGGAGGTAAGAGGGCAGTATGAGAGGGACACTTGGGAAGAGGCAAATAGGATGGCTGGAATATTGGGAGTAGGCAGGGATTAAAGCAGGGAAGCTCTTGGAAGAGAACCCAAACAGGCTTACTGGCAGAACATAAAGCTGGTTGCTGATGCTTGGTAACTCAGCTCCCACGTCGTGTCCTCAGTATCATCAGTGAAGTAAGTCAGCTAGTAAAGGAGGGGGGGAGAGACTCGCCCCATTCCTGTAAGTTATTTCTGGATGCATTATTCATATTTGATAAATCATTTAGAGGCAGCTACTTTATTAGCTTATAAAGCACATTATATGGTTTTAAGTTGTTAATACAAGCTGTTGTGATGCATATTGTACCTCAGAAAAGTCATGAATCACTTTAATTCATAGCCTCATTATAAAGCTTGTTACAAAGTGCGGCATTATTACATGAAGAATGGTAGAGTAACGTTTCTGCAAGAAACCTGAATGTTTTATTTACATCATCAGTGGCTTGTTGTAGCCCACAAGAAATACATTGAGAGATTGAAAAGATATAATGTTTAACTTTTGCAGGGCAGGGACCTAACATTCTTCTTTGTTAGGCTTATTGCAATCCAGAATTAGGAACTGGGTCAGGTGAGCATCTGTAGTGTTCACCAAAATCTTTTGAAATTTTTATTTCTTTACCTTCTTGAGTGAGTTGGTTTGTCCATTTATCTGCAACCTTCAGATACATTGCCATACACCTACATATAAGATCTGTCTTTGATTTATTCATATAAGAATCATTAGTGACTATCCATATGATAGGCACTATGATAAAATATTTAGCATTATAACCTTATCCCTTGGCTTTGCCAAGTTTACCAATACTTACCAGAAGGAGAAATGAAATACATTTTGGAGCACTTAAATGAGATTTAAATGCATAAAGATTAAGAGTTTTATGTTAGTTGTAGATGCACGGGTAGTATACCAGTAAATTAATCAAATATGTAGAAATATGTGTGATCAATAGATATGCATCCAAACTGCATCTGAAGCCAGTTCCTCCTTAAACCCACACTGAAAAAGAATTTGAACAAATCTTTGTTTGAATCGTAATTCAATTACTAGCTAATTGTTCACAGTCACCTGTAAAATTATAAAAGGTGTTGCCTTTTTTCACTGATTGTGAATATTAAATGTGTGTAAGTAAAGGAATGTTTACCTAAGAGTCTAAAGTACTAAAGATACTCAGTAAATTAGCTCTTTCACTAAGCTATTGAAAGTGAGTATAACAATGTCCTCAAATTGACCTGAAACCTGCATAAGTATACACCACAACATTCACATTCATGAAGTACCAATGATGAAATTATGTTTCTGTGTAATTTTAAAACCTAAACAAATGAAAGGCTCTCTTTCAGATGATATATAATCCAGTGTTTTGCCATCTTGGTCCCCTTGTGAATGATTACTTTTCACACAACTTTCTGGAACCTAAAAGAGAACCCTGACCCTCAACTAAACTCAGTGGGAACTATAGTAAGCTAATGGTGAGATTCACATTGAGTCACTTGGAAAACCATATAAAGTTAAAGGAACATTAATCTCATGAATACAGGTTTGATGAACAGACAAGAAGAGACCAATGATAGACAGATTTAAAGAAAGTGCAGGATCATCAAAGCTCAATTTTGGAAGACATGTATTTCAGTATGAGTATGTTTAGAATGGAGATTAAAGGGAGTACCGCACTGGAAGAGAATACCAAGTGTGGGAAAGTAAAACCTCAGTTAGTGTCTGCAACAATTATCCTGAATTCTCATTCTTCCAATTCTTGTGGGGCAGCCTAAACCCGTATTGACACAGTCTTCTGCACATGCTAAGATTAATATAACCAGCTAATATCATTAAGAAACCAATGTTCCTAATGCATTGTCAAAGGAAAACCAGAGTTAACAAAATTGTTAAAAGAGAGGTAGTACCTAAATGGCATTACACTGTAGCACTGTAGCACTGTTGTTCCATTGTTCATTGATTTGCTGGAGGGGGCACCAGTAACATCTCCATTGTGAGACTTGTCGTTACTGTTTTTGACATATCCAATATGCCATGGGAAGCTTGCCAGGCTTTGCCATGCAGGTGGGATATTCTTGATAGCTTTACGGGCTCTCCAAGAGGATCAAAGGAATCGAACCCAGGTTGGATGTGAGGACAATCTGGCTGTGACATCTGTCACTTCATTGATTGCCAGGGTTGATTCGGCTGATCTGGCTGACTAGGCGGGTGTCCCCTTCCTGCCTCACTGCTCCCTGTGTGTCCCTCCCAAAGCTTCATACTAAGTCAAAGAGGATGGCCTTCCCTGAATAGATATGGACTGGTCTTCGGTAGAGAGTTTACGAGTAGCGGCGCTCCCCTCCTAGAACCTCCAAACAAGCTCTCAAGGCATTACATTAAACTTTAAAATTGTAAAAGTTCGTTCTTCATATATGGAAGGCATTCAATAACATTTGCCTTTTTATATTTATTGTTGGTTTATGAAAAGATGGAATATGGGTGCCTATATTCCAAATCACCTGCATGCTGTAACTTCAGTCTCAATAGAAATAAGTTTTCATAATTTATGAAGCACATTTTTGAGTGTTGAGAATAGGCAAAGAAGACAAGCCTCACATATTTTAGAGTTAATGAAGCTCAAAGTTAGCAAGTCATTTACATCAAAAACATAAGCATAGGGAGAAGAGGAGGAAACTGTGCAACTACTCTTTTTAGACAAGATCTGTGCTTAACAGGTGAATATACAGACCAAAGAAACTTTTTCATCTGGTACCCTTTGATTTCTTAATCTATGGAAGAAGATAACGGAGAAAAATGCAAATATCCCAAAGATGCCCCAGAAAAGGCGTTGCTAGCATCGACTGAGTTTCTTCTAACTTTCTGTTTACAAATCTAGTACCTATATGCACATTAATTCAAGTTGCAAACTTGAATTTTTATTAAAGCAAGCATAAGATGAGTGATGAATTATTCTGATTCTCATTTTCTAAGTATTAGACTTGGAAGCTTGGCTGAAAAAAACTTAAGGCGCTAAGACACAGGAACTCATAGATCCAGGTAGTAAGTCACAGGTCCACAGAGAAATCATGACACGAATTAGCATGTTCTCCGTCTTAACCTGTTTAAAAGATGTGTTCAGGCAGACTTAGCCTTCCTCTCCTGGTGAAGACATAACTAGAGAATATTGTCAATGAGCTCCAGAATACATTTACCCAGTTCAATGGGGTAAATAGGAAAAACCTTTCTTGGGATTAGGATTCTGTTACCAGATAGGATCTTAAAGAAGAGTTCCTTTTCCCTATGCCTTTCTCTTTTCTTGCTCCCAGGACCCTAAAACTCAAAAATTTGTACATTAACTCTTGTTTCATTTTGTTTGTTGTTTTATTTCATCTGACTTGAATTCTTCTCACTACCAAGAGAGGAACAAAGATGAATACTTTTCCAAGTACCCCTTTTTGCTTTCCAGATAAAACCTGAAAACTCTTCTACATTTTACTAGATTTAATACTTCGACATTTAATGCTATTGAAAAATCGAAGGAAAGACTAAGATGAAACTAAAACTGTGCATTGCATAGCACTGAATGCAAGCACATACAGAGTAAGTTTTGTATCGACGTGACTCCTTTCTGTATGGAGAGTGATCTCTAGATCAGGGCTGTTAAACATTTATCCCTCGCAACTCCTTTCACATAAGAATTTTTTACACAACCTTAGTTTATAAGGTGTATCAAGTAGGCATACAAATAAAATCTTTACTGATAATGAATAACAAAACAATTTTGTTTAGAATTTGTTTTGGTCACATGACCCTGTATGCATTCACAATCCACAGTTGAAGAAGCTTAATTATAGTGAGGACCTCACTGGAAATGGGAAGGGCTGCTCTTATTCCTAAAGGACATCTGAAGAAACGGAAGTCCAGGGAGTATGAGCAATTATTCTCTAGGGAGGAATGCTGGAACCCAACCTGTTATCAGAACGGAGCATGTCTTGGCTGCTGGGATTCTGACACAGGGTGAGAATGCACAAAGGTTACATTTGTCCAGATTTAGTGATGTATTAGTGGGACCAAGCTGTTGTTTTTTTATTTGTTATCATTTTTAAGTAGGTACCACATGTCACCAGACACATGGACTTTTGATGCTAACAGCAAACCACAAGTGAAAAATCTGCTTCTTAATTGTGTTGACGAGGATGCTGCCTCATTCTAATTGCCCATTTCTTAACCATCCCCTGAGTCCTCCTGTTCACCTCATGCTCCATCACGTCTTCTCTCTCCACAGGCCACTCCACATGGAGCCGTCACACACAATCATGGCCCCGCTCTTCTAGGCACAAAGCTTTCCCACATCTAGCAGGACTGGGTAAGCAAGGGTTGAGGCAGGGAGGAAGTTCCCATTCTCTCATTGCTCACTGTCTCCTAGCAGTCTCTTCTAGACTCGCGCTTTATGCACCCTCTTGTCTTAGTCAGTGGGTAACCTGTCTTCATGTGCCATAGGTCAAAACTGCCGTGTGTAGTTACACTGGTTAAGCACTGCGACTCTGGGAGGCCATTTACTTTCACAATTACAAGTATTTTCTGGTAGATGATGGTACATATTATGGAGAAAGAATTGTCTTTTCTCGCACGTATTCTGCACCATGGACTGGAGAGACAGCACAGCGGTAGGGCGTTGGCCTTGCATGCGGCCAACCCAGGTTGATTCCTCTGTCCCTCTCAGAGAGCCTGGCAAGCTACCGAGAGTACCCTACCCGCGTGGCAGAGCCTGGCAAGATACCATGGCAAATTCGATATGCCAAAAACAACAAGTCTCACACTGGAGACGTTACTGGTGCCCGCTCAAGCAAATTGATGAGCAACGGGACAATAGTGCTCCTCCAGTGCACCATGAGCGCTGCGGAGCTGGGGTGAACTCTGAACTCTGGCTTGGCGGAGGGATCTCGTGCAGGGTCAAGGTGCAGTCATCTGACTAAGCATTTATCTCCTCCCTGGTGATCTCATTGACGTGTGCTTCTTATTCCAGAGTGAAAATTCACAATACATTACAGAGGATAGTCATATATGCATGTATACAGATCTCTATATCTCTCTATATAAATATTATACATAGATTCAATATTTCAGGCAAGTCTAAACAAGCAACTCCTTTTCAAAAGAACAGATTGCTTTGCATTTGTCAAGTCTGTACATTTGCTGTATTTCTTCGTCATCAAAAAGTTTGAAACATAACAACTAAATTTTCTAGATTGCCATGTTAACTTTAAAAAAAAAATCCAAATTTTAAAAGATTTTTCTTACCCATAAATCACGAGCAGTATTAAAAAAATTATGTATTTCCCTGCTATTTGGATAATTGGCTGCTTCAACGTTGCATTTTCCCTCATCTTTATACTTATCTTTAGAAACATGAACTGCTGCATTCCATTATATGAACATTCTGAAATAGAATGGCATATACATATATTGGACATGTTATAAGTCTCCATTTTCCTTTTCTGCTATTATAAATGCTGTGAACATCTTTTTCACATTTAAAGTATTTTTTTCCTTAAGGATAAATTCTGAGAAATGGAATCATTTAGTAAAACAGTAGAAATATGTTTAACGATCTTGAAACACAGAACCAAATTGATTTACAAGGAACAACATGTTATTTTATTCTCCTAATAGAAGCATTTGAAAAAGCTCGCCTCGCTGCACTATCACCAACCTTGAAACAATCTAATGGCAAATAGAATACCCATTTGTTTTAAGATGCAATTCGTTTCTGTTTTCTGGAGTTTAGCATTCTCTCATGTGTTGATTAGCCATCTTCTATTTATGCTTCTTCTTTTTAAAACATTTGTTCATGTTCATAGTCCATTTCTTTGCTATTGGGTTAGTGATGTCCCTATTTATTTGTAAGTGCACAATCCCTAATAACATTATTTCTTTTTCATACTATATTTAAAATATATTCCTGTTTTGACTTTCTTTAATTAAAAAAATCTGTCACCCTCCAGTAATGATAAAAGGTCAGTGGAATGTTCAATTGTGTATGATTTCACAGTTTCATATTTAATTTATTTTAAATAAGACCTTAATATCTGAAACACATGTGTTTATGAGACATGCATCTATGTGGTGTGCACATAATGTGCTTGGTTTTGTAAACCTCAATACTGATTTTTTTTTTCTTTTTGGGTCACTCCTGCTCTGCTCTGCACTCAGGAATTACCCCTGCCGGTGCTCAGGGGACCATATGGGATGCTGGGAATCGAACCCAAGTTGGCTGTGCTCAAGGCAAATGCCCTACCCACTGTGCTACCACTCCAGTCCCATTTTTCTGTTTAGTTGTACCCATACAATACCAGGGAAACAATTGTTCTGGTCTCAGTCTGCTATTTACTGCTACTGCTTACTCCTATTAGGAACTAACATTCTTCCTTTTGATTTGAATTTAGCAATGCTATAATCAAATTTTTTAAAGTTTGGAATATGCATGTGTTGTGTAGGCCTAAGAAACACCCTAGGTATAGTTCTTAGATGTTTTAAATTAAAAACAAAACAAAAACATCATTCAATAACTCTGAAAATCTTGGCTCTGGCTAAAAACAACAACATGTAATGTTTGCTCAGGCTTAAAAAAATCCAGGTATGATTACTATATAGATCAGGAATATTTTAGTGATAAATGGCTATTCATATTCATCTTTTGGAAGGAGATGGAAAGGTTAAACTCTTTTTAGGTAACTAAAGTAATTTGGAGGTATGTTTTATATTAACTGAAAGCACAAAGTTTGCTAATTTATCTCCTGTCCTATCAGAAGGCAAACTCCATGATCATAAATATGAAATAAAGGGTTTTCAGTTTTCTTGAGGAAAAAGCTAGAGTCAATCTGGCTGTGGATGAGGTGAGTAGAGATGTGATTCTTATTCTGTTATGTCTCTATTGATTTGAACATGAATCTTAGCTATTTTGGCATTTCATTTTCTATGTGTTAGATGCTTTAATAAATCTATATATTTAAAAATATATCTACCTTTTACCAAATTTGTCTAGAAAGAATATAGAATTAAACTATTTTTTTTTCAGAGTTGGAATACCTGACTACATAATATTAACAACAATCACAGATTTAGGGATTCTCAAATAAAGGAGCTTGAGTTAATTAGCAAGTGTTCAACTTTTTTTTCTTTTTGGGTCACACCCAGCGATGCACATGGGATTACTCCTGACTCTGCACTCAGGAATTACCACAGGCAATGCTCAGAGGACCGTATGGGATACTGGGAATCGAACTCGGGTTGGCCACATGCAAGGCAAACACCATACCTGCTGTGCTATTGCTCCAGCCCCCACAAGTATTCAACCTCTTAAGGCTGGTGGTATTGTATGAACATGGATGGAGAACTCAGAACCTAGGGTCAGGTAATAATAAACTAATAATAAACTAAGCATTATTCTACCACCTATTTGTTCATAGTTTGTAAAATGGGATTGATAGGTAATCATTGTACTTATCTCAAGAGTTTTAGTCTTTTGTTTTGTTTTGGTTTGAGGGTAATGTGCAACTCTGACATCTCTTCTACAGCTCCCATACAGTGGCCATTATAATATCAAGTCAATGTTTATGTTATCTTGAAAGACAGAAGAAAGAGAATATGACCTCACAGGAATGCTATTTTATCACAGCAAGAAGAAACGTTGGTACGTAAGAGCTGACTCTCTTCCTAACTCACCATGTTCAGAACACAGCATCTCGTCCTTGGCAGATGATTAATAAGTGTTTGCTAAATTGCGAATCAAATCGGGTGGTTTTACCTCACTATAAAATTACCTCCATGCCTGTGTTTTCAGGTCAGCTGTGTAGATCTCATTTTGTGTATGTGTAATATGGTTAGGTAGGGAAAGATATCATTTCTAAGATGTGAAATTTCTCAAACTTTCCACCACCATCTCTATTATGATATAGTTTTGCTCTCTGGGAGTACAAAGGGCAAATTTCATCAGAACTGAGCTGGATGCAAAGTGGAAAGAATCTGGAGGTGCGAAGCTTTTCAGCTGAATGCACAGCAGGCTTTGCCTTCTTTTCCTTCCACTTAAGTGGAGTTCCTCTGCGTTTCTGTTGCAAGATAAATAAAGCATTTATCGCAGTCATTTTTAACAGCCTTCTCCTTGCACATTTGCATATAGCTTAACTTTCATACAACCAGGGAAGCTCATAAAATCTCAGCCAGTGCTGACCATAAAAAAAATAACAAACAAAAACCTTTTTGAATAGTGTCGGGTTTGTGTACTTCCTTGAAACACAGGGAGAACTGCAGGGGCCTTTAAAACTAATTAACAACCTCCTGGTGGGGACATGGTTCTTTGCAGTGATTTATCCTGGAGGGGAGTGCAGACCTGTACCTCAAGAACATCCATGGCTGTATGCAGATCTGACTGGATCTGTGAAGTGGGTGATTTATAACATATGCCTCCCACTAATTCTTTGTGGTAGGGAGTGGAGTAGAAATATTTAATGCATCCCTATTCTAACTAGAGAGGTATCAAGAATAATCCTTGACTACAAAACCATGAATCTGATGATCAACCCCCAGCCCCAGATATTCAGGTGAGTTTTCCCCGCCCTTACAAATGTTAATGCATGTTTAAGGAACCCTAGTTTACACATGGTTCTTCCTGCTGAACTCAGGGTTTCTGTGACATGTTTTAAAAAGTGTGATTCTAGGATCCTCTGGAGTAATTCTCAGTAATAATGATTTGGGGTGCCAGAGTTTCCCTTACACTCTTAGAAAATGATCTATGACCAGGAAATACAAGCTTTGAAAAGCACCTTTTTCTTCAGTAAGTTTTTAGCGACAGAAGCAAAATGATGTTCATTGACTAAATTTCCCTCCAGAAGTTCTGAAATGGAGTTGCTGAGGACTTCAGGAGGAATCCAGTTGTTCACTTCCCTGTTTATTCCCTCCCCAATTTTCTGTTCTCCAATAAAGCAGGATACTGCTCACCAGCAGTGGGAAAATGGACTTGTGATAAAGGATGAAAAATAAAAGCACATTTAGGATGGAAGAGCAACATAAATGCAATCCTCAGAAAGAACTGAAAACAGTGGAAAATGACTGAAGGGAACTTAACTTCCATATGCTTATGTACTGGCTGAGTAGCCACTTCGATGCTTCGTCCTCGGCTTCCTCATCAATTAGAATTAAGATGAAATACCCTTTTCATGGGCTGGAGCAGTATCACAACGAGTAGGGTATTTGCCTTGCACACAGCCGACCAGGGTTTGATTCCTCTGCCCCTCTTGAAGAGCCTGGCAAGCTACCCGTGGCATATTCGATATGCCAAAGATAGTAACAAAAAGTCTCACCTTGGAGACATTACTGGTACCTGCTCGAGCAAATACATGAGCAATGACAGTGACAGTGATCTTCTTCATGAGTTTTAAGCTCAGTGATCATCTCTCATAAGGATAAAAATAAATGTATAAATGGAAGATCTAACTATAGGAATTCTAATATCAGAGAATTACACATATCTGAACCATATTAATTACTCCTACCCTACCTTTAGAGTTATAACTTCCAGGTTATAACCAAGTGCAGGGACACATTTGCATATAGCTGGTATGTGTCTTCTTAGGAAGACTAGGTCATACATGCATTAGCTCTTACAATTAACACATTCCTGTTAAGACTGAAGCTCTTAGAGGTCTCCGTGGTGTATCTGAATGAAAGCAATCTGTGTTTTTGTCTTTAAATTCCAATGTCTTGTAGCCTCTCCTACAGCTTCTCACCGGTATGCACAGGGAATCTCCAATATATCAACATTTGCTTTCATGGGGGCACAGGATTCCATCCACTTTGAACTCATTCCTAAACCTTCATAGGCCAAATGGGGTAATAAGTTCCCAATTGAAATGTGCTATGCCTTTTCAAACATACAAATACCTCAGTTTGAGTTGCCATTTTTTTATTATTATTTATTTTATTGAATCACCATGTGGAAACTTACAAAGTTCTCAGGCTTATGTCTCAGTTATACAATGCTCAAACATCCATCCCTTCACCAGTGCTCATATTCCACCACCAAAAACCCTAGCATACCTCCCCCCCCCCGTCCCCCGGCGTGCGTAACTGATAAATTTCACTTCATTTTCTCTTTACCTTGATTAAATTCCATATTTCAACGCAAAACTCACTATTGTTGTTGGAGTTTCCCCCCCAAAATACCAGCCCTACTGACGAGGAAGCATTTGATAATTAGTTTTCCATGGCTAAGAATGAAGAGATATGAAGTCTCTTTAGGTTTAGGTTTGGAATTTCTGTATTTTAGTGGTTTAGTAATTAAGTCTAGGGAGATTTATGTTAGAAATTGCATAATTTCTCTTCCTGGGGCAGTATGGGGCAATGGCTTAGATCACAGTCTAGAGACATGGCTGCAAGCAGTTTCTGGGACCAAAAGTAGTCTAGCTGGCCTCCGGATCATGGTCAATCAGCAGCAAAGCGACTGCACCAAAGTGTGGCCGCCCAGGTTGAGTCTCGGCGGAGTGCAAGCCGGTATCAGCCCCGGCTCGAGATTGCCCAAGCATCCCACTGTTCCAAGTACATAACTCTTTCTCTCTTTTTTTTCCTCCTTCCCGCGCCACCAAGTTCATACCTGCTTATAATCCTCATAATATGACGGACGCCACGCCGCTTCTCACTGGAAAGGGAAAAAAAATGGAGAAAGAGAGATATTTCCCCTCCTCGGCCAGTGTGGGTGAATTGCCATTTTAAACTGTAAGAAAGTAGAGTCAAATTTTGCTCTCTAAAGTATTCATAAAAATTTTTTTTTTCAATTTTACTATAGTCTCTTCAGAAAGGTATAATCTGGAAAAAATATATTAACAAATAAATATCTTAATTAATAGGTTATATTGGGATCTGGCATACTTTTACTAAAATAAAATCACTGAAAACTCATAACATAATATTTAGCAATTCCTGAACGCATGAAAGGCCTTAATAACAACAACAAAAAAGATGAGTGATGATTAATACCCAACTTATATTTATTAAATGCTGCATGTTTTACAGATTTTTTTCATTACCAGTAGAAAACTATTCACATTTCTCTTTCTCTTTTTAGGTTTTGGTTGCTGCAAAAGCTTTATTGGTTATTTTGTCCACTTCAGAAACCTCCCAGTGTGCCCCAGGTGGAATCAGGCCAAGTCAATGACACCTGGAAACTCAACACCACTAGAAACTCAACACCACTAGAAACTCAAAAGTCACTGGAGTCCCCGAGGCTCCTGGTCCTGTTTGAGAGTGAGCCTTTCAAAGAAATCCTGGCCTGGCTGCCTCCCAATTTGCTGAGGTTAGTCACGTGGTGGCTCATCTTCTTGATCAGTTTCACTTCCCCATCCAGGAAGTGGCTCCCCTGGAAGTCACAGCCGGAAGGCTCTGCACATCTAAGAGAGCCTGGTTGGTGCTTCTCCTCTCCCAATTCTTAGCCCTCCAGAGTCACATAGTTGCAGAAGAACTAGAAGCTCAGAGAGAGGTAGGTGTAAGGGGCCCCCAGATGCAAATTCACCAAACTAGTAACTGTGGCCTCTACCTCGGTGGAATAGTTCTAAGAAATCTGGGAGCGCATGAGATATCGACAGTGAGAACTGAAGCTCAAAATAATTATGCTGGATGATCCAAAGGGAGGAGGGTCACTGAGGAGTTGGTTCCGCAGGCTGCAACCTGAACAAAGATTGGAGGGTGACCAGAGGCCAAAATGTTAGAGCTTCCTGGGACCTGTTGCATCCAAACACTGTTGATGCAAGAGGCAGATCTGCAGGACCACCCAGCATCTGCCCCAACATCCATGTTTTTGTTGAAAAGTAAGCAGGGGGAGTATTATTTTTTTTTTATCCCAGTGTATAGATGGGGGAACATTTTTAATATCCGGTCATTACAAGGTAATAAAAAAGAAATAGTCTCTGTGGCAATTAAGGGTTTTTTTTGTTTGTTTGTTTGTTGTTTTTTTTTTTCGCTTTTTGGGTCACACCTGGCGATGCACAGGGGTTAATCCTGGCTCTGCACTCAGGAATTACTCCTGGCGGTGCTCAGGGGACCATATGGGATGCTGGGATTCAAACCCGGGTCGGACGCATGCAAGGCAAATGCCCTACCTGCTTGTGCTATCACTCCAACCCCTGTGGCAATTAAGTTTAAGATTTAAAAAAAAGGTTAATAGAATCGAGCTAGTTGTTTTCTTATAGAATAGTCCTGTTTAATTTAATGTGTCATTGACTAGAAACAAGTAACTCTTGGTGTCATTCTCCAGAGCTGCAGTGTCCTCTGCAGAAAGTAACAATATTAGGAATGGACAGAGAATGAAGAATGTCCAATTTCTGTCCAGGAAACTTAATTGGGCAGTAAGTCCTCCATTGTGTTCAGGTACCATTGCTCCTTAGGACTTGGTATTCAATGAGGATGGGGATGATCAGTGAATATCACATGATCAACACTATACCATATTTTTTCCTGCCTTTTTGGAAACATATTGCAAATGTTTGTGTCCATGTTTGTAATATTGTTCAACCCTTGTAAGTGGTCATAAATCCTGACAAAGGTGTTCTAGGTAGCATGGAGATTGTACCTACCTTGAAATGAATGCTTTTAATAACAGCACTCCAAATGCAGTGGTTGGATGGATCATCTTGGAGGTTTCTATAGAGAACTTAGAGAACTTTGATTTTTTTTATGTGCTTAGTTAAGTTTCATAGTGAAGCCTAAACTTTCTTAATTGATTTTATTACTTGTTTCACCAAAATCTCATTTTGCAATGCTTTGCACATTACCACATAGTTTCAGAGCTAGAAGCCATCCCTGATTTAGATTTATGGGAAGAGTCTGCATATTTCACAAACATGGATTTTCTTCTAGTTCTAACAAAGTACATTTATTTTGTGTACAAACAAATAATATATCTATTTTGGAATGCTTTTATTTAAATTCTAGTGATTTATGGGCACTGGAACTTGGCTGCCCATGTAGCAGTTTATCCTGCCCTCTCCAAAACCCCAGTCCTTTAATTGAGCAAGGCTGTACTGCAGAAGCTCATTGATCAGCATCTTTGGAATGTGGCATTATCATTACTGGGGGGAGGAGTTGGGAGGGTGGATAGTGTTCTATCTAGTTTTCCTTTGCTTTTATTATTTCCTTCAAGTCTCTTGCTGGTTATTGCATTCTTGCATCATTTTGAAATTTATAGTCTATTTAATAGCATTTTTATTTTTTATGATTATGTCAGTTTTACCCATAAGAGGGTCTTAGGGAATATGTTTTGAGTTTTTTCGATAGCATCCACATCTAGAAACTACCTAACTGAATTATGAGTTTTATTTTTTTTACCAGAGGGAGCTATGAAACAGAAATGATTTTAGATGTAGATTATAATAATAATTTGGAAGCTTCTTTATGATCTGTGAGTTTCATATCACTCTCATGCTTAGCACTTCCTTTGATTATTACTGTTCTAATAGAGAACTACAAAACTCCTCTATATATCCAATAACCATCTCTGTACCAGGGGTAGATGCAATGGAATGAAGGAATGCTTAATGCTGAATTATTCAGCAAAATGTCAAGAGCAGTTTGTTCAAATACTCCCAAAGGGAATCTCAAATTACTTTTGTTCCCTTCAGAGAATGCTTTTTTTCCAATCGGAGATAAGTTGTTAAACTGTCATTAATGCAGGAAAATATAAGTTATTGAAAAGATATAGGTATTGTCTTAGGGAATCAAAAAGCACAAAGTGCTCTTGTGTGAGATCACATCAAGAAACTAGAAAGTCATCTGGGAAAAAGGTGTCTTAAAGTGTATCATTTCTCAGATGGAGCATGTGATAACAGACAAGTTCACAAACATATCCAGACTGATGCCAGTGACCTAAGAACTGTCACCGTCATCCGTCATCCTGTTGCTCATCTGTTTGCTTCAGCGTGCACCAGTAACGTCTCCATTGTGAGACTTGTCACTGTTCTGAAATATCAAATATGCCACAGGTAGCCGTGTGGGCAAGATACTCTTGGTAGCTTGCTGGGCTCTCCAAGAGTGTGGGAGGAATCGAACCCGGGTTGGCTGCATGCAAGGCAAATGCCCTACCCGCTGTGCTATCACTCCAGTCCAATATATAAACATATATATGTATATACTCATTGACTCATGGCATATATATATATATATATATATATATATATGTATTCATTGGCTCACAACAATAATGCTGTGCAAGAGGAAACTGAGCAAAAGAAATTTCAGTCACTTGCCAAAAGTCATATAACTGGTACAAAATAAGAAGTTGAGGCCTGATTCCACCCCGGTTTAGGCTTGTATCCTGTCTGGTTTTATTCTCTCTGTTGATTTTCTTTTGCTCCTTATTGAACATTTTCCTGGCTCAAAGATCTTGCAGTCTGACTAGATTTTGACTGTGAATCCCTAATTTCTGGGAGATACAATTTGTTTGACTAATTGACTAGTTCAGTGAGCCTTATTGAGGGAGATGAGGTCCCATTGTCAGGGCATGCATGCCTGGTTAACCGTAAGTGGTTAAGGAGAGTTCTCATGAAGGGTTGTCTCCAGAGAAGTTCCTCACAGAATTTAGCTGTTGTAATGTTTAATCGGTCATATATTACATTTGGGAAGCTTGTTCGTATGATGTGCCATACTTCTCCAGATATGCTCAATTATTCGTTTTAAATCCATTTAATTTATATTTCCTCAAGAACAATTTCTGAAAGATTAATTAATGGTGTCACGTAAGCTTTCTGGAGTACTTTATTTCTGTCTTTTTTGGGATCCTTTGCCCTCCAGATTAATTTTTACACCAAATAAGTACAATGAAGCTCCAGAAGTCTCAAGTTTCCCTGAAAGATAATAGCTAAAGTTAATCACCTTATTTAATTCTTACCATGAACCTATTAAACGGAATCAATGTTATTCCCATTTTATCTAGGAGGAGACAGAGCAAAAAAAAAAAAGTTAATTATTGACACAGGTCATACATAAAGAGGTAGAATCTGGGTTAAAATCAAGTGTAAATACTGGCTCTGAAGTTCAAAAATTACATTACACTAATGCATACGTTTGCATCAACTCAGTTCACCTACTATTAGGAGTATCCTCATATAAAAGTATCCTGGAAGCCCTGTAAAGATGTTTTCTGGAGCCAGGTCTCCCTCTCGTACTTGCATCTGCTAAGTCTCCCAAGAAGTACTTGCTATGAGTTTTTATAAGTTTGTAGCTATCTGGCACTAAGTGGTCCATTGCACGAGTAAGGGATGTCTGCCCAAGAGCTGTGTAAGAAGCCCTGGACTCTGACTGGACAGACCCACACATGCAGGCTTCTCATAGGCTGTCCACAACCCATATGCATATATTGTGTGGCCAGTGATTGATGTTACAAATATCCGAATGGTTCCTGGCAGAAAATATGTTTCCCACCCTGAATGGAAATGGAAGTCAGTATACCTCCAGAGCCGAGATAAAGGTCTGAAATTGAACCACAAAGATGGAAATGCTCTATTCTCCTAAAAACTATGTAAATGTGGGTGAGGAAACATATTATTCTAAAGTTCATTTGATGACATTCTGTTGTTGTGAGGATGAAATGAGATAAGGCATCTCATTAGATCACTTGGTTGCTAATTTTCAAGTATAATCACTCAGTTTCAGTTTCTTCATCTTTTATCTTCACCCATCCATGGTTATACCATGGTCTCCTATGGCCTTTGAAAATTTTATCCCTAGAATCCATATTGGAAGTCCTAGTTTAATTGTGCAGCTGACTACACAATTGAAGTCTATTGTCCTTCTCCTGCCAAATTGTAGCTTCTATAATAAGTGAGTGGAATTCAAGAGCTAATAAATATTCTAAATTCTCTCCACAGGGAAAACATATTAAGAGGCAAAATCATAATATTTTAACTGGTTGCTTCTTAGATTTTGAAAAAACAAAACCAAAAAATCTCCCTTTGAAAATATCTTCCAAGGACAACTTAATAGACAGATATTGGGTCATAGTGATTAATTTTTTGAAAGAACCACAAAATATATTTATCTAATCAATATTTATTTTCCCTGAATGGTCTATTTAGAAAATGTGTAACTTAATCTAAATTTGTATTTTACTATAACCAATTTTAAATGCATGTTAAGTATAAAAACAAATTTTCTATTGGTTGTTCTATTATTTTTATGACACTTTTATGTTTACTTTCCAGTACTTGGCATGAAAACAAAAATGAATTGTTTTGATTTTTATTTTTTAGATGGGAAAATTAATTTTCTAAAGACAAGTGACTTCTGACTTCATGTCTAAATCAAGGTTCTGTTTCTTGAAGCATAGGGTTTAACAGCATAGACTTTGTTTTCATAAGTTAGTAGAACAACAAAAATAAATAATAGCTGGTTCATAAATTGGAAATGTGTTTCAATGCAAGTACCAGGTTACTAATTTATAGTCCTATAACCAAATAATAGAGCCATTTTATACTATAGATCATACCGAAAAGGAGGAAAAAAGAATGAAGATTTAGTCAACTGCTGATTTACTTACTGCTTTGATGATGCTATTGGTAACCAATATACACTAATTTGTGTGTTTTTCTCTATTCTACTCACCTTTCCAGAGGCATAATGTCTATGTAGTAGAAAGAATGAAAATTGGGCTTTATATTTAATATTATTGACATAGTTTCCTATTCCCCTAGTGAGTCACACTACTTGGTCAAAGTTAGTGTTAATTGTTACATGAACAGTACTTGCCAAAAAAAGAATTACAAGGAAAAGAATATGAAACTTGAAACTGGAAATATTACTGAGCAAACAAAACTTAGTTACTATTATGGAAAAAATAAAAGAATAAACAGGTTGGATCTCAGCAGTTTCAGTAAGATATTAATATCTTTTTTTCTTTGCTTGTTTTTGTGGTGCTAGAGATCAAACTCAGGCCACATAGGTGTGAGGCATGCACATAGACTCATTATAGTTTTTATAGCTATTTTATTTCTTATACTTTTGTTATGTAAAGTATATGTAATTAATAATTTTTGTGTAATATTATTAAAAGTAATTATTAATAATATTGTCTATTTTCTTGTACATAGGAAAAGGGACTCTTTGAAAGCATGATGGTTACTAACAGTCATCAAAGTAAATGTTGAATTATATGTTTTTTTTGTGCTTAATTCCTAATAACTATATTAGGAAGGAAGAAAGGAAGTGAGAAATTAAGAGGAAAGACCTTGTATATACCTGTATTATATACCTGTATTCAAATATGATCACTGAGTAGAATTAATAGGCTGCACAGAAGACTAGGAAGAAAGTTTACAGTTTCTATTTTAATTAGTCAATAAAACTTTGTTTAAGCCACTTTCTGTTGTGGTTCTGTTTCTTGGTCCATGCTATAATTTACCACAGCTCAAGTATCACCATAATTTTAAGATGGTTTTAAAGAGACTAAGCACAATTACCCCACAGCCACCATGAGTAGGAGGGTCCTGAGCAGCATCTGTCTATCGGAGTGACCGTGGATCATGGGGCACTTTACACTTTGGTCAAAGTTAAGAGCTCCTGGTCTGGGTTTCCAAATTTATTCTTTATTTATCTCTCTCTCTCTCCCTCTTTCCTTTCTTCCATCTTTCCTCCCTCCCTTCATTTGGCTAGGTTTCTTATTTTCTTGCTTTCTTTCTAAGTTTGACTTTAGGCACTTTGATTTACAATATTGGTAATTTCATGATTTCATATAAAAAAACATTCAAACATCACAGCCTCCATTAGAGTGTCAGCTTCCCTCCACTGTTATCTCAGTGTCCCTCCCTTGTCTTATCCCCCACCCATCCTACGTTCCCACTAAAGGATAAGCTTCTGATTAAGGACCAGTTCTCAGTTTCTACGGCATTAAGTATTTCTTGTTTCCTTACTACAATACTTCACATACCAAGTAAGAGGGAAATCATTCTATATCTGTCCCTCTCCTTTTGATTAATTACACTCAGCATGATGTTTTCTGGATCTTTCCATATAGCAGAAAATTGCATGATTTTTTTTCTTTTCTTGTAACCAAATAGTTTTTCTTTGTGTATTAAGTACGACAGTGTCTTTATCCAGTCACCTCTTCTTGGACACTTTGGTTTTGTCTTGACAGTCACCATAACTTCCTTGACAAAGTCAGTAACACAGTCTCTTCACTCATTTTATTTTCCTGTTTACTTTCTACAGGTAAATTCATGACCAGATAAATTTTTTAAAATATTTTTTCTGGTAGTGGACACTGTTTAGGTGGAATTTCTGAGATCTCCTTGAAGTATTTATAGATTCAAAATTCAAAATATCAGAAAGAACTTTTATTTGATTGTTTTTAAATCAGATGTGAAAATAAATGCACTTATCTATAGTCTATTTGGTAATGATTGGTGTATGCCAGTGTTTAGACACAGCTGGATGTGTCTGAATTTCACTGAAACACTAGTTCAGTAAGGGCTAGTCAAATTTGTGAGGTATCTCCAAGAATAGGAGAAAAGGAATTGACTAAGGTCATAGGTATAGTCCAATCTGGCACAGTTCATTGGTCACCAGAACTCACATTTAAGCTGTTTTGAGAACTATTGTTTGAGAATACCATCCCTCACCCTATCGTTCCATTAATAGGAAAGTAGCCTTTCTTAAAGGAGTTGACTTATCACTTGTTTTCTTCACATAAATATAATTAAATATGAAAGGTGGTGATGGCAGTTGAACATCTGTCTTTAGCTTTCAGATTTTTCACAGTCTGTTGATTAGGTTATGTTTTGTATTATTCCAATGTCCACAGCTGTCAAGTGAAATGGGAGCGGGCCTGCCCGAATCCGGGAGCTGAGGTCTGTAGCAGCTCTTCACGTTCCACGTGGTAATAGTCAGTGACAGCTTCTCTTCTGAACAAATTGTTTTCCGCTGGTTGATGGGTCTCAGCTGTTCGAACCTGGGAAGTGATGAGTTTTGCTTTCACTTGGAGAGTAAGATCTGTTCAAATAGAGTTGCTGGCTGCTTTGGGTATTATTGTTTATTTGACTTTTGTGTTGGTGTTGCTTTGTGTGTATGCACAAGCAGCGGTACTTCAGTTCATTTTTGACAGCAACTTTTACACTTTCTAGAGAGCATCATGTCCGGAGCCTTTCTAGGTTTCTGCTGATCCTGCTCAATGGGAGGGAGGGATCAACACAAGGGCAGGAGGAGCATTTGAGACAATCTCACTTTCACTGAGCTCTCTGAGATTGATTTCTCATCTTGGCTCAAGAGCATTTGTGCTTTAGGATAGGATTTTTTCTCAGGAGTGAGGTTAGCTCACACCAATATCCTCTGGTAACACCAAACAGTGGAGTGCTAATTAAAATGGCAGGATTAGGACGCACGAGCATCTCTTTCAGAGGTGTCAGATCTCTAAACTTAATTTTTCATTCCATAAATGCACAGGCATCGCATGAAAATTGAATATATTTAAAATAAAAATGTCCAGAAAAATTCCCCAGTGCCTTAATGTTTTCTTTTCTTTTCCTTATAAAATTGAATCTTAGAATAAAGATCTGATTATACTTTGATCTGAAGGTATGAATAATGAATAATTGTTTGGTTATTCATACTTTAATAACAATCAAATGCATCTAATTCTCTCCAATGCAACATTCAGTGATTATAGAACTTTTCATGTGAAATGTAGTTAGAGTAACCCAGGATTCCATTTTCATTTTTTTATTTGTTTTTGCTTTTCGGATCACACCCAGCAATGCACAGGGGTTACTCCTGGCTCTGCATTCAGGAATTACTCCTGGCAGTGCTTGGGGGACCATATGGGATGCTGGGAATCAAACTCAGGTTGGCCGAGTGCAGGGCAAACGCCCTACCCGCTGTGCTATCACTCCAGCCCCTTCATTTTCATTTTTATCTCTTCTCAGTTAACTTTACATAACCATACGTATCTAGTGCCAAAATACTGGAATTGCAGAAATACAGTTAGGAATGAGCATTACAACTTTAGCTATTTCAAATGAAGTGTACATTTTTTGAACAGGCCTTAGTTGCCCTGGTGTTATTGAAATGGTTCCTTTGTACTCTATTGATAGTGTCCACTACAGGACTATTAAATCATATCAAAACAAGATATTTAAAGATTGAATACCTGAGCCTATGCATAATAATGACAAATAACACAATTAACAAAAATCAGCTAATATTGGTTTTAGGCAGGAACTGTGAGAATCCAGATTCTTACAAGATCCATGTAACAATTCTTTGTGATCTATATTATTGCTATCCTTGTTTCACAAATGAGGAAACTGAAATGAGGATAAGTTAAGCCTTTGCCTTAGGCTATAGAGCTAATAAATAATGAAGTCTGAATTTTAACTCATCTCTCTCTCTCTTTCTCTCTCTCTAAGTTTCATATCTACAATTGCAGATAAATACTGTGAGGACTATAAACTTTAAAATACAACTTGCTTTAAGAACAATTAATAAAACCATTACTGATTTTAGTATCTTACATATCCAGTATCTCTTTTCTTTTCTTTTTATTAGGGTCTCTTTCAGTGACACACTTCAGGCTCCTTGGATCTGGATGCCTGCATTCTCCAGCTCTGGGAATTTTTCAGCAATGATTTCTTTAACTGTGATTTTTCATTGGGGTTGCCTCCCTATTCTTCTGTTACTCCAATGATTCTAATGTTGTTCCTCTTGGAATCATCCCCTAGGTCTCTGATTCACCCTAGAGCTATTTTTATGTCTTTCCTCAGTGTTTGTTGTTGCCTGTAAGCTTTCTGCACCTCATCTTCAAGTTCACTGATTCTTCGGCTGTAGCCATTCTACTGTTGAGGACACCAGCTGAAATTTTTATTTCATTTTATTTTCATTTACCAAATCTTTTATTTGTGACACTTCTGATTGTAGTTTTCTTATTTCTGCTCTCATTTTTTCCCGTATTTTCTTGGCTGTCCATTCTTTCAGGTCCTCCATCAATTTACTGGATGTCTTTTTCCACTGTTTCTTTGAATTCATTGAAAATTCTCAGCATTTCATCTCTGAATTCTTTATCGGAGAGATCATATTTGTGGGTAACCCCTGTTGCGGCTTCTGGACTCTTTTCTTCAGCCTCTCCTCATGGTGGGGATTTGCATTGTTTCTTCATGTTGTTCTGATTATATGGAGGTGGGGCCTTCCAGTTCACTAACACTGTTCCCTCTTACTGCGAGAAAGGATTCTGGATAAGCTCAGTCGATGGTTGTTACCTTTATCCCCTTCTAGAATACGTCCTTTCTCTCAGATATTTCTCTGTGACTTATGTGAGGTCTCTAGTGAAGGTTTGGAGGATATTTTCTTTAATATTGGGCTTGGACAGCTTCTTGTGTTCACCAGTATTTTGGTGCAATTGGAATAGGATAGTGGCCTATTGTCCTATTGTGTTTGAGACATCCAGGGAATTTTCCACAGAATCAGGTAATGGGTATTGAGATGTGAGTCCAGAGTGCTGGGAGAGGGGAAAATGACCATGGTCATCCCCGGAGGCCAAGCCCCTGCTGGCAGGAGCCGGGGGTGGGGGGAGGCGGGGGGGTTGCTGGGATGAGTACGGGTCCAGTTTCTGGGCCCGGGATCATGCATGAGGACTGGGGATATTGGTCAGGGAAGTTGGTGCACGTGTGAGAGGATGGTAGAGGCACTGGAAGGCAGCAGCTGAGGGCACGATGTCTCTTTTCTAACCTGGTCATCTTGCTTAGAACAAAATACTATGCTGCTGTTAGAAAGCATGAAGTCATGAAATTTGCATATAAGTGGATCAACATGGAAAGTATCATGTTGAGTGAAATGAGTCAGAAAGAAAGAGACAGACACAGAAAGATCACACTCATATGTGGAATATAAAGTAGCAGAGAGGTACAAGCTAGCAATGATGCAACCTCTGGCAGAAAGCCCTCTGGACTTAATCACTAAAATACTAAAATACAGAAATCTAGAACCTAGCGGCCACTACTGTGGCCACACGACCTCATATCTCTTTATTCTCAGCAATGGAAAACAAATTGTCAAATGCTTCCTTTCCAGCAGGTCCGACTCTGGGGAGATGGGGGCAACTCCAAACAATAATAGTTAGTTTTTTTGTTTGTATGTAATCAAAGTAAAGAGAAAGTAAAGTGAAATTTATCAGCTACACAGGCGGGGTGGGGGGCTGAAGGGTGGGGGGTGGGGGGGAGATTCACCGTGGTTCTTGGTGGTGGAATATATGCACTGGTGAAGGGATGGGTGTTCGAGCATTATATAACTGAGACTTAAGCCTGAAAGCTTTGTAACTTTCCACATGGCGTTCAATAAAAAATAAATTAGGAAAAAAAATAGTGTCTGGGTTCAGAGTAAATATTCTACAAAAAGAAAGTGACAGTATTTTTTCTCTTTAAATTTGGAAGGAGAGTGGCTTTCTGAGCAGTGATTAGAGGGTCTGGAGGACATCTGTTAAATATCTGTGATATTTCACCCACAAGCCAAGCCCAATAGGTCAATGGCGGAGCATGAAGGTGCAGTACTACACAGACCCTGCAGAGTCAGGTACCATCAGGGCCACCAGGCAGGACTAGGACTAGGGCCACACCCATGATAATGCTCAGAAGCCTCCAGGGAAGCCCAGTGATGCTCTGGAAACTGTGCAGTATCAGGGATTGAACCAAAATCTTGTAGGCATTCTACCATCTGCAAGATTATCTCTCAGACTCCAGCTTAGTTATTTTATTCACCATTACCATGATTATCTAACATTTTCAATACACTTCAGTTGCCTATGCCTATATGATATAGACAAGAAGGGTCACCAAATCAAGGAAGAATCCCATAAGAAATTCTCTTAATATCTATAATACATACAAAGACCATAGTATTATAAAATTATAGTTCTGAAGATTTAAGGCACTGTAAGAGAGTAGGTAAAAGCAAGTTGTCCAAGAAAGGAATTATTGCTGTATGGAATTCTGTTCTACACTTTAAATCAGTGATTCTATTTCTGGATATGGTTACCTGTATCACAGAATGCTTGGTCTATAAATAACCTGAGACCCTCATCCGATAACCATTAATAGTGAAGTTAGAAGTGCGGTATCTGTAAAGTATTTTGAATTATTTATTAAGGAATGGATTGGATTGACCATAACATTCATGAAGTACAGTTGTAACTTTCTGCCATTCATTCTCCCTAAGTGTATTTCTTAAAGTTCTCACCCACGGAGCCTTTAACCATGTACCAAGTGATCTGATTGGTGCAAACTGATCCACTGGTTATCTTATTTAGGAGGGGGGAAATTCTGCTACAAGGTACTTAGATATCACTGTATTATCAAAAGTAAGTTCAATGATATTGAGTTGTTTTAATTTTTTAATATTTCAAAACAGTCCCAAGTTAACTTCCATTTAGTAATTGTAATATTACTTACAATATTGCAATTACTAGGTTAACCATTTGATTGCAAATTTTTGCCTTTCAAACTGCAAGTTCAGTAGTTCTAAATTTGACTATAAATTATAAGTGAGCATATTGATGTTTTATTTTGTTCTATGAATCAGAGAACAGTCACAGTGATGCAAAGTCACTGAATCCCTAGGAGTTTAGCAAAGCAACCGAATACCTGAGCAAATAAAAAGAGATGTCTCTTTAGTCCAGTAGCATTGAAGACTTAGGTGTGGAACTTGACTACAGCAAAAGATTCCTTAGACAGAAAAAAACTGATCATTGTACAGTTTTGGCAGACAAGGCATTGGCACTGATATGTGTGTCTTGAGAAATGGCAAGTATTGTAGTGGAGAAATAAAATTTTGCAGATCTTTGGATCTCTTTGGGATCAAATAAAGATAAAACAATAAGAAAATATGAGTTTAAGTACTCCTCTGGTAGAGATCTGGGCTTTGTTTCTGTAAAGCCAGCCATTGCCTTTGAGACTTGATAAGTAGGACACCGGAATCAGTTTATTTAGTACACATTTTTTTCCTCTGGTAAAAATATAAATCTCTGTTCACTCATTTCCTTAATTTACATTCACATTGATCTGTTAAAACAAGCAGTGGAGATGGGCCTAATTTACTAGTTGAGTACATGTCAGCATCTTGTTAAATGATGTACTTAGTGCACTGTTCTCACCCCCCAAGTAAGTGGTTATATTTTATTTTAAGTAAGCAGAGACCCTAAGAGAGATGTTAAGAATAAGGACGGAAGAAAAAACAAACTTTTAAAACACCACAAGTTGAGTTGTTTTTTGAAACAAGTTGGGTTGGCAACTCTTCCTCTTTGATCAGAGATGGCCCTCCTCCCTTCCCCTGCCACAGGATGTAAGGGAAGGAAAAATCTTTAGTTCTGAACATCTTTAAGGGGAGATCTATTCATCTGAGGCAATGCTTTTATTCATTATAAATTATTACAAACAGATGGATTGAAATGAAAAATTAAATGAGGGAAGTTTGGGATGAAATTTAATGAGGAAGGCCAGAGATCAAGGTTTGATAACATGACCTTGAGAAGCCAGAAGTGGCCAAATGTTCATCATGATTTTTTATTTTAAGACGTCAGTTGCATTGACAAACTCAAATGGTCAGCGTTGATGGATAAAATATCCTGTGATTAAGATTCCCTGTTATACATGTGCACTTCCTTGAGAAAGCATAAGAGTTTCAAAGAAACCATAACTAACACATGAACACCTATGTGTCCCTAAAACTAGTATATTTCTGTGTATTGTTTCATAATATGCCTTTTGTTCAATCACAAGTTTATTTTCCATATAAACTTTAAAAGTAAATTTTATGTCTAAAACTAAAATTATATACATGATTATATAAAATGCCACTCTAACAAGAAAAATATTTGTTCTGTAGATTTCATAGATTCATGAAATCTAATAGCTCACCATTGGAGCTAAAAATATATTGAGCAAGAATTTGTTTTACAACCATATCAGTTTTAAACTTATTTACCATTCTAGTTCAATTTTGTCTATATTCTTTATTGTGACACTCATGATTAACACGTATAAAAATCAATAATGTAAGTAAGGAGAAGTTTGTAGGGCCTTAAATTCTTCATGCTATTGCCTATTTATTTCAGACTTAACAATATTTTTTAGTTTTATTTAAATAATTGTAGATTTACAGTCAATAAAAATATGAAATATATTTTCTGTTTTTTCTTTAATATCATGCTAGCACATCTAGGATACTAATACTAATCCTGATATAACTCAGTATTAATAATTTTTAAGTTAGCTAGTTTTGGGAGAACAAAAATTATATATTTTTACAAATGTATAATTAGTTAAATATTTTTATCATTTGGTAACATTATCTTTGCTTGAACATTTATTTCACTTTTCCCTATTTTTGGTTTCAGATATGATTCAGGGATTCTATTTTAGTTTAGATTTTCTTAGTCTCTTAATTCTTTCTATACTTGGTTTAAAATATATTTAATTATCTACTATGATGTTATACATAGTCCTTCCTCTGAGTTTTAAAGCTAATGTCACTAAAGCATCTGCCTTTTCTTAATCATATAAGTTTGTGTGATATAAGTTTGTGATATTCAGTGAGAAAAAAATGTAATAGCCTTGTGCTCCCTCTTGGAGAACCTGACAAGCTACCAAGAGTGTATTGCCTTCATAAGAGAGCCTTGCAAGCTTCCCATTGTGTATTCATATCCCAAAATACAGTAAAAGATATATGCATACCTCTCGGAGAACCTGGCAAGCTACCGAGAGTATCCCGCCCACACGGCCTAGCAAGCTACTCGTGGTGTATTCAATATGCCAAAAATAGTAACGATAGGTCTCATTCCCCTGACCCTGAAAGAGCCTCCAATCATTGGGAAAGACGAGTAAGGAGAGGCTGCTAAAATCTCAGGGCTGAGTGTAATAGAGATGTTACTGGTGCCCACTAGAATAAATCGACAAACAACGGGATGACAGTGATACAGTGAGAAAAAAAATATTGCCATTATTCTATTTAAAATAAAAATGTATTTACATTAGATAATATTTTAATATACATAATATATTTGCTTTATTTCTTAATAATATTATATATGAATGATTTGACGGGTTGTTCATAATACAGTTATTTCAGGCATTAAATGTTCCAACCAATCACACCACCAGTATGCCCTTCCCTAGACCAGTATCCCAGTTTCCTTTACAGGCACAATCAACTTCACTCCACATTGATTATTACAACACAAAGGCAAATGGAATTATCAAATCTTCTATGCAACTTTCCAACCACATTTGTTATTTTCCTACTGGACTGATAATGCTATGCAAATGTGTGATGTCATGCGTGGTGTGGTCCATGAGTGATAGATCATTTTGGTGGTTTGACAGTTTGACGAGGTACAGTTGTTGAGCGAGGCTGTTTCTAAGTCTGAGGGTGTCAGGTAGGGTTGTTGGCTGCTGTGACTTCAGGCAGAAATGGGAATCAGCCACACCCCATACCACGTCAGCTCCCGAGTTCTCAGCCTTGACCAGTCTACCTGGCAAGAGACAGCAGTTTCAGTCTCATATTCTTTTGGAGCTGAGATGCTGGACCATTTTTCTGCCAGCAAGACAGGGGTGTGGGTTGTTCGAGTTTTGAGGAAATAGTAACTGCATTATATTTGTAAATTAATATTTAGAGATTTTTTTTTCTTTTTTGGGTCACACCCAGCGATGCACAAGGGTTACTCCTGGCTCACACACTCAGGAATTACTCCTAGCGGCGCTCAGGGGACTATATGGAATGATGGGAATTGAACCCTGGTTGGCCATGTGCAAGGCAAACACCCTACCCTCTGTGCTAACGCTCCAGCCCTGAGATGTATTATTTTTTAATATTTTAGAGGTCAAGAGTATCGAATGGGGACTTCGACCACACCCAGATATGACAGCCTTAGCCTGTCATATCTCACTGGACCCCCAAATCTTCAATTTATGACATTTGGTTTATTTGATGTCAATGTGTGTATGCTCTTAGTGGTCACATTGGCTACCTCTTGGTCTGGCAGAGCAGAATTGATAATTCGGAGTGAGGGCCCCTGAAAATACAAGGGTGCCTGAGCAGGCTGCTGTTTGTGGCCACAGGGTTACACCTAGTAGTGCTTGGGAGGCCAAGTTGTGTCAGGGATAAAACTTTGATACTTATGCATAAAACTTTGATACTTATGCATACTCTAACCCTTTGGGCTATCTCCCTAAAAATGAAAATAAAATTTGCCCTTTTATTAGTGTCAGATATCAAACCAGGGTCAGCTGCATGCAAGATAGATCCCTAACCTTGCACTGTCTCTTAAACCCCTTACTCCTTAATATTATACCATTAGCCTTAATTAATTTTCTTCTCACAAATCTCAGTAAGGTTTCTTGATTTTATTCATATTGGTTCTATAGGATTCCTTGGGGAAGTTCCCTTAGATCCTAGATGGGATTATAAAAAGTAGGTCTTGATATAGCCTTTAAGATTGTTCTTTTTTCTAATTTCTTGAGGTAGGAGAGAAATGAGTGTTAAGAGTTTTTCTATTAAGAAAAAGGAAAAAAAATGGGTAACCAGCATAGCTATCTTTCTAGACGCAAACGTGGGGTAGGGTCTTGTTTGTATTGAGGTACTAGGATATTGGACTGATAGCACAGCGGGTAGGGCGTTTGCCTTGTGTAAAAAACTAAGGCTCGCTGAGGAGCGAGTGCAACTCGTGGGCTCTCCAGGCGGCTCTGTCTCACCGCCTGCATTCGGTGTTCTGGAACCGCTGTGTATGGGCTGGATCCGAACGGCTGTTGGCCAAGGACAGGCGAAAGAAGAACGAGGACAAAGCTGGTTGCTGATTAGTTACCGTTTATTCAATCTTCCATCTTTCTCATCTCCTGCACTCCCAGCTCCCGCCTCTCTCTGGACCAACTGCCGCCCCTCTGGCTTCTCTCTTCTCTCTTCCTATTTGTCTCTCCCACCTTGCCCTCTAGGCTACACCCAGCCAGGTAGCAAAATCAACATAAGAAAGCCCTTCCTGAGGGCAGGGCATTCCAAAGCCCTTCTGACTCTTAAGGTTTTTTTTCCTTTCCTTAGTCCAAACACTTAACATCTTAATACTAGTTATTTTTGTATGGACATAGCAAGAGATACATTGAGGCTTGCAAGGCAGCTCTCCTGGCAACATCTTGCCACAGGCTCAGACTACAGCACTCAGGCCAGATTAATCACTCCTAATCCTAGCAGGGTCCAAATCTAGTTATCACTGTTTGGATCATGACAGCATTTGTCCATGACCAAGCTCTTAACTTATAGTTAAGCATTAGGCACTTTGGCCAGCCCGATTTCGATGACAGGGTAGCACACAACTCACTGCTTGCTCTGGGTCTGTCTCGACCGTCGTCAGGACCTTGCTTTTGGGGGTGCTAGGAAGTAAGGGCAGCTGAGGCTAAGGTCGAGGGAACAGATGCCCAGGAGGAAAATATCATGTAGAGTCAAATGACTCCCAGGTTACAAAAGCAAAGCATTTTCTAAGTCTTCCTGTGTCCATGCAAAAAGGACATTGCTCTGAATAAACTATGCAAAGGACTCAAGGAGAAGAGAAAAACATTATTTACAGGTCAACAGAACACTAAGAAAGAAGTTACAAATAAACAAAGAGGAGTGGGAGCACTGTAACGGGAGTAACCCAATAAACCTAAACTACCTGAGGCTATGTTATCCTACAGCCTTGCACACAGCCGACCTAGGTTTGATTCCTCCATCACTCTCAGAGAGCCCAGCAAGCTATTGACAGTATCTCACCCGCACGGCAGAGCCTGACTAGCTATGCGTGGCATATTCGATATGCCAAAATCAGTAACAAGAAGTCTCACAATGGAGACATTACTGATGCCTCCTTGAGCAAATCGATGAACAATGGAATGACCGTGCTACAGTGCTTCTAGGATATTATTCAATGGGAACGCTCAATTTCTCAAGAGGCTAATTCTCTCTCAGAAGAGAAAATAGTATCTTTGCTTCCAAGACACTTTATACGAAATCACTTTGATTATATTTTTTCTATCACACCCTATCCCCAGCTCTATTTAAACATTTTAGGATACAGAAAACATTGTAGATTAACTGTCTCCTACTCAAATGTCAGTTAAAAAAAAAGTAGGTAGATGATCATACATTTGGGGTTGTGTGTAGGGATATTCCACCCTGTTCCATTGGTCTACAGCTCTGCCTTTGTTCCAGTACCATGCTGTTTTAATTGTTACTGCTTTGTAGTAAAGATTGAGGTTGGGGAGGGTGATGCCTCCCATCATCTTTTCCCAAGAATTGTTTTAGCTATCCTTGGACGTTTGTTATTCCATATGAATTTTAGGATTGCTTGATCCATTTCTTTGAAGAATGTCATGGGTATACTTATAGGGATCGCATTGAATCTGTATAATGCTTTAGGGAGTATTGCCATTTTGAAAACATTGATTCTCCCTATCCACGAGCAGGGTATATGTTTCCATTTCCTCATGTCCTCTTTGATTTCATGGAGTAGCGTTTTGTAGTTTTCTTTGTAAAGGTCTTTTACTTCCTTGGTTAAGCTGATTCCGAGGTACTTGATTTTCTGGGGCACGATTGTGAATGGGATTGCTTTTTTCATGTCCCTTTCTTCTGCCTCATTGTTTGCATATATGAAGGCCATGGATTTTTGGGTATTGATTTTGTAGCCTGCAACTTTACTGTATAAGTCTATTGTTTCTAAGAGTTTCTTAGTAGAGGTTTTAGGCTTCTCTAGATATAGTATCATGTCGTCTGCAAATAGTGAGAGTTTGATTTCTTCCCTTCCTATCTGGATGCCCTTAATCTCTTTTTCTTGTGAAGTGGAGCAAGGAAAGCCTCTTTAACAAATGGTGCTGGCACAACTGGACAACCACATGCAAAAAAATGGGTTTAGACCTTGATCTGACACCATGCACAAAAGTCAGATCAAAATGGATTAAAGACCTCAACATTAGACCACAAACCATAAGGTACATTGAAGACAAGGTCGGCGAAACCCTCCACGATATTGAAGATAAAGGTATCTTCAAAGGTGACACGGAACTAAGCAATCTAGTAAAAACAGAGATCAACAAATGGGACTACATTAAACTAAAAAGCTTCTGCACCGCAAGAGATACAGTGACCAGAATCCAAAGACTATCCACAGAATGGGAAAGGATATTTACACAATACCCATCAGATAAGGGGTTGATATCAATGGTATATAAAGCACTGGTTGAACTCTACAAGAAGAAAACATCCAACCCCATCAAAAAATGGGGCGAAGAAATGAACAGAAACTTTACCAAGGAAGAAATACGAATGGCCAAAAGGCACATGAAAAAGTGCTCTGCATCACTAATCATCAGAGAGATGCAGATCAAAACAACCATGAGATACCACCTCACACCACAGAGACTGGCACACATCCAAAAGAACAAAAGCAACCGCTGTTGGAGAGGATGTGGGGAGAAAGGGACCCTTCTTCACTGCTGGTGGGAATGCTGGCTAGTTCAGCCCTTTTGGAAAACAGTATGGACGACTCTCAGAAAACTAGAGGTTGAGCTCCCATTTGACCCAGCAATACCACTGCTGGGAATATATCCCAGAGAGGCAAAAAAGTACAATCGAAACAACATCTGCACATGTATGTTCATCGCAGCACTGTTTACAATAGCCAGAATCTGGAAAAAACCCGAATGCCCTAAAACGGATGACTGGTTGAGGAAACTTTGGTACATCTATACAATGGAATACTATGCAGCTGTTAGAAAAAAGGAAGTCAAGAATTTTGTAGTTAAGTGGATGGGCATGAAAAGTTTCATGCTGAGTGAAATGAGTCAGAAAGAGAGAGACAGACATAGAAAGATTGCACTCATCTATGGTATATAGAATATCAGAGTGGGAGACTAATACCCAAGAACTGTAGAAATAAGTACCAAGAGGTTGACTCCATGGCTTCGAGGCTGGCCTCACGTTCCGGGGAAAGGGCAACTCAGAGAAGCGATCACCAACTACATTGTAGTTGAAGGCCATGTGGGGGAAGGGAGTTGCGGGCTGAATGAGGGCTAGAGACTGAGCACAGCGGCCACTCAACACCTTTATTGCAAACCACAACAGCTAATTAGAGAGAGAGAACAGAAGGGAATGCCCTGCCACAGTGGCAGGGCGGGGCGGGGGGAGATGGGATCGGGGAGGGTGGGAGGGATGCTGGGTTTACTGGTGGTGGAGAATGGGCACTGGTGAAGGGATGGGTTCCCGAACTTTGTATGAGGGAAGTATAAGCACAAAAGTGTATAAATCTGTAACTGTACCCTCACGGTGATTCTCTAATTAAAAATAAATAAATTATAAAAAAAAAAGTAGGTAAATGACACACATGCGGTGGTTGAGTCAATGATAATTCAAATAAATAATGCCAAAGAAAACAGGGCATGAAAAAATATCTAAAACATACCTTAGGATTAAAGGAGCACTTACCCACTTCTTTAGCCACTCAGATGTGACCAGAAGACTTAATGGTGGATAGGATGTAACTAAGAAGAGCATGTATGGATTCTAAGTATTGTTTAAGAAACATTTTTGTTAATTTCCCTGAACTTCCCTTCATGGTGCCTAAAATATTAGTACAGTTGCTTTCTCCATGTTTCTTGAACATAAAAGTAAATTAAGATACTAACTCTAAACAGGTATTCTCTTATTGGGGTTTTGCTTATGATTGCAGCTAAACTTGATTTTAATAAACACTTGCTGTGTCTTTTTGGGAATAATTTATACAAAGCAACTACCTCCCTGACTTAGTCTCATTAAAGTATCGAAGTGAATTCATTAAAAAAGAAAATTCCATATCACTCAAGAAGACAAACAAGCCCTCTCTGAAAGGAAAATAAATGTGACTTTCACTTTCTAATTTTCTAAAATACTGAAACTTTTTACAAAAAGGCCTAGTTAAATAGAAAACAAGTTCAGCAGGAAGAAGTACACAACTAAAATATATTTTTTGGCAGTGGGGGTTTACACCCGACAATACTCATAGAGTAGACCCAGCTCTGCACTCACGAATAATTCCTCACAGTGCTCAAGGGCCCATGTGGGATGCCAGGGATCGAACCCATGTTGGCCACATGCAGGGCGAGCACCTTACCCTTAGTATTATCTCCATGGTATCACAACTGAAATATTCTAACTGTTTCCTTCTGCTCTGATTATTAGACCCTGGCTTCCAAAACTGAGGTAAAACCAGGAAGTGTTCTACTTATGAGCAACTGGAGGAACAGGGATTTTTAAAGGTCAGAAAATGAAAGTCTAAAACAAGAAACATTTGACCATAGAATCTAATCAAATCATGAATGGGGCGCTCAAGGCAAAAGGATTGCTGGTAAACACTGATGAGTTCAATTGCTGCACTTAAAAAGGGTATCAGATGAGTGGACATATTTAATATTATGTAAGCAATAAAAATTTATTTAGATAAAGGAAAAAATGGATAAATTAATAGCTCCACTCTTAGTTCCACATTTGTATATTTAGGAAAATATTGGTACATCATTTTAAACATATGTAATGTTGCATAGCATTTATATACTGTTCATAGCATTATATAAAGAAGATATCATATATAATAAAACCATATATAATATTGATGGCATGATATAACTCTGTAATGCTTGAATTTATGCGAAATTGAATTCATGCAATGTGTGTACCAAATTAATTGTAATTGTTGTAGGGTACCATAAGAAAATTATTTTTCAGAAATGTCTTCAGGATGCCTTACCAAGTTTCATTATATGGAAAATATTAATATGGAAATATTAATGACCACAATAGTTGAAATGATAGTTGAACTAACTAAAATTTTCTCTGTAGTCTAGTTTCTGCATCATTCTGTAGAAAAGGGGAAATTCAGAATGCTAAAAGAGAAGAAATATGAAATAGTAAAGCTAGTGTATTTAAATAGGAATGATATTGTCTGTTGTGAGATCTAACTTACCATTTATTACTTGTAAAAAATACATTTCCTAAGTAAAGATTAATAATTAGACAATTTAGGGGCTAGAGCAATAGCACAGCTGGTAGGGTGTTTGCCTTGCATGCGGCTGACTTGGGTTCGATTCCCAGCATCCCATATAATCCCCTGAGCACCGATGGAGGTAATTCCTGAGTGCAGAGCCAGGAATCACTCCTGTGCATCATTGGGTATGACTTAAAAAGAAAAAAAATTTAGACAATTCAAAATAAAAAGAAAAAAATTAGACAATTCAAATATGGCTGATAAAATAATGTTTATATAAGAATATGGAGTATTGCATATGTTCAATTTCTTAATTTGTGCTAGAATGCTAAATAAAAACTTTTATTTAGTTATTATTTGGATAAAAAATAAAGACATGGTGGCTAATTTTTATTTGAATTAGAAGCTTCTAGATTAATAATGAATGAAGTATCTTTATACTTTAGGGGCTGCAATTTGCAAAACTCTCATTGTTAAACTTTCATGGGTACAAAGTTCCATCATACCACACTCTCCACTAGAATATCCAGTTCCGTCACTGGATCCTACCTCACTTCCAACCCATCAAATTGTTTTTCAGGTTCTGTTGCCTTTGAGCATTGGTTACTTTCTTACTCTGTGTGTGTCTGTGTGTGTCTGTGTGTCTGTGTGTCTGTTTGTTTTTAATATCTGGGATAGGAGAGAGAAAATTCTGTGTCTCCTTAGGACTAACTTCTCTCAGTCTCAACATGCCACTCCAATTCCATCCATGTGCGAGCAAACAGCATGAATTAGAACTTGTTTTTAAAAACTTGTTTATGAGCTATTTGTATGCCCTCTGGGAGTTGCTTGTTAAAATTATTTGGCCATTTTTCTATTTAGTTATCTTTTTTGTTTTGTTTTATTTGGGGCCACACCAGGCAGTGGTCTGGGATAACTCCTGGCTTTATGCTCAGGGAATAACTACTAGTGGGGCCTAAGGAACAATAAATAGTGCTGGAGATCAAACCTGGGTTGGCAACATGCAAGGGAAATTCCCTAAGTGCTGTACTATTTTTCTTTCCCAGATTTGCCATTTCTAAATGAATTTGTTGGAGTTATTTTACACCAGACACAACAGTTTCTTCTGTTAGTTATATATAGTTGCACATTTTACTCAGCCTCACGCTTCTACTTTTAAACTCTATTTATTAAAATCATATGCATTTAGGAAAAGGTGCAGTTCGATGAGTTTTCAGTTCGTACATATCCACATAGCTAGCACCTATGTAGCTAGCTCACAAATAGAAAAAAAAGACTCTAGCACCATGGAGCTGGAGAGACAGTATAATGTATGGGCAATAGTATAGTGCATGGAAATGCCTTGCATGCAGCCAACCTGGGTTGGATCCCCAGCACCCATAGGGACCCCTCAGTCCACCAGGAGTGATCCTCAGTACACAGCTAGGAGTTAGCCCTAAGCATCACTGGGTTTGACCTCCAAACAAACAATAAAAAATCCAGACCTAGTATTTCCCTTACTGGTTTATCTTGGTCTCTACCACATTACAGGGCAACTATTAACAACAAAAGTGTTGACTTCTTACAACACAAATTAGTATGTCTTTTTTGCTTTGCACTTAGAATAAATGGAATCATAAAACATTCTACTCTCTTGTTCTGAATTCTGTCATTTGTAATTTAATTTTGTTTAAGTATGTATGGTACCTTTCATTTTAGAGCATTTTGAGTTTTGATGTGTTAAATAATTTAATCCCTTAAAAACTCATTCAAGTGCATAGAGATGATGCTTTTTCCTGTGACTGTACAAAATAGACAGCCTATAAATATCTTAGTCAAATGTGATTTAGAGGGAGTAATTTAAATATCATAAAAGAATATTTTTTAGAAAAGAGAATAAAGGCCTTTTAGTAACTGGAATTATAATTTTGAAAAATATTTAATCAAATTTCCATTATATAGAATAAAAGAATGTTCTGTCATATAGTTAATCTAAGCTCTAAATCCATATTATGTCCTATTCTGTGAAGTAGTAAATAAAATAGATATGTCATTATCCTTCAAAACAATATTTTGTATTTATCTTCTAATGCCATCAATTATTTCCATAACTCCTCTCAAATCATCTTTTCAGGTCAATGTATATTTATTGAATAACCCCTGTGTTTCTAAGTTCTTGTTTTTTTTTTTTTTAAATGGGATTTCCAGAAGATACTGGAAGACCTGCTAGGCAAATGCTAAGAGAGCTGTAACACTTCAATAAATTGTGTATCCTGAGGATTAAACAAGAATGTCTCAGGAAGGGCTCCAAAGTCACCATCCAGTTAAAAATTTTTCTCCAGCTATATCACCCTATTTAAAATTGTGGTATTCCTGGAGCTCATACTCTACACCACTGATGTATCAAGACTCCCACACACATTTGATGGAGTGTAAAGTAGAAGGCAACTATCTCATTCCAACTAAAAAAAAAAAATTAGTGCACAAAGGTTCAACCTGTAACAACATGTTAATAATCTCTTATATAAGGTATTAATGGCTCCAGAGTAAGATACAACAATCTTCTCATACTTTCCTCTAAGTTAACTTTTCTGGATTATTTTTAGTGGATTTTTTATAACAGACACTCCAAAATAAATTTTTCAGGACCTACTTTTGGGGAAAGATTGGGTGGTAGTAGAAAAATTAGAAATAATGGAGGTACGGAGGTGTAATGATGGTAGGATTGGTGTTGGATTGATTGAATATAATAAATTATTGTGAAAACTTTAGAAATTAAATTAAAAAATAATAAATTATAATAACAAAAAAGAATGTTCTAGAAGTTATTAAGGTGGCCACAAACTATCAGAGAAATACTTAACTTCACTGTCACTGTCATCCCGTTGGTCATCAATTTGCTCTAGCAGGCATCAGTAACGTCTCTATTTTGAGACTTGTTGTTACGGTTTTTTGGCATATTGAATACGCACAGTTAGCTTGTCAGGCTCTGCCATGCGGGCGAGATACTCTCAGTAGCTTGCTGGGCTCTCCAAGAGGGGCAGAGGAATCGAACCTGGGTCAGCTGCATGCAAGGCAAATGCCTTACCACTGTGCTATCACTCACTCCAGCCTGAACATAACTTAAATCACATAATTATTACACTTTTTTGAAACATGGACAGGCTATGCAATTTAAACAAATTGTTATTAACTTTGCATAAATTAAAACTCCTTGAAATTATAAAGTGCAACCTTGAGACAGGCTAGTTGTGTTTGATGATAGTTGGGATCAATGACGGTGAACTCCCAGATAGGGAGAAGGGAGATTGAAGAACAGGGAACAGGTTGTGTAAGATCCCATTAGAGAATTTAAACATCTTAGCAATTGCATACAGACATCACACGTCATAGTGCATAAGGAGGACACCATTCCCCACTTGTAAAAGAATCAACAAAACATTGGGTAAGTTCAGAAAAAATGAAAATTTCTTAGCAGATGTGGTTGAATAAATAAATTGGGGTCTTATCATGAAGGGGCATGTCCTATAGCATCACAGAGAAGGGCTTGGGTTTTCTCTTCTTGTTGGTAAAATGCCAAAGGAATGTGAAAGGTGATTCAGTTTTAGGAATATCCAATCGTCTGTACCCACACATCAGTTGTGAAGTGAGAGAGCTGTTCCAGTTGGTGAAATAGCCGTTCCACCAATCGAGTGACAGGCTACATCTGAACTCTTCTCTCGTCGCAACAATAAGGGTCTTCACAATCTGCCACCGAACTCTTCACAGACTAGATTGGCCACAGTCCACACACTGTTGTTAATGCTGAGTGCTTTGGGACATCTGAGACAGCCCCATCTTTTCTGTGGGTGACGCAGAATGTCTGTGTCCTTATTTGGAGCATCTTAGCATCACTTAGCAATCATTTTTGTTTTCCTTTCTAGTTTGGTACTGTGATCCTTTCCAGTCACTTTTCTAAAACTTAAGATATTTCCTTAAAAAACTGTTATCCAAGTGCATACATACATTTTTTTTTCCTCAGAAGAGAAAGTTGCCTTTGATTTTTAAAGAATATTGGAGACTGAATAATTTCTTTAAATTTTCCTCTATTCAACACTATGATAAGAACTATTGTTTATTTCTAGCTACCTTTATCTCTGTCCTCCAGAAATCAAGAGAAAATCTCCATTCTCTAAGAGTAAAGTCTGTCCACTTATACCCACGATCCCACATCTCCCTAGTCACTCGTGTCTCACCTAGAGACTCATTATTTCATCTCTATTGTATTAATTTTCACTGAATTCACTTTACATAAAAAGAGGCCACATCCTAAAATTGAACCCAGTAGTATCAAAGTTGTATTGCTTTGCTAGATTATCTTCCAGCCGTATTTAGGGAAGAATTAGTGTGTCACTGTCCACCCATGTGAATGAAACTTTATGAAACTTTATTTTTCTTTTATCTCATGGTGTTCATTTCACAGTGAAAATCCATTACTCTGTTGAAAGCAGGTACAGGGATATATGTGCTAAGCTTTCAGCATCTGTATTGCAAATCACAATGCCTAAAACGAGAGAGAGAATGAGAGAGAGAAAGAGAGAGAGAAAGAGAGAGAGAGAGAAGAGGTGTCTGCATAAAGGCAGGTTGGGGTTGAGAGTGGTTTGAAGGGGCGGGAGGGAACCTGGAGACACTGGTGCTGGGAAATTACACTAGTGAAGGAATCATTGTTGAAACATTGTATGACCAAAAAACAGTCATGAACTATTTTGTAGTGCTCTTTCTCACAGTGATTCAATAAAAATAATTTTTTAAAAAATCGTTCACTTCAATTTATAAACCAAGCAAAAGTTAATGTGTGAGTGAAGACTTACTTTGTGCCCCATTTATAAGCATCTGATTAATTTCCATGTCATTAGCTAAATATTCCCTTTACTCTGAGTTATGCTTAGATGTTGATATCCAACCATAGAATTTGTTTTTTTTTTTTTTGTTTTTTAGGGGCTATATGAGCTACTGAATGTGCCTCAATGCTTACTCTTGGCTCTGTGCTCAGGGATTACTCCTGATAAGGTCAGGGGCCATATAGGATACCAATAATGAACCCACACTTGCAAACCAACTGCCTAACCAACTTTTCTATCTTTCTGATCCTCAATGTGCCATTTGACATCTGAGAGTGCAGAGAAGACAATATTAAATAACTATTCATTCACCCCTGTTCAAAATTCTTTCTTAGCTATATGCAGCCTTATATAAACTGAAATGTTTCTCACATTGAACATGCTTGTATTTTGATTTACCTTTATTTTATTTTTTTAAAAAAACATTTATTTATTTAGTCATTTGCTTCCTGGCTCTGCACTCAGGAATTACTCCTGGCAGTGCTCAGGGGACCATATGTGATGTTAGGAATCGAACCCGGGTTGGCCGCGTGCAAGGCAAATGTCCTCCCGCTATGCTATCGATCCAGCCCCAATTTACCTTGATTTTAAATGATTAGTATTTTCCTGTTTTGTATTTTTATCAATATATACATATGACTCCTGAAAATATGCACTGCCCCATATACTTTTGATACATAAAAACATAAATGTGAATAAAGACCATATTTTTAAACATATAATATGGAGCTGAAATTTTGGAACATATGGTGGGTATTTTATAGAAAAAGATAATGTGCAATTTTGAAATAAATACATAAATGGATTGTTAAAGGATCATTTTGTTCCTTGTTTCAAACTGCCCGTGCAGAGCTTTCACATTTTATGCTTCTAGTCTTTCATCTTTGTAGGTATATTCTCTAAACAGCTTCTATGCTCAACCAGGATTTTTCAGAACAATGAGATCATCTTTGATTTTGAGAAAATTCAATTTTTAAGATCACTTGGATTCTCTGCTACTTCAAAGAATGTTGTTTTGTTTTCACATCAGTTTTATCAATCTACATTTACAAATATGAAACATCTCATTCCATTAAGCAATGTTGTAAGGAAAATTTTCTTGTACACAGAATCTACCCACCTTGCTCTTCGCATGAGCCATTGATTTTCTACACATGCCCCCAGCATCATTTGTAGGATGGTCAAATCTGTTGTCCTATATCATATTGCACTTTTGAGCAAAGTCTAGTGATAGGGAAAAAGGAGTATCTTTAACCTATGTATAAAAAGTCTTAAAGACAAAGGACCTCACCTGTGACTAATGCAGCAAGGCTGCACCCTTGACTAATATAGCAAGACTGATATAAGAAAATGAAAAATAAGTCAAATCAATTAGGCAATAAAATAGCGACCAAATCTCAAGCTTATTTAGCTACATTCGGTCTTAGCATTTTTCTTACTCTCCTGTGTTTCTTTCAGGAAGCTCTTTATATATCACCTCTATTGCTAACAGTAAGTGTAAGAGCTGTGACAAAGAAGTCAGGATGATAATAAGTCCAGATAAATATGCATAACCTCCTTCATTATCTCACCAGTCCCAACATGAACAGGGTCCAGAACCAGGGAAAATTTTTTTTCAGCTGATAGATGAAAATACCCTCAACACTTTGTGGACTTTTCTCTCTGACCTTTAATGAACTTTGGCCTAGACTAGTTTTGATCTGTCCATTGCATGCTTTCACTAGGTACTGAGTGGTCAGCAAAAGATTAGTAATAGGAGCAATAGCACAGTGGGTTAGGCATTTGCCTTGCACACAGCTGACCTGGGTTTGATTCCTCCATTCCTCTTGGAGATCTCGGCAAGCTACTGAGAGTATCTCACCCGCACGGCAGAGCCTGGCAAGCTACCCGTGGCTTATTTGGTATGCCAAAAACAGTTAACAACAAGTCTCACAATGGAGACGTTACTGGTGCCCACTTGAGCAAATTGATGAACAACGGGATGATGGTGCATGACAGTATATGCCATGAATGAGAAAGTTTAGTTTTAAGCCCATAGCCCATATCCAGGCTGATGTGCAGGGATAGGTAGAAATAAAAAAAGGATTTCAGGGAGCATATAGCTCATAAACATCAACTCTCCTCTGGGTTTATCTCTAAATTCATCTGGTGAGCCAAGCTAAACATCCTTGCAGGCACTGGCACCAGGACAACTCTGAGCACTGATGTCATTCTTTATTGATTATCTGATATAACTGTCTATTTATGTCTGGGCTGGTTAATTTTTTAGTGTCAACTTTAGTGGACCTCAAGGTGCTAGACATTAAGTGTTGCTCTGGATGTGACTGTAGAATACTTCTGAATGATATGAATATTTAAATTCATGGGATAATGAAAGAAAGTTGATCTCTTTAATGTGGGTGGCATTCATTCGGTCATTTGAGATTCTGAAGGTAAGAGAGGTTCTTCATAGGTACAAGAAAGAAGAAAATCCTTTCTCCCTGCTCTGACGAGGCCCTGAGTTGCCATCCATGAATGGCTCCTCCGACTCCTGAATGGCCATGATCCCAGAGGCACACAAACCAATCTCAGAACCCAGCGGCTTTTGGCAAAAATGCATCTGGACTGTGCATTAAAATAATACGGTGCTGTGCCACCCCAGGTGAGGAAAGGTGTTTGTCCTTTCCGCCTTTTCCCCCCAGCTGCGGTATGGTGGCTGCCATCTTTCAGAGGCTATTGGAGAGCCAGTTACTACAGTGCAGTGACAAGACACTTGGGGCCTCACGGGATGGGGGGTGGAAATGGCCCTTCTCCCCACCCCGACGAGGCCCTGAGTTGCCACCCACAAATGGCTTACTACTAAAATATCAGAAATCCAAAACCACATGGAGATAGAGCAAAGTGGAAATCTTCTGCCATACAGGCAGGGGGAGGGGTGGGACGGGGGATATACTGGGGTTCTTGGTGGTGGAAAATGTGCACTGGTGAAGGGATTGATGTTTGATCATTGTATGACTGAGACTTAAAATGGAAAGCTTTGTAACTGTTCTCACGGTAATTCAACAAATAAAAAAATTAAATTAAATTAAAAAAATCCTCCTGCCTAATGTTTGTCTCTTCTTGGGACTTGGGCCTGCCAACATGCAGGTTAGAATTATACCATGTTTTCCTTTAGGTCTTCTGGTGCTAATTGTGGATTTGAGAATCTGTTAGCCTCAAATTCAGATGACGTCATATGAGATTTATACCCAAAGACAGTAGAAATGAGGACCAGGAGGACCGTTCCATGGTTGGAAGCTTGCCACACGTGGGTGGAGGGAGTGCAGTTAGGACAGAGAAGGGACCACTATGACAATGGTCACTCTGGACAAGAACAGAATGATGAAAGGAGGTAAAGTGATATAAATGGTAACCTTTCCGTATCGGTATTAAAAAAATCACAATACCTTAAAGGAGAGTGTGTGTGTGTGTGTGTGTGTGTGTGTCTGCCATCTGCCATAGAGATAGGCTCGGGGGAGTGGCAGCAGCAGAAAACTGGGGCCACGGGGCCACTGATGGTTGGAAATGTACACTGGTGAAAAGATGGGTGAAACGCAATCATGAACAACTTTGTGACAGTGTATCTGACAGTGATTCCGTTTAAAAAATATCATGTGACTAATTTCCTTATTAGTCACTAATTTTCCTGGCGCAGACCAGGGCGAGTGGGCGGCCGATGGGCGGTGGCGCGGGGCGGGGAGTCAGGACACCACCCTTGGTGCTTGTCCTGCAGTGGCCGGATCGGGGGCGGGGCCAGTCCATAGGAGGGGGCCCTCGGACGCCCCGCAGCGCGGCTTGGCCGGGTCCGAGCGCCTATGCACGGCGCAGGAACCTTGTGGCCTTTTGTTAGGCTCGGCGACAGCCTGGCCCTTCCTGGAAACCAAACGAGAATTAAACCCCGGGGCTCAGGGCTGAGCGGAAGTATCAGGGGCTGGGCCCTGGCCTGGCTGCCCCGGCCTGGGTTCGATCCCTGGCATCCCGTATGATCCCCCGAGCCCACCTGGGGAACTCCCGGAGCCCCAGAGCAAGACAAAGTCATCATCTCCAGTGGCTGGAACCCCTTTCAGCAAGAAAGGCTTATTTCAGCCTCCCGTCCCTCCCACTCCTCCCCAAACACGCTATAGGCAGAAATGTGGTCTTGCTTTAAGCGGGTATCTCGTGCTGGGGGAAGAGACAGCTGGGATAGAGAGGGGACCACTGAGTCAGTGATACTTGGAGGTCTGGCTCAGGATGGGAGGTGGCATGCTGAAAATAGACTATGGACCAGACGTGATGGCCATTTGCTACCCGTATTGAAACCATAACACCCAAAAAGGGCTGGAGAGATGATAGCACAGTGGCAGGGCATTTGCCTTGCCTGCTGCTGACCCAGGTTCAGTTCCTCCATCCCTCTTGGAGAACCCGGCAAGCTACTGAGAGTATCTCGCCGGAACGGCAGAGCCTGGCAAGTTCCCCATGGCATATTTGATATGCCAAAAGCAGTAACAACAAGTCTCACAATGGAGACGTTACTGGTGCCCCCTCGAACAAACAGATAAGCAAGAGGATGACAGTGATACAGTGAATTTCCATATGAAATTTATTGGCCAGTTCATCTATCTCTATATAGGTTCTATTTCTTTAAAGCCCTGACTTATACAGTGCTGTAGAAGTTTCTTCGTAACACTTGTCTTTGTTCTTGACAGGGAGGGCAATGGGAAGAAGACCAAGGCCTGCGTCTCAGCTTTTCAAAGATTTTTCCCTCCTCTTCTTTGATTCTTCCCTCCCCTGACAGAGATCTTTTGTTTGTCTGCATAATGATGTCAGGGATCTCTCAGTTCCTGTCATTCCAAAGTCTTGATTTTTGTTATACAGCTGGAATGTTGTATGTCATCATCAATAGTTTGCAATGAATATACATATACAAAAAGGTGTCAACAATTACATGCTGAGGGGGCCTGAGTGATAGTATAGTGGATAAAGCATTTGCCTTTGTGTGGCCAACCTGGCTTCATCCCCAGGCATCTCATATGGTCCCCATGCAGGATAATATTGTTTTGTCCTTTCTCCCTGGCCGCAGGAAGCTTGGGTTTGTTGGATTGCACCCATTCGCAGTGTTTCCGAGGCATTACCATTCTCTGTGTTTATCTTTGACTTCTCTGTGCTCTGCTTTCTCTAGCTGTTAATCCCTCATTTCCCCTAAGCAATGCCTGTGACTTCTAAGGTCAAATTCCTCAGAAATCTCTAATTTTGTATTTGTAAGTGAAATATTGCTTTTCTCCTTCCTTTTTGTTATTTGTATAGTTTACTTCAGACCAATGTCCCTCTTGTATATACACAGGAAGACAGTTAATGCTATGCTTTTGTAACTTGGGAGTTGATTCCGAATAATATTAATATTAATGTTTACTCCTGGGCATCAGCTTTCTTGACTTAATTGCCCTTAAGCCTCAATTGCCCTTAGTTCCTAGCATCTCAAATGCAGGGTCCTGAAGAGGGCTTAGCTACCCTGGCATCGAAACGGACCAGCCAAGAGCCATAATGCTTAACTATAAGTTAAGAGCATGGTCATGAACAAATTTTGTCATGACCCAAAGAGTAACAACTGGATTAAGACCCTGCTAGGGTTAGGAAAGACTAATTTGGCCTGAGAACTATAGTTGGGGATCTATAGTGAGATGTCCCCCAGGAGAGCCACCCTGCAATGTATCTGTGTTCATACAAAATCACTAATATTACTAAGAAGTAGAATTAAGATGAATGTTTAAATGGTTGTTGGACTAAGGAGAGGGGAAACAGACCCCTGGGTGGTATTTTTCCCTTGAGTGCCTCTCCTGGCTGCAGGAGATCTTTGTCTTCCCTGCTATGTTGATTGAGCTGCCTCACCTGGGTGTGCCACCCCCAATGCTTGGAGATTGGGAGCTAGACCAAGGCTTTCAGACAGAGCATGGAGAGACTAGCATGGGGGACAGGAGGAGACAGGAATGGGGAGCTTAGTGATACTGGAACAGGCACGTGGGAATAATGGAACAAATGGCAACTGATCAGTCATCCTGGTGGCCCTGTTCCTTCCTTCGTGTGTCTATTGGCAGCAACTGCAGGATGGGCTGGGGAAGTGGCTCATGGCCACTAAATGCACATGGGTGGGAGAGACCGCACCACCACCACGCCGTCACTTATTTATTTTGTGAATACATAGTCCCCCAAACCCCACCAGGAGTGGTCCCTGAGCATACAGCCAGAAGTAAGTCCTCAGCACTGCTGATGTGTCCTCCCACTCCAATGAATAAAATAAATAAAATTACACAAAAGAGTGGCAAATGTATCCAAAAATAATATCATAACATAAGTAGAAAATCTAACTTTTTAACTCTAAAGGGAAGTTTAAAATTCTCAAATAATAACATTTGCAACAAGCAACAAACAACAAACGACAGACAACAAATCTGTAAATATGGAAGGGAAGGGAAGGAAAACAGAATGGTAAAGAGGAAGACTATACTTGTGTCATCATCATTATCATCATCATCATCATCATCATCATCATCATCATCATCCCATTGATCGTCGAATTTCTCGAGCAGTCTCAGTACCGTCTCCATCTGTCCTAGCCCTGAGATTTTAGAAGCCTCTCTTTACTCATTCTTTCCAATGGTGCCCCATTGGAGGCTCTTTCAGGGTCAGGAAAATGAGACCCATTATTGTTACTGGTTTGGGCATAGGAATACACCATGGGGAGTTTGCGAATCTCTCCCATGTGGGCAGGAAACTCTTGGTAGCTTGCCAGGTTCTCCCAGAACCTGTATCATACAGATCATTATTTTAGTTATGTCATGTCATTAGGGAATTCCTTCAGGAGTTAATAAGCTAGCAAAAGGTAAGAGTTTGTACACTCTCACATAAAGTGAAGCTTTTAAGGAACATATATACCATTGTATTTGCCAGTGAATCTAGACCATTTCTAGTTTTCATTACATAAGATAGTCCGAAGAAATTTTAGCCACTCTCTTTTCGCATTGCAAGTAAATATCTGATTTTTGGTTCCAATAGATTTTAAGCTGGATATCATTTATAGTGATATAGCCAACAGTTTCAGTGATGCACTAGATTTTAGTGCTGTCATCCCGTTCATTGATTTGCTTGAGCAAGTACCAGTAATGTCTCCATTGTGAGACTTTTTGTTACTGTTTTTGGCATATCGAATATGCCATCTGTAGCTTGCCAGCTTCTGCCGTGCAGGCAGGATACTCTTGGTAGTTTGCGGGCTCACCAGAGGGACAGAGGAATAGAACCCAGGTCAGCTGCGTGCAAGGCAAACACCCTACCTGCTGTGCTATTGCTCCACCTAAAAATAAAAGTGCAGAAAGAGAAGAGAATACTCAAGGCCAGGGATTAGTTTGTGTTTCTCCTTTACTCCAGACATTTATACACAAGAAACAAAACCCTTACATAAGTCTTTAAACTTAATGGAAGTTAAAGAGCCCTAGATCTTCTGTTTTGAATATCCCAGTGAGGCCCACCAGAATCCATTATCAATTATCTTCATAAAGAGTGATCAATATATTTCAAAATAAAATGTACTTACCAATTCACTTGTAGAGAGACTTTTGTTCCAAGAAGATTGTATTTTCTAGTCTGTCTAAATTTACTAACAAATTATAATGCCTAAAGCATTAGGTGAAGTACTTTACCAATCTCGTCTTATTAAAAGCTCATAATAAATTAGTAAGATGAATGATATTCTATTTAATGAAGATTTTAAAAGTCTTAGAGGCACTTTTTATTCTAGAGAAGTCCTCATTCTCTATTGAACACATATTTTCTTTCTCTTCCTTTATATTTCCCAAATCAACTTACCTTGATTAAAACAATGAAAATAGGTCTATAAGCATTTCAGAAGATTACCTAAGGTTACTCATCTAGAAAGTAAGAATATTTTTTCCTTAGGTCTGGTGGATTCTGAAACAGAGTTATTTCTAAATATCTATCCATGTAAACTAAAGACATATTCATGAAGCAATGAACAACAAAAGAAATAGTGGAGTAGGCCGGCCGACATTTAAGCACAGAGCCATGTGGGGACGCTCCTTTCCGGCCCCACGCGAGATCGACCCCGGAGGCAACTGAACCACTTTGGACACGAGCGGCGCCCCCAAAATGCCTCCAAACTGTGTGCTCGGAGCTTCTGGCCCAGGCGCTGCCAGCGGGGTATGGTCTTTTCTCTCTCAACTCTCTCTTTTTGAACGCAGCGAGGCAATAGCTGGTTTTTAGATTATGCAGGAAGCCCGGGATAGCCGATGGGGCGGGACTTCCGGATCTGCCCTGTGCCTGCCGACATTTAAGCACAGAGCCATGTGGGGATGCTCCTTTCCGGCCCCGCGCGAGATCGACCCCGGAGGCAACTGAACCACTTTGGACACGAGCAGCGCCCCCAAAATGCCTCCAAACTGTGTGTTCGGAGCTACTGGCCCAGGCGCTGCCAGCGAGTGATGCAATTACCAAAAGAATTTTCCCTGGACTCACAGAAATCCAAAACCGCACGGCTGCTATCGCAGCCGCACGACCTAATATCTCTTGATTGTCAGCAACGTGTAAATGTTCCTTTTTGGCAGGGCTTACCGTGGGGGGAAACTCCAAACAATAGTACTGAGTTTTTTGTTGAAGGGTAAAAGATTGTAGCGATAGAATTTTAGGCAGAATTTTCCCTGGACTTTATATAGAAACCCAAAACCGCACGGCCGCAGCAGCCTAATGTCATCTAATCATCAGCAATATGAAGTGGTTCCTTTGTAATGGGTTGGACTTTGGGGGGACCATAATAGGGTTAAAGTTTGTAGCGACGTGTAATTTCTGGCTGTACTTCCCCTGGACTTTATACAGAAATTCAAAGCTGCGAGGCCGCTGCCATGGCCGCACAACCTATTGTCATTTAATCATCACCAATATGAAATGATTCCTTTTTAACGGGTCGGACTTTGGTGGGAAATCCTAACAAGAATAGTAAGTGTTTTGCTGAAATATTAAAGGCTACCAAAGTGGTAGCCATCTCTATAGACTGAACTAAGCCACATCCCCACGCCGGCTGAGAAGAAATATCCTTCTTTCTCGGGAAGAAACGCGGCGTGGCGTTAACCATAGTATGATATCCATTAAGCTGACACGGACCTGGTGGCGTGGGAATGGGATACAAGAGAATAAATTATTATGTACTTGGAACAGCGGGACGCTGGTGGAATCTTGAGCCGGGGCCGATACCAGCGTATTACTTTTGGTTCCAGAAACTGCTTGCAGACATTCTACCAGACTTTCAACTAAGCCAGAGCCCCACGCCGGCTGATGACGGGAAATAACCATCTCTTTTGGTTTGTTTTCTCTTTGTCAGGCAGCGTGGTGATTACTAAACAGACGTGATCTCGGTGGCGCGGGACGAGGGGGGAAAAAAATAGAAAAGTTATGTAACAAACAGCGGGACTTAATATCTCTACATTCTCAGCAATGGAGAGCCATCAAATGCTTCCTTGACAGTGGGACTGTATTTTCTTTTTTGGGGGGAAACCCTAGCAACAATAGTGAGTTATGTGTTGAAACATGGACTGTAACCAAGATAAAGCGTAAACGAAGTGAAACTTATCACTTACAAGGGTGGGGACTGGGGGGGGCGGGAGGGGGTGGGAGGTATAATGGGGTGGTTGGTGATGGAATATGGGCACGGGTGAAGGGAAGGGTGTTTGAGAATTGTATAACTGACATAATCCTGAGAACTATGTAACCCTCCACATGGTGATTCAATAAAATTTAAATTAAAAAAAATAATAAAAAAGAAAGAAATAGTGGAGTAGTTAGTAATTCCCAGTGGAATTTGAGCATTGATCATCCATTTTTCTATTCATGATATTTTTTATTTGAGCATTAATTTGTCCATGCGTCTATTCATCATATTTCTTTAGCTTCACTTTTATTTTCCATTAGCTATTGAAGAGTCACAGATATTTTTGTGTTTATCATAATTCCTGATTTCATAGAACTAAGAATTGTATAATTTGACCTACTGACATTTTGCTTTATAATTCTCTCTCTGCCCCTTTCTTAAATTTCTTTATTGTCATCCATTCTTCGCTCACTCATCTTTGCCCACTCAATCACATGTCAGTCTCCTTTCTCCCTTGATATTTAATTGTCCAGTAGAGTTCAAGCCTCATCTTCTAGGTGTGCTTATACTGAATGTGTTATTTTGCTTTTTTATCAACTGTCCCCTAAAGTTTTTGTCGATTTTTTAAATAAATTATTTTGAAATAAATTGATTTTTACAAATAATACTATTGGATAAAAATATGTACATTATTTTAACAAACAATGGCATTATAGAACTCAGTATCTGCTGGTAAATTTAAAATGTTTAGTTCACAGCATCTTAAAAATCAGCCAGGCAGTATTGAGGTATATATTAAGTTTCTTCATCTCAAAACCAACCTTTTATTTAACACATGGGTGTAATTGGAGTCTTCTTGGTCATATGGATTCTTCTTTACCTTCTGGTAAATACACAGTATCTAATCTCATTCAGCAGCACTCAGTATATACTAAGGAGAAAGATTGCTTTAATTTGCAGCAATGCTGTTCCTCATAATAATAAGAATGAAGTATGAAAGTTCACTGAAAAACAAGTAGCTGATTGCCTAAAGGGCTTTCACACATCTTGACATAATTTTCCATTTAGATTTGAAAAGTCTTATAAAACACGATAATCCAAACACAAGACTGTCAATGTGAATTTTTGTTTAAATTTTTCCAGGTGAGCCAGTTCTTTTAAACTTTAAAGGAAATGCTTTCTTCCCCTCCCTTGGCCAAGTTTTTCATTGTTAGCACTAGGGAATCTTGTATCTTGTTGCGATTCGATACTGACCTCACAGGTACCTTATTAATAATAAACCAGAGGGGCTCAGCAGAGCCTGGGTTGAGTGCAATAAATCATGTTGTAACTAAGTGCCATGTTTGCAGTTTTGGAGTTTAGAGGACTATAATAACTGAGATTGAGGTCTGGCAGGTGGTAAGAACGACTTAGGGTGGAGACTGGCCTTTCATGAATGTGACACGTGGTTATGGTTATTAATTGCTTCTACATTTTACATTGCTAATTGCTGTTAGTCTTTCCAGTTACAGTATAATTGAATTTTAAAAATGAGGCCTCAAATGTCAGGTTCAGATATTACATTGTGCTTCTGCCCAAGGAAGTATATACACAATTTGGGTTATTTAAAATGATGGATAATAAGGCAAACTTCAAGGTGACTAATGAAATCTAAGGCAGCACATTTGCAGCATGAGAGAGTCCAGGAGGTTATAAAGGAGAAATAAGGGCATAAAATGTTAATATGTGGACTTTGTGTAGTGAATGAAATCGTTTCATTTCTTGGAAATTTTTTAATTCACAAAAGAAGATACTTGGTGATGTAGTTTAAAATCTGTATGCTTTTAAAACAGCCAATTTTCTATGAGTGTTGTGTCTAGCCTGTTCTTGGGGATAAAGGTAAAAGGAGCAATTTTTGCACATGGCTTTAGTTGCCTAAATATCATTACATGGTCACTTACCCTATAGTTTAGTGTTTCCTAATAACTTAAATGTTAACTTCTTGGAGAATCAGAAAGACATGAAATCCTTTCTCTTGTACATATATATATATATATATATATATATATATATGCACATATCCACTTGTGACAGACAAAATTGATCAAGGGTATTGTGGATGCTTAAATGTTTATTTTGATGGATCCCAAAATAGAAATTCCCAACAGAAACACAAACTTACAATCCTCCGGCTTTCTTACTGCCTCACATGTTCAGGACATCCATTGAGAGAGAGAAAGAGAGAGAAAGTATACACCATTTCATTTGCCCTATAGTAAGAAAGCAAAGAGATAAGTGATTTCCATTTCAGTTAAGACTTTTAGAAGTTTGCTTTTCCTGGGTCCCCGCCCACTTAGCACACTGGCTGTCATGCCAACAATTTGCCTCCAGGTGCCATCTTAGAGCACCAAAAGCCCTGGCCCAGAGACACAGCAGCAAGTCCCAGAAGACATCACAGTGCCAGAGATCTCTCCACTCCCCATACCAGGCCAATTTCACCAGGGCATCCCAGATGGAGCTGGTGCAATCTCCCCGCCTACTCCAGATGGGATCCCAGTGACCAAGAGCTTCCACAAGCAAGCCCTCCCCACCCTCCATGTGGGTTCCAGGACTAAATCTCCAGGCTGCATGGAGGAAGAGGACCCGGGCTCTCCCTCCCCTGGTCCCTGCCCACCCAACAGAGTGGCTGTCATGCCCAGAATTTGCCTCTGAAGGTGCCATCATAGCGCACCAACAGCCCCTGCCCAACGATTCCCAATTGAATTCCAAAATGGATTAGTACTATTATTATTATTATTATTATTATTATTATTATTATTATTATTATTGTCATCCCATTGCTCATCAATTTGTTTGAGCAGGTACCAGTAAGGTCTCTCAATGTGAGACTTATTGTTAGTGTTTTTGGCATATCCAATATACCACGGGTAGCTTGCCAGGCTCTGCCGTGCGGGTGCGATATTCTCGGTAGCTTGCCAGGCTCTCCAAGACGGGCAAAGGAATCAATCACGGGTCGACCGCGTGAAAGGAGAATGCCCTACTGCTGTGCTATCACTCCAGCCCTGATTAGTACCATATAGAGAGTTTCTGGAACCCAATCATTTGCAATCTAGAAATTTACATTTACAATGGCAACTGTGCAAGCTGTCATGGTATTCAAAGTGAGCAATGGAAAATAAATTATCTAGCATCTTTCTCTGGCAGGTAGGCTTGAATGGTGATAGAAAAAATTGAGCAAAACAATGCCTAAAACTAGGGAGAGAGTGTTGGGGAAATTGTCTGCCATAGAGGCAGGGTGAGGACTGGGAAGTGTGTGTGTGTGTGTGTGTGTGTGTGTGTGTGTGTGTGTGTGTTTGTGTTTGTGTCGGGGGGAGAGGGGATACTAGGGACATTGGTGGTGGAAAATGTGCACTGGTGGAAAGATGGGTGTCCTATCATTCTATGACTGAATCTCAAACATGAAAGCTTTGTAATTCTATCTCACAGTGATACAATAAAATAAAATAAAATAAAATAAAATAAAATAAAATAAAATAAAATAAAGGTAATGTGGAGTTCATGCCCAATTCGATCAGCTTAATCAATGGCTAAACAAATAGCAGTAGTCTTACATTATTAAAAAAATAGTTTGCTTTAATTAAACTCTTTAAAGCAAATTGTTTTTTTTGTTTTGTTTTTTTGGGTCACACCCAGCGATGCACAGGGGTTATTCCTGGCTTTGCACTCAGGAATCACTCCTGGCGGTGCTCAGGGGACCATATGGGATGCGGGGGATGGAACCAGGTCGGCCACGTGCAAGGCAAACGCCCTACCTGCTGTGCTATTGCCCCAGCCCATTTTTTTTTTGCTTTTAAAGCAAATTTTAACCATGTTATTGAACATATTATAATTGTTCCTTGATAGTAAAATTTGAATAACTAAAATCTCTATAAATGGAAATATCTGCCCACATTTTCTTCTGTAGTTGCGAGGACAAGACCAAGGAGCTATTTCCAATCCTACCACCTCCGTGAATGAAGTTAAAAGCTCTCTCTACACAGTTCTCCATTCACTCCCCCAAAAGGCAAAATTCCCATAGTCTGCAATTAGCACCTTAAAACACACTTTCCCAACACTGCCTCTCCCATCACATGCTATCAGAAACTTTTAAATTATCAAATAAATCCTTATTTGGGGGCTTAAATTTCACATAATAAAGCATTGTTATTTTATAAACACAAAAAAAAACCAGAACCAGGAAATGTTTTTTTTTTTTTTAAGTCAAATCACTTTTGGAATTGAAAATAAGTTAGTCAAGTGCTTTTAGAATTTGGCTCCATGCACCCATTGGGAATCTAGTTTCTTGGGATTTAGAGAATCTGTTCTAAACTGCTCTCAGGCAGAAAGCAGCCTGAAAACATTATTGACCTCTGTTAGAAGGAAGCCTGCTCGTAGATCTAACAAAAGTTCATGTCTAATGGATGTGTTCTTCACTGCCTCTCTGTAAGGAAAGATGCCTTTAACAGCATCTTTGAAATTATAGTGCTTTGTTCTGGTTCCTCAGTAAATGCTTGGATGGCTATGTGGGCTCTCTTGGGTTTCTTCTTTCTTTGCTGTGCTGTGAAAACACACACTGCATATACATTGTTATTATCATTGTTACTAAGAAGTAAGAGAGCATGAGTTTCTACCCCATCATCTGTTCATAGCAGAAGCAGTGAATCCTGCTGGAGTATAATAACAATCTATAAGTAAACCAGTCATGGTAAAATCTATCACAAATGTGGCAATTTACGAAAATATGTCCCTCAAGCACACCAAAGTTGTCATCAAAGTGAGTTAGCTGCCAATTAACTACTACATCTTGCACAAAGGGCACACAATTCTAGTGCAAAAATAAAACCAGTTAATGCATTTCTACTGTCTACGAACAATAAATCAGAAACAAAAAAAAGGAAAAGAACTGAAAAGAAAGTACCCTTGGTGCTTTGCAATATGTGTTACCATCTTTTGGAATGCTGCCGTTCGTGCTTTTGGAATAGGAAGATCATTTCCAAAGAATACAATAGTAAAGGTATTTTTTTCAACATTCTACTTCAAATTTTAATCAGTGGGCATTTATTGAATACCATTATATCTAGACAGTGAGTCACAAAAAAGCAAAAAGCAAGACAGTCTGCTGAACATGGTTTTACACACACATACACACTTACACGTATTTCACTTACTGATTGTACCCAGCAATATTTATATTTTCAACAAATTCCATTTTCGCACTGAGTATTTCATTAACTTTTTAGATAAAACATCTATAAGAGAATGTCATTCGGAGAGAGTAGAATGGCCAATGGAGATGTTTGTCTGCACCTGAAAGATACTTAGGTTTTTATCATTTCCAGACAACCTGTTAGTGTATTCTTGTTCCACTTCACTTATCCAGCTGAGTTTTCACAAAAAACAACAACAACAACAAAGAAATAAACTAATATAAAAACAACCACCTTCCTAGCCTGCCTCAAAAGCCTGAGTTTCCTTGCTCTGACAAGTTCCTGCCCTGGCACTTGTGCTCTAACAAGACAGAAAGTTGTATGTCTCTGTGGCATCCCCACCCCGTTACATCCTGGTCAGCCACTTGAAGCTATCCAGTAGACTTTAACACAAGAATCTGCATGGCGTATTGTAGAGATAATGGGAAAGTGTGCAATCATTGAGGGTAGAGAGTAATTCTTCTCTGTCCCCATCCATCCTCTCAGCTTCACTCAGCCACTTGTCAGTCATCTTGATGCTGCTACACTTTAATAGATTTTTCCTTAGAAAGTCACTAGGCCACTAGGCATAGAATAATAATATGTCTACTAGCCACGTTGACCCTAGATGCATTTGAAAGTATTTCTTTCTCCATGAATATCATCATTCTTCACTTTCACCTCTTTTATGCTTTGATCCTTTGCTTAATTCATAGGATTGAGCAAAATATTTATTGAGCCGGCTGTATTTTAGATGCTATTATGAAAACTTTGAAAAGGTAATGAATTAAAAAAATAAACAAAAGTCTAACCTCTTTGCACCATGTGTTGTGGGCAATGAAATAATAGGCAAATAAGTAGCAGATATTATAAGTGCTTTGGAGAAAATGGAATTGCAACAAAAAAAGAAGTAATTCAGTTCTGAATAAAATATGATGTTGATATAATGAAACAAGAATTTGTCAAGCAGTTGTTATTTTCCTATACATTGACACAGTTATAGTTAATTAACTAATTGGGTCCCTGATCTGCATATTATTTTTACCTTTTGATAGAAACTAAATAGCTTAAGAAAAATATAATTTTAATTTTATCTTTAGCTCTGAATACATAGTTAGCATATATAAAGCTTTATAGGCAAAATAATATAATATCTTTAAAAGAATGGATGCATAGTAGAAGGTGTGAGAAAATGAGTATCTTTCTATACTATTTTCCACTTATGTCTTAGTTCTCATGTAAGCAAATGTCATAAAAATAGTAATAATTAGATATTTAATAAGATCTTCGTATTTGTCAATTATTTTTGCAGATAACAGGGGGTGCATGACTACTTTGTCTAATAAAATATTAGTAGAAGTGACAGTTGTCACTTCTGAGTCAAGGCATTTAAGAGATAAGGAAGGTATAACCTTCCAAATTTCTCCTTCTCTTCTGTGTTTACCTTGAAAGTCATATATTAAAATAGAAATGACAAAAGATTGACCTAAATCACTGAATGAGCCAGAGTCTCATTAGCTTATAGATTTTTTTGGAGGAAGAAATTAACTTTGATTTTTTGAAGTCACTATGATGTTAAAAATTATTTGCTACCATACATTGCCTGGTTTATTTTCAACCAATGAAAGTGTGGGATATTATTTTGGGAAGTGTGTAATTCATCTTTTAAGCATCTCTCATTAAAATGTAGCAGAAATAGAACTGAGCACATGGAAATTCACAGTAATTATTTTTAGGCATTTTGGTTTGTTGAAAATTATTAATATTGCTATCAGGTAGTTCTAGGGAATTAATGGGCTTTTCCAGGTATTTAAGGCAGAGAACCCCCCAGCTTTTTTTTTTGTGGGTTTTTTTTTTTTTTTTGCTTTTTGGGTCACACCCAGCAATGCTCAGGGGTTATTTCTGGCTTTGCAGTCAGGGGGTCCTGGTGGTACTCGGGGGTCCATATACGATGCTGAGAATTGAACCCGGGTCAGCCGCGTGCAAGGCAAACACCCTGCTTGCTGTGCTACCACTCCAGTCCCAGTTTTTTGTTTTGTAATTTTAAGTTTCATAGTAGAGAAAGTGTAGAAGCTTTGACTTTTCCAGTATTATAAAGCACTCTTGAGATCTGAGTGAAAATCATGTTCAACACTTATGGCCTTTGTGTGTGTGTGTGTGTGTGTGTGTATGTGTGTATTGTGTTAATTTTATATAAAATAATATGAAGTAATATGGCAGATATTTTGTCCTCAGGATCTTCACAGGACTCCAAAATATCTCTTATGAATGTTTACTGTAGCACTGTCGCACTGTTGTCCCCTTGTTCATCGATTTGCTTGAGTGGGCACCAGTAACATCTTCATTGGGAGACTTGTTGTTACTACTTTTTGCATATCGAATATGCCACAGGTAGCTGGCCAGGCTCTACTGTGAGGACAGGATACTCCTGCTAGCTTGCTCGGCTCTCCGAGAGAGATGGAGGAATCAACCTGGGTGGGCCACATGCAAGGCAAATGCCTTACCTGCTGTAATGTGTTTAGCCTCCGCCATCACCCCCCCCCCCACACACACACACACACTCACACACTTAATTTTATTTTTTTTGCTTTTTGTGTCACAATCGGTAATACTCAGGGGCTACTCCTGGCTTTGCACTCAGGAATTACTCCTGGCTGTGCTTGGGGGTCCATATGGTATGCTGGGAATCGAACTCACGTCAGCCGTGTGCAAGGCAAACACCCTACCTGCTGTGTCTCTCCAGCCCCCACACTCAATTTCTTGAACAACTGGGAAGTATCAATAAACAATGGATAGTTTTGTTTGGTTGGTAGAGTAGACTATTTAGTTGAATTGTTAAAAATCAGTAAAATAGAAAAATAGGGCTGTTATGATAGTACTATGGGTAGACCTGGGTACCACAGGTGGTGGGAAGAGTGACCCAGAAATGATCCTTGAGCATAGAGTCAGGAATAAGTCCTCAGCACTGATGCTGGTGTGACCCTAAGCCAAAATGGATTAAAAATTTAAATTAGAAAAAGAAACAAGAAATCAGAACTATTAAGATTTTCTTTTGGATTATAGTGGCCCCAGTGTCCATAGAGAATTATTTCTAGCCCTTATCCCTGAGAATATTAAAATCCACAGATGCTCAAATCTTTATAAAATGACATGGGTTCCCATATAACCAAAACACATTCTCTTGCATACTTAAGTCATTTTAAAAAATATTTTATTAGTGAATCATCATGAGGTACAGTTACAGACTTATAACTTTTCATGCTTGTGTTTCAGTCATACAAAGCTCAAGTACCCATCCCTCCACCAGTGCTCATTCTCCACCACCAATGATCCCAGTATCCCTCCCATCCCCCCATCCCATTCCTCCCACCCCACCCCACCTCTGTGGCAGAGCATTCCCTTTTGTTCTCTTTCTCCTTTTGTGGTTTGCAATAGAGGTATTGAATGGCCATCGTATTTGATCTATAGTCTACTTTCAGCATGCATCTCCCATCCCAAGGAGGTCCTCCAACCAAACTTTACCTGGTGTTCCCTTCTCTATCTGAACTGCCTTTTCCTCCAGCATGTGAGGCCAGCATCCAAGCCATGAAGTAAACTTTCTGGTATCTATCTCTACTATTCTTGGGCGCTAGTCTCCCATTCTGATACTTTATATTCCACAGATGAGTGCAATCTTTCTATGTCTGTCTCTCTTTGACTCATTTCACTTAGCATATTTTCCATGTTGATCCACTTATATGCAAAGGTCATGATTTCATCTTTTCTAACAGCTGCATAGTATTCCATTGTGTAGATGTAACAAAGTTTCTTTAACCAGTCATCTGTTCTCGGGCACTCGGGTTTTTTCCAGATTCTAGCTATTGCAAACAGTGCTGCAATGAACATTTCTTTGCATGCAATGAACATTTCATCTGCATGCAATGAACATGCAGATGTCATTTCAACTATACTTTTTTTGTCTCTCCAGGATATATTCCCAGAAGTGGTATTGCTGGGTCAAATGGGAGCTCAATTTCTAGCTTTTTGAGAAGCATCCATACTATTTTCCAAAAGGGCTGAACCAGTCGGCATTCCCACCAGCAATGTAGGAGGGTCCCTTTCTCCCCACATCCATGCCAACAGCAGTTATTTTTGTTCTTTTGGATGTGTGCCAGTCTCTGTGCTGTGAAGTTGTATCTCACAGTTGTTTTGATCTGAGTCTTCCTGATGATTAGTGATGAAGAGCATTTTTTCATGTGACTTTTTGCCATTAGTATTTCTTCCTTGAGAAAGTTTCTGTTCATTTCATCACCCCATTTTTTTAAATCAGGCTGGATGTTTTCTTCTTGCAGATTCCAACCAGTGCCTTGTATATCCTCTTGCACACTTAAGTCATTTTTACATTCCTTATGATACTAATATAATGTCAATACAGTGTAAATAGTTGTTTTACTATATTGTTTAGATAAAACTGACTAGGGTAAAAACAAAATCCCAAAACATCTGTACATGTTCATTTCTAGTGCAACCATCAGATGGCAAATTGCACAGGATTTTAATTTTATTCTTTTACTTTAGTTTATTTTGTGATTTTTGCTTGGGGACTATGCCCAGCTGTACCCACTGCTTAGGAATGAACCCTGCTTCTGCTCAGGGGCCCATAGTCGTGCCGAGTATTAGAATTTGTGTCAGCTGAATGCGAAGCAAGAGTCTTAGCTCCTGAACTACATCTATCGATAGGATATATTTCTGATCCAAAATCAGTTGAATCAAATTATGCAGAACCTGCAAAAAATGGAGACTGACTGTAATTGGTTGTCAGTCTTTAATCTGGAATACTCAGGGACAGAGGATAGTACTACAGGTAAGTGTGCCTTGCATAGTTCTGAACCAGGTTCAATCCCCACGACCCCATATGGTTCCCCAAGCTCTCCAGGACTGATCCTCAAGTGAAAATCCAGGAATAATCCCCAATCACAGCTGGATATAACCCAAGAAACAAAAGCAAATTTAATCTGGAATTTTTGAACATTTAATTATTCACTTAGCCTTCACGTGTGTGTGTGTGTGTGTGTGTGTGTGTGTGTGTGTGTCAGGGGGCAGAGGGGAATAGCACTAGGTATGTTCATTTGAAAACAAGCAGAAAGTACATGTGAATAGAGGGCCAGAGTCGGGTACACATCACCATTACGAATGGCACTAGGCACCAGATGTCACCATCAGCATCCTTCACTGCTACAGAGGTTAGCTTTTGTATAATGTCTTCCTTTCAAAGTCTTTCATTATTATAACTCATATTCCAATAAGAGTATACCCCAGTTAGAGAATTGAATTGTTTAACTCAATTTTACTTTGCAACCTGAAACACTTAGCATCTCTCTTCACTACTCTATGTGGTGTTCTTTGATTAAGACATGCATGACTTTCTAATTGGTACATAGATAGAATGCTTTTTTACAACTATACTATTAGATTCATTACTCTTTTTCAGTCTCTTTTTAATAGTGTCTGCCTATCCATGACTTAAGTGATAGAATCCTAAAGAATTTTAACCTACAATTTACTGGTTCTGTTTTTGCAGCTTTTTGACAAACTGTAATGTAGGAAGAGTATATGCATAAAACATTTTTATTAACAGTATTGTAATAAGGGTCTCTCAATAAAATTTGAATAAATAATAAATCTTTCAAAAACAGACAAGAAGCCCGGGTAGTCATCTATTAAAGTTTTCTTTTGCTCAGTCATAGATTAAATCAAAGTTATCTTATTTATTGCAACTTTATACATTCTCTTGAGTCAATTTACTGATGACTTTTGACATTTAAGCACTTTCTATAGTTTTGAATTGCATAAGATATCATCACTGACTTTAAAAAATCATATCTGTTATAAGTATCTTTCTTCCCTCCACCTCCTCTCCAATTTCTGACACATTTCCATGCACACCTGCCAAGATATTATCATTAAAAAGAAATCACATATTATTTCTCACATTTATAGTTATTCGGTGATTCATATCTCTTCAGGAAGATACACATGTTCCATTATCTTCCCATCTTCCATGCTAACAATACAAAACCAATATGAAAGCAAATATGAAATCTGCAGAGTTGACGGGATCCCAACACTGTGATCCAGCTCAGAAGCCTTGAATACCCATCTTTTGGACACAAGCTCTTTCTAACCTAACAAGATGCTGTTTGGTCAAGCATTAATTCAAATATTATTTCTTCGAATAAGCATTCCATAACTCTCCAGTGTGGATAGATATTTTTCTTTATCTGAATCATCCTCTACATATTTCCTTATAACACTAATATTTACTCACAAACATCTACCTTTTCACTCTTGCTGAGAACAAGGATGTTGCTCAAAGAATAGAGCCCCATGCTCCAGTGAACATTAGCCTCCAATCTTTAACTTTCATGGAAATTTATTCTGAGTCTTTCTTTCGCATGTTAACCTATGAATATAGAGGCCAGTAGCTAGGAGAAATTCAAGAAGCCAGCTATAGGCAGCTCTTGGCCTATTTGTAAATTTCCCAAAGGAATAACCACGGAAATATTATAATTGTTTGTTAGAATTTCATGCCTCATATAAATAGAATGAAAAAGCAAACAAACAAATTAACAATAAAAAATGAACAGGCTAACTTTGGGGGAGCCAGGAGCCCAATTAATGTCTATATCCTAGTATGTTCTGTTTTCATCTTCATTTTTCATGTCTAATTACTCTTTTGCCTACTTTTATTCTGTTCCCTTGCTACCAGTGCTGTTTTTCTGAATCTTGGTTCAGACGGAAGAACTCTTATAAGGTCCTGTCTTCATTTATTCAGACTCCTATGACATACTACCATAGACATACTGGTTTACAAACACCAAAAATGTATTTCTTATAGTTCTACTGGGTCTGTGTTCAGAATCCCAGCAGGTTGATATATGGTGAGAGCTTGTTTTCTGATTTTTCTTTGTTTTCACCTGGAAAGAGGGTGAGAAAGGGGATCTTTGTTATGTGTCCATTAATCCTATTCATCAGGGTGCTCACCTCATGATCTAGTCACATTCCTGAAGTCCTACCTCCAGTTATCATCCTGCTGGAAATTAGTTATCAACATACGAATTTAGGAGGGCACACAAACTCCACATCTAAAACAGATTCCAAAATAAAATGCCATGAGTTTCAACCAGATAGAAACAGTCAGTTTCCTTTCATTTTGTTTCCAAACATCCAGGAAAAGTTTGCTGATGAGTGGGGAGACTTTTTTCCCAGCTTAAGGAAAAAGACATGCTAGAAGTACATTATCATTGTTATCTTTTGCAATGTTAATCTTGAACATTTATGAAATATATTTCATAGTTCATAAATTATTGTTGTCCATGAAATTAAGTATTACCTGGGAGCCAGCTCAAGCTGTGTACCACATCCTAGAGTGTAGGGGGACTGTTAAATCCAAACACCATATGTTCCAGCCTGTACCAACTGCTAGGCTAGCACCAAGGGCATTAGACTAGCATTTGAGTATTACCAGAATTTACCTCTGAACTGAGAACTTTGCTACACATACATGTAGAAGTCAGGTTCATAGTGGGATTCTATAAAAGGTTATGGAAAAGCTGAGTCATCAAAATATAGACAGTATTTAAAACCATAGATTTAGATGAAGCCATCAGGGAGTGATTTTAGAAAAAAGGTTCAAGGGTTGAAATTTGATGTCCTCAAACACAGAAGACATTTTAACAGTTCTAAAATCATCTCAACTTCATCAAGTCTTTCATAGGATATGTGTGCTGTATATTATTAGTTTGCCTTTCTTTGCTCCATTTTATTCTCTGAACTCCAGAAGGTTGATATCTAAAGAATGCTTTAGATATCTAACAACTGGTGTTTGTGCAGATGTGGGGAGAAAGGGACTCTCCTTCACTGCTGGTGAGAATGCTGACTGGTTCAGTCCCTTTGGAAAACAATATGGATGATTCTCAAAAAATTAGAAATTGAACTCCCATTTGACTCAGCAATACCACTCCTGAGAATATATCCAGGAGAGACAAAAAGGTACAGTAGAAATTACATCTGCATTTGTATGTTCATTGAAGCGCTGTTTTTTACAATAGCCCAAATCTGGAAAATACCAGAGTGCCCCAAAACAGATGACTGGTTAAAGAAACTTTGGTACATCTACACAATGGAATACTATACAGCTGTTAGAAATGATAAAGTAATGAAATTTGCATGTAAGTGGATAAACATGGAAAGTATCATGTTAAGTGAAATGAGTCAGAAAGAGAGAGACAGACATAGAAAGATCACAGTCATCTGTGGAATATAAATTAACAGAATGGGAGACTAACACCCAAGAGTAGTAGAGTTAATGACCAGGAGGTCTGCCCCACAGCTTGGAAGCCAGCCTCATATGCTGGGGGAAAAGATAGCTCAGATAGAGAAGGGAACACCAAGTAGAAGATGTTGGGAGGACCCACTTCGGTTGAAAGATATGTGCCAAAAGTAGACTATAGATCAAACACAATGGCCACTCAATACCTCTATTGCAAATCAGAACATCCAAAAGGAGAGAGAACAAAAGGGAATGCCCTGCCACAGAGGCAGGGTGGAGTGGTGGGGGGTGGGGTAGGGTGGTGTGAGCGATACTGGGAACATTGATGGAGGAGAATGGGCACTGGTGGAGGGATGGGTATACGATCACTGTATGACTGAAATGCAAACACGGAAGTTCATAGTTTGTAACTACCTCACAGTGATTCACTAATAAAAAAAAATTCTTAAAAAGAATGCTTTAGTTCTGTCCTCTTGCTTTCTGACTTAAGTGTAGATGAACTAACTGGTAAAATCAGCAAGTTTCAGAATAAAAGGGTAAAGAAGGTGAGATAGTTACATACCTTGATATCTCAATGCAGAGTTATTAGCTTTGCTAAATATTTGCTAAGAATTAATGACAGTGTCATCACCTTAATGTTCACTGTATTACTAACTTATACCATTTGAATCTAGTGACATGTGAAAACACTTTTAACCAACCATATACACTCTTTGTAGAATATAAAGTAACATAATGGGAGATTAATGCCCAAAGATAGTAGAGATAAGGGCCAGGAAGATTGCTCTATGGCTTGGAAGCTGGCCTCATATGCTGGGGGAAAAAGCAGCTCAGATAGAGAAGGGACACCAAGTAAAGGATGCTTGGAGAGCACACTCAGGATGGGAGATGAGTGCCAAAAGTAGATCATAGACTGAACATGATGGCCACTTAGTACCTCTATTACAAACAATATCACCCAAATGGAGACAGAGAATAAGAGGGAATGTGCCTGCCACAGAGGCAGGGGATAAATAGGTTGGGGGTGGTGGGAGGTATACTGGGAACATTGGTGGTGGAGAATGGGCATTGGTGGAGGGATGGGTACTCTACCATTTTATGACTGAAATGTAATCACGAAAGTTTGTTGTCAGTAACTGTATCTCATGGTGATTCGTTGTAGCACTGTCATCCCGTTGTTATTGATTTGCTTGAGCGGGTACCAATAACATCTCCATTGTGAGGCTTGTTAGTGTATTTGGCATATCGAGAATGCCACAGGTAGCTTGCCAGGCTCTGCCGTGTGGGCGGGATACTCTGGGTAGCTTGCTGGGCTCTCCGAGAGGGACAGAGAAATCTAACACAGGTCGGCCGCATGCAAGGCAAATGCCTTACCCACTGTGCTATCGCTCCAGTCCCAATGTAGGATGAGCAAACCAGAGTTCCACTAACGAGTCATACATCAATACACAACACAAGCCTAAAAATGTATTTTATTATCACTAGTGCTTGGCCACATCTTTTCCAATGTTGCAAACGCATTATTTCTTGGGTTCTAAAATTCTTCCCGGGAAGAAAGGTGCAGCATGAGAAATAAATAAGTAAGTAAGTAAGTAAGTAAGTAAATAAATAAATAAATAATAGAAACAAAGTCGGGATACCGCAGATAGAGGGTGCTTATCTGGCACCTTGGGAGACTTATAGGGTCTCCCAAGACCCACTAGGAGTGATCCTTGAGTGCATACAGCAGTAAGCTCTGAGCACACCAGGTGTGGTCCAATAAGCAGAAAAAAAAAAACAACAAAGTCTTGGGGCCAGTGTGCTAGTCCAGTGGTAAGTTGGGGTAAGGCACTTGCCTTCCACACAGCCACCCCCTGTGTGATCCCAACCATCACTACATATGGTTCCCTGGACACCACCAAAAGCAATTCATCTATACTGAGCCAGGCATAAGCCTTGAGCACAATCAAGTTGTTAAAACAAACAAACAAACAAACAAACAAAAACAACCAAAAAACCCCATGTTTTTCTATTGCTAATAAGTAGACAGAAAGGGAATATATGTCAGTTTATTACTTACTCATTCACAACAAAACTCTTCTTAGCCAATGTTCAATGTATTTTATGAATGAATGAATGAATGAATGAATGAATGAATTTGTCTTCATTTTTTCCCAAAGACCCAGGAATAAATCTGCCTGTGGGGAAAGGGTCCTGTGCTCGTTAGGGCAATTCCTGGAAACTTAGAAAGAGAAGGAGGAACCCTATCTCCTTGAAAACATCTTATTGACGAAATTAATCAGATGGGAAAAATGACTCAGGGCCAAGTGTGGTTTCGAAATCTTGAATTGGTCTTCCACCCACTCCCAGACTCTTTGGTGTCTTATGGAAAAATTACACCAGATTTTGGTTTGTGTTATCTTGAATCTGCTTTTTAAACATGAAAGCAATTTAAAACTCAGAAAGTTGAGTGTTTACTACTGCTAGTTTGCTCAGATACCTCAAGTCAGGGAGGTTTAGGCAGTTTCCTGTGTCAGATAAGAAGCATAGGCTGGAATGGAAAAGAGTTAAAGCAAGAGAAGTTCCAAGCCTGGAGAGATACTTTTCCATGTAGAGTGCTCGTCTTGCATGTGGCTGACCTTGGTTTGATCCTTAGCTCCCCATATGTTCCTCCAAGTCCACCAGGAGGGATCCCTGAGCACAGAGCCAGGAGCACCCTGAGCACAGCAGCACCCTGAGCCAGGAGCACCCTGAGCACAGCAGGGTGTATCCCACAAACAAGAACAAATAAGAAGCAAGAAAAGTTCCAATGTGAAGAGATAAGCAATCTCCCTCAATCCATCTCTGTGTCTTGTGAAGGGCCAATGCATCTTGACCAAGCAAGAACAGTCAGTAAATGGTGTCTGTGTGTCTGTGTGTGTGTGTGTGTGTGTGTGTGTGTGTGTGTTTTATGTGTAGTCTGGTAGCTTTCTGATGTTCAGTGATAGCAATTAAGGTCTTCTCTAGGAATGCGGTGATGACTCAAAAACAGTCACTTAGCCTTGGATTCAGCCTAATAGGCTCATGTTGATGGACTCTGATACCCAGGTCAGACTCTTTCCTAAGCAATATTGAGTCATTCCAATTCTAGAAAAGTCCAAGGATACCAGCTGTGCCTGTGATTAGTTTCACACAACACAGCTCTCCAGACACATTGACTTGGACCAAAACCTGGTTTTCTTGTTTACCAGGTGTTGTATCCTGAAGACTGTAGAAGTTACTCTCTGTCTGAATGCTGGAGGTATAAAATAAAATAAAGTAAGGTAAAATAAAGTCACTCCACAAAATGAATGTTTAGGAGGACTGTCTCTGAAATTATAAAATTGAAGATTCTTATTATTGATGAGTTTGTCCCAGGCCATCTGTCTTGCAAACAGATCAGTCATTGTTAAAGTATCAGAGCTGGCACTGTTCTATATGTAAAATCTCCTTTCTGTTCCATAGATAGAAGAAATTACATAGCCAGCATATATAATAATCTGGCTGACTTCTTTGTATGTATATTAAATATTCAAATGTGTCTACTCTTTATTTCTACAATTATTTTATTTTGTATAGTAAAGATATATTGATGGGATTACATGATGCCGGGGCATCAACAGCCCACATCCAGAGACTTAAAACCAAGCTCCCAGAAGACATTTTATAGCCTACTCCTCCCTCTGGGGGAACCTGGCAAGCTACCGAGAATTCCTGCCCACATGGGAGAGCCTCGAAAACTCCCCATGGTGTATTTATATACCAAAACCAGTAACAAGCTGGGTCTCATTCCCCTGACCCTGAAAGAGCCTCCAATGTGGCATTCTCGGGAAGGACGAGTAGAGAGAGGCTTCTAAAATCTCAGGGCTAGGACAAATGGAGATATTACTGAGACTGCTCGATAAATTCAATGATCAACAGGATGATGATGATGATGATGAAGGATATATTAGAAAGTACTTGCTAATTTAACTAAACTTTTATATATTTATTCAGCCATGGTAAAGTATAATTGACATGTAAAATTATAAAATAGAGTGTAAATTGTGGTGATTTTATATGTATATATATATATGTTTTAGAACTATTTCTCCCATCTAATTAGTTAACATCCATATTATTTAGTTCTTTCAAAATATTTTAGAAGGACAAAAAGTAAAATGATGCATGGGTTAAGGTATTTGCCTTGGGCATGATAATGGGTGTCCAAGTTTCAATCCCGAGACTATCTATGTTCTCCTAGGTATTAATCAGCACATTTCTGGAGACCTCCAATGTCCCACTGGGTGGCTGCAGAAATTCCCTGTACCATGGAGCCCGAGTAGAATTGCATGATCAAGCCTGCAGGTGGAACCATAGGTGGATTGGCTAAGATCCCAAGGTATCATGAATTCCAGGATATCTAGAGAACTGCTTGGAGCAACCCCAGTAAATTACCAAAGTGATGATAAAGAGGGACTCCTAAGCACTGATCTGGGAACAGTTCCTAAATAACTGGGTGTGACCACGCCATAATTTTAAAAATATATAACAGTTGTTTTTACAACTGTTCTTACCATAAAATATATTAGATTTCTAGCATCATACTACCCTCTTCTTGTACCCTTTACCAATCTTTCTGGGATGGAGCAATAGCACAGCAGGTAGGACATTTGCCTTGCATGCGGCCGACCCGGGTTTGATTCCTCGGAGAGCTCGGCAAACAACTGAGAGTATCCTGCCCGCATGACAGAGCCTGGCAAGCTACCCATGGCATATTCAATATGCCAAAAACAGTAACAACAAGTCTCACAATGGAGACGTTACTGGTGCCCACTCGAGCAAATCAATGAACAACAGGACAACAGTGATACACTGCTACCAATCTTTCTAATTCCTCTACTCTCAATGCCTACAAACAATAGTTATACTCCTGTATTTGACTATTTTTCTTTTAAAACTAATCCATGTTTTATTTGTTTTATTTTCTCTGGCTTATTTTATTTAGCAAGGTTGATTCACATTGCCAAAAGTGATAGGCTTTCCCTTTTCTGTATGGTTCAGTAGTATTCCATTATAATTATTGATTTCACAGTATCCTTTTTGATATGAATTTATAATACATTTTATCCATTCATCCTGACATCAACATTGTATCCATATCTTAATTATTGTGAATGATATTATAATGAATATAGAAGTAGATGTGCAAGTATCTCTTTGATATTCTATGTTCAGATATTTTGCCCACATATTAATAACTGGGATTTCTGAATCAATCTAAAACTCTATAGTACTTATGATTTTCATTTTGGATGGACCTCCACACTCTTAAGTTTTTATTTGATTAGGTGAAGGAACTAAAGTTAACAGCTGCTAGACTTACTAGAGAAGCATAGACAAGAGGCTTAGGAATGAGTTTGAGTTTTTTCTTCTCTACCAACTATCTGTAAATGAAATCTTTCCAAAATACTCAGTGTCTTCACACATCAAATTAATTATAATATTTATCATTTAATTACTCAAACATCTGTGAATATGCAATTAGATCTTCATGGGGAAGCATTTTTACATTCTTTTTGCAAATTTTGTCTTTACCTATATTTTAAAAAACTATAATGATAGTAACATTTTAGATAACATTGAACTACAAAATACCATTGCTCTTTTTTTCAATGTTCAATCCACAATGATATGTAAACAGAGTTATGTTAAAAGAAATGGATTTTGATGGGATAAGAAAACTGGATCATTTAGAAATTTTGGAGTATTTATTTCAAGTGTATTAAAAATTTTCAAGAATCTGAAGTTTCTCTAAGAGTTTTGTGACAGAGGGAAGGGTTCTTAACTCAGACTCAGCCTATCAAAAAGAAGTTATCAGAGAGAAGATTTAAGATTTTCTAAAGCTTGATCTTAAATCTTTGACAAGAAAATCACAAGATAGATAACTTCGACAGGACTTCTGTATTCCAACCAACAATACTGGCATATGGCAGCAAAATTTCCTCACTCCCAGGCAGCAAGAACTATAGAGGGTACAGGGTATGTTTGATAGTCATCTATTGATTGATTTACTTGCTCCGTGTCAGTTCTATCTCTAAATAGAATACAAAAGTCATTTGACATCCAAACTTAGCAACACTACACAGTCACCATGAATTCAGTGCCATGCATATTATGAAATGAGAGCTAAGCAAATTGTTCTAATAGAACACAAACCCATCCAGGGAAGTCAATGTGATCTGCTCCCATTAGTACCAACTGCATTTCCTATTATCAAGTTTATTAAATTTAGAAGCAGCAGCTCATAAAACTTCTACCCCAACCCAAAAATTGCTGGTGTACTACATAGTAACTGTCGAATATTTCTTATCTCTTTATTTTATTAATAATACATTTAACCTGTTATAAAAAAAACTCAGAGGAAAAAGACAAAGAAAAGATGATAATGATTTCTTGACAGATCATGAATGAAAGACTAGCACAGCTTTAACTGAGCTTGACATCCCATTTTTAATGCAGAAGTCCCTTCCCTTTCCCAATCTCTTTTTACCTAATTGAGAAAGCCCACATAGGGATGTAGCAAAGAGTTTAATTAACCCTTTCTCTAAAACCATTAATTCAAGATATCTGATGTTGATTGTGCATTTTTGGTGATAAGCATCTCCCTGTTGATGCTGCACAGAAATGGACCAAATAATCAAGTTTTGGAAAACAACCCTGTGTTCAAATTGGAATGTTTTATTAATCATAGTTCTTAAGAGATATTGAACGTTGGAGGGGGTAGAAAAGGAAATAAATAATACATACACTTAAAATGGCCCTGAGATGAGTAGCTGTACTCTTTATAAATATTACAAACCTCACATAATCCCTTAGGTAAAGACACAATATTCAACACACATAATGATGAACAACAACAAAACGGCATTTTAATTTGAACCAAGTAGTCTTGCTATGGTTTGCTCATTCTGTTAACACGATATTCCTTGGGGTATTATGAACTAGGCTATTAGCATCCCCAAATAATAGATGATTATTCAAAGATGCAGTAATCGACCCATAGGTAATACATGTCTTCACTATCAGTGACTAAGTGATAGAAAATAGAAGATATAATCCATAAACTGGGAGGGCAAAGTATCATTTTACTATCTTGTCGAGAATAAAATTTATTATCAACATACGTGTGTTTAGAGCTTTATTAATCATTTACCTATAAAAAACAAACTCTAGTTGCTGAAATTTAAAAAATTTTTTTGATTGCATATATTCTTTGGTAAGAATTATCATGGCATATATTAGCACTGTAAAACTAATTGCTCTAATTAGCAAATGTTATTGGTGACAAACGAACACAGAGCATTTTATTTCCACAACTGTCATTAATATATTTTTTAAAGGAGCAAGTAAAGGGAAAGGAGTATATTTTCACTGTTTTGTCTCAGACTAGAATGACTTCCGCACCCCGTTCCTTTACCTTGGCATCAGCTGTAGACACCAGGGTTTGGCACTGGGCAACTAATGTTCCTAGTTCCTAGACTCCCTTATCCCAACCATTCTAAGACTTTTTGCTATTTTCATACTGATCTCACACCATGTTTATAACTAATTATCTGTTGACATATTTGGAATTTGTCTGCACAAGTAGAATGAATTTGGCATCTATGTCTAATTCATTCTGTATCACCAATATTCAAACCTGAGACAGTGTTATTGTACAACATGTTAAAAAAGAAAGCAACAACCATGGGACCAGAGGTGTAATACAGCACCTAGAATACTTTCATTGTATGCAGCCAACTGGGATTCCATGCCCAGACCCCACATTTTAGCCTGAACATGGCTAGGAGTGATTCCTGAGCACAGAGCTGGGAGTAAGCCCTGAGTACCTCCTAGTGTAGTTCCAAAACAAAAATTAAAAAGTAACTTTTGTGTGTGAGTGGGAGGCCTTTTGAGTAGTACCCAGAGCGTTCCAGGTACCATTTCCAGTGATATTATGCCAATTAGGTTGGAGGGTCAATACTAGGAAGGATGTAATGTTACTTAAGCCCAACAGTGCCTGGGAGAACCAGGACAAGAGCAGCACAATGATTCAGGGACCTCCAAAAGGCCACGCTCAGTGGTGTTGGGTGGAGATCTTTCAGTGCTTACAGCTTACTATCTCCCAGCCCATATGCAATGTACAAGAGTGGCTTCACCGAAATAAGGTGTTTGATTTATTAGTAGATGAATGACAGTTCAGTTTAAGAACATCTGAGTTTCTTCATTTAATTTTTGTCTGTAAAGCCAGAGACATATCTTTTCTAATGTTTTATGTAAAAATTATAATCTTATCACTTGTATCACTTGTAGTCCCGTTGATCTTCGATTTGCTCGAGCAGGTGCCAGTAACATCTCCTTTTGTCCCTGTCGCAAGCTAGTGCAGCCCAATGATATCTGCTTGCTCCAGGAACAGGAAGAGTCTCAAATAGTTCATTCAGGGATTTGACGAAGAAATCTGACCATCTAGTTGGTGGGCAGCCATGAGGTATTCTGACATCCCGTAGAATCCAGTCGGTAACAGTTTTGCGAGAGTTCAAGATGCTGCTCTGTCTAACGTTCATCGACTTAAAGAAGGCCTTCGATTCTGTTGAGACTGAAGCAGTCATCGAAGCCCTAGCCAAACAGTGCATTCAAACTCAGTGCATCAAGATCCTCCTCGAGCTGCATTAGGGATTCACCACCAGAATCTCACCATTCTACAAGGAAGTGATCATTGATGTAAAGAGAAGGGTGCAGCAGGGTGATACCATTTCACTGAAACTCTTCAGTGCTGCCCTTGAGAACATCATGTGACAACTCAAATGGGAAGGAATGGGAGTGAAGATAGACGGTCAGCAATTACACCACCTGATGACATCGTTCTCATAACACCAAACATTAGCCAAGCGGCACAAATGCTGGCCAACTTCAACCACGAGTGTGGAAAGGTTGGATTGCAGCTGAATCTCAACAAGAAGATGTTCATGAAAAACAAACTAGTCCCGGAAGCTCCATTTACTCTCAATGGAACAAACATCTCCGAATGCAGCAGCTATGTGTACCTGGGTCGAGAAATCAACATGAGGAATGACTTGGTGCCAGAACTGCACAGGAGGAAGAGAGCAGCGTGGAATACATTCAAGAGCATTGAAGACGTGATTAAGAGAATGAAGAACCTCTGACTCTAGGCACATCTTTTCGATTCCACCATTCTTTCTGCACTAACATATGCCTTAGAGGCCTGGGCCCTACGCAAACAGGATGAGAATGCTATTAGGGTATCCCAAAGAGGAATCGAAAGAGCTATGCTGGGAATATCATGTCTCACTCAAGTGAGAGAAGGAATCTGGAGTTCTGACCTCTGTCGACTTTCAAAAATCAGGGATGCTGTCTCGTTTGCCAAGGCATAAAAAATCAGATGGGCCGGTCATGTAAGGGGATTCAGAGACGACCGCTGGACTAGAGCTGTTACCGACTGGATAATCTTATATTTCCAATTTTTAATTTTTCTCATTATGATGATAGTATATAGAACTGTCTCTTACAAATTGCAGTTATGAGAAAATAGAGTTTGCTGAATTTTGCTAAATAGTTTTGAGTATCTACTAGGATCTCGTTATTGAATATGTAAAAATATACAATAAGGCTTTTTCTTCCAGATTTATTTCTGGAGGAAATATATATGAATGCATATGTATATGTATGCATCTCTTTCCCCTGTGCACATATATGCATTATAAAGTTTAATTTACAATTCAGATATAGCAATAGATTCACATCTAATAACAAAACGCCATTTATGATATCTGAAATAAAAGTTATATGAATGTGATATCTTTCTCTCTCAAATTATCTTATTGTGGTCAATATTTTTGGACTCTGGTTGACTGTGGATAACTTAAACAATGGGGAGTGAAACCAGGGAGGTGGGATTGTCTGCTGTGCTGGTTTTCATAGGAAGTTGAAATGCACAGCACTCACTGGTGACCTCCCAAATCCCCACATCATTTGCTCTTTTATGAAGTGAGTGCTCACTGGGAATCAGAAAAACCGATCTGCAAAGCTTTTGTTAATCTCTTCTTAGATTTTGCTTAAAAGCATGATCTGGTGTATATTCTTGGTATTTCCTGGTGTGATTACTACACTTATCATGTAGGATATCTGGACCAGCTGCTGCCCTCCCTCTGTATGGGGCATATTACTTGCGGCAACCTCAGACAATATACATACCCTCTCGAACCTTGCACACTCGCTTTTTGTCTTTTGCTCAAAGATCTTATCAGAAACCCCTCTGAGAAGTGAAGTAATGGAATTTTAACGACATGTTTATATTCCTGAACCCAAATGTCCATATAATGCCAAATAAACCCAATGAACTGATAATACCAATATAGTATTGGTTGTATTGTTGGAGCACAATAATCCAACATATAATGATGTTGGTGTGGTCCAAAAAAACACTGAAGAACTAGAAAATTCTGTGACAAGTGTGTAACATCCAATAGAACTAAATTATGCTACTGAAAATGTTTACTAAAACCCAGTAATAAATTGATTGGAGACACACAGCATCACTATAGGAATGGTGACTCAGAACACCTGGATGCCGGGACCTGGAGTGTGACAGATGTATTCTTGGTCTCTTTCCCAACAAGTAGCAATCCAGACCATGCTGCCTTCTCTCCCTCTTCCCACTGTTTGCACAGCACCCCATGTCTTATCTCCTCTTAGTTAAGTCCCATACTTTTGCCTCGGTGTCTCTCATAGAATGTGAGAATTTGTTGTCCTCATCCTTTATAAAACCTGAATACTTTGACATCGCAGCCTAGAAACCATGGGGGAACCTATGCTTTTTAAAGCACTATTTTATAGGGAGTAAGTGAGAGAGGGGGCCTAAAGCTATTGATGGTGGGGGGGAGGGGGCAGAATGCCTTTTCTTAACAATATAGTCACCAGAATGAAATAATAATTGCGTTTTGTGTTCTCCTTGCCTTAAAACCTATATTTAACAAACCCAGAAGGGGTTCTAAGAACTGTATATAAAGAAAACATATTAAGTAACAATAGCTAAAAACAGTTTATAGAAATAGCTATATGCAGTTTTCTAACTTAAGTATAATTATGTATTTAGAAAAACTATAAATTGAGGTTGGAAGTGTGCAGAGATGTTTCTTTCATTGTTAAAGCAATGCAGAGGCTTTCAAATTACTTTATTATATTCTATTTTAATATATTATTCGGTTTCTACCAACATACCTCTTTCTTCCTATACAATCTTATGCTGAGAACCAGGTACATCAACAAAAGTGAAAGGGAATTAAAGTTCGTTGGGATAGTGTGACCTAAAGTAGCTTGCTCTGGAGGGTCATTTGAGTCGTGGTTCCGGATTTTTCAGCCATGAGCTCAACTGTTGGAACCAAAATTCAGGGATCACTGTGACCTAATGACATTAAGGAAAAGGAAGTATGGGATAAAAGAGGGTAGAGTTCAGTCTTGGTTCTGCTACTTTAATGTGGAAAAAGAAATATATGGACAAGTGTCTTGAAATCCATAAGCAAGAAGCAGTTGTTAAAACATTACTCTTAAGAGTTGCAGGAACTCACATGTGAGGTACATGAGATAATATGCCCTTATACCAGGTAGAAGCTGTCATTCTTTTCTGTTTTCTGTCACTGGGTGCCTTGTCAGCCTACAGTGAAACAGCTGATTCTGAGGGTAACATGCTTGTCACATTATCTAATGCAGAAGGAAGAAATAGACCCATCACCATTTATAACTGAGACTCACATTCCCAAGACCTCACTGTCTTTATTACAGTAAATCCAAAAAGTTATCTTAGGAAGCTTTTGAGACAGAGATGTTCTCCTTGCTTATTATTTTGTGTTCTAACTTGTTTCACGTCTGTCCTGATGGGACTATCAAGACCATGCTGTACCTCTGCTCAGACATCTCCCTGCTCCCCCATTGACTCTCACTCATGTTTCTCCTAAGTTAATGATGAAACCGAACTACAAATAACCCTTAGTGGAAGAGAAAATTTTCACCACGTAGGAAAATGGAGGTAAATGGTTAACATTATTATTTCTAACAGGGCTTCCACCAGAGAAGTCATCTGAAATGGAAAAACGATCAAAGTTATTCATATGTTGCTCATCTCTGATGATCCCAGATAAATCAAGGACTCCCAGTCATCTTTGATTTCCTGATTGGTTAGAATTTCTGCATTTTTTATCATTGCCGCTTCTCCACATTCACAAGTCTGCTTTTTCAGAAAGTATCATGTGTTTTGATTTCAGAACCATGGGTCTTGGCCATGCTTTTATTGACATTAAAGCAAAGTTTCTTACACTGCAGGGTATGACAACATAGCAGCTTGTTCCTTTAAGAAACATATAGATTCTGGAGGGTCTGACTTGGGGTGATATAGTGAATATACACTGCAAAGATGGCTGAAGTCATGACAAAACCTTAAGAAAATAGAGCATGTGAACCGTTTATATGAAAATTTTATAGTGCATGGATACTGAGCAGGGCACAGAGCAAATCTCACTTATGATTTGTTAATGGATGAACTAATTTATATATTTCTCTCAACTACTCCTTGTCTGGATTAGAAAAGCTCTATGTGAGGTTCCTTGCCTACTTTTGTAAGTGGTTAACTGGAAAGAAATTGGGGGTGGCCTACAAATTGCGTATGCCCTCTCTTCTATTTCCTTTTAATCTACGAAATGGAAGTTTTCCACCTTTGGACCTGTTTTTAACCCGGGGCTCTGCCAGGGCGACAAGGGAGTGATATTCACTCATAGTCTACCCACAGCAATGCGGAGAGGTTTTCAGAGGTGAGAAGGTGGGCGGGAAATCATTCTGTGCCCATAAGTTTATCCTATTTCCATTGGGCCCTTCTCTTCTGACTGCAATTTTCACCTCATACAGGTGTGAAAATATTTCCTGGGGAGAAAAAGATGCTAGCCCCGGTATCCTCACAGGTTGAAGTCGCTGTCCTCCTTGTTACTAAGGAAAGGGGGTCTGAGGCTTGGCCTCTGATTTTGCTCAGGCACTTCGACTATTCATACTCTATTAGACACATATGAAGGAAGGAAATTGGACTTTCTCAGGTTGCAGATGTATCAGCAGGGATGTATGGCTGAAAATTAATTCACTGACACAGACTGATGAAGCCAGCAGAAATGCTGAAATATATTTTAGTTTTTATGGCATATGATCTTAGTGTCACATGTTTTCTCGGGTTTGAAATGCCATTGATGTTTTGACAATGGAATTTGAAATGTTCTCTTCATAAGCAGCTTTGTTGTTAACCAGAATGTCAGAAAGTGGTCAATATGTCAATTAATGAAGATAACTCTAATGAAATTTCCATATTGTGTATTGAATACATTGTGTAATTTAGCTATAAAGGGCAGATGAACCAGTACATTTAGGTCTAGAGCATAGCAATGCCTAAAATCCAACAGAAGCTTCTCAGTTGCTTTCCCTAAAGTCTACTATTTTATATGTGCTATTTCTTTATTCTTCTCTTTATTTTCAATCAACTAGTTGGGTATTTCTAATAACTCTGAACTTGGGGGCCTGAGTGATAGTCCAGTGGAGAAGATAATTGCCTTGCATGCAGCCGAACTGGATTTGATCCCTGGCATGCCATATGGTTCCCTGAAGCTCCACCGGTTGTAACTCCTGAGCATCGCCGGGTGTGACCAAAAAAGCAAAATAATACTAATAAAAAAACTCTGGACTCATCTCCTCATGCATTGATGGGTGTTATTTTTAAGCCTACCATTTGGTCTTGGGGCCACACCTGGGGATACTTAGTGATTACTCCTGGTCCAATGCTCAAAGATCTCTCCTGTTATTATTTGGAGGATTACATGAAGTGCCAGGGATCAAACTGGGATCGGCTTCATGCAAGGCAAGTACCGAATTTCCTATACACTCTTTCCAGTCACAGCATTTCTTATTTTAAAACTGATCTTATATTGTTTTATTTATTTTAATTTTTGCTTACTATGCCATAGTCTCATAAGAAATCTCCGGTCATTAAATATTAAACATTACTTATTATGTATGACTTCTATAGTGGCCTCTTATTTTTCTAATCTCTGACTAGAAAAACCTAAAGAATCCAGTGGGAGTTGCCCTAAAGGTTTTGACTGTGCATTGAAGCCACATATTTGGAACCTTTCTTTGTCCCAAACATCTGACATCAGGAAGTACTTTGGAAATCAGGAACCATATTGGATGGAGTTAAAAGGCAGACACAAAACTGATTGATTGCCAGGTGAATAAAATAATAACTTCTCTTTAGCTTCAACAACAGCTTATTTCAAGGTGCAGTTTAGCAATTAACAACAGCTATCTTTTCTGTGCCACAAGTTCATACCTTCTCAACGGACCCACAAAATGTCGGACACCACTCCTTCTCCCAGAGGGGAGAGAGACCAAGAAGGAAGGTTATTTCCTCTGTTAGCCGGCATGAGGCAAAAGCTTAGTTCACAGTCTCCATACATGGGTGCAAGCACTTGCTGGAACCCCAATTCCTCAAGCTGTCTCTGGTTCCCGCTCGTTCCACATCCACCGGCTCTGCAGAGGCTTGGGCACCCGGGCCGAAAACCCGGCCGGCCGGAGCCGAGCACCGGCCCCGGCTGGGGCTGGCCCTGTATCCCGCGGCTGTTTCAAGTTCAAAAGCCAACAGTTATCTTTTCTGTACCTTAAAATACTGAGTAATATCAGAGATCTGGAGCTTCTGGTCATGTATTAGGCAAATATCTATGTTTCTGTAGGTTTTTAATAAGGATCATTGTAGAATACATCTCAAAAAAGAGATTTGAGGCCAACCAATCTCACTACAAACATGTGAGGAGATTATTTTGTTACAATGGATGTCTTTTTAATAGGAATTGTTTGATATGTTATAGTGTGCTGTGTGTGTGCACACACGCGTGTGCGTGCATGCGTGATTGTCTGCATGTCTGCATGTTTTCTTAAGAAAACCTGAAACAGGATAACTACATAGTGTTTCTGGAAGCATTCACTCTGCATTTTTATTCCTTTGTTTAATATTAAGTCTTAGATGACATTTTAAAAAAATCACCAATAGATTTTCTTCTAAGATTATAGTTATTTAAGTTTGGGTTATTGGTGAATGAAAGAAACTGGAGAGAAAATGCGGCTAAATAAGCACTAATAATATAGAAGGAAGAACGCAGATATCTTTGTTCTGACTTTTACTCAAGGCATGTTTTTTTCCTGGATTGTATGTATCACAGGAAGAAATCATTGAAAAAAAAAAAGATTGAAAAAAACTGGTGTTTGCAAAATCCTGAGAAATAAGGAAATCCTTTGAAATATTTTCAGATAATAAAGTATTGACTCATTTATTGGAATATAGGACTTTTCGGTGCAATAGCCTCCAAAGAATTTCAGAGTTCATGACCATCTAGGGTTTAAGTTATATTTACCTTCGTCTCAAGTGTGTTGGTGGTAGGCGTGAGTAACTTAAGTTCCCCGGTTCTGCTATGGAAAGGAACCATCAGAAGTGCTCAACAAAGCCTTTTGCATATGGAAACCTATTGAGGGTTTCTCTCATTCTGTGTATGCTGTCTTAAAATAGGTATAAAAATATAATAACCATTTAAACTTCTCTTCAAGCACTAAGCATTACTGAGTTGTTTTCAATATCTAGTTTGTGCAACGCATGAGGCACACACTGTACTTAGAGATGTGTGCTACTGTAACAGTGTGAGAGTAAATTCCATGTCTGAACTGGAAGAATTAATGTTATGTTGATGTGTTGTAAAACTAAAAGGGAGTGCTACAGTATTTATAAGACATGGAGTGCTCTGTAAATTGCTTAAGGGTGAGAAGGCGAGTGTCAGATATTTGAGCACGGGCCTGAGAGTGGAAACTTCAATTCAGCAAATATTTGTCAAATACTTCTCCTTCTCTCTCTTTGCACCTGTAGGACATAGAGATGAGTCTATCACAGCCTTTTTTCTCTGCTTGCTTATAAATCTTTAAAGAAGTATTTGGCAAATAGGAAAATGGAAATAAAAGTATAGGTTAGCAGATGGGCTATTATTTTTGTATGAGTGATTTAAAATGAGTTAAAGTTAACTCTATTTGAAAAATAGGCTGCCTGCAACATTTTAACCTTGGTGCCATTGCTTTCCTAAATGAAAAGTTTCAATTGCCTAGTATTTCTTTCTGTGTGAGTTTATATTGAAACTTGGGGAAGACAATCATCACAGGGTCAGCTTGATCTGATAACTGACTTGGTTTTCTCTCCCATACTCTCAAGCCTTTTTGAAATCGCATTTCTATAGGCTGGAGAAATTTATGAAATGTTCACTTTTCTTTGTATTACTCGAAGGACATTTTATTTCCAAAGATGATCATTGAGAAGAAAGAGTTTGGAAATATCACTGGTATGGAAGCTAAGACCTGTGTTTCTCCTAGTCATTTTGCTCCATTCGACACCCCAACATCTTATTTCTCAGAAAAGTGAGACATAATGCTTGATTTATATACCAACCATCCCAAAGAGGAATCGAAAGAGCTATGCTAGGAATATCATGTCTCACTCAAGTGAGAGAAGGAATCCGGAGTTCTGACCTCCATCAATGGTCAAAAATCAGGAATGCTGTCTCGTTTGCCAAGGCATCAAAAATCAGATGGGCCAGTCATGTAATGCATTTCAGAGACGACTGTTGGACAAGAGCTGTTACAGACTGGATTCCACGGGACGTCAGAAGACCTCATGGCCGCCCACCAACTAGATGGTCAGATTTCTTCGTCAAATCCCTGAATGAACGATTTGAGGCTCTTCCTGTTCCTGGAGCAAGCAGATATCATTGGGCTGCAGTAGCTCTCAACAGGGACAAATGGAGACATTACTGGCGCCCGCTGGAGCAAATCAAAGATCAACGGGGATACAAGTGATACAGGTGATATACTAACCAACACACCATAAGCTATTTAGAGTTTGGAAATACATTTCAATGAAGATTGATACTTTTAGTTAAGTTAAAGATCAAAAATGGGGCATGGAGAAAGTGGTGTGGCCCAAAGCAGTGCAGGACATGATAGAGATGGGTAGTGACAAGGAATAGGAGGCAATTAGTTTTGCGATGTAGATGTTTGCAAATTTGGGGACACTTTAAATGCTAAGATGAGAGCCAGCCGGGGCCGGTGCTCAGCTCCGGCCAGCCGGGTTTTCGGCCCGGGTGCCCATGCCTCTGTAGAGCTGGTGGATGTGGAACGAGCGGGAACCAGAGACAGCTTTAGGAATTGGGGTTCCAGCAAGTGCTTGCACCCATGTATGGAGACTGTGAACTAACTTTGGCTACATGCTGTTCCAGGAAGGGAAATGATTCATTTTCAAACTTAAATCTTCGCGGACTTAATTACTATAATACAGAAATTGTAAACCGCGCGGCCGGTAGACATTTTATCTCTTCATTCTCATCAGTGGAAAACTTATTATCAAATATTTCCCTGTTAATAGAGCTGTATTCTTAGGGGATAAATTTCAACAAAAAAAGTGAGTCTGTTTTGAAACTCTAACAACAATAGTGAGTTATGTGTTGAAATCTGGAATGTAATCAAGGTAAAGAGAAAAGGAAGTGAAATTATCACTCACGTACGGGGTGGGTTGGGGGGTGAGGGCTGGGATGTATACTGTTTTTTTTGTTTGTTTTGTTTTTGCTTTTGTTTTTGTTTTTATTGGTGGTGGAATATGGGCACTGGTGAAGGGATGGGTGTTTGAGCATTGTGTAACTGAGATATAAGCCTGAGAACTTTGTAACTTTCCACTTGGTGATTCAATAAAATAAATTTAAAAAATAAAAAGTAAATAAATAAATGCTAAGATGAATGTAAAACCCTGTAGATTGCAGAAGAGTCATAGAGGTTGAAAGGAAAATGTAAGAAAGTTGAGTTTACATTAAAAAAAATTAGTCTGACTTACACGTGTGAATTCATCTGAAAAGAGGTGAAATAGACAACTAGTTCACTATTCAAAGCATCAAGGTGAAGTATAATGAAATTTTGGAGCCATTAGATGATAATGGACAGAGTGGAGAAATGAAATTAATACAATTAAAGTAGAATTTATCATTTCTTAGTTATAAGACTTGAAATGTAGTGTTTCCAATAAATACAAAAAAGGACAGAGTGAATTAATATGACTTCAAGAATCTGTCTGGTTGATGAGACACATGAGAATGCTCTTAGTGTAAAATAGATGCTTAAGAGTAGAAACTGGTTGATCCAGATGATGGATGTATCGCCACTTACAAGTACAGATGTTTTAGGAGCTAGAGTATATTATTGTCAGAGTCATATTTTAGTATAATGAATTTGATGGGAGGAAGAGGATAGGTTAAAGGGGACAAATGCTTCGAATTATAGTTGGTTGATCATTATTAGATGCTATGGAAGGACCATTATGAAATAGCAGGATACATAATTAGGAAATACACAGTTAGGAAATACCGGGGCACCATTAAATGATGATGATTTGTGATCGCATAATAAATGGACTTCGTGTCTTGCAAATGTTTACACACATTGATCTTTAAGAACAATTTTTAAACTACATAATTTAACAAGTTTTACCAAGAAGAGCAATTCTTACTAATCCTCAGGAAGGTATGCACAGATTCTCAGGAAAGGCAGGGAGAATGCCATGTATTTTCACGGAGGGCCGCCCCCCCAATCGTCAAAGGATAAAGACAAGAACGACATATATTGATAAAGAAATTTTAATAACTGGAAGGAAAGGATAACACTTTTCAGCTCACAGAACTTGAGTACAATTACCTGACATCAATTTTTTAAGAAAGAGAAGGGAATTTAATTGAATGCACAGTTAGACATCTATCAAAATGAATTTTCTTTAAAAACCTCACATAACAATATCCCATTTCTCTCTCAGCATAATGATTTCTTACCAACAAAGCCTGTCAGTGTTTCCTAGAAGCAATATTGAAGTGACTTCTTGCTGGAAATTCAGCAAATGAACTTTTTCTGCTCCTAGAGTCTCTCTCCTCATTAGGCTAGTTTAGAAATGCACCCGGGGCTCTGGGCCCTTCTTCTCTCTGACGGATGCTAAGTGTAGAGGAGCTAATGGACACTTTAACTGTTCGGGGGCTTTCTATTCAGTCCCTTGCAGGTTGGCAGTTCATTCCAACTCCTTGCAGAAAAGCTGCAATCATATGCCCAAAGACGATGCTTAAATGGGGGTTGGGAGGGAAAGACTTTTGTGCATTGTTTAGTTTTCCCTCACGATGAAAGGAGACACCTGTTAAAAATAGGAAGTAATTCCTGAAGGTTCCAACAGATTGGAACTCTCATCGCTTGGAGAAACCCCTCCCATGGACTGTCCTGCTGTCATTTATTTCTTGCAAAGAGCAAACAAAGGAATGAAACTGTTCAACCAACCAGGCTGATACCAGCCTTCTGCTATGTAGGATAGTTAGTGTATATAATATAATATTACTGCTATCTTTTTACTGCCGTCTTACAGAAATAATGCTATCTTTCAGAAATTACCAACAAAAAAGTAAAATATTTTAAATTCCAAATGAAGGAAAATTGATAAATTCCCTGTGGGTGTAAAAGACGTTTGCCTGTAAATACATATCTCTGAGAATAGGAATAATTAGCAGTTTCTTCCACTTCTCTGATTTGCTCTGGGTTTTCCTACCCCCTGCTGTACCATTCTTGCCATAATATCAGCACTCATAAATTGGTCAGGGATTGCTTTATGATTCTGTGTCTCCTTTGATTCTCCAGTTAGTGGGGAGGCTTTGAGATGATCTCTATTTTCTTTCACCACTTATTTCTCCCCCCAACAAGCCTGGCACTGATTTTTACAGTCCTTAAACATATTCTGAATCTACAGGTTGTGTTTGGTTGGGGGAGCGCAGGCATGATGTGTCAGATGGTTTGAATTCAATAATTCACAAATGTCTAGACATTCAAATGAGGTCAGAGAAAAAAATCTATTCTTTGAAATTTATTTAGCCATTCCAGACATCGATTTGGAGAATGTGTCTTCCACAGGCAACTGAAAGAGAAATTTGTCCTGGTTCTAAATATGAATCAAAGTGGCAAGACCTAGACTGTATTAGCTTTCTAAAGGTAAGCTCTTTTTGAAATATCTAAAGATGCTGCTGCAAATTTGGCTGGTGCTGAAGCGTCAAGGCACGATTTATCCAAACTGACTGCCGTTGCTGGGAGTCAAGAGCTGAATGCAAAGAGGCCTTAGAGTTCAGAATTCAATTCTGATGGGGAATTTTGCTTCAGGATGGTTTCTCATTATTTCTTCAAGTCTATTAATTATTTTTTATTTCTTAGAAAATACCTGCTATATTTTCTATGATGGTCCTAGAATTTGATGGTATCTGATGCAATTCATGTGTCTTCCAGAAGAGTCTAAGAACCAAGGGCTTTTGATCCGGTGACATTCTATGTGTAGCTGCTCTGGCAATAGCATGCTCATTGTTAACTCAGATGGCATGGCCTAACATAATGTGACACATACGAGAAGTAATGTGACAAAATGGATCAAGCAGGCAAAGAGGCACATGAGAAATATGTCATCTTCTCTGAAACCCATCCTGCTTTTAGCAAAGCTACTACCTCAAAGGGCACATCACTGGTGTCCCCCTTCCTTCAAGTTTTCTGATAATAGGGGAGTCATGTAAAGGCCACATCTGTTACAGGCATAGATGTAAGTGGTATACAGGCAGTGACAAAGACAGTGTTTGAGAGATACAGTGCTCCAGATTTAAATCAGAGGAGGGGTCATTAGGCATTGAGCTTATGATGAGCTGTTTATAGTCTATCCATTTAGGAGTCTGGGTCTCAATTCTGCTAAGAGCAGTTGAATTCTTCTGCAGGTAGGTCAGTAGAATGATGCGCTGGATGTTACTGAGGAGGCATTTGTCTGTCTTACTACATCTTCACTGCAGAGATTTTCCATCATTGTCCAAGTTTATATCCATATGAAATTAAATAGTTTATGAATACATTACAGGCATCAGTCTGAATCTTATCAGAAATATACTTTTTGAAAATAAGTATTCTTGGGATATCAAACATAAGAAAAGATAAGGAAGCATGTTGACAAATTGTTGAAAGGGTTATAAGCAGCAACAGAAAGTGGCATGATATCCAGTTATCAGAAAGGTAGAGGGAGATCTCTCCTCTCCCTCTCAGGCCTAGAAATAAAAAGTAAGAAACATGGAAAGTATCATGTTGAGTGAAATGAGTCAGAAAGAAGAGAGAGACATAGAAAGATCACGCTCATCTGTGGAATATAAAGTAGCAGAATGGGAGACTAACACATGAGAGTAGTAGAGATAAGAACCAGGAGGTCTGTCCCATGTCTTGGAAACTGGCCTCACATGCTGGGGGAAATGCAGCTGAGATAGAGAAGGGAACACCAAGTAGAGAATGTTGGGAGGATCCTCTCGGGTTGAAAGCTGTGTGCCAAAAATAGACTATAGACTGAACATGATGGCCACTCAATATCTCTATTGCAAACTACAACATCCAACAGGAGAGAGAACAAGAGGGAATGCCCTGCTACAGAGGCAGGGTGGGGTGGTGGAGATTGGGGTGTGGGTGGTGGGAGGGATGCTAGGGACATTGATGGAGGGAGAATGGGCACTGGTGGAGGGATGTAAATGAAATGCAAGCATGGAAATTCTTAAGTTTGTAACTGTACCTCACTGTGATTCACTAATAAAAATTTTTTAAAAAGAAAGAAAAAGTAAGAACACAAATAATCCTCACTCCAACTTACTGATGCCATCAGGACTTAAATTTCTCCATCTGCTTCTGTTCTCCATTAGATTCTGTCACTGGAACTCGACCCAGAATCTATATGAGGAGATGACTGGGAGTAGGGGGTAGTGGGAATGGAATTGAGAGCAAGAAGACAATGTCTGGATATTACACTTTGCTGATTGTAATGAAAAGTAAACAAAGCAAGGACAAACATATAATAGACTGTGTTATGTACTATAGGTATCTGATTTTGCCTGGTATTGTCTGGGGCCACACTATAATTTCTGATATGTATTTTCATTAGTGGGATGTTACAGATAAAACATTATCTCAGATGAGATATATTTAGTTGCTGTTCACATCAAGTTCTGTAATATGGCTTAGACTTTAATCCTATTTACCAAAGGTTTTGCAAATAATTTTAGCTTCAGAGTTCTCAAAGCTTGGAGTGGATTTGAAATAATGGGCTTGATAGGATGTTTGGGTATTTACTCTCTTGTCAATTGAGGTAAAATAAATATTTGATGTTAAAATTAAATATTGACCTTAATCCCATGGAAGAGACATACCTATTTAATATATTTCTATAAGTTGAATAGACTGCCACATCCTCATTTAGAGAAGAAAGAGCATTTTTTAAATATTGTAGAAAATTTTTAATTGTACTTTAGTCTCAAAAATAATTTTCTACCACAAGCTTTTTTCAGACAGCACAAAAATGCCTCATTATATTGATCATGGCTGGGGAAATGAGGTGTTCCACTTAGCTGTTTTTCCTCATAAGCAAAGACTACCTTTTTAATTTACTTTTAATTATTGTAATATTTTAAGAGTAACATTTATTGTTTTCTTGCATACAAAATTAATATCTGATTGAGGAGTTGGATCAAACTTGCAAACTGAGGTCATTTTTCTCCTTCCCTTCCCACTGAAAATTAACCTAAATGACAAAAGTAATATTAAAAAAGAATAATTTTGTATAATCACTAGAAAGAAAGGATTCAAAGCATATGCTCTTAGGAAATCCTAGAAGAAAGAATAGCACTGGGATATATTTTCAGGGAATTAGAGAATGCAAAATTGCCAAATGATAATTATAAGAATACCCCTTTCGTGAAAGTCTGAGAAAATATAAAATTCATCACTTGCAAACCTGGAGACATCTATAGGACAATAAATCCCTTAAATGAGTATTACTTGGGCAAGCTGGTACCTTCAGCTCTTCAAATTATATATTTTGTTCATTTTGTGTACTGTGTTATGGCTCTATGTTTTTACTGAGTAAGAATTGAACATTACTGAGATTTTTTTCTACTTATGCAACTAAATATTTTTAACTGAGTATTCTACACTGTAAATTCAGTTGTATATTTTAACATAATTTTATTTTGTTTGGTTTGGGACACACCCAGTGGTGTTCAGTAATTAATTTGGGCTCTACACTCAGGGGTCACTCCTGGCAGGCTTGGGGGACTCTATGGGGTTGTGGAGATCAAACCTGTGTCAGCTGCATAAAAGGCAAGAGCCCAATGTGCTTCACTATATTGATTCTGGCCTCCGGCACAATTTCTCAAGTATATAAATTATAGTCATATCTTTGGAAGAGATGAATATGGATACATATTTAACAACACATGGTTGAATAAGGTCATTCATTTGACAAAGACTTGACAACTTGTTCAACTTCTGAGATCATCAGTAAAAGCATTAGCAGAGAGGCAGAATTGCTTACTAAATTCCCACTGTGTTGCATCTCTGGAATATGATCCACTGGTTCAGCACCTCCATGAGTGCACTCCAGGAATGCTGAGAGTGAGAAAGCCACAAACAGACTTCTGTCTTTGGAAACTCTTGAGCTCATTCACCAATGTGGTTTGGCATGAGCCTCAGGCAATCACAAGCTAACATCCGAGCTCGCAAAGCTATGCAGAGAAGCGATAAAGGAAGACTTCAAGGAGAGAAGAGGCAGCAGTGTTGGCTGATACGGCAGAAGCCTGGAAAAGTATTTGCAACACTCTCCTGTCCCTCGCCAACTACAAGACCAAGATGACTGCCCTCTGACGTCCTGGTGGATCTATCACATCTTCCAGAAGGGCAATGGAGAGGATTATTCATGACGTCTACTCAGATCTCTTCAATAGCCACGTCTACCTGCCCACATACCAAATTCCGCAGGATGGATATGTCATTCCCAACATCCTCCCTTCTGAAATCTGACACGCCATTTTTTCAGTAAAGATGCATACAGCATCCAGTCCAGACAAGGTCAGACCCGAACACCTGAAGAATCTGTCACCAGTACTCGTTAACACAGTACTGACTTGGCTCTTCACATAGTACTGTCCATATGCAAGGTTCCATCCCAGTGGAAAACCAGCAGGGCCATTGTACAAGAAGGGAGACATCCACGACTTTGGCAACTATCGCCCAATCTGCCTATTGTCTGTCGTCTATAAGTTGTTCACTCGAGTCATCCTCAATAGAATAGGCAGAACACTAGATGAAAGACAACCATGCGAGCAAGCCGGGTTCCAAAGGGGATTCAGCATAATCGACCATATCTACACAATCACCAAACTCACTGAAGTTTCACGAGAGTTCAAGATGCCACTCTGTCTAACATTCGATTTAAACAAGGCCTTTGATTCTGTTGAGACTGAAACGGTCATCAAAGTCCTAGACAAACAGGGCTTTCAAATTCAGTACATCAAGATCCTCCTCGAGCTGTATTACGGATTCACCATCAGGATCTCACCATCCTACAAGGAAGTGATCATTGACGTAAAGAGAGGGGTTTGGCAAGGTCATACTGTTTCACCAAAACTCTTCAGTTCCACCCTTAAGAACGTCATGCAATGACTGGAATGGGAAGGAAAGGGAGTGAAGATAGACAGTCAGCAATTACACCACCTCCACTTCACTGATGACATCGTTCTCATAGCATCAAACATTAGCCAAGCAGCACAAATATGAGTGTGTGAGTGTGGAAATGTCGGACTGCAGCTGCATCTCACCAAAACAATGTTCATGAAAAACAAACTAGTCCTTGACGTTCCATTTGCTCTCAAAGGAACAAACATCTCCGAATGAGCAGCTATGTGTATCTGGGTCGAGAACTCAACATGAGGAACGACTTGGTGCCAGAATTGCGCAGGAGGAAGAGAGCAGCGTGGAATACCTTCAAGAGCATCGAAGAAGTGGTTAAGAGGATGAAGAACCTCTAGCTCCAGGCACATCTTTTTGACTCCCCTGTTCTTCCTGCACTAACATATGCCTCAGAGACCTGGGCCCTACGAAAACAGGATGAGGACACTATTAGATCTCCCAAAGAGGAATCGAAGGAGCTGTGCTTGGAGTATCATGTTTCACTCAAGTGAGAGAAGGAATCCGGAGTCTGACCTCCATCGACCAACTGTCAAGAATCCAGGATGCTGTCTCGTTTGCCAAAGCATCGAAAACCAGATGAGTTGGGCACATAATGTGATTTAGAGACAACCACTGGACTAGAGCGCTGAAGAAGTGGATAAGAGGATTAAGAGGCTGACACCCCAAGACCATAGATACAAGGGCCAGGGGGATTGCCCCTTAGCTAGAAGACTGCTTCATGAGCGGAGGGGAGAAGGCAGATGGAATAGAGAAGGGATCACTAAGAAAATGATGGCTAGAGGAACCAGTTGAGATTGGTGATGCATGCCATGCCGAAAGTAGATAATGGACGAAACATGATGACCTCTCAGTGTCTGTGTTGCAAGCTATAATGGCCAAAAGTAAAGAGAGAGTATGGGGAATATTGTCTGCCTTAGAGGCAGGGTGAGGGTGCGTATGAGGGAGTATACCCGGGATATTGGTGGTGGGGAATGTGCACTGGTGGAGGGATGGGTGTTTGATCATTGTGAGATTGAAACCCAAACATGAAAGCTTATAACTATCTCACAGTGATTCAATAAAAATTTAAAAATTTAAATAAATAAATAAAAGAGTAAAAAAAATTAAAAAAATAAAAGAAAATGAAACCCAACTATGAATTAAAAAAAAAAAAGAGGATGAAAGCTCTCCAACTCCAGGTCCATCTTTTTGATTCCACCATTCTTGCTGCACTAACGTGCTCCTCAGAGACCTGGGCCCTACGCAAACAGGATGAGAATGCTATTTGGGTATCCCAAAGAGGAATCAAAAGAGCTATGCTGGGAGTATCACGTCTCACTCAAGTGAGAGAAGGAATCCGGGGTTCTGACCTCTGTTGATGGTCAAGAATCAGGGATGCTGTCTTGTTTGCCACGACATAAAAAGTCAGATGGGCTGGACACGTAATGCGATTCAGAGATGACCGCTGGACTAGAGCTGTTACTGACTGAATTCCATTGGACGGCAAAAGACCTCGTGGCTGCCCTCCTACGAGACGGTCAGACTTCTTCGTCAAAACTCTGAACGAGCGGTTTGAGGCTCTTCGTATTCCTGGACCAATCAGATACCATTGAGCTACACTAGCATGTGACAGGGAAAAATGGAGACATTACTGGTGCCTGTTCCGGCAAATAGAAGATCAATGGAATACAAGTGATACAAGTTGTATCTCTGATAGAAACTATTCTTGACATATTGTTTTTATTTTGCTTATGAATCTGTTTGCTTGTTTTTGTAACTTTTAATCCACTAAGGAAACCTAAGGGATATTTTATTTGATAGAATGTTTCCAAATCCAGTCCAGGAGATGGCTCTAAGTGTTGTTTAAATGTCTCTATATGCAAAGCTCTGAGTGGGATCCCTAACACTATATAGCCCCTGTACAACATAATGTACCCCTGAGAGACCTGAGATTCGCTGTGCCCACGCACCGAACTATTGGACCCACACTGTCAGACTGACTATTGCCAGAAATAATTCTTGGTCCTTTAACACTGCTTTGGACTCCTCACCAAATGTACACATTTTCAATCATTATGATATGTCACTCTTACTTCTCATTTAAGGGATCACCATTACTTCAGCCATTAACCATTTCTTTTACTTGGTATTGGCATTTCTGAATAAAGAATATGATGGTTGAAGCAGAGGGGGTATTCAGAAGGCAGATAGTAGAGTATTAAGGCACAAAATGACCCTAGTATCTTCAGAATTTGTTTTACCAAAGTAGAAATATGAATTTGATCACAAGTCCATTGGCTTGTGAAGTTTTCAATTCACAATAAAATTGAGTAAAAATACTTATCTTTTTCTATGGGGACCAATACTTCTTATCCTAACTATATTCATAATTTGAATGAATTTTATCTCTAAATCCTTGTAAGTGTCTAATTTCACTGTAGCACTGTAATCCCATTGTTCATCTATTTGCTTGAGCGGGCACTAGTAACATCTCCATTCTGAGACTTCTTACTACTGTTTTTGGCATATCAAATACACCACAAGTAACTTGCCAGGCTCTGCCAGGCGGGCGGGATACTCTCGGTAGCTTGCCAGGCTCTCTGAGGGGGACGGAGAAATTGAACACATTCAATTGGCCGCATTCAAGGCCCTACCCACTATAAATTGAAGGGCACTCAAAAACAGCATCCTTTTCTACTTAAACAAGAATTTTTATTATACAGTCCTGCATAATCACTATCTTCTCTTAAAATACAAGGTAGAAGGGAACAGAGTAATAACATAGTGGTAGAGCACTGGCTTCACATATGGCTGACCCAGAGTTGATCCCTGGCACCCCATGTGGTCCACTGAGCCTGCCAGGAATGATACGTGAACGCACAGCCAGGAATAAGACCTGAGCATCACCAGGTATGGCCCTAAAATGAAACCCCCCAAATATAGGAGGCAAAATTGTCTTTGTTCTGAAAATATCAAACTTTAATTTTTTTCCCTTAGAGCCATATCACAGCTTCAAGTAATCTGTCCTTGATCAAACAGCAAACTGGTACAGAATTTAATTCAAGCCCATATATTACTAAAGAAACTTCAAATATCTAAAGAGCATCATATTTAGTGACAAAGTAACATAATTAAAAGGCCACCCTCTTTCTCTTTTTAAAATTAGCATGGCTAGTCTACCAAAATAACATACATCATTTTTTTCCAAGAATAAATAAATTGTGATTTATACTAGATTCTGAAAGGTGGAAAGGTTTTAATATGCAAAATCACAGATGTGGTTATAAAAAGGGCTAAGAAAAGTTGGAGATCATTTCAGAAGGAAAGTCACATTATATTCTGGAAGACATTGCTTTCCTGAAAATGTTCAATTTATGTAAAGTTTTTATTTGTCAGCTGAAAATAGCTAGCTTCTCAATCTTCATACACCCAAATGAAGAAATTTCTCTCAAGCTCTTGCACCACTAAGACAAAGAACTTATACAAGCTTCACACTGGTTGAGTGTCATTAAGTTAACTGTTTTTCATCATTTAATAATTTATATCTTGGAATACAAGAGATTATAAAAGTGATAATGTGGGCCTGGAGTGACAGTATGGTGAATAGAGTGCCTTGCACATGACCAACCTGGGTTTAATCTCTGGTACCCTAATTGGACCCCTGATCTTTGTCAGGAGTGACTCCTGAGCACAAAGCCAGGAGTAAGCCCTGAGCATCAATGAGTGTGGCCCTAAAACAGAAAAAAAAATAAGTGATAAAGCAAGTTAATCACTGAAGTAGTTAAATACAACATGAATATATATATGACTGAGTTATTTACCCTTATTATTATTATATTATCCTATGTAAGATTGTAGATTCTTAATTTCAGAGTAAAATAGTGGTTATTTTTATATACCTCACATGAGAAAATTGTAGGTTACTTCGGAGATAATGTCCAATGGATAATTTGTGATTAGATCTAGTAGATTTCAGAGTAATCTGAAAAGAGGTAATGTTTAATCCATCAGATAGTAATTACTAAAATATTAATTATACTGGATTAAATTACATTGAAATACATTGAGTGGTGTGGGATCATTCAGTATAATGGAGGAAGGAATAGTCAGACTAATGGAACAAAATCAAGATAGATAAGTGCCAGTGTTACAGAAATACTGGAGATGTAGTAAGGTGGTCCAAGAGCTAAAATCAAACTGTAGAAATAGGCACACATATCCCACAATCAGTTTGGTAGTCAGAGTTCAGGAATTCTGGACTATGTAAATAGTTTATATTTTAAAAATCTACATAGCGAGAGTCTATTCAAGATAATAGAGAGAATGCCCTTGTATAGATGTGGTTGTTTGCAGATGACAGGTCAGGTCATTCTGACAAATGCTCTAGTATTACTCAGACGAACTCAGTGTAGAACTTAACCTTGAGATGTTTAGATTCTTCTGTGAGAGATAAAAAAAAAGAATGGGCACTGGTGAAGGGATGGGTTCCCAAACTTTGTATGAGGGAAGTATAAGCACAAAAGTGTATAAATCTGTAACTGTACCCTCACGGTGATTCTCTAATTAAAAATAAATAAATTTTAAAAAAAAAAGAAATGTTAGAGTCCAAAAGTCAATATCCTAAGAGAAGATAACTTATTCTTCAACTACAACATCCCATTTCTAGTGACATTTAATGTTGATATGTTAATGAGCATATCAAATACATCTTTTTTTACTGGAGTGTAAACAATATGAAGTCAGTGGCTGTGTCTGCCTTCCTCACCTTTTGCCCTCTGAACCAGAACAGAACCTGGCTGTTGTGATTTAAACAGTTTTTAAAGTGAATCAGTGGATAGAAGGATGAATAGCTGAGTAGAATAGCTGACTAGATGAATAGAAGCGTGTTCAAATGTGAATACTACTTTACATCACCTTCTCTCTGTTTTAATTGTATTTACTCCTGTAAAAATTGATCCTCTTATTTCAGTCTATACATTGACAGTTTTAAAGGTAGGAAAGTATTCGGCAGCTATTTTGTTTGAAATCCTCCACGTTGTATCTCTCATCATAGTGTCCTTGATTTATTCCTTCAACATCATAGAAGCAATGGAGGTACCTTAAAAATATAATAAAAGATACTGTTAGATTCTTTTGAAAGATAGAAAAATGCAATTTTCTTCACTTTCTCAGAACGATATAGCTTTTGAAAATATTAGACTTTTGACCAACTTCTGAATTCAGACCTAAAGAGTTGCTTTTCAATTACTTTGCACATGAACATAATGTGATTTGATATTGTCACCTGCTTCGGATAAATGGGAAGTTATTTGCAGTTAGTCTGAGAGATTCTGAAGGACTCTTTTTGGAGAGTTGATCAGGTTTTGATAGACTTTGAAGTCCTTGGGGTCCCTGCAACCACCCAAATACACGAAATTATTTGAGGAGGAGATGAAAAAAAAAACTTGTTCTGATTAAACTGAGACCATTCTCTAACTTCCTGAGTGTTCAGAAAACTTAGGAACTTGTGCACACAGTATATGTCTCTTTCTGAAATATTCTCCACTTTCATTTTATTTTGAGAGTGAAAGTGTACCTCTGAACTATAGGGAAAAATCTATGGATTCTTTAGAGACAGAAAGAGAGTGATATAAATCTCAGGTAGGCATTTAATTTTATATATTTCCCTATTGATTCCCTCTACTGCATGAGACTGGACCCTATCAGAAAGTCTGAAAGCCTTCTGAGATTCCTTCATAAGAAACTGCTTTTGTGCTACAGATAGGATCACAGAGAGGTTACATTTCAGAATATGCACTTAAGGATTGGTGTTCTTTAAAATTAGTGTGAGTGCATGGTTAAGTTTATCACTATTTGTTTATTTTTATTAGACATAAACAGACTTCCAAATACAAAGGGCATAGAATTAGCACTGTAGCACTAATCATTGTTCATCAATTTGCTCAAGCAGGCACCATAACGTCTCCATTGTGAGACTCGTTATTACTGTTTTTGGCATATTGAATATGCCATAGGTAGCTTGCCATGCGGGCGGGATACTCCTGGTAGCTTGCCCGGCTCTCTGAGAGGGACAGAGGAATCAAACCCGGGTCGGTCGTGTGCAAGGCAAACGCCCTACCCACTGTGCTATTACTCCAGTTCAGGGTATAGAATACCTTCTTAGAAATCTTTGAAGGAACCTTATACATTTAGAGAAGTATAGACTATGAATTATATAACATGCTATAAAATTCATACATAGGAAAATAATGATGATTTTCATGGGATTGAAAGAAAAGGAAAAAAATCAGGAAATGCATGAATGTCGAACTTCCTCTATTCAAATGACTAGAGAAAGGGCCCTGATAGTTTAGCAGGAGATCAGGATTCAAAAGGAGAAGTTGAAAAGAATGGCAAAGTCTAGTCAGCAACATACTATAGAGAAAACATTCAGTTATGTCCATATGCAAGAAACTTTCTCTTCTCTCTTTACAATGAAAAGCTTTCTGCCCATTGTCACCGCCCAGACTTGATGGCTACACGTTTAGAGGTTATTCTGTATTCTTGAAATTAAAGGGCATCGTGATAAAAGTAATACTTTAAATCTGTCCAATTCATTACACCTTCTAGTATTTAGTATATGTCAGGTACTGTTCTTTGCATTTATGATTGAATTTGCATTTTGCAAAACACTTTGATGAAATTGTTGCTTCTTATAGTTTCCATTACCACTGACTAAATTGAGAGAAACAAAATGAAATAGTCTTTTCATTCGGTGGTTTATATGGGGGCTGCACCAAGCTGTGCTTAGCGTTTACTCCTGCATTTTGTGCTCTCAGAGATCATATCTGGAGGTGCTCAAGGGACCGTATCTGGATGAAACCAGGATTTACTGCTCATAAGTGCAGCATCTTAACCCCTAGGCTATCTTTCCGGCCCCAAAACTAAATAACTTGCCCAAGAATACACAGGTTTAAAAAAGGTAGAATTGGAAAACAAACCTGAACATTTTTTTTAGAGATTCCAGAGTTGGCTAAATCACTGTGTTCAGCTTTCGATTGCTTAGTATCTGAGTGTCATATATCTTTAAATAACACTTTTTTAATACAGTAACATTTAATAGTTTTATATTATTGTTTGGTAGGAATTTAACAAAAAGTGTTTACTCAGTTCTCCCTTTGGTAAACAGTTCGTTTGTTTTCCATTTTTGAAAAATGCTATGATAAACAAAGCTGCATGAATTTTTATCTTTGCAAATACACCTTCAGGAAAAAATCAGTTCCTAGCAGTGAAATGACTGGATCAAAGGATATGCATATTTTTAAGGATTTTGACACAAGCTATCCTAAATCACTCTCCAGAAGGTTTCCCAATTTGCATTGCACCATCAGACACCAAGATGATCAATGCCACTAAACCCTGGAAAGAATTTTTTTTTCTTTTTTATTGACAGTTAATCCCAGTATAATTCTCATAGTTTCCATTTGTGTTTGATTACTAACCCAAAAATGTTGATGATTTTCATATGTTTAATGCAAATTTATTTTATGTGAGTTTTAATCTCATTGTTTTTTAATTTATGGACAATGTTTGACAGAGCACAATCATCATTTCATTTGTCCCACTTATAGAAGCATTTTTCTCAGGGAGTTTATGGATGTAAAATGTGAAGGAAAATTTTAATGCTACATAATAAAAAATATAAATTTTTTTATTTAGCTTTTCAGAATTTATTTGATGATTTGAAAAGTACTTCTGACTATCAATATTTTTGTTCTTTCTAGTTGTAATGAAAAAGCTATCTGTGAATTATTCTGATGAATGATCTAGAGTTTTTTCTCAAACTTTCACAGTTTATCTAATGGTATTTCTGCCACTAGTGTCATCATGAGTATGATTTTATTCTATTAATTTAGATTAATATGCTATTAGTACATAAAATCAATACACTGAGTAATGTTTAATTATAACACATTAATTTATGTGCTAGTTTCAGTCATTTTCTTAAGTCTTCACTCTGATGGTGTTTTTAGTTTTACTAATAGACAATAACTTGTTTTTAATTATAAAAGTAATATCTTATTGCAAAAGCAAAGCAATACACATTAGAAAACAAGACAGTGGCAATTCCTATTAGGTGTTTAGGTTTGATACTTCATTTGTATTATTTAATAAGTATTGCTCAAGATACTATAGATCTTTCCTTCTTATTTTCATTTTAGATTTAATAGTATAGAATTAATTGTTGTATAAACAAATATATATGTAATACTGAGTGTAATGGCAGTAGATATGTCAGCAAAAAAAAATGTGGTGCACTTTATTTAACCAATCACAGAATTGTCTTATATGAAGCCATTCTCAGTGCAGCGTGGGGACAGTTAGTGAAATGAACTATCAACATAACCTATCTCTTTCCTGCCTTTGGTTAATTTCAGGGTGTTTTGTGTAAAGCCGTCTGAAAAGTCTGTAGAACCTCTGATATTAAATCTTTTAAGACTTGTTTTGCTTTGGCGAGTGAACATTGCAGTCACTTGCAGTTCTCCACATCATAACCTCAGGTAGAATTCCTATCTCATGTTTTAAATCTTGGGATATACATACACATATATGCTATTAAACATATATAAGCATACAGGATATTTAAATATATACTACATATTTAATATTGTTAACAATATTTCTATCAACGCTGTATCATTATTTTATTAAGCTGATGATGCTCACTAGAATTTGTTCTGTTCTAGTGAGCAGAACAAATTTTAGAATAAATTTTAGAATAAATCAATCATAATTTTCCTCAAATTGTATTTATAATGGTTCTATCTCTTCTAAACTCTTTCATTTTAGTTTGAGACATTGTTGCTCTTTTAAAACTTATTAAAACTTACAAGCCTAAATGTTTTATAAGCTACATACATGAAAGTTCATAATCTTTCAAATTTTCTCTGAATATATCTTTGTAAGTTTTGGTAAAAGTTTTTATACTCATAAGTAGTAATCCTTATAATCCATATGTATAACTACTCCTAGATAGTCTTGGTAAAGTAATCAATAAAGACGCTTAATAAAACCACTTAGACATAGTTACAAATTATATATATGTATGTAGTACAGGAATAATTAAGTATAAGAATATATATATTATTGGGCTTGGGGAGAGTAGACTATAGCAGTGGTGCTCAGGACTTACTCTGGGCTCTGTGCTCAGGAATCACTTGTTATGGGGCTCAGAGGACCATAGTGGATGCTAGGGACAGAACAAATATCTTACCTGCTATACTATTGCTCTGGCCCCAGGATATATAGATATCATGTACTTATAAATGTTATGTTAATGTATTATTAACATTATATTAAGTTGATATTTTTTAATATTTCCATAAAGCTGCATTAAGAATATAATACATTTATATAAACATTCACTTATTTACTTAAAACTTTTTTTGAGAAGATAAATTAATTTGACTTCCGATTATTTAGCAAAATGCTTTTAATTTTTTTTCATTTCCTAGAGCCAATCAGGATATCAAGTAGTAAATAACCAACACTGGTATAGTATTGTGTATAGTGATGTATATACTGTATTAATTTATGTATTTACTCTATACAGATTTAACTATTCATAGTCCAAGTTTTCTTTATTACTCATACTATAGTTTGTGTTCTTCCTAATAGTCTAGGGACAGTTGAAAACTCTGTTTATTCTTTGTTCAAGATGCAGATATGAACATTTACCATTCATCATCTACATCTTTATTCTTCATATCACATTTCTCATAAGCAGAAATGAATAATCATAGAGTGATCCGGTGACTAGATGGATAAGGGACAGTGGATACCCTACATCATAGCAACAAAATAAAACAGATCAAGATCATATGATCGTATTAACTGATGCACAAAAAGTCTTCTGATGTTTATTCATGATATAAAAAAATAGGGTTTGAAGTAGCTTGCTTCATTAGGGTATTGGTCATCAACAAAAAGGACATATCCAACATCATGCCCACTGACAAAATTTTGAAAGTCTCACCCATGAGATCAGCACAGGACAAGGATGTCCACTTTCTCCAGTTTTATTAAATACACTGTTGGAATACCTCACAAAAGAAACAAGACTAAAAAAAAAAAAAGAAGAAAACAAGAACATCCAAACAGGAAAAGAAGTTAAGCTACCATCACATAGAGATGACATGTTTATGTACAAAGGAAATCCTAAATATTCCACAAAAAAATCTCTTAAAATCAGTAAATAAGGCCCATGTTCCACTGCAGCTGCCATGTAAGCTCATCTACCGGCTCATCTACCCTCCGGAGACTTGTAAATAAATCTTGAAAGAAAATAACTTTGTTGCAAAAATTTCTTGGACACCTGTTTCCAACTGAGACCTTTAGGGCAATCTCAGATTGCAGGCAGGCCAGCTGCCAAACAAACAAAGCCCCGTCAGCTGCCCCCACACCTCAATCTTGCCCCCAAGCCTCTAGCCAGACTGCACAGTTAAATATTTTGAATTTTCTGGAGCAGCATGCACAAGCTTTGCAATACTGACGTCCCAGTAGTAGCACACCAGATCAGATGGGATATAATGCAGAAGTCAACCAATCTTTACTAACAAAAACAGTAACACAGAAGGCTTTATTTGCAGCAACAGTTTAGTAAACTCTCAGGCGAGAACTTAATGTCCCCATAGTAAGATACAACTGTTTACACAAATTTTCTTCTATGAAAATATTTTTTGATCATTTTATTGGCTGGAGCGACAGCACAGTGGTTGAGCGTTCGCCTTTCATGTGGCCAACCCATGTTCGATTCCTCCGCCCCTCTTGGAGAACCTGGCAAGCTACCGAGAATACCGTGCCCGCACGGCAGAGCCTGGCAAGCTACCTGTGGTGTGTTGGATAAGCCAAAAACAGTAACAATAAGTCTCACAATGAGAGATGTTACTGGTGCCCGCTCAAACAAATCGATGAGCAATGAGATGACAGTGACAGTGGCTTTATTAGCCGTGTAGTGGTAGCACTGTAGCACTGTCACACTGTCATCCCTTGTTCAGCGATTTGCTCCAGCAGGCACCAGTAACATCCCCATTATGAGACTTGTTACTGTTTTTGGCATTTCAAATACTCCAGAGGTAGCTTGCCAGGCTCTGCCGTGTGGGTGGGATACTCTTGGTAGCTTGTTGCGCTCTCCGAGACGGACAGAGGAATCAAACCCGGGTTGGCTGCATGAAAGGCGAACTCCCTACCCGCTGTGCTATGGCTCCTTATTATGGGTCAGCTATGGGGGCAGGTTTGAGGAGCTGTTGGGAAAAAGGAGACAAGGGTGGGGGGAAGGGGACAGTGGTGGTGGGATTGAGGTTGGAATAGTGAATGCCTGTAACAAATCATCATGAACAACTTTGGAAACCACCGTGTTTAAATAAAGTGTGTGTGTGTGTGTGTGTGTGTGTGTGTGTTTGTGTGTGTAGGGGAAGCAGTAAAAAACAAGTATAGTAAACTAACAGGCTGTAAATTAACACAAAAACCTGTTGCATTTCTGTATGCAAATAATAAACTAGAAGAAAAAGGAACAGACAACTCCATTTAAAATAGTTTCTAAAAGCAGCAAAGATGGGGGAGGCAACATACAAAGACACATAGAGTAAACTCTACGTTGTTTATTAAAGAAATAAAAGAAATAGAAGAGGATTCCAGGAAATACAGATATATTCCACGTTTATGTATTGGAAGAATTAACATTGTCACAATGAGTACCTTGCCAATCATACTATACAGATTCAATGCAATCCCCATTAAAATTCCTATGACATTTTTCAAGGACTTAGAAAAAGCTCTACTAAAATTTCTATGGAACCATAAAACTCCCTGAATAGTCAAAGGAATCTTGAAAAAAAAAGTGAGGATATATTGCATTTCTGGACTTTAAATGGTAGTATAATATAGAGTAATGAAAACTGTGTGGTGCTGGAATAAACTAGACTCTCAGGCTAATGGAACATAATTGTTAGCCCAGAGATAAACCCTTAGATTTATTAACAATAAATATATGTTAAGGTAAATATATATATATACATGAAGTGGAAAAATGAAAGTCTCTTTCATTTCATGATCTGTACAGCATCAAAAATGGGTGCTGGGTAAACTGTATGATCACAAGTAAAAATAAAATGAAACTGCAATCATATTTTACAACATTTACTAATGTAAACAAAATGGACTAGTGATCTTGAAATTAGAACAGAATTCATAAAATAAATTCAGGAAAAATTAGGCAAAACTTTCAGGATCTGAACCTCAGAGTTGTCTTCAATTATTTGACTCCAGAGTCAAAATTAACAAACACAAAAATAAGCAAATAAGTCTATTTCAATTGAAAAAATTGTATAACAAAAGAAATCAATGCTAAAATAAATAAATTGAATGGGAGAAACATTTGAATGTAACATATCAAAGGACTAATAGCTAAGATATATAAACCACAGAACTCAGTAACCAAAAACCCATGTGAAAATGGAAAACTATGTATACAAAGCTCTGTTGTCTGCAGAGATATAAGAAATTGTTGTTGTTCATCAATTTGCTCAAGCGGGCACCAATAACGTCTCCATTGTGAGACTTGTTGCTGTTTTTGGCATATTGGATACACCATGGGTAGCTGCCAGGCTCTACCGTGCGGGCGGGATACTCTCGATAGCTTGTGGGCTCTCCAAGAGGGACAGAGGAATGGAACCCGGGTTGGCCACGTGCACGGCAAACGCCCTACCTACTGTGCTTTCACTCCTAACAAAACTTAATAACTCAAAATCCATATAAAAATGGGGAAAAGCAGTGATGATACTTTCCCAAAGAAGACGTAAGGTTAGTAGGTATATGAAAAGTGGTAAAATGGAAATTAAAACAATGATTTAATCTTCATTACATATATCTAAAATGATATTAACCAGTTATAATCTAAATAACTGGAAATTAATCCGTGTTTATGGCAATATTGTTAAAAAAATTCCTCATTCACAGTTAGTGGAAATGTTGTCTGCTTCAGCCTCTATGGTATGAGAATTAAAACTTCTCAGTAAAATGGGACCTCCCATATGACCTAGCCATTCACTTCTTGACCCCATCTCCAAAGCATAAAAAAATTAATTTCAAAAATATACTCACTCATAAGCTCATTGCAGTGCTTAGTAGAAATAGACAGGTTATGAAAGCAATTCAAATGTCCTAAACAGATGAATGGATAAAGAAACTGTGAAATGTATACACAATGGAATACTGCAGAGATATAAGAAATTGTAAATACTTGCATTTGTAGAAACCTGAGCAGGATGGGAGAGCATCATGTTAAGCAAAATAAATCAGATGGAGAGGAACAAAAAAAGAGCTGATCTTATCTGTCTGTGGAATAGAGAGGGATAAAATGATGGAATAGACAGTAACAATGAATGGAAAACTCTTGACTTTGCTTTTGCAACACTTATATGCCAACATGAGGGTGTGGCAAGAAAGACACCCTAGAGATGACGTAGGGATGCTTTTGGAATATCATGGAAACATTTGTGGTGGCGAGGGTGCAGTGATTTTGTATATTAATACCATAATCTTTAATGCTATTGTAACAGTCTAAAATATAATATTAATTAACTAAAATATTTTTATTTATATATATTTATTATTATTATTATTTTTTAATTTTTATTTTATTAAATCACCATGTAGAAGATTACAATACTTTCAGGCTTAGGTCTCAGTTATACAATGCTGAAACAACCATCCCTTCACCAGTGCCCATATACCACCACCAAAAAAAAAAAAAAAAACCCACACAGTACACCTCCCATCCCGCACTCCCACCCCCCGCCTTGTAACTGATAAGTTTCATTTTCCTTTCTGTTTACTTTGGTTACATTCAATATTTCAACACAAACCTCACTATTGTTGTTAGGAGTACCCCACTAGAGTCAGACCTACCGTGAAGAAAAATGAGGTCGCACGGCTGCAGTAGTGGCCACACGGTTTTGAATTTCTGTACTTTAACAACTAAGTCCAGGGAGATTTCTTCCAGATATTGGATCATTGCAGGCTTCAAAACCCAATCTGTGGTCGTCATAATATGGCGGACACCGAGCCCTTCATTCATCCCGGAGAGAAAGAGGTGAGAGAGAGAAATTATCTTTCCTCTCCTGGGCGGGCACGGAGCCGAGGCTTAGTTCTCAGGCTGGAGACATTCTGCGAGGAGTCGCCCATGCCGAAAAGGTTTTGCTGGGTCTGGATTCACGCTCGTGCAGCTGCAGAGAGGCCGCACATGCGTGTGGCCCCTGGGATCACATCTCAGCAGTGAGCAACTAAAAATATTTTTAAGGTCATAGGTTGGGCTGATCCAAAAACTCATCCAGGGTTCAAATTATTTCTCATTTTCGGCAAGGTTAACTTGTGTCCTTAGATTTGTCTCTTTATATTCTCAAGAAAATTATAATGACTCGGGTAAGTTATTCTCACAATATTTAAAGAAGCCATCAATCACCCCCCCAAAACTTTGTGTCATTTCTTAAGAATAAAGGGAGGTTTCTAGTATGTTGTTCAAAACTCAGTGGCCAGAATTCTACATGCCCAGTGCCATCCAACTAAAGAAATAAATTGTTGCTATTAATTTATACTTATCAAGATTTACACCTAGATACATGAGAAGAGGCTGACCTCTGACACTGAAAAAAATAAGTGAACATTTCTATTGTCAAGAAAAAGGCAAGAGAGTGGCTTTGGGGAGGTGACAGTGTCTGTGATACAGATACTAAGATTGGAGATAAGAGCAAAAGCCAAAGAGTCAAAACCTATTACAGATCACACATCCTGGAAAATGGGGAAAATAGATTATTATTGAGAGAAATAGGAAAAGAACAAAGAAATGTCAGACTTGATGGAAAGATGATAGCTTTGGTTTGGCATAAGTTGGTGAAAGAGATGGGATTTTCAAAAGGAATTGCCAGCACATAGTTACAAAAATTTGAAGCACACAAAATAGTCAGAGTACAGATTGAGTCGTGGAAATTTCGTCATGGATACAGTTGTCAGTGCCATGAAAGTGACTAAGACTTCTGAGAGACACTAGAAATTAACAAAGGACTGAACAGTAAGAAATTTTTCCTAATTAAAAATAACTGATAGAGCTAAATGAGAATCTAAATGTGCAAACAGAGTAGATATTTAATAGTATTAATTTCCAAAACTTTACACCATTGCCCTGAACAGGGGGATATTAATTTGAACGCTGAGCTTTCTCTCTCTTTTTAAAATAAAATAGATATATTTTAGTTGCAATAGTTTCATGTTCTATTAAGTATTGAAATGTGAGTACCATTACAATTCAATTGTCCTTCTGTTTTGAGGATATTCCCGTTTATGATTTTTTAATAAACATGCTCCCTTAGTCTTTATTTTTTTATATAAGAATCTTTATTTATTTATTTATTTATTTATTTATTTTTATTTTATTCTTTAATTAGTGAATCACCATGAGGGTACAGATACAGATTCACACATGTTAGAACTTTTTTTTCCCTCATACAATGTTCACAAACACATCCCTCCACCAGTGCCCGTTTAGTCCCTTTAGCCTTTAATCTCAGCATTTTACCTCAGAATCTGAGTCGTGGAGCAAGAGAGCAAGAAAATAAATATATTTTTAGCAAGACAACTGGCTCACACACATTGTTAAATGTAGAGAGAAACTTCTGGCAATGCTCTTGGTAGCACTGCACTGTAGCACTGTCGTCCCATTGTTCATCAATTTGCTTGAGTGGGCACCAGTAACGTTTCCATTGTGAGACTTCTTGTTACTACTTTTGCCATATCAAATATGCCATGGGTAGCTTGCCAGACTCTGCATGGGCAGGATTCTTTAGCTAGTTTGCTAGGCTCTCCAAGAGAGATGGAGGAATTGAACCCAGGGTGGTCGCATGCAAGGCAAATGCCCTACCTGCTGTGCTATCGCTCCAGTCCGTATGCTCTTGGTATGTCATAATATAAGCTTGACATACTGAGTTCATACATATATCCCTCTCACTTAATTCAAAGATGATACCCATGTATTTCCTCATCAAAGCTTAATCACAATTCTGGGTTCTGAAAGGAGGAAATTATTTTTAAAGAAAATTTAAAAAATAGTGAATAAAATTACCTTTCTAGCCCATGAAGTATTATAGACCAGAAATAATAGAAAAAGTAGATGATCATTTGTGTGCTCTTTTTATCAGAAATGTCACTGTCACTGTCATACAGTTGTTCGTCGATTTACTTGAGCAAGCACCAGTAACGTCTCTATGCCTCCCAGCCCTAAGATTTTAGCAGTCTCTCCTTACTTGTCTTTCTCAACAATTAGAAGCTCTTTCAGGCTTATGGGAATGAGATCTATCATTACTATTTTTGGCATATTGAATATGTCACGGGGAGCTTGGCAGGCTTTGCCCGCGCAGGTGGGACACTCTCAGGAGCTTGCCAGGCTCTCCCAGAGGTAAATGCACAAAGATAAAAATATGTCATATTCATTGGGAGTCGAAAGCAGACATGGGCTCAGGAGTCAATTCTCTATTTAATACTGAGCAATCATGAAGGAGTCCTTCCTGATTAGTGCTTGAAAATTTTTGGCCAGAATGATTATCTTTCTGGTTTGCATTCCTAATCGCTATGCATGGGCCGCAGAAGTTGTAAGTGACTTTAGGATATAATCTAGATTTGGATCCAATAATTTATCTCATTGATTCAAGGAATGACACAGAATCAAAAATATCTAAAATCTGAACTAAGTTGAGTGGCAATCAAGTAAGCAGATTAAGAAGCTTTAATCGAAATGACAAGAAATTGATTTGCATTTTCTGCCAAGATATCATCCAAGAGAATAACAGATAATTGGTAGCTTGACTGCAAAGCAGCTATCATCCTGTTTCTCTTCTCACTGCATATCCATGATGTGCCTATTAAGAAGTAGATGCTATGATTCTATTTCCTTTGGGAAATAGTCTTTATTTTCTTTGGGATGGAGGGACTTCCTGACCCAGTAACTGATAAAAAAAAATTATTTTGAAATTTCTGAGACAAATTTATTAGAAACATTATATTTTCCATATACTACACAAGTCCAAAACACATGGAGGGGCAAAATGTGTGCTTCCTATCTGTCAATATAATCTGAATGGTCATCCATGAACAAAACGAAAAGTGCACATTGTAAATGACTCACATTCCATCCAAGCATTTAGATGATTTTAGTCTTTTTGTTGTTGTTGTTCAGGGCATTTAGTATTTTTATCATGAAGGAAAGGCTGGAGTAGCTTTTGTAACTGGGTAGCAGTTTTGGGACTTCTGGAAGTACAGGGAGGTGTGGGGAGGTAGCCCATCTCAATCCAGAGAAAGTCTGGAGGTTTTAGTCACAAAATCTTCAAACCTGAATTTTCAGCAGATTATATCTCTGTGAGGTTCATCTCTAAACAGTAGCTCAACTTGGGGCATGTGTAAAAACACAATAAAGAAAGAGAGGGAGAGGAGGCACCACACCGCACTGGGAACAGAGCAGTGGTGCTCTATTTCTCCCACCGCCCGCGTTCAGTAGTCTCCAGCGGCTTCCCCCACCCCGGGGAGATTGATGGCAATGACGAGGCAGGCGAAAGAAGGAATGGAGCCAGGCTGGTTGGTCTCAGTTGCAGTTTATTCCACTCCCATCTCCATTCTCCTCTGAGTCTCCTCCTGTTTTTTCCTCCCCCATGCTACTTCATTCTCTTTCTCCTCTGAATCTGGATGTGGATCTAGCTTCTCCAGATCTGGCACTGGGACTGGCCCCCAGCCCACTCTCACAGCCTAGTTAAATCCCCAAGCATGAGGGGTTGGGGCTTACACATAGGTGTGGTCACAATCAATAGGAGTAAAGTTCTTTCCCTCAGGGGATTCCTCTTCTAGGACAGATTCTCTTTCAGCAGCACACCCACCCAAGAGCGGAATCCCATGGGTGTGTTTCTCCTCTCCTTGTCCAACTAACATATAAGCATTCATAATATTAACCATTTTGTATGGACATAGCAAGAGATGCATTAAGCTTATAGAATTGCTTTCATGGGGTCACCTCAATCTCAGACTACAGTGCTCAGGCCAGATTAGTCTTTCCTATCCCTAGCAGGGTCCTAGTCTCATCATTGCTTTTGGATCATGACATGACATGTCCATGACCAACCTCTTAACATATAGTTAAGCATTAGGCACTTTGGCCATGCCGATCTCGATGCCAGGGTAGCACATAACTCACCGCTTGCCCTGGGTCCGTCCCGTCCCTTGTCGGGACCCTGCTTTTGGTGGTGCTAGGAAGTAAGGGCAGCTGAGGCTTAAGTCGAGAAAGCAGATGCCTGGGAGTGAATAATATTCTAAACCAATTAAATCCCATGTTACCAAAGCATATTAACAACTGTCTTTCTTTGTCCATACAAAAAGGACATTGTTTTAAATTAAACTATTCAAAAGACACGAGGAGAGGAGCAAGGCAATATTAACTTACAATACAAGTTCATTGTCCTAGAAAGGTCTGACCTTACAAATTAACAGAGTCTGATTAGGGGAAAAGCTGATTAACTAGTTGGGGAAGGGAGCAAAGGAATGGGAGTGACTTGGGAGCACCTTGATGGGCGTGACCCGATATACCTAAACTCCTAGTGGCAAGGGGAGCAGAACATACCAATGTAGTCTAGAATTGTTTAGAGATTATTACTAGATAAGCCCAAACTCTGTGTCAAGAGAGAAAGGACAAACCAACGATATCCTACAGGGGCACGACAGCAAGTTTGGATTGTGCAAGCAAGTGGCTGCCAGGGGCTCTTTTAAGCAAGCACCCCGCTAACCTGAACCCCTCCAATTTAGCCTCATCTGTTCAGCTGATCTGAGACTAACTGTGATTTTTCATTTCTTTCGGGATTCATTTATGGGTCTTTGAAGCACGACTTGTAGAAGAGCTTAAATGGTGGTGCTGGAATTGGTTTGTAGGGCTGACTGCCAGCGTTTCCAGGAGTATAGAGAAGTGGGGATAGGTAAACCATCCCAACTACTAGAAAGCCTGGAGGTTTCAGTCACAAAATCATCATCATCATCATCATCATCATCATCATCATCATCATCATCATCATCATCACTATCATCATCATCATCATCATCATCATCACCATCATCATCATCATCACCATCATCATCATCATCATCATCATCATCACCATCATCATCATCATCCCGTTGATCGTTGAATTTTTCAAGTGGTCTCAGTAACATCTCCATTTGTCGTAGCCCTGAGATTTTAGAAGCCTCTCTTTACTCATCCTTTCCAATGGTGCTGCATTGGAGGCTCTTTCAGGGTCAGGGAATGAGATCCATCATAGTTACTGTATTTGGCATATGAATATGCCACTGGGAGCTTGCCAGGCTGTCCCCCATGTGTGCAGTAAACTCTTAGTAGGTTGCCCAGTTCTCCAAGAGGGAGAACTAGGCTATCAGATGTCTCTTCCCAGAGCTTGGTTTTATAGTCTCTGGATGTTGGCCGTTGGTGGGGTTACATGGCACCGGGGGAGGTCCCTGGGTGTGACCGCCTAGCTACTGGAAAATGGGGAATCTGGGCAGAAGAGGCCAAGTCCCGATCTGAGCAGGCCTGGAGGTGTCAGCCCTGGGTCTCACACACCTGGGTTCCTCTGCCGGTTCCTTCATATGTGAGGCTCGTCCAGATGTGTGGAGAGGGGCCTTGAGCATGACTGTGGCTAGGCTCCGGAGGTCTTCAGCCATGGGAGCTCTGCTCTGGGTGAGGAGGGAAACTGAAATTCACCCCTTCCGAGGGGCCCCAGGAAAGATAGTCAGTCATGGGGCAAGAGACTCTCAGCCCACAAAACCCCAGACTCAAATTTTCAACAGGTTAGTATCTCAATCTGTCTTGAGATAGTAGCCTCTGTCTGGGGACATGGCGGTGATTTTGGATTGTGAGGACAAGTAGCTGCCAGGGGCTCTGGCCCCCTCTGACTTACCCTTATCTATTCAGCTTTGCTCTTGTCTGATATTAACTGCAGCTTTTGATCTCTTTTGAGATTTATTTATGGGTCTCTAAAGTAAGCCAATAAATAAGCTTGTATAGCTGAACCAGAGGTGGTTTGTAGGTGTCGCTCCCACATAACTAATTTTTGACTATTTAATTTCTCCCATAACTTGGTCCCAGATTGTTTGGTTCGGGCCAGAGGCACAGTGGTAATTTGGGAGTATCAGCAAGCCTGAAGGCACACTCAGGCTGCTGATGCACTCGCCCCGCAGGTACAAGTCAACCTGCTAGCGGCACTGCATCCCCATAGTTTCAGTCTATACCTAATGCAATTGTGAAATGGATTTTAATATAAAAACTTCCAGTTGATCCCAGTCTTACCCATAGTAATGTGAAAGATAATTACTAATTTCTTTCTTAAGTAACCAGGTTTTAGAATGGTTTATAATGCATCAAAAAATAACTAGGGCAGATCAGGGGAGTCTAGAAATATTCCAATAAATGACTACAAAACTCAAGTAAATCTTGGGGGTATCATTCTAGAATAAAGATCTTTGGTGATATAAAAGAGCAAATGAACTACTTTCCTAAATATGTGTTGGAATAGAGAAAAATTAGGAAATAGGTTTTAAAGAGAGCAAACACATTTTTAAGCAGAAGACACTACAAAAAACAATTTTTATTTTAATTTAATTATTTTAATTTTAAAATATATGAGAATTGGATAAGCAATGTGGATTGTACTGAGTTGATCTTTACTTGGCTTGGTACTCAGTACAATTTTTTAGAAGCAAGACTATAATAAATAGAAGTTTATAAGGAACAATACAGACAAATAAGTGAATTACATGCTATATGTGTGTGTATGTATTCTAACTGCATAAGAGTTTTGCACTACTTTTTAAAATAGTTATTTTTACACAAACACACCCGTTTGTTTGCTAATGTCTATGGTTTTGTTATTAAAAGAGTTGTGGTAAATATTGTATGCACTCCAAAGCCTAAAACCGAAGAATTTCTCTGGAACTTTATTATTTTTTAAATTATTTTTTAAATTGAATTACCATAAGATGCACAGTTATAAAGTTGTTCCTGTTTAAAAATGCATTGCTCTCTATATAAAGTGAAAACTGAAACTTTTACTCCTACATAGATTATAAATAATTTGCAATTATTTGTTCAGAGTAAATTTCTAGATGTAGAATTGCTTAATTACCTTGTTATGCAACTTTAGATATTTTCATGTTTTTAATTTTTCTCTAAGAAATCACTGCATCATTTAATATGCAGTCATATCAAAATGAGGTAGATAAGTAACTAGATCCTTGTCAACATCATAAAATTGAAACTTTGAATCTTTATATGAAAAAAGAACACCTACTTTGCACAATATATGTTTGTATTATGATCATTGGTCATTTTTACATCCTATAGGCAAAATTATAGGGTCAATAGAAAACATACTGTTTTAAAATTCATTTTTATATATCCCCAAATTAGTTTCCAGTAATACTGTACCAATTTACACTTCTTAGATGAAATTGGCAAATATATCTGTCAAACAAGTTGGCATTTATTTAATTCAATGAGGTCAATTAAGTTGTTCATATGTTTTAAAAGCGCTTTTTGTACAGTGTATGTTCTAACTCATTATTTTCCTTTTCAGTGAAGCAAAAGTTTTATTTAAAAAATATGCTTAGAAGAATGTTTGGAAAGAGGGAGGAAGAGAGCAAGTGAGAGAAAGATACACAGAGAAACAGAGAGATACAGAGAGAGAGACAGAGAGAGGGGCCAATGAGGGAGGGAGAGAGAGAGAGAGAGAGAGAGAGAGAGAGAGAGAGAGAGAGAGAGAGAGAGAGGAAGAAGAGAGGGTTCTCCAGAGGAAAACAATGGGTTTATTTTTAGAATGTTTTAGAATGGTTTTTCGGAGGTTAGAAGATTATGTTGTAGGCAGATTGATACCAGGATTCTGGTCATTAAGTAGCCTAAGGGCATGTGGAATATTCTTTTGACATGCAAATCCTGAGCTCTTTGCAGCTCTGAAACCAACACAGCATCCTGGGAAGGATGGACCCTCAGCAAAGGTAAAACTACCAGCTACAGAGACTCTAAAGGTCATAAGAATGTGAAAGGACCGTTAAGTGTCCAGGGCTTTTCCTGTGATAAAACCCAGTTTAATTGGTTTGTGTGCAGAGACCTCCTGGCCAAGACAATTTTGAGAAATTGGATATAAACTTCTCCCAAAAGTCATTCACTGCTTTTCCCACTTTTTCCACTCTATGGAGAAGCCCATATTCTTTCCTGAGCACAGATTTCTCTTTTTATCTCTTCTCATGCATCTCCAAGTAAATCTCTCTAAATAAAAACTACTTTACTCCACTATTTTTGCCTCCTCCTGAAATTCTCTTCTGTGATAAAAGGCAGTGGACATGGAATGCCAGTGGCGAGGTTAGGACTGACTTTCCTTTTCCTGCAAAGAGCAATTCTCCACTCCAGCTGATGTAGGGAGGGGTATTAGGGAAGCTCTGCCTCCCCCAATCCCCATATCATGGTAATGAAATTTCTGGAAAGTAATAAAGCCACCAGTCCAAGTCTGACTCATCTTGTGGATACAGAAAGCAAGATCTGATAAAACCTTATCAAGCAGCAGATCCTGAGGAGACCCTCAGGATCTGGACCCCTCCCTACAGAAAGAGCTTGAAGGAAATTACTTGAGAAACTTCAAATCCTTCTGTTAATCCAATTTAAACTTCAGCTAGGGGCTGGAGTGATAGCACAGCAGGTAGGGCGTTTGCCTTGCACGCGGCCAACCCGGGTTCGATTCCCAGGATTCCATGGTCCCCTGAACACGGCCAGGGGTAATTCCTGAGTGCAGAACCAGGAGTGACCCCTGAGCATCGCTGGGTGTGACCCCAAAAGCAAAATAAATGAATAAATTTAAAAAATAAATAAATAAACTTCAGCTAGCCCAGACCAGATAAGGCTGGACCCATCCTCCAAGAGGAGATCCATCCAGAGCAAAGATCAAGAAAAAGAGTTTCTGAGAATACCACTCCCAACTCTACCCTTACCAACAAACCTAACAGACTCTTATCTAGCTAGAAAGCCCTATGCTGGGACAGTAGGAAAAACCCTATAAAAGTCACCTTCAACCAAGGAATGGTTTGCATGTGCTCACAAGCTCATGTGTACTTGTGCCCATGTGGCTGAGCAAATGTGTTGCCTGAGCACGTATGGCACCTGCATCTCCCCTCTTGAGATGTGTGCTTTCATGCTTTCATATCTAATGCTGGTGTTGTGAGGTGGGGGGGGGTGCGGGGGGGGTTCTCTCTGTCCTAGGAGAAGCCTACACTCTCTCTTGAGTGTGTTACTCTCCACTCTCTCTCTCCTCCCCTTAAAATCTGTTTTACTTTACTGCTTGTCTTCTCCTGAAATTCTTTTCTGTGAGGCAAGACAAGAACCTGATGACCTTGCGTAAAATCTTGATCTGACTTTCCTTTCCTGCAAAGAGCAATTCCTCATCCCAACCTGAGTCCATGGCTCCCAGAAGACTTAGTGGCATCATGTGTGGCTTAACGGCCACCTGTGGGGCTGCTGGGTTTGGGTCCGTGCCAACAGAGGCTCATCACAGACTGTATAATCTCTGAGTGGTCAGGGGATCCCCGGTGGCTCTCTTGGGTGGTCTCGGGCCACTCGCCCAGCTGGGGTGGCCTGAGTCATGGGGCAGACGGAGGAGGAAACGAGGGCCAAGCTGGTTGCTTGATCAGTTTGTTTATTCCATTCTCCCCGCACATTTGTTCCAGTCTCTCTGAGCCCCCCATTCTAGCCTCACACTGTCCCTCATTCTCATCTCCTCCTGTCTCTCCCGCTCATCTTTCAATTGATGTGAAGACAGGGATGGTAAGTTTGAAATTGCACTAAATTTTCTACTAAGGTACTTCTCACTAAACTTTATTTTTAGCTTATTATAAAGTTAACAAGTTTATATTTATGAGAGTTTCTAAATACCTTTTATTTTTAAAATTGCTATTGATGAAATGCTATTTTATTGTGATTTTCTCATTATATTGATCTCTTATATCCCATTTTAGTATATTTTAAATAACATTTATTACAAAAATAGTTAAATAGAAATTTTGCCTTAGTAGAAGAACAATGGTGAACTTTCTGTAGTATAAAATATAAATACATAAAGCTTTATCCATTCATCTGGCATTAGACACTTGGGTTGATCCTGGCTATTAATATTTTGTGTTTCGGTTGTACATGTGAAGGTATGGAATGACTAGGTTATACCAAAGTTCTAATTTTATTGCTAGTTTGTTTCTTTTTGAGAAATCTCTATACTGTTTTACGTCTGACCCAGATGAAATATCCAGCAGCAGTAAATGCAGGTTCCTTTTTGACTATATCTCTGCTGGTCCACTTCAATCCAGATATAACTATCTATTTTTAATAAATAAAGATATATAAAGATATAAAAATATAAATATAAAATATATCTTTATGTCTATATAAAGATAAATAAAGATATAACTATATATCTTTAATAACACCAGTTATTAAAAAAATTGAGAGTGGGCTTGCAGTGTACAGGGATTAAGTCACTTAACTTGTATATGCTTCTCTCTGGGTGTTTCCCTGGCACTGCATAGGATTCTGTGAGCATCCCAGGAAGGATCCCTGAACACAGTCAGGAGTAAACCCTAACTGATTGCCATGAGGTCAATAAAAAAATAATAATAATAATAATAATAAATAATGACTGTAGCACTGAAGCACTGTCATCCCGTTGTTCATTGATTTGCTCGTACGGGCACCTGTTATGTCTCCATTGTGAGACTTGTTGTTACTGTTTTTGGCATATCAAATACACCACGGGCAGCTTGCCAGGCTCTGCCGTGGGGGTGCGATACTCTCGGTAGCTTGCTGGGCTCTCCAAGAGGGACAGAGGAATCCGGTTGGCCATGTGCAAGGCAAATGTCCTACCTGCTGTGCTATTGCTCCAGTCCAATAATAAATAAATAATTAAATAAACAAATAAATGAATAAATGTGGAGAAATGAACAGATACTTCCAAGAAGAAGATATACAGACAGTCAACAGGCATGTGTAGATGTGTCCATTGTCCCTAATGACCAGGAATTTGACCAGCAAATCAAATGAAAATGAGGTGGCCTTTCACATAGTAAGAATATCATTCATCATAAGTTGGAAATTAGCACTCTGGACAAGAACTGAGTGCTGAAAGGACATGCACAGTACCCTTCCAGTAACAATATTGCAAACCACACATGGTGCCTAAAAGGAAATAAAAACAAGAACAAAAAAGAGTGACAAGAAACGTGTCTGCCACAGAGACGTGGAGGGGGGTGGGCTGGAGGGAAATGGGGCCATTGGTGATGGGAAATGTATACTTATGAATGTATATATACTTTTATTTATGCTCTATATTCCCTATTGCTTTTTCCATACTTCGAGCATAGACATCTTTTACTCAATAATCACAGGAAATGGTCCCATCTGGACTGCAGTCTCGTGCAGTCAGCTTCAGTGGAACCCAGAGGAAAGTTGGTTCTCAGCCAATCTATGTACTACTGCTAGTGGAAGTAGGAGAGCAATAATACGGCTCTTGGTAGGCTCTCTACGATGAGATCATAAACTAGGTGATGATCATCAATTTAAGATTAGTGCTCATCTTAATTCATGTAATTTTTCTTAAGATGAGGGGTTCAGTATGATGATGGCAAGATGCAGAACAACTTCTGCATAAATCTTAAGCTAACACGAATTAAAATTAGACTTTACAATAGACATACATAACAAAATAATTTTCTATGCAGATGGAAATGTGAAGTCCTGTGTTAATCTAGCAAGGACTTACTAACTTTGTTGGTGTCTTGATACCTTCTCTCTCCCTCCCAGGCATGGGGGTGGTGGGCATTTTGGGGTGAGTGGGACCCATAACCAGCTATGCCCAGGGTTTGTGCTCAGGACTATCCCCTGACTGTGCTTGGGGGATTATACAGCTGGGAATCAAACCAGGATTGACCTTTCACAAGAAAAATGCCTTATCTCTTATAATATATGGCCTGTGACAGTCATTTCTTATGTGAACTTTCGAATTCTATGATAATCTCTAGATGTAAACACAGTTTTTCCCAGAATGGCAGAATTTTCTGACTATCCACCATCATTTATAAACTTTATTAGATTCAGTCCTTGAACATTGAGAAAGCTCATTACAGAAAAGTGGAACATAACTCCTTTCCCAATTTGAAGCCCAAACTAATGTCATACTTTGAATTAAGTCAGAAAACTAAAGTTCTCTGTTTTGGAAATGTTTGTGTGAAAACTTTCCCCATAGAAATCTGGGCCTAAAAATTCAAGCTGCTATTTCCTATATATACCCTAAAATAGGCCATCATAACTTTGTCTTCATTTACTAACTCACTTTTTCAGTCAGCCTGTGTTCTCATCCCCTCAAACTTACCCCAGATTCAGATTCCAAGTAAGCTTGCCTTTCAGGTTACTGCATTCTCTGGAATTGCCTCCCCACAGCAGGAATCATTTTTTAAAATAAGCTCATAAACCCGGTAGTAAAGCTGGATACATAAAATTATCTTACTTTAATTCAGTATCTGCCCCTCCCTCTGTTATGGGACTATTCTTTTGTTACTGTAATTAGCACTGTCTCACAGTTGTCCTGTTGTTCATCGATTTGCTCGAGCGGGCACCAGTAATGTCTCTATTGTGAGACTTGTTACTGTTTTTGGCATATCGAATACACCACGGGTAGCTTGCCAGGCTCTGCCGTGTGGACAGGACAAAACAAAAACAAACTGAAAATATATTTGATAGATGGCATTAAGAGTTTCCTTTGCTGTGAACTGGGGTGTGAGAGGAGATCATATGGATGCAAATGCTCAGTTAGAAGTGGTTCTTCTTGGGCAGAAAGGGAAGAAAGGCGGAGAGTAAACCAGGCACGGGGATCACCTGAGTCCCCTATTCCAACAGGCTGGAATGAAATAATGGGATAACATTTCATTCTTTTTTTTTAATTAATAGTTTATTTTTAATTAGTGAGTCAACGTGAGGGTACAGTTACAGATTTATACATTTTTGTGCTCATGTTTCTCCCTTACAAAGTTTGATAACCCATTCCTTCACCAGTGCCCATTCTCCACCACCAGTAAACCCAACATCCCTCCCCCCCCAGTCCTGTCTCCCCCCACCCCACACTGCCACTATGGCAGGGTATTCCCTTTTGTTCTCTCTCTCTGATTAGGTGTTGTGGTTTGCAATAAAGGTGTTGAGTGGCCATTGTGTTCAGTCTCTAGTCTATATTCGGCCCACATCATCTTTCCCCCACATGACCTCCAATCACATTTTACTTGGTGTTCCCTTCTAAGAGTTGCCCAGAATGAGAGACCAGCCTCCAAGCCATGGAGACAACCTCCTGGTACTTATTTCTACTATTCTTGGGTGTTAGTCTTATAGTCTATTATTCTATATTCCACAGATGAGTGCAATCTTTCTATGTCTGTCTCTCTCTTTCTGACTCATTTCACTTAGCATAATACTTTCCATGCTGATCCACTTATATGCAAACGTCATGACCTCATTCTTTCTAACAGCTGCATAGTATTCCATTGTATAGATGTACCAGCGTTTCTTCAACCTGTTCTAGGGCACTCGGGTTTTTTCCAGATTCTGGCTATTGTAAACAGTGCTGCAATGAACATATAAGTGCAGATGTCATTTTGACTATACTTTTTGGCTTTTCTGGGATATATTCCCAGCAGTGGTATTGCTGGGTCAAATGGGAGCTCAACCTCTAGTTTTTTGAGAATCGTTCATATTGTTTTCCAAAAAGGCTGAACTAGGCGACATTCCCACCAGCAGTGTAGAAGGGTCCCTTTCTCCCCACATCCTCTCCAACAGCGGTTGTTTTTGTTCTTTTGGATGTGTGCTAGCCTCTGTGGTGTGAGGTGGTATCTCGTGGTTGTTTTGATCTGCATCTCTCTGATGATTAGTGATGTAGAACACTTTTTCATGTGCCGTTTGGCCATTCGTATCTCTTCCTAGGGAAAGTTTCTGTTCATTTCTTCGCCCATTTTTTGATGGGGTTGGATGTTTTCTTCTTGTAGAGTTCAACCAGTGCTTTATATAACATTGATATCAACCCCTTATCTGATGGGTATTGTGTAAATATCCTTTCCCATTCTGTAGATAGTCTTTGTATTCTGGTCGCTGTATCTTTTGCGGTGCAGAAGCTTTTTAGTTTAATGTAGTCCCATTTGTTGATCTCTGTTTTTACTAGATTTCTTAGTTCCGTGTCATCTTTGAAGATGCCTTTATCTTCAATATCGTAGAGGGTTTTGCCTACCTTGTCTTCAATGTACCTTATGGTTTGTGGTCTGATGTTGAGGTCTTTAATCCATTTTGATCTGACTTTTGTGCATGGTATCAGGTCGAGTTCTAAGCCCATTTTGTTGCATGTGGTTGTCCAGTTGTGCCAGCAACATTTGTTAAAGAGACTTTCCTTGCTCCACTTCACATCTCTTGCACCTTTATCAAAAATTAGATGATCATACATTTGAGGTTGTGTGTGGGGATATTCCACCCTGTTCCATTGGTCTGTAGTTCTGCTTTTGTTCCAGTACCATGCTGTTTTAATTGTTACCACTTTGTAGTAGAGTTTAAGGTTGGGGAGGGTGATGCCTCCCATCATCTTTTTCCCAAGAATTGTTTTAGCTATCCGTGGGCGTTTATTGTTCCATATAAATTTCAGGATTGCTTGCTCCGTTTCTTTGAAGAATGCCATGGGTATCCCTATAGGGATCGCGTTAAATCTGTATAATGCTTTGGGGAGTATTGCCATTTTGACAATGTTTATTCTCCCTATCCATGAGCAGGGGATAGGTTTCCATTTCCTCATGTCCTCTTTTATTTCATGGAGTAGCGTTTTATAGTTTTCTTTGTAGAGGTCCTTTACTTCTTTAGTTAAGTCGATTCCAAGGTATTTGATTTTCTGGGGCACAATTGTGAATGGGATTGCTTTTTTCATGTCCCTTTCCTCTGTCTCATTGTTTGCATATAGGAAGGCCATGGATTTTTGGGTATTGATTTTATAGCCTGCGACTTTACTGTATAGGTCAATTGTTTCTAAGAGTTTCTTACTAGAGCTTTTAGGTTTCTCTAGGTATTGTATCATATCATCTGCCAATAGTGAGAGCTTGATTTCTTCCATTCCAATCTGAATCCCCTTAATATCTTTTTTCTTGCCTGATGGCTATTGCTAATACTTCCAGTACTATATTAAAGAGAAGTGGTGAGAGTGGACATCCTTGTCTTGTCCCCGATCTTAGAGGAAAAGCCCTTAGTTTTTCTCCATTGATGATAATGCTTGCCCTAGGTTCATGGTAGATGGCTTTGACTATCTTGAGAAAAGTTCCTCCAAATACCACTGCTGGGAATATATCCCAGAAAAGCCAAAAAAGTATAGTCAAAATGACATCTGCACTTATATGTTCATCGCAGCACTGTTTACAATAGCCAGAATCTGGAAAAAACCCGAGTGCCCTAGAACAGATGACTGGTTGAAGAAACTCTGGTACATCTATACAATGGAATACTATGCAGCTGTTAGAAAGAATGAGGTCATGACGTTTGCATATAAGTGGATCAGCATGGAAAGTATTATGCTAAGTGAAATGAGTCAGAAAGAGAGAGACAGACATAGAAAGATTGCACTCATCTGTGGACTATAGAATAACAGACTATAAGACTAACACCCAAGAATAATAGAAATAAGTACCAGGAGGTTGTCTCCATGGCTTGGAGGCTGGTCTCTCATTCTGGGCAACTCTTAGAAGGGAACACCAAGTAAAATGTGATTGGAGGTCATGTGGGGGAAAGATGATGCGGGCCCAATATAGACTAGAGACTTAACACAACGGCCACTCAACACCTTTATTGCAAACCACAACACCTAATCAGAAAGAGAGAACAAAAGGGAATACCCTGCCATAGTGGCAGTGTGCGGTGGGGGGAGACAGGACTGGGGGGGGAGGGATGTTGGGTTTACTGGTGGTGGAGAATGGGCACTGGTGAAGGAATGGGTTATCAAACTTTGTAAGGGAGAAACATGAGCACAAAAATGTATAAATCTGTAACTGTACCCTCACGTTGACTCACTAATTAAAAATAAACTATTAAATTAAAAAAAAAAGAAAAGTTCTTCCAAAACCCATTTTGGTGAGAGTTTTTATCATGAATGGGTGTTGGATCTTGTAGAATGCTTTCTCTGCATCTATTGATATGATCATATGGTTTTTATCTTTACTTTTGTTGATGTGATGGATTATGTTGATTGATTTCCGAATGATAAACCATCCTTGCATCTCCGGGATGAATCCCACTTGGTCATGGTGTATGATCTTTTTGATGAGTTGTTGGATTCTATTTGCTAGTATTTTGTTGAGGATCTTCGCATCGGGATAACACTTCATTCTAACTGCTGCCGGCACATGGACTGAAACACCTTCTTCCTGAAAGCTCTGGTTAGAAATGACTTGCTCACGCTTACAACGGAAAAGCAAAGGTTTGATACATGAAAACCACGGGTGGTGGTAGGAGCAGTCAAAGTAGTTTCTTACCAGACAACTAAGAGAAACAGGAAAATGAGAGCAAGTCTCGGCTTGGTTGCAGACATTTCTGCCAAGAATTTATGTGGCATGTTCCTTTCAGACAAAACGTTCCGTGGCTTAAACATACATCTGAGGTAGGAATGAATCACTCAGCACTTGGTTGTAACTGGATGAGCCCAATGTCCTGCTCATTCTCTGGGGCAGTTTGTAAATTATCATTGTGTCACTGTCATCCCGTTGATTGTCGATCTGCTCAAGCAGGCCCAGTAATGTCTCCATTCATCCTAGCCTGAGATTTTAGCAGCCTCTCTTTACTCGTCCTTGCCAACAGTGTGGCATTAGAGGCTCTTCAGGGTCAGGGGAATGAGACCCATTATTGTTACTGTTTTGGCATATGAATACACCACGGGGAGCTTGCCAGGCTCTGCCATGCAGGCAGGAAATTCTCTCTCTCTGTAGCTTGCCAGTTTCTCCAAGAGGGAGCTTGGTTTTATAGCCTGGATGTTAGCTGTTGGTGGGATTACAGAGCGCCGGGTGCAGTTTCTGGGTGTGACTGCCTAGCTACTGGAAAATGGGGGATCTGTGTGGAAGAGGCCCAGTCCTGATCTGAGCAGGCTTGGAGATCTCAGCCCTGAGTCCCGCACACCTGGGCTCCTCTGCGGGTTTCTTCATGCAAAAGGCTCGCCAAGCTGGGTTCCAGAGCTCTTCAGAGGTGGGGAGAGAAACAGTTTCCCTCCACTGTAAATTATATGTCCTAAAATGTTATAGAAAAAGTCTATACTTTCTGGGGGCTGGAGTGATAGCACAGCAGGTAGGGCGTTTGCCTTGCACACGACCGATCTGGGTTCGACTCCCAGCATCCCATATGGTCCCGTGAGCACTGCCAGGGATAATTCCTGAGTGCAGAGCCAGGAGTGACCCCTGTGCATCACCGGGTATAACCCAAAAAGCAAAAAAAAAAAAAAGTCTATACTCATTGTCTATACTTTACAATGAAAGTATAATCGAATTTAATAACAATCTATTGTTATTAAACTCAATCTCAATTGTACTTGAACGTTCTCTCTTTCTCACTGCTTACTATTGTACTATTGCTAAGATTCAAGAGATTTGAAATGAGTAGAAATTATGACCTGGATGTGACCCATATCCATCTAAAAATTTGCTGAGCAACTACTATGTGTAAGAATATATGAGCAACTAGAATCCTGCAGTATTCCTCGAATATGAAACACTGGGAAAAGAAAAGGAATTTCATGGAAATAAAAATCAGAAATAGTCTTATGAGTTATTTTAGTGTGCATAAACTATCCTTTTAGCAAAGAGGAAATCCCCAAATCACTTGAAGAAGGAGTAAGAGGATAGTATTTTGGGTTTTGGAGAGATAGTACAGAGAGTAGGGCATTTACCTTGCATGCAGCTGACCTAGGTTAGATCCCCAGCATCCCATCTCAGACCCTGAGCACTGCCAGGAATGATTCCTGAATACAGAGCCAGGAGTTAAACCTGAGCACTGTCAGGTATGCTCCCCAACACCCACCCCCTGCACCCCCCAAAAAGGATAGTATTTTTATTATGAAGTGCTGGAGAGATACTACAGCAGATAGGGCACCTGCCTTGAATCCGGGCAATCTGGGATCAATCCTCAGTATTTCGAATGGACTCTAACCACACCAGGAGTATCACAGAGCCAGAAATATGCCCTGAACACTGATCGGTGTATCTGCTAAATAAATAAATAGATAAATACATAAAATGTTTATCATAAAATGGCAACTTTATCTTCCATAAAAATGATGGATTAAAAGGATACAAGATGGGTGGGAGAAACAAGGATACAGAACTGTTAGTAGTCTAGTGTATAATATGATAATACAGTTAGAGTGAGAATGGCTATAATACAGTTAGAGTGAAAAAAGATATACAGGCCAGAGACTGTTAAGTAGTAGAGTTTGTGGAAATTACTGATAAACTGGATTATTCTTAATCAGAAAAATTGAAGACCTCAGACCTACATCTGAGATTCTCTAGGGTTATTTCATGATCCCAAACAGGAAGTACCGAAAGGAAAGTTGGGGAAGGAAATGATGAGTTCAGAGCAAACTAAGCTCATTTTCCAAGTTGTCAAGTATAGCAGAGTGAATTGAGTCTATAATAATGAATGAAGCCACATTATCATCACTGTCATCACTGTTCATCAATTTTCTCAAGCGGGTACCAGTAACATCTCCATTCATCCTAGCCCTGAGATTTTAGCAGCCTCTCTTTACTCATCCTAAGCCACATCATATGCCTGATATTATCCACTTCCCGGCACCCTGGGAAAGAGGACTGAAGTAATTTAGACATTAAATAATTTGAAAAATACCCGTTAACTCATCCTAGTCACCTAGAAATTAGAGGAGATGGGACAAAAAGAAGCTTTATCCTCTTATTTCTATGTAGAGTTCTGTGCCTCATGATCCCTCAGGCCATACACTAGAGCTGGGTGAATTTTAATTCCTTGTAGAGGATACAATGGACTCTTTTAACATGTATATTGTACAAAGTAATTTGGAGTATAGAATGAAGTTAGCAGACCATGAGAAATGAGAAAAAATTATAAATAAACCTGAAAATAAGTTTATATTGTGTTAGATAGGCACCTCTATTACTTAGCATTGTATAATTTATTTATTTTCAGGGGCTGGAGCGAAAGCACAGAGGGTAGGGTGTTTGCCTTGCACACAATTGATCTGGGTTAGATTTTTCTGTCCCTCTCAGAAATCCCGGCAAACTACCCAGAGTATCCCACCCTCACAGCAAAGCCCAGCATATTCAGTATGCCAAAAATAGTAACAACAAGTCTTACAATGGTGCCTGCTTGAGCAAATCAATGAGCAACGGGATGACAGTGATACAGTGATACAATGATTTATTTTAAGAACAAGAGACAGTTCAAAATAGCCATAAAATTGCATATGGGTTTGGGATATAACTTAGAAGGAAATCTCATGCATAGAGGGCTAACTATAAATGACAACATTATAAACAAATAATTTGTAGGAGGTGGCTACAGAGAAAAAAATATTGCCTGAAAGGTTGTCCTTAGTACTATTCATATTAATGACATGTCATATAGGGTATTTCATAAGGAACACATGTACAGACAAGTTTGAAACATAGTTAAGTGAAACAGAAGGAGGAAGATAGTAAGGGATTAGGCCAATAGGGCAGGGTATGCCAGAGATTTGGTGGAAAAAAATAAGATAGTACATGGGTAGGTCCTTGAATGCAGCTCACCCAGGTTCAATCCTCAGCACCTCATATGACCCCACAATTTTGCCAAGATGATTCCAGAGCACAGAGCCAGGAGTAAGCCCTGAGCAGCAAAAGGTGTAACCCCCAAAACAAAACCAAAAACTAGTTTTAAATAGTTGCACACTTTTAAATAGTTTTAAATAGGGGCTGGAGTGATAGTGCAACTGTAAGGCACTTGTCCTTCATGTAGCCAACTCAAATTTGATTTCCAGCACCCCATATGGTCCTATGAGCCCTGGGCAGTGCCTATTGTGGCCCAGTAAAACTAAAACGAGAAATATCCATTAATTGTTCACATAGAACTTACCAGAAAGAATAAAAAAATTATTCAGATATTGACAAAGAATATTGGAAGATGGATAGAGACATAAATTCCATGCAAAAATAAGAGATAGTATGGCCTGAAAAACTGCACTGTAGCACTGTCCTCCCGTTGTTCATCAATTTGCTCGAGCGGGCACCAGTAACGTCTTCTTTGTAAGACTTGTTGTTACTGTTTTTGGCATATTGAATACACCACAGGTATCTTGCCAGGCTCTGCCCTGCGGGTGGGATACTCTCGGTAGCTTGCTGGGCTCTCTGAGAGGGATGGAGGAATAGAACCCGAGTCGGTTGCATGCACGGCAAACGCCCTACCCGCCGTGCTATTGCTCCAGTTAAATCTGTGTCTTGAAAACTAAAGACATTCATCTATTTAAAACCTACTATCCAAGCTGTGCTGAGGAGGAAAGAGGAAAGAGACCAACTGAAAGGGAAAGTCCACTTGTTTCTATTACCTTTGCTTGACTTTTCCATTTTTGTGAATCACGTGTTTAAATATACATATATATATATATATTTGAATCACCATTAGACACATATTAGATACTTAGATACACAGTTACAAAACTGGTAATAGTCAGGTTTCAGTCATGCAATGTTCCAACACTCCCCACCTTTGTAATTTCTTACCACCAATGACCTTAATTTCCTTCCTGCCACCCCCCACCCCTCTATATGGCAAACACTTCTTCTATGGCAGGCAATTTTCTTCTCTTTATATATCTCTTTCTCTCTCTCCCCACCCTCCTTCTCTCTCTCCTCCTCTTCCTCTCTTCTTTTGGGCATTATAATTTGCATGCAGGTACTGAGAGGTTGAAATGTTTCATCCTTTGTCTACTTTCAGCACACAGTTCTTATCCAGAGTGATCATTTCCAACTCTCTTTGCCATCGCGGTCCCTGCTACCCGAACAGACTTCTCCCCCAACACCATGGCAGGCTTCAAACCATGGTCCACTCTTCCTGACCCTTGTTTCTACTCTTTTGGGGTATTAGTCTCAAATGAGTTTTTTTTTTTTTTTCAGATACACAGAGGGTTCAAACTCTGTTTACTGTAAAAAAAAAAATCCTGTTTTTACCATGAGGTCTATAGAACTATAATTTGGATATATTTAAATTATAATTTTGAGAATATAGATGATATATGAATAGCAAAGCAGTTGGATCTTCGCCTTTCATGTGGCCGACCTGAGTTCAATTCCTCCGCCCCTCTCGGAGAGCCCAGCAAGCTACCGAGAGTATTGGCTCGGGCAGAGCCTGGCAAGCTATCAGTGGCGTATTGGATATGCCAAAAACAGTAACAATAAGTCTCTCAATAAGAGACGTTACTGGTGCCCGCTCGAACAAATCGATGAGCAACGGGATGACAGTGACAGTGACAGTGATGAATGGGGTTGATATCAATATTAGTACCACTGAGGACTGTATTGGCAAGTTAAATGGTTGTTTTTGTTTTGTTTGTTTGTTTTCAAGGGCACGGGGCAGACACCTGGCTTTGCTCAGGACTTACTCAGGGATCACTCCTCCTGGGGGTTGAGGACAACATGGAGTACTGGGGGTTGAACCCGGGTAGGCCTTATACACAGCAAGCTCCCTGTCCACTGCACTGCCTTTCCGTTCCCTCTCATGCTGAATTTCATAAAGAGATCTATATTAAATCTTTGAAAGGGAGGAGAAATGTCCATTCACCCGCTTACTGTCCTTCCCACATTATAACTGACCGGCACTCTCTTTCTCTAGGTGACCCCCAAAGAGTCTAGATTTGTATCATTAACCCTTGCAAGGGTAGGCAAAATAGTCAGTAGGGTCTAAGGATGTGTTTTCCTCAGTACCTTCTCAGATTCTGCACCCTAACCACTTGTTACTTTGCCCTTTGGGATTTGGTTTTAGTGGAGCTAAATCTAAGTACAGGAAACAGATGGGAATAGTTTCTTTTATCTGTGAACATTTCTTAATTTAAGGAACTGCTACATTTCACATTGATGGAATAAACAGTGACCTACGCATGCCACAAAAAAATTGAGGGCATGAGCGTAATATCTAACCAATATTTATAATTTTAGAGCAGTTCTCAAACTTAACTGCACATGAGAATCATTCAAAGCTTTTGTTGAAATTATTTTCTGAGTATAGGCCTGATAAAGTGCATTGACAATTAATTTCAGAGTGATATTGCTGACTCAGAGACCTCCCTTTGGAACCATTGCTAAATGCCAGATAGTGATGAGTGCTTGGTTACTCTGTGATCTGATATTCCTTTAAGAATCCTTAGGTCTATTTTTATCATCACATATGCTCAGTCTCCATGTGGTATTCGACCTGTTGAGAATGAGTTTGCTTTCTTGATTTTTGGCATTTGTCTTCTCAACTTGTAGAGGTTGACAAAACTAACAACAAACAAGGCTAACCATCCACTAGATAGACTTGTCTTCTGGAGTTGAGTCCAGGGAGAGAAAGTGCAAATGAAAGGAGCATCATAGAGAAACAGGTATCTACTGCGTCTCTAAGATACAACAGAGCTAAAAGATGAAAATTTCTTTAAAAAATTATTAAAGAGTTATTATTTACAAAGTTCCTGATAGTTGAGTTTAGGCATGCAGTAATTCAACACCTGTTCCTCCATCCATCGGTGTCAACTTTTCTCCACCAGTGTCCCCAGATTCCCTCCCCATCCCAACCCCCACTCCACCTCTGCTCGTCAATGTGACAGGCACATTACAAAGTCCCGGTGATTGCCACTTAGGTCTCATGTTTTAGATTCTGTTGACTCTGTGTGTGTGTGTGTGTGTGTGTGTGTGTGTGTGTGTTTTCCCCCATGTCCGTCATTTTGGACATGGGGTATCAAGTTCCAGTTTCTTAGCAGCAAGTTCTAGAGAAAGAATTTGGGAGTTGGGGATTAATTGCTTGTAGGAAAAAGTCCTTGAGTTCTGGAGGGTGGCTGATGAGGAGATCATAGCTACAGTGCTATGGGTATACCCCTCACTCATGTAACTATTATAACTAAAGTTTTGATGTCTGATCACTCATGACTTCTCGTTTTTTTTTCCCCCCAAAACCAAAACTTTCTTTGAGGATACTGATTATACCTCACTGTCTTTACTGCTACTAACATAGCAAAACCAACCTAGATATTCAGGTAAATCTATGTTATTAAAGAAGCTTTGTATTTGCCTCTTTCAAATAACTTTTTAAAGAGTTATAGCTAGAAGATTTCGCATCTACACACCTTCCAGCAATCTTAATAGCTGCTACCAGTGGTAGTTTGTGCTATATTCAGGGAAAATTATGTGACATAATAATCACAACTTCCCTTTGAGAGAAGTACTGTTTCTACCACATAGCATGCTTGAGGAAATTAAAACCTAGAGAAACTAAGTAACCTGTCCAAATTCTCAGAATGACAACTGCTGTTTCACTCTTGTCACAGTCAAATACTGGACATTGCATATACACTGGCCTGATTTCTGCTTTCAAGTGGCACAGCCAGCCTCAGTTAATCACATGGAACTTGCACAATTTTTATTTGACAGACTTGAGATGGATATCTTATGAGAAAAATCTACCCGAATTCAACAGACATCAATTGGATTTCCAGTCTTCTGTGTGCAAGAATGCATCATAAGGTGAGGGAAGTGGGAAGAGGATACCATTGAATTTGGTCCCTAGCTAGCAAATAATTATATCTGCAAGGAAGCTGTGGAGAATCTGATGGGAGAACATATGGTTAAGAGGCCAAACGTGTGAAAAGCAAACTATAAAATATGTATTTTCACAAAAAAACGAGAACTAAAAGAAGTAGCTAAGTAGGCTAAATAGTTTAAAGAAATATCTTCCCAAATCAGTGACAGAACTGCCCTCAACTCAAATGGCAACAGGCTGGCTGCTGAATGTCCTAGGGATGTAGGCATGTATCCATTGCACAGAGGGTATTTACAGTGCCCCCTCATTTTAATATTTATTTAGAAGTTAATTACTGTCACTGTCAGCTTCTTTTTTTTTTTTATCTCAACAACATTTCAGAGAAATGTATTCAGGCATTATGTGACTTGTAAGTAAGATTAACAAGAAAGTTCAGAGAAGTGTAATAATCAAGGGATTTGGCTGTTAATAAAGAACTTAATGAAAAACAAATGAGCTGACACCACATAGAATCTAAATTTGACTAAACCAAATTCTACAGCTGCATACAGTTCACTTTTAAAACATATGTCATGTACATATAGCATCAACACTGATGATCAATGACCACATTCCTGTGCAAATGGTCAATGAGAACAATCAGATTAGTGAGTGATTTCACATTCAAAATCCTTAGCTTTGCCCTGGATTATTTTAATATTTAAATAATCACAGATATGCTTTCAGGTGGACTTGCATTAGGTTCTCTCTCTCTCTCTCTCTCTCTCTCTCTCTCTCTCTCTCACACACACACACACACACACACACACGTGCACACACCTGATGAGTTGATAGAGTGTATTACCCTAGCTTTACAGATGGCTAAAGGGATTAAGCAAATATCATTGCTGCAGCATGAGGCTGAGCCTTTGTATTAATTTATAAAGTTAGGAAGTCACTGAAGAGAAAGAGAAATCATGCAACTGGAATGGAGAAGAAAAGCTCCAATTATAGTTGCAGAATTGGCTGCCACCGTTAGTGCTAACAGAGTGTGCACGATTCTCAGAAGTGGCACCTGCATTGTCTACTGGGAAACATTGAATCCCTGAAGCTGTATTAAAGAGGCTGGTGAGCATACAAGTGAATAAAAATGATGTCAGTTCTTTCTAAGAGAGAAGAATTCACACTAATTCTAGTAAAAGCTTACCAGAGGATCTATGGATTCCTCATAATTTGATTTATCTTGCAATGTGCCATCTGCCCCTGTAGAATACCTGGAATTTTCATAAACATATAACTACTTGAATGCATTTATAGATATGATACTCACTGACCTCTGTTTATACCTTCTCTGGTTTACCTCCAGATTTCCTACTAAAATAAAGTGTACTGTGCATGTGGCTGGTAACTGATGAATGTTTGTAGAATTATATGTATATTTAGGAGGTCCACACTCTACCATGCTTAGGAATTACATCTAGCTCTGTGCTCAAGGATCACTCCTCGCAAGTAAAGTGCTCTACCTGCTATACTATTACTCTGGCTACCTGTTAAAAAATATGAAAAAACAAAACAAAACTTATTTGTAGGGTAACAGCCAATAATCTCACCCATATAGGATATAGTTTAGAAGAAACAAAATATTTTGAATAGGAGCATTGGAGTTAAAGATGAGGTTATGAATTAACATCTGTACATTATACAAAGAAAATAGTCTAGAATCTTCACATAGCATCTAATTTCCTATCCATACATGATTCTTTTCTTTTTAATTTTTTAAAATTTTATTGAATCACTGTGAGATAGTTACAATCTTTCATGTTTGGGTTACAATCTCACAATGATCAAACACCAGTGGATATTCCCCACCACCAATATCCGGGGTATGCCCCCTTTCCCACCCTCCCCTGCCTCTAAGGCAGACAATATTCCCCATACTCTATCTCTACTTTTGGGCATTATAGCTTGCAACACAGACACTGAAAGGTCATCATGTTTCATCCATTATCTACTACTTATCTACTACATGCATCTGCCATCCCAACTGGTTCCTCCAGCCATCATTTTCTAGTGATCCCTTCTCTATTCCATCTGCCTTCTCCCCTCCGCTCATGAAGCAGTCTTCCAGCTATGGGGCAATCCCCCTGGCTCTTGTACCTAAGGTCCTTGGGTGTCAGCCTCATGTGATGCTACCCTACACTCCACAAATGAGGACAGTCCCTCTATGTCTGTCCCTCTCTTTCTGACTCATTTAACTTAGCATGATACTCTCCATGTCTATCCATTTATAAGCAAATTTCATGACCTCTCCTAATCGCTGTAATTCATTGTGTAAATGTACCAAGGTTTCTTTAACCAGTCATCTGTTTTAGGGCACCCGGGTTGTTTCCATATTTTGGCTATTGTGAACAGTGCTGCAGTGGATATATAGGTACAGATGTCGTTTCTACTGTGTTCTTTTGCATCCTTGGGATATATTCCCAGACGTGGTATTGCGGGGTTATATGGAAACTCAATTCCTAGTTTTTGAAGGACTGTCCATATTGTTTTCCAGAAAGGCTTGACCAGTTGACATTCCCACCAACAGTGAAGGAGCTTCCCTTTTCCCCCCACATCCACACCAGCATTGGTTGCTTTTGTTCTTTTGAATGTGTGCCAGTGTCTGTGCTGTGAGATGATATCTCACTGTTGTTTTGATTTGCATCTCCTTGATGACTAGTGATGTGGAGCATTTTTTCATGTGCCTTTGGGCCCTATCAGGATACCCATGACATTTTTCAAAGAAATAGACAAAACACTCCTGAAATTTTATGGAGCAATAAACTCCCACAAATAGCTAAAGAAATCCTTGGAAAAAAGAAGATGAGTAGATGGGTGGCGTCACCTTCCCCAATTCAAACTCTGTTACAAAGCAGTAGTAATTAAAACAGCATGGTATTGAGATAAAAACAGACCTGCAGACCAATGGAACAGAGTTGAATATTCTTTCACAGACCCCCAAATATATGGCCACTTAATCTTTGACAAAGGAGCAAGAAATGCAAAGTGGTACAAGGAAAGTCTCTTCAACAAGTGGTGCTGGGAAAACTGGATAGCAACCTGCAAAAAAATGAACTCTGACCTCTGTCTAATGCCAGGCACAAAAGTCAGATCCAAGTGGATTAAATACCTCAATATCAGACATGAATCTAGAAGGTACATAGAAGAAAATGTAGGCAGAATTCTCCATGATACTGAAGCTAAAAGCATCTTTAAGGACGAAACAGCACTGACCATGCAAGTGGAAGCAAACATGAACAAATGTGACTACATCAAACTAAGAAGCTTCTGCACTTCAAAAGAAACAGTGACCAAAATACAAAAAGAGCCCACAGAATGGGAAAGAATATTTACCCAATACCTATCTGATAAGGGATTAATATCCAGGATATACAAGATACTTGTTGAATTGTATAAGAAAAAAAAGTCCCCCAACCCCATCAAAAAATAGGGAGAAGAAATGAACAGAAGTTTCTTCAAAAAAGAAATACAAATGGGCCAAAGGCATATGAGAAAATGCTCCACATCCTATCCATACATGTATAACCAGTAATTGTTACTGTGCATGGAGAGTGAGCTTCCAAAATGTGCATGGCCTAAGTGGGTAGTAAAAATGGAGGGAGTTCAATTAATAGATAGTGGTAGAAGGATACTGGTTTTTTGGTGCTGGACATGGTGTGGCAAATTACTTTCAAAGGCATGTTAAAAATCACTCCCGAAACACAAAATGTTATAAATTGATGTTAGCCGAACAAAACATATATGACAAATTATTTTATGCACAGTGAAAGATTTTCATTGGGAAGGGCTGCTGTGCTTAATGTTTGGGCACTTAAAAACAACCTTCAGAATCTGACAAAGCTCCTCATGAGAGTAGATGATTCTCTTTTGATTGCTGAGAAACCAAGAATTTAGCATTGGCTGTATGCAGGCAGCATTATTGACTCATTCTGATCAGGAAGGGAAAATCTGGGTTGTATAGACTGCTGCTGGATTTGTAATAGAGTGTAAAGTCAAGACGGATGTAGATGCTAACAGGACGCTGACACCTTTTCAGATAACCGCTTCATCTGTCTGCCTGTTTGTGGAGAGAACTGATTATCAGACATGTGCAAATGAAAGGAACCAATCTGATCTCTATGATGTTTTTACACCATAAGCAGAGTCATCCAACATTCACTCAGTGAGGCAGGAAGTATAATTAAGCCTTCATGCATATTCCTTCAGTACCCTGAACGCCATTCTACATTAAGAGAAAAATAAAAATAAAATGAGTCAGTGTCACCAGAATTTGCTTCTTGGAAGACAAGACCTGAAGTTCTTCAGAGCTCTGGGAGGTAGAAGAGTATGAGGAACGTGCGTATTTCAAAGGGGAATATAACAATGTTGAATGCAACCTGGGGCAATTACTCTACAAAGCACACTAGTATATTTAGTCAGATAAGCAGAATCCAGAGAGCTTTTAATTGGAAAATTTATTATCAACATTGAACTGAATAAGAAATTCAAAGTATTTGTCAGTGCCAGTATTACTAGCCTTTAGTAATTGCGAGTTAGGTTGAAACTGTTATAGCCAAAGGTTTCATCAAAGACATCTATAGATACTATTAATTCAAAGACATAGTATTGGAAAAACTATCATAAAACCACATTTGAATTCCAGCATCAATTTTTGTATGAACTTCAGCAAGTTATTTAACCAATAGAACATCAGTTTCCTCTTCCATTACTGTATCACTGTTACTGTCATCCCGTTTTTCCTCGATTTATCTGAGCGGGCACCAGTAATGTCTCTACTACACTCAGTCCTGAGATTTTAACAGCCTCTCTTTACTCATCTTTCCCAAAGATTGGAGGCTCTTTCAGGGTCAGGAGAGTGAGACCTCTCATTACTGTTTTAGGCATATTGAATACTCGATGGGTAGCTTGCCAGGCTCTGCCGTGTGGGCGGGATACTCTTGGTAGTTTGCTGGGTTCTCCGAGAGGTATATATATCTACATATAGAGAGATAGATAGATCGCTCTCTCTCTCTCTCTCTCTATATATATATATATATTCTCTATATATATGCATATATATAGGTATCACTTTATCACTGTCATCCCATTGCTCATCAATTTGCTTGAGCGAGCACCAGTAACATCTCCATCTTGAGACTTGTTACTGTTATTGGCATACCGAGTATGCCATGGGTAGCTTGCCAGGCTCTGCTATGTTGCCGGGATCCTCTCGGTAGCTTGCTGGGCTCTCCGAGAGGGACGGAGGAATCGAACCTGGGTCCGCCACATGCTGTGCTATCACTCCAGTCCATAGTACAATTCTAAGTTTTGGCCTATAAGCTAAGTGTTAAAGAAGATTTAATCAGTTATACATACATTATTCTAAACAATAAAAAAATAAAGCCCAGATGTAAATATATGACAAGTGATGACTACTATTACTGATAATACATAAACTAAAATACATAAAACCACAGCCAAATGCTAGATGTTGCTTTTTCTTACCAATTATGTTATTGGTAACACTGCAGTAGACTTATTTTTCTATTTGTGGTTCTCCTTTCTTCTTATTTATTGAAGACATACTTCATTTTTCAATTGAACGCTAGTGGAAATAAAGAGACAGCAGGTGTATAAAATGCATATATTAATACCCAAGCAAAGGGATAATTTGTGGGTCAAATAAACTTATTTTTAAAATATTGAGATAATTTTTGTTCATAAGACTATATATTTTATAAATTTTTACATTTTAATTTTACTATACATTTTATTTTCATTATACATTATACAGTTTTACAATTTTATACATTTTCAAGATACATGTTACAAAACTATACCTACCATAAAGGTACCAATATCCCACCACAAAACCCCTTAGATTCCTTCCTCTCTTCAGATGTCAATATAACTTGCATTTTCACCTTGAACAATCTTAGTTCTGAAGCCTGAGTGCAAAGGTTTGCTTTGCTTCCATCAGTATATAATCTCACATGAGTGACATCATTGAGGATTTATCCTTCTCTTTCTAACTTATTTCACTTAGCACGACCTTCCCAGTCACATCCATATTTTAGCAAAAGAAAGTTTTTCATCTTCTTTACTTAAGGCTGAGTTCATGCCATATACATACCACATACTGTCTGTCCACTCTTCTGTCATTGGGCATCTAGGTTATTTTCATAACATTGCAGTCACATAAGTAAGCATGTATCTTATTGAATCCAAGATTTTGGCTTTTTTCAGATAAATACCTGATCATAATTTATGAGTCATATGATGTATCCATTTTTCTTTTTGATATTTTGAGAAATCTTTAACCTGCTTTCCAGAATGACTAAAACAATATATGGTTCAACAACAGTATTCAAAATTTCAGATTTCCCCATACTTTCACTAGCTTTTGCCTCTGGCCATTTGTTGTTGTCGTTGTTGTTGTTTAATGCTTTTTGGGTCACACCCGGAAATGAACAGGGGTTACTCCTGGCTTTGCATTCAGGCATTATTCCTGGCGGTGCTCAGGGGACCATATGGGGTGCTGGGAATCGAACCTGGGTTGTCTGCTTTCAAGGTGAACACCCTACCCGCTGTAATATTGCTCCAGCCCCTGCCTCTGGCCATTTTTTTTAAAAAAAATATTAGTAAATCTCTGTGAGGTACAGTTACACACTTACAAATTTTTGTGCTTGAATTTCAGTCATATAGTGGTTGAGTGTCTATCCCTCCACCAGTGCCCACTTTCCACCACCAATGGTCCCAGCATCCCTTCCTCCACCCCCATTTCGTCCTCCCCTCAACCCACCCTGCCTCTATGGCAGGGCATTCCCTTTTGCTCTCTCTCTTTTTGGGTGTTGTGCTTTACAGTAAAGGTATTAAGTGGCCATCATGTTCAGTCTATAGTCCATTTTCAGCCTGCATCTGGCCATTTTAAGCTAGAACTCCTAGGTTCTGTCAGAAACACAAACTGTATAGACTTCATAAACCAAAGTTTGTGTTATCAATTTTTGGTCATTATCCCTAAAATGTGCTCCATGAAGCACTAGATTTACCAAGTGTTTTTTTTAATTATAGTGAGATAAATTTTTAAAATGTGTTTGCTTAGTCAGTCTCCTTTTTTAATAGGCATAATGCATGAGTTCTAGAAATACTTAAAACTTTTGAAAAGACTTGAGATTAAAACAGTAAAAACAAATAACAAAAAAGAAGCATGTCTTAAGCCTTTATTTCCAAAGGTATTTGGCAATGTATCCTACTTCTTTTATATATGTAATTAGTCACTAACATCGATGAATATGACACAGATTATATTTTAGGGAAAAATCAATTCTATTCAAGTTCTTCAGTTATAGGCTTTCTAAAGTCACTAAATAAACATCTACCTGCTGTTTGATTTGAAGATTACCATGGACACTTGATTTTATTTTGCCATTGAAGACAAATAACCCGAGGGGACTGAAATGTACAAAGGTTAAGGCACTTGGTCTGCATGAGGCTGAACCATGCTTGGTTCCTGGTGGTGCTTATAGTCACCTGAGCACTGCCAGGAGGGATTCCTTGATCCCTGAGCATAGCATGCAGAGCCCTCGACCTCAACACAGGTAGGTAGAACCCCTGCCCTCAAAACACAAAATACTCTATCACTAGATTCAAATTTGACTCCACATTGGAGCTGATATGATTTAAAAGTTACGACAGCTTGATGCGAAGATGCCATACCCAGATATTTTAAATAACACGGAGATGTTTAAAATAAGTACAAAAATGATCATAGAATAATCATTTATAGTGGTGTGACATGATTGCAGGGGGTTGGGGGTAATAAAGCACACCCGGCACTGCTCCTCGATCGGTTCTCAGAGATCACTCCTGGCAGTACTAAGGGGGTCTCGTGTAGTGCTAATGTGCAAGACAAAGCAAGTACCTTACCTCTGTACTATCTTTACGACATACTTTTATTCAAACTTGAAAGTAAGCCTACCAAGCTTTTTACAAAATTTAGTGGGCTGATAAAGACTCAAGACACTGGGTCTGCCCTTTTTTTTTTTTTTTGGCTTTTTGGGTCACACCTGGCAATGCTCAGGGGTTACTCCTGGCTCATGCACTCAGGAATTACTCCTTATAGTGCTCAGAGGACCATATGGGATGCAGGGAATCGAACCTGGGTTGGCCGAGTGCAAGGCAAACGCCCTGCCCACTGTGCTATTGCTCCATCTCCGACTCTGGACCCTTAATGATTTATTACTTATTCTTCCATTAATTTATTTAATAATTATATTCTGATCAGAAAGGCAGAAGTTATGTTCCATGAGTTCTATTTCACTTTGCTTCAAGCTATCTAGTGTCTCTGAACTATGATGCATTAGCCAGGCAGGACAACAATATGTGTCATTCTAACCCTCTCTGCCCTATGTTATATGTGTCCAGCTAGCTCCTTCTTTCAGCTAAGATTATGACCTCTGAAACTCAGAATTCAGTTATGTAAATGCAAAGACAGAAACAGTATCACATCGAGGAAAGAACAGAAGCTTTGGAGTAAGACATATGAGAATATAAATACTGATTCTACCTTCTAGAACTTTGTACTCTTGGAAATTTTAATTTTTATGAACTCGATTTTCTTTTCTATGAAATAGGAGCTGTTAATATTGAACTCAGAGAGTTGATACAGATATCCAGTGTATTAAGGTCCACAAATTCTTATAATAAGGTATAATATATCAGATAATCAAGGAACTTCTTGCTACTATTATGTTAACTATTTAAAGACATCAATTGATTGTACCCACATGTATATTGAGCAAGAACATTACCTACCCCAGAGTGTAATTCTAAAAAATTCATATCTGCAGGCTCAGAGTAAAAACTCATGTATTTTATGCAAAGATTTTCCCCCTTAATATTGTATTTTCCTGCTACAGAAATTAAAGGGAAAAAGTAATGTTATCACATGAATACATGAATGTAGAAAGGCATCATATTACCATTTTGCAAGTAGTGTTCTGCAATATAAATAAATTTAATGAAATTTTATTTTAGTTGGACTTGAAAGCATTTCTAGTAAAATACCATTAGAGTCCAAGAGAGAGGAAATATAAAGCAGATTGGAACACAGTATAACAAGAACAGGAGAGATAGCACAGCAACTAGGGCATTTGCCTTGAACAGAGTCAACCCGGGTTTGATTCCTCCATCCCTGTCAGAGAGCCCGGCAAGCTACTGAGAGTATCCCACTTGCACAGCAGAGCCTGACAAGCTACCTGTGGCGAATTCGATATGCCAAAAACAGTAACAAGTCTCACGATGGAGACATTACTGGTGCCCGCTTGAGCAAATCAGTGAAGAATGGACCCCAGTGCTACAGTGCTAATGAAAACTACAAAGAAACAGCCTTTAATGACTCAGAAAAGCCCCAGAGTGTTGAGAACTAGCAATAATAACCCCAGAGGTTTAGGTCTCAGAATATGTCTATGCCAGACTGTAGAATATGTGTTCATCTCTGGGTGCCCTTCACTCCCCCCCCCTCGCCATCTATATGACTTTTGCTTCCTAGAAGAGAACTGAAGTTCTACACAAAGTGGTCACCTTCTGATCTTACCTGACCTGTTCTCTGTGTGACCACATACAGTTCAGACTTAAAGTTGCTCCAAAGAATCAAAATGGAATAAAAGAGGAGGACTGATCACTAAATAAATCTCAGGTCATAGGAGTGTGGCAGTATGTTCACATCCACAATTGCCAGATAAGCTAGCTCTTTCTTCTTGAAATCCTTTAGACGAGGGTTCTATGTCCTCCATAAAGTCATCCACCCAGACAGAAAAGAAGATCAGAGCCTCAGCATCACCAGCAGATTGATTTGAAATCAGTGATAAACCCTTTAACTGGGAATCTCTAAGGACACTGAACCCCAAAATGAGTCTTCTAAACTCCCACAATCTAACATACGACTTTGGTCTATTCACCAAGGATTAGGTGAGATCTGTGTTTCATAAAAAAAAAATAAATAGTAGTGGAATGTTAATGCATGTTTAACACAGTGGTTCACAAATATTTAGCTCTCCGTGAAAGCAGCTTTTTTTTTTCTTTTTTCTTTTGCTTTTTTGGGTCACACTCAGCATTGCACAGGAGTTGCTCTTGGCTCATGCACTCAGGAATTACTCCTGGCAAATGTTCAGGGGACCATATAAGATGCTGGGAATCGAACTACCCGCTGTGCTATCGCTCCAGTCCAAAAGCAGCTTTTATTTGATGATGGTTATGATGATCAAAGAAAAGAAGTGTGTGTTTTCAAACAGTGAGAAAAGAGAAAAGTTAGAGTAAGAGAATGAGCGTAAAGGATGATGCATGTTTGCAATTTGGAGGTCATTGACAAATTGGTAAGTATACATCTGGGAAAGTACACTGACTTTTGAATGAAAAGGGAAAAATAAAACTGGATCTGACTCTCTTTGCTTTGTTGTATTTTAACTTCCATGAATCACCTTAAGAAAACTGGCAAGAGATGAGGCAGCAACTAAAAGGGAACCTCAAGTTAATAGAACAATTAAAACGATTTTTTTCTCACCAAATATGTCAAGAATGTAGCAGTGTTTAAATTCAGATGATTTCCAGTCCACTGCATCCTCCACCTTCTGTGTGAGGTCTTTTCTTTTGCAAGCTTTCCTGGTATCTGCATATCTGAAGACCAGGATCTTTCAGGACAAGATGGATGTTTTTACTAAAATTGCTCACTCACAAGAAATACATGGGCCAATAGTACAGTGGGTATGGCATATGCCTTGCGCAAGATCAACCAGGGTTTGACTTCTAGCATCCCATGCAGGCACCCATGTCCCGGCTGGAGTGATCCCTGAGCACAGAGCCAGGAGTCTGCCCTGAGCTCAGTTGAGAGTGGCCGAAATCACCTTTTCAGAAAAGAAAGATATATGAAATCAGTGGAATAATTTTTCCCCTCATTATTTATACATAGCTGTGACCTCAAGCTGAACTATTATCAGCCTTTTCTTTCACAAGTTATGAAACATTGATCATCTTTCTGGAATTCTGAGAAAGAGAGAAAGGGTGAATTCATTCAACAAAAACCTGGTGATCGAAACCTGCAGAAAGACTTGGAGCTGTTTATAGCACTTTTTTTTTTTTAATGGAAAGACCAAGTGGTTGTGGTCCTGACTATAAGACTTCTCAATTTTCTTTCTTTAGATTGTGACTCAGTATTGCAGACATCCACTCAGAACAGACCTTTCCTGATCTTTGTTAGAAGTCATCTGACTGAGAATATTTCTGAGAGCTTTAAAATCTCAAATTCAAAAGAAATGCATCTACAAATAATTTCTATTCCATGTTGTAGCTTTTGGGGGGTCTATTTTTAGAAGCGTATTACAACTGACACTTGGTGGGTAGAAAATTGGTTTTTGATCATCGTTCTCCCTGAAGTTCCTCCAATGCATTCACATTTTGAATTTCCTTGGGGTTTATTTCGTAAGCTTCTCCCCCTTCTGTGCATTAGTGATTCTTTCCAACTCTCATCGATCACATTTGGAATAGCTCTTATTGACAAAATAACTGCTGCCAGCAAATCTGCGACTGGGCTCAAGATCATGTATGTGAATCCTTTAATTCTGTGATTATTCGAACCTGTCTGGTTTGTGCAATTCCAATATTAGCCAAGTGTCTTGCAACCAAATCTGAACATACTATTTTGGTATCACTATTTAATGTTTTCTAAATTTGGGTTCTGTGTTACATTCATCCATATTTTCTGTGCATTTACAAATGCTATTTTTTTCCACCTATATGTCCCTAGTTTCATGCCTGTATCTATTTGGAAGTAATTCTTGAAAATTGTTTTTTTTCAATTTAATATACAAACATTTACTCATGTGTAAACCTTCCAGCAAGCCCTCACATCCAAACATCACTAATATATACAGATGTAGCAGAAGTCATTTATTAGTTTTAATTGGCTTGTTCTACTCACTGTAGTTATCTGATCTTATTGTTTGATACCAAAAGACTATTGATTCACTGTAAACAGCAAATATTTAAATGAAATGTTTACATTGTTGATTGTCTCCCACAATTAAATTGCTCCTATTATTTCCAAAACTAATTGATAGTCACTGATTAATAATTGATCAACTGACCACGCCTGGCATTGTCCCAGAGAAGCTTCATCTCCTTCATTTAAATTTTTGATTTTTGATTAGAGATGGAATGTCCTTGTTCTTTTAATTTAAAATTTACTTTGGGCACCAGGGTTTACAAGACCCTCTATTGGTATGCTTTCATACATAAATCATACCAGCACCACAACCGCCACTCAGCTGTCTAGTTCCTTCCACCTGTCAGTGCTCCCTACATCCTATCCCCTCCTTCCCATCACCAGTTTGCAGTGTCTGTTGCCATTGGGCATTTGACTTTGCCCTACCATGCCTGAGGCATAATTGTGAGGGTTTTTTTTTTAATTTCTCTCTTTTATATCATTTGCATGATTTCTGCACATAGATTTTGTAGCCTGTGCCTTTAATGTACAAGTCTATTGTTCTAGGAACTTTTGTAGCCTGTACCATTATTGTACTAGTCTATTGTTTCTAGGTGCTTTTTGTAGAGACTTTAAGATCTTCCAAGTGTGCTTTTTATTTATTTTGAGACATTTTCCCATCTTCTTTTGCTTTCTAGGATGTCCTGCATCTCTTCTTGTATCTCAGTACTGTCACTCTATTGCTGAGATCATCCGTGGAGGGTTTTTGTTTGTTTCGATTTTTCCATGAACAAAACTCTTCAGTTTCATGACCTGTCTTTATCGTTTTCTCAGTTCCAAGCTTATGCTTTTTCATATCTGCACCATGATTTATTCTATTTTTTTTAGCTTCTTAAACATTCTCAACATGATGTCTCTAAAGTCTTTATCTGATAGGTTGTAGGGTTGGTGGTGGGTACTGTTTTCGGTCTTCCGGGCTATTTTCAGTCACTAAACCTGGTGGGTGTCTATGCTACTAGCCCGTTGTGTCTGTAGCAATGTAAGGGTAAACCTTTGTGATTCACAACCCCTCCCCAGAGAGCTCTCCAAGGGATTCATAGGAGTATTGCTGCAGCTATTGGAATAGCTTGTCATTTCCGGCTAGCTGTTTAGAGCTGCTCCCTGTGAGGATTTTGGGGCAACTATCAATGACTTGACCCTTCAGTATGTGATTTTAATTCCATCATTTCTTTCAACTACCATCATTTTTGTAAGTTTTGTTGTGGGATAGGTAGACAGAGCTAGGAATGAGTCTTTGTAAACACACTGTGCCTGGAGGTAGTGAAGGTCGCTACAGAGTCTTGGATCCATGCAGGAGGCAGAAATGTGTGCTTCTTGGGGTGTTATGTAGAGAGAACTTTCCAGAACTTTCCATGCAGTTCTGGAAAGCTCACAATGTTAGTCAATAGGGAGAGGCGGGGCCTTTCACCTGCCACATCAGTACCTGTGGCACACACATTTTTTCTTGCCTGGTCTAGAGGCAGGCAGTGGAAAAGAGGAGATCAAATGTCTTTGTCTTAAAAGTGATTGTATCTTGTTAGTTTTCAATATTTTTGTAGCTCAATGAAAATAGGTGCATCTAAGAAAAATACAGCAGTAATATCCATCTTTTAAAATTTTCTCCCTACTAAATATGGAAAGAAAGAAGGCATGGACAAGCAGGTGGTCCAAAGCAAAGAAGTGATCTGGAATCAAATCCAGGCTTAGAAGATTGGTCTCTTGATTCACATTTCTAGGATTACAGAATATAGATTTAGGTAAAGATATCTGAGTCAATTCAGTTTCTGCTATCAACAACGTGGTTGACTTAAGGCCAGGCCATTACACTCTGAGTTCCAGTTCTGAAAAATAAGTATAACCAAAGCTGTATTATAAAGGTGTTCTGAGGATTAAATGTGATAGAGTGGATACAGGGATCATTGTGAAAAACACTTCAGAATATGTTTATCACAATTTTATTACAAAATTAATTCTAGATAATGGTTTCATAGCAGATAAGAACACTGTAGGCCACTGTTGTAGGCTGAATGTTCCCTGGTTCTGCTGCTTTCTGTCCCTCCCACTGTCTCCACTCAGCAGAGATGTATGACAGTAATTATATCTAGTCGTTTCCGAAGAGAAGGAACTATCTAGACAGAATGATAGAGTAATCAGGAAGCTTATTATTCATAATGGCCTCATACCATTCCAGCAAGCAATTGCTCTTCCTAGTCTGGTCTTTGCTGTGCCACAAGCACCCAGTCGAGCCTTCCCACCTGGATTGCTGAACTTCACCTTTAGCCTCTAATACTTGCATAAAGGTGAGGATAAGAACAGGACACCTTTGGCTTTATTGCTTTGTGTGTCCTGTAATGACACTGCTTGGAAGGATGACATGTTGGGGTTGGAGGAAAAAAAAACAAGAAAACAAAACAGTGCTGATGAATAAGATCTGGTTTCCAAGCCTATTGTATAATCAAAGTCTTTTTTCACATCTAGAAAGTATGGGAATGGAGAACTGAGTGGAGGAAAGAATTGAGTTGATGTGGAGTGATAGTTGCCTTAGCACTCCTGCGGCATGCTGGTCAATTCTTCTATTCTTGAAGGATGTATATATTGATCCTCTTTCATCCATATTTCTAGTATTTCTAAGTGTATGTGTGTTGTTACATGTATTAGAAAAAAAATGTATTTTTTCAAGCTTTCCAAGACGTTGCCTGATGGAGAAAGATGACTCAGTGGATACCTTTTTATGTTATTAATGAGATGCTAGAACACAGATTAACTCCCTAAGACTTGAAGATTGCCTCAATAGGATTTTCTGAAAATCAGGTCATTATTACCATTAGTTACCTCTTAGCCACCCATCTTGAAATTTGGATATATAAGTGATCCCATTTTCTTGCCCTGTCTTATTTCCCCTTGCAGCTCTATTATCACCAAGGGACACTCAGATTTATCTGCCTTAATAGTACATTTTATTGTTTTTCACAGGACTAGAGATAAATGGATTTGTAAAGATAAATGGAATTGGATTTTTCGCCTTCTTTTGATAACTTAGTAGGAATTTAAAAATTATTACTTGGGAGAATGTCCTCACTGTGAATAGATTGCTGTCCATGCTACATTTTAATTTCTCTAGCCTAGATTATACAAATGTTTTTAATGTACGACTGTTTAAAAATACACTGGACTTACTCTCTGTATATGAAAGAAAAAGAGGTTGAATGAGTTTCTCTAATTAACAGTGGATGCAGGATGCTAGCTGGAGAGACAGACTTTCTTTGCTCATTCTTTTGATTATTAATGTATACCAAGTCAGTTTTCCCCTGTATCATTTTGCATCTAATTCACTATTACTTTGAGATATTTGTTAGTTAAAATTGTGTTTTTATTTTACTAATTTTAGTTTAATTAAATAGCCATGATTTACAGTTTTTTATAGTTGAGTTTTAGATGTAAAATATTTCATCAACACCAATGTCAAGTTCCCTTCAATGTTCCCAGGTTCTCTCCCATTTTCCCTCTCCCCTCAATCTTCTAGCCTGACCTCTTGGAAGGCACTTTTCTAAGTTCTGTTGTTAAAGTTTGGGTCTCCTGATTTTAGTGTTGCTGACTCTGGTTTGGATGTTTGGGTCTATAGTTCTTTAACATCACCTTTGTACCTGAATCCCCTAAACTGGCCCATATATCTTCTCATCTGTCTCCTCTCCCCGCAGTCTCCACTCTTTCCTTCTTTATCCTCCATACATCCTGGTGCCAAAGTTTTATTTTTAATTATTCAAGGTGAGATTTCCATGCTTGGTGAGCTAAACAGCTTGGACAGGATCAAACTGCTATTTAAGAAGACACAACTCCTGTTTCTTACATGACCGTAGAATGCAAACTTGGTGCTAACTTGCAAGTACTGAACTGGTAGTTTTGCCATATACTGGGTTATTAGAGGCAGAAACTATAAAATGAAGAGAGATAGTGTAGAGGTTCTAATGCAGGAGAAAAGAGCCCAGAGTGAGGAAGCCCTAAAATAGCCAGAAGCCTTAGCCTATCCATTCAAAGTTAAGGTGACTGGGCATACCAGGACGGGTAAGTGGTTGGAAAGTTTGCTGACACAGCAAACTTCATACAGAAACACCATCTTAATAATGAATCTTATCTGTCTTCCCCCATTTGGTGTGTGAGTGTATGTGTGTGTATAATGTACAACGCACATGTCTGTGTGTATGTAGTGTGTGCCTGGTGTGTGTGTGTATGCGTGTGTGCACGCATGCGCGCATTTCATGATTTATTAAATAGATTAGCCACATTGATTTTTACTTTGAGATTTCCAGGCAATCACACAATACTTGAATTTTTCAATCCTGTTGCTACATTATATGTTAATAAAAGCCAATAGCAAACATTTTAAAAGTTTTCCTAGATTAGAGTCTTTACAAAAATCAATAATCTCATTGACACGGTTCAAAAAGCTATCCATTCTATGAGGACTACTAATGGCTGCAGAAAGAATGCATGTAAACACTGCCAGAAAAATCAATGTTCTCTTAGTCATCAATAATTACTGATGGCAATTGGAATTATGAAAAACATCACATGTACCTCCTACCTTAAGCATTTTCAAAAAGATCTATGTCAACATAGCTGGTGTTCCAGTTGCCATAACAGGGCAATTTTCAGCTCAGCCTTTAGACCTTGTGGCTTGTACGTGGACAATACCTTATGAGTTCTAAGACATAGCATAATGCACCATGCCCTTGAGTGTCAGAATTTTGTGGTGTGGAAATACAGGCAGCCTAACTTCACTTTTGTTAAGGCTTAGAGAGAAGTGGACCAAATGTTTTCGGGTGAGTTGGGAATTAAGTTTTTCTAATTCCTATCCTTTCTTTCTTGATGGAGGCAGATGTCTATGCATGCTTATTATTTATAATTGTTATTGAGATATTTAACATTTCCAGGGAAAATTGTAAATACTAGAAAGGATCCAAAAACAATGAATCACTGTGCACTTTACCCATATTCATGGGTAAACATGGAGATTACTCACTTAAAAAGAAGATGCCTTTTCACATCTTTAAGTTGTTTCAGTAAATAGTTACTGTCCCAAATAGTTGGTCTGTAGCCTTTCTTCCCATTTTCCCTCATTTTAGTGGTGGATAATGACTGATAAAGCTATATTACCTGAGATATCCAGCTTCCAGTCCAAGAAATCCCTTTTATAGCAATGAATCTATCTTTCATTCTTTAACATTGTAATTTCTTTTCCATATCCAATTCTGCCTTCGGTTCAATACTTTAACACATATCTTATTGAAAGTGAAAAATAAAAGCTGTTTACAAAGAAAAGTCAGTTTCACCTTCAAAGAAACAGAATTAACAGAAGAAAGCAATGAACCTGGGCACCCCTCAATGCAGTAATGAATTCAACGTTCTTCAATCAAATTTAAAATTTAATTATAGGTAATTGTTCCTTTTTTAATGAAGTACTTTTGACATAATATTCTATTATTACATAATTAGATAATTAACTCTATTAATCACCTGACAACTATTTTTCTCTATGTTTTCTTTAAATATTTATATACTGTGCCCATTTTTCACTACCAAAAATCTCAGTGTAATCAGTACTGTGGGTAGAATGAAGCAATAACAAGAGTCTGCTGAGATAGCCACTGCTATTTTGCCAAGTCTACTTTTCATTGCTCTTTGATTTATCGAAAAATTAAGTACTTGCAAAGTACCTTTTGTACGCTTGAACCTCTGACAGCCACTCAACATTACATGGAGCATTTGCTTAACCATCAAATATGTGACACGTAAGCACGTTACTAGCCCCAAATTAAAAAAAAAAAGAAAAATATAAGGCATAACCTTTGGCCTAAAGGAGCTTATGATTAGTCGATGGAGAACCCAATAGGGCTGCTCATGGCTCCTTTTCTTTTGGAGTTCACAGTGCAAAACAGGAAGTCAAGTGCAATACCTATCACAAATAAGAGAAACTTATTAGATTTAGTTCCCCGGGGATGGCATGAGAGCCTTTCTGGCTACATCCAATCTTATTCTGGTGAACTTGACCTGATTTTGTTATTTTCTTTATGTTGCGGTATTGTTGCCTCACACATTGATCCTTAGAAGTCTGATGGAGACATCTTGTGTCCATTCTCACATACTAGCTTCTCTGTTGTATGCTAGTACAACATGACAACATACGTCTTATTTTCCATGCTTGCATAGGATCAAAGAATTACTTAAAAACAATTATGTTTATCTTGTCACAGGATAGTTATTTGATATGATATCTTTAGTTTTTTACTGTATAATCTCAAGTGGGTTACTTAAATTTGCTTGCCTTAGTTTCCTTACATGTAAAATGTAATATCAATTAGAGTAGCAAGAATCTTAGAAGTTAACAAATATGTTACTCAGAACAATCTAAATATATACAGTAAAAATGCAATAGGGGTGGAGATTGGGAGCACACACAGATGCTTTGTGGATGTTCCTAGTTTTGTGCAAAGGGGTCACTCACAGTTCTTTTGAGATACTTAGGAAACCATCTGGTGCCAGAGACTGAACTGAAGTTATCCATATGTGACACAAGTATTTTAAACTGGGTTCTATCTCTCCAGTGCCCCAAATCAACCATATATTATTTTCTTTTCCATTTAAATTTTAAAATTTCATTATTGCAGTTAATTTTATTCTATCTTATTTTATTACATTTCACTTTTATTATTAGCTAAAATGCAACAAAGGTGCTCTTTTTGTTTAAAAAATGGTATCGGCATATACATGAGTGATATTCATGGGAGATGCTAGGGAATCGTATGTATTATAAACCTTACTCTTTTTAGGAAACAAATAAAATATTTGCATTCATTGTTGCTTGATTAATATTGTATAGGTCTTTTCCTACAAACAGTATACTAGTGAATGTTCTTATGTTTACAATAGTCTTGCCAAAAATACTAGATAAAAGAAAAATATTTAGATGAGCAAGACAACAAGAAAGCATCTTTTTGTTACTGCTATTTTCCTGGAACTTGATTGATTAGCTGCTCCAAATGGACTTCTCTGTAGTTAACCTGGGTTCTACACAATTGATTTGTTGTCATTGTAAAGAACCATAAAAACTATGGAAAGTCATCCCCTACAAAAATCATGGAGAAGGTTGCGTTTGATGTGTTGGCAGTGATTCACCTGCCTGGGGAGGAAGTCCTTAAAGAAAGATTCAGGAAATCAACCTTAGCCAAGAGAGCAAATGAGATACTAAATATTACAGTACTATTTTTCTTGGAATTATTTGAGGATTTTTTTTTTGAAGTAACAGATTTTATTTAGAGGTTTCTGAGGGAAGGAGGAAGGGATCAGTGGAAAGGAAAAACCAGTAGGAGTAACTCGCTCAAGAGAGAACGCGGGCTTCTCCAAGGGTGAGGAAGCGCTACACACATCCTAGCACTGGACATGAAAGCATGAAAGTACACATCTCAAGGGGGGAGATGCGGGCGACACATGTGCTCGGCCACGTGGGCACAAGCAGCACATGGGCTCAGGCAGCATATGCGCCGAGGATATTTTTCTTTTCTGGACCTTATTAAAATTAATTAAAAAATCACATTGTTAAAAGCAATACTACAGAAAATGCACTACCAGAGTTCACCATGTCAATGACGCTGTGCTACATTTCCCAATGAGGAGTAAAAGAACGTGGACACTCGGGGCTGGAGCGATAGCACAGCAGGCAGGGCATTTGCCTTACATGAGGCTAACCCAGGTTCAATTCCCAGCATCACATATGGTCCCCTGAGCACTGCCAGGAGTAACCCCTGTGCATCGCCGGGTGTGACCCAAAAAGAAAAGAAAAAAAAAGAATGTGGACACTGCCAGATCTCACTGGGAAAAGTGAAGATGCCCAGAGTTCCTCTATTTACATCAGTGGAAATTGCTGTTTTCACAATCAAATCACTGTAAATGAGCACTGGAACTGAATATTTCACCATGAATACTGGGAGAGATGGGGCAGAAATGGAGGGATTTGTATTTTTCTGTGTTGCTTCTTACCCCATCTCTAAACCCCATCTCCAAAGACTCTTCGAAGTTGATGTTAACTTTATTTTCCTTTCTCCACCTTTTAGATCACTACTAAAGCTAAGAAGCAATTATGAACTCATTGATTTCTTATGAGCAGACATAATGGTGAGTATGTGACTAGATTATTGAAAGATCATCAGTATATATTATCTGATCTAATCCGTATAATCATTTAAATTCAATATTATGATTCCTAAATTATGGACAAGAAAATTTATATTCATAAAGACTATATTTCCCATAATAAAAAAACGCATTTCTAAATTAACTGTCTTCATTTTTCACAAAAGAAACCGGTCTGATGGTCTATAATAATGATGCCTTTTGACCATTATTTATTTTCCACTAAATCACTAGTATAAAAGTCATACTTGCTATTCATATGCTTGCTATTTATATTCACTAGGTATATAAATTTTAGTACTTTAAGGAAAACAGAGAACTTACATTTTATTTACCATTTCAATGTCAAAATCTAAATAAACATTGCTGGGCCCTATCAAAATTATGCAAACCATTATGAAATTTTATTTCTGTACATATATAATATCTTTAGTCCCATTTCAGTAGAAAGTAGCTCTAGAAGATGGATCTCCAATCATACACCGTTAATTAGTTAAGGGGATGAAATTTCTAAGGGGTTATGAAATGTGCAAATTAGGAGTCTCTTGACAATTTTAGTAAATCAGAAAAAATATGAGAGCTTGGAAATTTCCCTACCCTACCCTAGGCTCTAAACTGAGAATGTCAACTAAAAGCCAAAATCCGTCAAGAGAACCATCAAGAGATGAGCAACGCAAAAAGCTCTGGCAAAACTCTGAATAGAGACCGCAATACTCAGTCCTTTTTCCCTGGTAAGACTTCAGAAATAGACGTTTAGCTGCCCAGAAAGCCCCAAATCAAGGCAGCTTAGATAAGGCCTATATAAATCTGTTTTATAAAAGCCATTCCTGAACACTCCATTCCTTGCACATCTCAACTTGGGGTGCATAATTTTCTCTTTCCAGGGTTTTTCTTTCCCTCTTCTCTCCCATAATTTCTTTTTAAAAACTGCTTTGCTGTAAAGAAATTCCAAAGGATATCAGAAAATCCAATATAAAAATATATGAACAGTATTTTTAAAACATTCTTCCAGCAAATAGCTTAACCAAATGAATCCAAATTTAAATCCAGCTTGGCATGCTAAGTTATATTCAATAACTCCACTGATCCTAATAGATATTAAAGCACTTAAGTTGTGCTCTTTTCAAATTGCATAATGACCCCAGGGACTTCTTGTTGGATGGGGAAAAATGATAGTGGGTGTTGATTAAAAGTAATCATTTATAACTCATCAGGTGACTGAATATAGAACTGTTCAGAGAAATTGCGATCAAAGATGACAGACACTTTCTTTGCACTTGCATTTATCATCTAACTTAATTGAAGACACCAGAATCTCAAAAGCAAAACCAGGCTTTCTGAACATCAGTATCACAACCTATAAAATAGGAAAGTAAACAGTCATCCTCCTTGTTTAAAAAGGAGAAAGTGTTTGGAGCAAGACATGTTCTCATTCAGTAGATATTTTTATATTGAGCTTCTATCTACTTGTGCAACCGTGGAAAACAGAGACTCACCATTCCTCACCAAACTTTGTCCCCCTGATTGAGATGTTACTTGCAATATAGGTTTTATTTTTTTAATTTTATAATGCCTTTTTTTTTGCAAAGTTTGTTCTGTCAAACATCCCATCTCTGTTCTCCATGAAAAAGTAAGATCTATTGCTGCTGGAGAGATAGTACAGTGGGTAAGGTGCTTGCCCTGACCTAAACTTGGTTCTATCCCCAGCATCTCATGTGGTTCCTCCAAGCACCACCAGAAGTGAGTGCAGAGCCAGAGGTAACCCCTCAGCATCACATGTTGTGACCCTCCAAAATCAGAGCAAATAGTGTAAGAGAAATACTTAAATCCATTTTTTCCACTTCCCAAAAACAACTTTCACAAGTGGATAGAGTCTCCAGTGCAGAGCAAAGAACCAGTGGAATAAATATTTTCATAAGACTTCTTGGGAGCTGAGTTGTGACTTTATACTAAGGTGTAATTTAGAAGTCTGAATGTGTGCCTGATGGTCCTGATAGTCCTGACAAGTTATGTGCATGTCACCTTGCTTCATAGCAATATCCCGTATTGTTCTGTCATCAGAGGGTGTGTGTTCAAGGACACCAGCGTTAATGAAATGATTATGCATGAACTCCTGCTGTATTAGGATACTCTGATTTTACCAACCTTACAAAAGCTCTGAGCTAGTAGTACACAAGACCTAAATTTGGGGGGAGCAGTGGTTTCCAGGATGGCGTGAGTTTACACTCTTTACAGGAATATAAGTTGGTAACCAATCTCCAAAGTCTAGTCTCTTTGTAGAAAATAATATCTATAGAAGGAAGATGGTGAAATAAAACAGTTTTTGTTGAGGAATGGTACTAATTTAAGGTAAATATTGGCTGAGGGAAGGAGGGAGGACCCAATGATGTTTTTACCATAAAGTAGAGCCTTGGAATGAGTATTGTAAAGTAGAAACTAGATACCCAGACCTGGAGTATGGGCAAGCCTGAAGGGGTTGTGCCAGTTTCATTGCAAAAATGATTTTATAAGTCCTGCACCTCTTCAAGCTCTCTTAGCTTGAGTTGAGGTTGGTTGCTAGAAGGTTGTCAAGGAGAGGGACTTTGAGCCTTACAAGTTTCCCGTAGTTTTGCTTAGCCTTGTTTTTTAACAGTTCTATCAGGTCTTCCTTCTGCGTCATCAGTGTGCTCTGCACAGAGTCTGGGTTTTGTTCTGTGATAACAGCAGGAAACTCCTTTTCAGAATACATCTGTTGTCTCAATCCTTCTTTGATTTTACGACTTTCTGTTTCTCCAGGTATTTTTTATGAGGGAGGCATCTCTGAAGTTTAATGCCATGGAACCCCCTCAGCTGACTGCCTAACCCCATCCCAGGCAGTTGATGAGTATGTTTGTTAGAGAGGTATCCCTGATATCAAATCCCATGAAACACCCTCCTCCCCCAAACACACACACACACACACACACACACACACACACACACACACACACCTGACTGCCTACTCCCATCCCAGGCAGTTGATGAATATGTTTGTTAGGGAGGTATCCCTGATATCAAATCCCATGGAACACCATCCCCCACCAAACACACACACACACACACACACACACACACACACACACACACCTGACTTTTTACTCCCATCCCAGGCAGTTGATGAGTATGTTTGTTAGGGAGGTATCCCTGATATTAAACCCCATGGAACACACACCCCCCCCTTAAACACACACAGACACACACACATACATACACACACACTCACACACTTGACTCCTACCCCCATCCCAAGCAGTTGAGGAGTATGTTGTTAAGAAGGTACCCCTGAAATTTAGTACCATGAACCTCTTCAACCAACTGCCTACCCCACACCAGGCAGTTGATGAATAAGGTAAAGCAGTAATAGTAAAGGCTATTTTCCCTCCATGAGTTGATTTCAAATGCCCAGAAAGTACCAGGTCAAAAGTTTAAAGTGGTTCTTTTTCATTCTAGTAGAAGAAGTAGGATCACAAGGGAGAAGGAGTTACACTTTTCAAGGACTGAAAATAGCGTCTGAGCCAGCTCCAGGGAAAAGGCAGCTGCATTGTACTAGACTCCTAAGACTACATAAAGTTTCAGATTGATAGTGTAACTTCTTTCAGATGAGAGGGAAAAAAGTGTTTCCTCTAGCTCTGGCAGCCCAGCAAGGAAGAAGAGATATTAGCAGAAGTCTGAGCCTTCAGGGGTCTGGCCCACATCCCAGCCATATCCCGAGAAAATGGCAGGACTTCCAAAAATTCTTGTGGCAGGGATCTGCATTTCCTGTCCTAAATGGTTAGGCCATCTGGAATGTCTATTACGGAAGCATTAAACTTATGGAACTGTCCTCACAGGCTCCCAAAACCACTTCAAGTATTCTACAGAATAAAAATAAGTTGAATAAAAACAAACTATGCAGATTACCAACTCTTCTAGAAAAGAAAGCCCAAATATAGTGGAATCATATGGAAATAAAAATATGAAATCTTAAGAATTTTAAAAGTACCTTTTAAGGCCAAGAAGATAGCGGAAAGAGCTGGAACAGGTTTTGTATGTAGTAACTCCCCATCTAATCCATAGCATGGCATGGTCTCCTGAGTATGACTCTGAGGACCCTTAAGACCTGAACTGGGAGTAGAACTGCCCCCAGCACTATCACGTATGACCCCAAAACAAAGAAAAAATACCAAACCCCCCAAAATGAGAAAAAAAATACTACCTTTGCTGAGTGATTGCAAAGTTAAATCTATGATAGAGGACTGAGCACTGAACCTAATGTTGAAGAATTTTCTCCTTCATCTTTCCCTTAAGCTCCTATGGCCAACTGCCTGCTATATGTCATTGTCTTCACACAGGAAAGACAAAGCAAAACGTGTGCATCCATATAACTATCACCACCTCCCAAGAGCAGGATTTTAATGATGAAGAAGCAAAAATATTGCCTATCCATACTAACACAGGTAACACACTAGCACTGTAGCACTGTCATCCTGTTGTTCATCGATTTGCTCCAGTGGGCACCAGTAATATCTCCATTGTGAGACTTGTTGTTACTGCTTTGGGCATATTGAATATGCCGTGGGTTGCTTATCAGGCTCTGCTGTGCGGGTAGGATACTCTCGGTAGCTTGCCGAGCTCTCCGAGAGGGACAGAGGAGTTGAACCTGGGTTGGCCGTGTGCACGGCAAATGCCCTAGCTGCTGTGCTATCACTCCAGTCCATGAGTGGTATTACTAAACAATACTCTCTTGTAGATGAAATCAAAAGAGTTCACTACAACTTCAATGAAACTGGGAGGTATCATGTTAAGCAAAGTACCCTCAGGGAGAAGGATCCATATTAGATTATCTCACATGTCTGTGGTATAAAGAGAAACAAAACAAGGAAATGAAAAGTTTCAATTGATGACTGATCATTGGTCCTGGGTTACAGAACTTAAAGTGCCAATGAAGGTGGTAGTGGGTGTGAAGGGAATGATAGGGACATTGGTGGAGGGTCTGGTCGTTTTGGTGGGGAACAAGTGAGGTAACTGCGTATCAAAGTCAGAAGCATTAATGGAATTATAAATATGCCACATAATTACAATAAGCATTTTTTTTTAAGTTTTCCAAAGTATTGGGTAAAAGGGTGGACCTTGAGTCATTGGTGGAAAGATATTAGCACTGGAACACCATTGGTAGGGAGATTATATTCCTGAAATTACATTATTGATAACGGCATTACTAAAACTACATTATTGACAACCATTTTGTAATCAGAGTGCCTAAATAAAAATAAATAAAATAAAAAGGTTAAAAATACTCCTGTTATCTTCAGTTACGTAAGTCAGAAGTTCAAGCAGGTTTAACTGAGTTCTCTGCTTTGGGCAACAAGGACCAGGGCTCTGAACTGACTGTCCCTTCTGCCTGAAGTCTGCAAGAACTCTGTAAAGAGCCTGTGTGATTATATTAAGCCTGCCTGGGTAATATTCCTTTTGCTACATTATAAGGAACATCATTCCAGGAGTGTATAGGTATAATGCAAAGGACAAAGATAAAAGTAATCATCTTCATATTTTGCCTACCACACATGCTTGTGACTCAGTCTAGAGAAACAGTTGTTTTTCTAGAAGCTTATGGCCCTCTTTAGTTCAGTAGAACATGTCAGAAAGACGCCTTGCCTTAAAATGTGGTAATGTGCAACCAGAGTGATGAATCGGTGGGCCCCCATGGATGGCCTACGTGAGGCAGAGAGGAGAGAGAGATGGCCACTTTCTCCTGACCTGCTTATGCCACCCCAAGACCAGCTGGGAAGATTGGAACTCAGGATAGAGCCAGAATTTGCTCTTTGTAGGAGAGTCAGTCCTAGGCCTTACCCAGGGTTTATAGGTCCTTGTCTTCCTTACAAAAAGGAATTTCAGAAGTAGACAAGCAGTGAAGTAAGAACAGATTTTATTTGGTGTTTTTAGGCAGGGGAAGGAGGGAGAGAAAGTGAGAGTAAGGCGCTCAAGAGAGAACGCAGGCTTCTCTAAAAGTGGAGGGGAATGCACATCTCCAGAGGGGAGACGTGGATGACACATGTGCTTGGCCATGTTGGCACAAGCAAAACGTGGGCTCATCAGCATATGTGCACTTTTCCTTTGTTCAAGGTAGTATTTATAGGGTTTCTCCAATCTGCCCCCACTGGGGCTTTCTAGCTAGGTAAGAGTTCGTTGCCAGGGTGGTTGCCAAGGGGTTGCCTTGGTCTGGAGTTTCTCTGGCAGAGGTGGGGGTCATTCAGGTGTCATAAATCTCCTTCACGTCGTTACTTGCATTCTATGTCTCTGCTGAAATTTGAGTTTCTGTGGGGTCCAGTGTTTATAAGTTCTTTCACTGGTGCCAGGAAGATATATCAGCCTAAGCCTTAATTCTTGCAGCTTCAGTGTTATTGGATTTATGAATTCTCAGAAATTTCATTGCCATGGACACTCTTCTATATGCCTGCCTCAATAGGAGTGACACGCGTGCTCATATGGTAGACACCACTCCTACATGTGACTGTTGCAAAGTGGCACGTGACAAATTGTGCATAGTTGCTGCTTGGTTTTGATTTCGCTTTGATGTGTATACCGTTTTTTTCCAACTTTGGGGCCAATACCTGATTGTGCTTATGACTTACTCCTGGCTCTGTGCTCAGAGATCACTCACACCAGGATTCTAAGGATCACATGTGGCGCTGGAGATCAAACTTGGGTCAGCTGCAAGTCAAGAAACTGTCTTAGCATCTAATTATCTCTCCACACAAAATTGCTACTTTACATCCTTCTAAATGACCTCAGGCATTTACCCTAGCTTTGCCCAAATGGTTCCCCTACCCCACCCTAGTTTTCCTACTTCAGCTCCCATCAGAGAAGTCTAGGCCTTAATGCTTGGAGCAACCTGAGTTCCCTCCGATCATACTGCTCTAGAAATAAAGTGATTAGAGTTGAACACACTCGTTCCACAGCTGATCTTAGACTCTCTTCATTTCACTCTGCTTCTCAAAATCAGATGGGGCAGATGGGGGGTTTCGAAAGGTGGGGGAGTGAGGATGGGATACTTCTAACCTGTGAATCTCAATAGATCCTGCAGGAAACTGCCCCAAAGTCATTGTTAAATGAATGACCGTAAGATCAAGATATATAAGGTATTTCCTTGTACTGTGTAATGTATGAGCAGTAAATCATATGCCAACAGCTTTGCATGCTATTATGTTAGCAAAACAGATTAAGGTTTTAAGTCCCACAATAGCCAATCAATATATATTGCAACACAGAATCCATATACTCCTAAATGAGTTTGTACAGTTCAGTTACCTTCTATCTTCATTCAGGTAATACATTTTCTCATATTTAATCTGTTGGCAGATATGTGAGCTCTCAGAAGCCAGGGGATTATCTTCTTTGCTCCTGAAAATGATATCAGAATTAGCAACAGTGAGGACGGATGTGCCATTTCTGCTCCAGGTAACCACATGATTTGACAAATAGGCAGCTATGATCAATGAATGAGTTCTTCTCTGCACAGGTTATCCAATCCCAAATCATCAAAGCTTTATCAATGTCATTGAAACCCCAGGTGCCATTGCAATCCTTGGACTATAAGCTGCTCACGAATCAAAATGTGCATTCAAAGGGAAAGTCAGACTTACGATGGAGCACTGGGTAAGGAGGGACTCCAGGGATTCAGGGCCGGACTTCACTCTAGGAAACCCCAACTCAGACAATGGCCTGCAACTGCTAGCACAGAGCCTCAGGGGTTACCTCACAGCTATGCGGGGTGAAGGAAACTTCAGCTTGCATCATTAGACCAGCTCTGAGGAAACCCCTGATTGAAGATATTGAATGTCTTCAGTGACAGGAATTTAAATGTTGTACTGAGGTTGACACAGATCCAGGGATTTTTCGGAGTAAAATGTGGCTGGAGAGCAGCCAAGTTAAACAGGGGTTACACACACACACACACACACACACACACACACACACACACACACACACACACACTACACACACACCACACACACCACACACCACACACACACACACACACACACACCACATCACACACACACACATACACACACACCACACACCACACACACACACATACACACACACACACACACACACACACACACACACACACACACACACACACTTTGGTCTGTCTATGGAGGATCCCTGAGGCCAGCTGCCAACCACTCAATGACTGCCTCTTTGCATTCCAATAGTGAAATCCTGGAAAAAAGTCCCAAGGGATGAGGGAGGGGCCAAATTTGAGCACTTGAAAGCATTTAAACTCTGGGCCCCTAGGGAGAGCAGAGGGATTGAGGCTCCTGAGGGCAAGCCAGTTTTCTTTCTTTGTTTTGTTTTGGGGGGAAATATCCACCCCATGGTGGTTCTAGGAATGTACCCACTGTATGCTACCTCTGGCCTCTGGACCTCATTTGATCTCTGGCATCACGCGCATGGTCCTGCTGCCCGGTGCGGGCCTGGGGGCTCCCCAGAACTGCTGAGGCCTGGGCAATCCCCAGCATACCAGGACCGGCCGCATCCTCATCCTCAGGCCTTCACACTGAGCACCAGCCTGCTGCCTGAGAACCACAGAGAGTGCCCCCAGCTCCCTGCTCACAGCTTGGGCGCCCCCCAGAAGAGAAATATTTACTCTCCTATTAATGGACTTGCCAGTGCTTGTGCACGTTCATTGTCAGCAGTGCAAATACTTGCCATTCTCACAGGGCCTGCACATATAGGGCCTGCGCATATCTTTTTCAATCCTTTAAGAGCACAGAGTGAGGGGCTGGAGTGATAGCACAGCGGGTAGGGCATTTGCCTTGCATCCAGCCGACTCGGGTTCAATTCCCAGCATCCCACATGGTCCCCTGAGCATCGCCAGGAGTAATTCCTGAGTGTAGAGCCAGGAGTGACCCCTGAGCATCGTCAGGTGTTCCCCTCCACCAAAAAAAAAAAAAAATAGAAAAAGAAAAAGAGCACAGAGAGAAAAATTGTAAAGAAATTGTTAACTAATGCCATGGGGAAAAAATCATAAAATAGAAACAATGATGTCTGTGGTCATCTGTTATATGCTACCGTCCTCCTATTAATAACTTCCTAAATTTATGCCTTAAAAGTTATATAATAAATAGTTTTCTTGATTGTCAAGCAGAAATCCTTTTAAATAGGGCTTCAACTCTATTCAGAATATATTAAATGTTTTGTAATGAACTAAGTCCATAACTAATGTGGTTCTAAGCAGATCATGTTCTGTATTTTGATTGAGGTTTTGTTTGGGGTTTTGGAATTTTTCCAGGGAGCCCTCTTGTGGGTGATGGATTTATTACTGAAAACAGTTTTACTGACCTGGTTGGAAGTGGGTTGGAAAGAATGTTAGGATGCTTCATTCATAAGAAAACAGAAAAATCTATGCATTTTATTGCATCCTTATTGTATCTTCATTTTTCTCTTTTCAAATATAATTATAGAATGCTGTACCTTCAAGCTTTCAAAGGACATTAAAAGTCATCTGGTCTGGTGAATTTCAAACTGAATGATGACTATTATTATAGAGGGAGCAACTTAAAACTTTATACCCTTGGGTAGTGCTTCAATATATTCTGGGTTGGTAATCTGGAATAGCAGTCTCTATTTTCTTAATACCCACATAATGCTGATTATGAATCAGACTTGACACTGAAATTTTCCAATTCCCCTTCTTATATACTTTCCCTTACACAAGTAATATTAATCTTTACTGTCATACAGTCTCTTTCCAACTTAACTATGAATTTGACAGGGATAGAATTCTAGTTTGAGCTCCCCCAGAAACTTACATAGTGATGAATAAACAGTACTTACTAAATAAATGTTTATTAAGTCAAGTTTGGTAATTCCTGTCTAATAATCTATGTAGTTAATAGCATTCTAAAATGATAGTGTCAGTAGATTTGCATTCTGGAAACCTTAATAGACATCTTAGTATAAAAAATTTCATAATAATTGATACAATGACCTTACTGAAGACGGCAACATTCACACAAGTGTTGTATGGATATTTATAATCTATATGTTGAACAGTAGGGATGAAGTTGATATTTGATTCTCCCCGCTTGCATTTGAAAAGAATGGACTGTTATATTTCAGTTAGATTTAATAAAGTTTTTCAGTCTTTCCACCGTTCAGTGTAATGTACTTGTATGAGATCAGTAATGGAAAAAGACAATCTGCAAGGAATTGCACAACATGCATACTCTCATTTATATGCATAATTTTGAATTCCAAGGAAATAAGAAGCAAGTTACCATGCATTTACCTTTACAAATGCTGGAAGAGGCAAGATTGGATATAAGCAATCGGATCTGAAGATAATATATTCCATTTGCAATTGTTAGTGATTTATGCAAGATAGCAGGTAACACCTTCCTTTTGAATTTCAAATGTTGTATAACCTTTTGAAGATAACAAGAGATATTCATCTGAAATAATAGTAGAAAATTTATAACGGAGACCACATAATTAGCTGTTATTTTTTGCAAGTACCATATATTCTGATAGGAACATGGCTAGAAAAAACATCACTCAGTAAAAAGTCAGTTTCTTATTTTTTTCATTTCTTTCCTTTTTTGTGTGTAGTTGAACAGCTTGGTACACAGAGTACCTAATAATTTCTGAGAGTATAAAAAAATAGATGACAGTATTCTGAAATGCTTGAGTACTATTGGATTTTTAGTTTTAACCCAATGTATATCCTTATAAAAATAGCACATTATATGGGTCTGGATTAAATTTTCCAGCATGATGCAATTCTGCAGTTCAGAACCACGCAATTGAATGTGAAAGAAAAAGCATGGAGGTAATTATCATAAGGTGATCTTACTCTACATGAAATTTTATGTCCAAATTTAACATCTCAACTTCAGTTTTTTACACACATACACACAAGAGGTATGTGTGTGTATAAATATATATGTGTATATATATATATCTTGACACAGTAATATATAGCATGTCTGATTGAACATTAGCAATATTTATGAGAGCAATATGACTGTTATACATTCAAAATCACATGCATGCTTTTTTCTACCAAAAAAAAAGTAAAACAAAACCCAGTTTGTTTTTTTTTACATATATCTTCAAACTTTTTATATGTAAGGATGATAGAAAATATTCCTGGTGAGACTTGATCATTCCACAGAATACAATACCGACATGGTTTTCTGCGGTTGTATATGTTGTGGCTGTACAATAGGGACTTATAGAGAGTTTTACTTTTGCTTGGCCACACAAATTGCTCTCCTTAAAAAGAGTGACATGAGTAGCATTTGAGACTGTCAAAAGTTTTTAAAGTATAGACATCCTGTGCCTCATGGGAAAGACAATTGTCTTTGGGAATTTTTGATGATTTTTGGTTTTGCTTTTGTTCTTGTTTTTGCGCCATTCCCAGATGTGTTTAGAGCTTACTCCTGACTCTGTACTCAAGAATCACTCCCGGCAGGGCTTGGGGTCACAAACAGTGCCAGGAATCAAACCCAGATTGGCCATCTTCAATACAAGCTCTTTATCTGCTGTAGTACCTCTCTGATTCTAACAAGAGTCTTCAGGATAACATGTAAATAAACCTCAGTAAATCTTAGGAGGAGGACATCAAGTTAAACAGATGATTGGGCAGAATAATCTGTATGGTGGGCTCACATAGATTTGGCTCACAAAGTCCATCATATTCAATAAATGTTCTAGAATATAGCAAAGTTAATACACATGCTCAGGATCAGATGCTTCCTGAGAAGACACTTAAGAACGTAACAGGCTTCCCTTCCTGTTCCTCTGATAGCTCTGTGCCTTTATGCATACTATAGGTTAAGGCTAAGGCAGAGGAAGAGGTGGCCTGATTTTAGGGCTGCTGAAATCCCCATATCAGAGTCAAGAGTTAATGCCTAAGCAACACAATTGACAATTGACGTTTGATATTATAAAGCCTCTGTATTCAGTACTTGACATGGCTGCATGTTCCAGAGTAGCTAAGGGAAAGCTTTATAGGGAAACTGAAATATGACTAGGAATATGGAAGCTGAAAAAAATCTGATAGTAGAAAGGGGGTGAGGCAGCCATTTACGTACTGTGTGCTTATAGAAAACATTGCCTTTCCAAGCCAGAGTTGGTTCCATCTAGATGCCATCTTTAAAGGCTCTAGTCACTGATTGCTCAGTATTTACTTATTCATTATAACTGGAGGTGCTTATTGCATGCCAATTGTCCTCTAATGCTTCTCTTTCTAAAACTTACACTTCAATATCAAAATGACAAAGTTTTAGTTGAATCTGACTGAGTGCACACTACTGATTTCAATTATAAAATGTACGCCAAGCACATGCTTTGGTAGAATTTAGATGTTTTCACATTACAAGTGGTATTAAGAGATAATGAATTGTGATTTTTTAATTCACTACAATACTAATGTTCTCTCATAAAGTGGTTTAAAGATGCATTTTATTCATTTGCTAATCCTGTTTCTATAATTCTCCAGTTCGAAAGAAATTTTTTTTCATAGACTATTCTTCCTTCTTCTCATCTCATCCTCGGCCTTCTCCTTCCTATTAAAGAGTATTGTGTTATAATGAAACAATATTTAGATTATAGATATTTTTAATATTCATAAGAGAATTCATTGACATTCATTGTTCTGGACATTTCTTATACCATTTGTTGCTCCATATGAAAGAAAACTGAGAAAGGGCCTAACTTTTTCTGTACAAATATTCTGCCACTCTTTTACAAATTACTTGTACATGGGTTTCTACAAAAAGCTTTATGTTGCAATATTAGGAAAGGTATTGAAAGACTTCTGGGTTTAGTTAGAACAAACTATTTTTATATGGAGTACTCAGGGGAATATATGTTTTTCTTTTCATAATAATTGGACTCTTGAAGATTGCAAAGACAAAACACTGCCAAGTTACACTAGTAGGGGGATTCCAGCATGGAAACAAAACAACTGTTTATACTCTGATATTCAATATCCTCAGAAAAATAGACAGTTATTTCAGGTAGAAACCAAAAATAGACTGACAGGGAGTATTTTTATAATGAATTTTTAATACTTTAGAAGAGAAGACATCTATATACATACATCATTCTCAGATATGAATTGCCTTATTCAGCAGGATTTCTCACCTGAACATCCTTTGGTACTAGTCCAAAAGCTACCAAATATCAAACACAATCTACGGCTTTATTTTCTAGACAACATTATAGTTTTTTCTCCTTTTTTTTGCTTTTTTTGGATCACTCTTGTAAATGCTCAAGAGTTACTCCTCGCACTGCACTCAGGAATGATCCCTGGTGGTATTTGGGGGGCCATATGGGGTGTTGAGGGTTTAAACCCAGATTGGTTGTTTGCAAGGACTACCTGCTGTACTATCACTCTGGCTCAATATTTTACATTTTTTTCAGTTTATACATAGTAATATTTCATTTATGAAAATTTCACCTTTTCAATTGTCAGTACAAATGTGATTGGCTTTGACTCTGACATTAAGAACCAGAATAACACAATTGGTTCTTTTGACTTAAATAGAAGTGATTAATTCAATGCTATACAAGCAAGGCCTCCTAGTTCTTTTGTTTTGTTTTTTATTTGATGTTATTTAAACATTTTAACTTCTATGAGCATCACTCCAGGACACACTGACCATTGAAATTATTTCCTCTATAGTCCTTTTTAGTCTCTGTCATTAATGATGAGTTGAGAAAAATTGAACGTAATTTATCTCTCCTCTGAAAAATATGTTGCTTCTTCTATGTTATGTTTTATTCCTATTTATGAATCAATGGGAATATGTAAGCAACCTAAATGTGTGTAGAGCAAAGATAAAATTAAGTAATTTTAATATTGAAAACCATGACTCATATAATTTTACTGAAAAGAGCAGTTTTATACTGAAACACAGAAGCACCCTATTACAATTTAGAAAATAATCATCATCATCATCATCATCATCATCATCATCATCATCATCCCGTTGATTGTTGATTTTTTCAAGCTTTATCAGTAATGTCTCCACTCATCCTAACCCTGAGATTTTAGAAGTCTCTCTTTACTCGTCCTTCCCAACGCTGCCACATTGGAGACTGTTTCAGGGGCAGAGGAATTAGCCCATCATTGTTTCTGGTTTTGTCATATGAATATGACACTGGGAGCTTGCCAAGCTCTCCCATGAGGGCAGGAAGGTCTCAGTAGCTTACCAGATTCTCCAAGAGGGAGAACTAGGCTATAAGATGTTGATTCTGGGAGCTTGGTTTTATAGCCTCTGGATGTTGGCCCTTGATGGGATTACATGGCGCTGGGGGCAGTTTCTGGGTGTGACCGCCTAGCTACTGGAAAATGGGGGATCTGGGCAAAGAGGCACAGTCCCGATCTGAGCAGGCTTGGAGATCTCAGCCCTGGGTTCTGCATGTGCGTGCGTGCGCGCGCGCGCGCGCACACACACACACACACACACACACACACATACATGTTACATCATCATCATTATCATCATCATCACCATCCTTTTGATCGTCGAATTTCTCGAGTGGTCTCAGTAACGTCTCCATTCGTCCTAGCCCTGAGATTTTAGAAGCCTCTCTTTACTCGTCCTTCCCAATGATGGGTCTCATTTCCCTGACCCTGAAAGAGCCTCCAATGCAGCATCGTTGGGAAGGACATGTTACATATATATATACATATTAGAACCTCATTAACCTCACATCACATACACTGCCTTTCTTTAGGGTAGTTTGTCCTAGACTTTTGCTGAAAAATTTCTAAAGTCAAAGACTCTTAATTTGGTTTTTGTTGGATAGTTTCTTTTCTAAATTTTGTTTTGTTTTGATTTAGTTTTTGGGCAACACACAGTGGTACTCAAGGCTTAACTCCTGGCTCTATGCTGAGGGATCATTACTAGCCTGTGCTCAGAAAACAATATGGGATTCCAGCGATTGAACCTGGCTGCATGCAAGACAAGCACCCTATATGCTGTACTCTGATGAATAACCCAATAGTTCATATTTTTCCTAACCTGAACAAAATATAATTATACACATGCTTAATTTATCTGTATTATTGTTCCCATTTTACAGAAGAATAAATCAATTTATATATTTTGAAAGTGGGAGAATCTAAGCTCTACTTGTCTGCCTAGAAATACAGTTTTATTTCCATGTTATAGTATGCCTTCCCTAAAACTGTTCATTTGTTTCAGCAAATAATCATTACATGCATGATTGAGTTTTATTCCCCCATGCTTGCTATTTGACTAGTGGTTGATACTGATTCTTATATGTGACAAATTTGACCAGGCAGCCTTTACAAAGAAAGGGGACATTTTTCTGTGTATGATATTGAATAATGATGGTTAAGCAATAATAGGCATTCCAGCTTACTAAAAATATATAAACAGAGATAAAACAGAGATAAATGCCACTTAGTAAAAATAATCCATGAATGATTTGAACAAATCATTTTACTAATATGGATATAATTGCATTGCTTAGAACAACTGGAAGTAACTTAAATGAACATCAGAAATTTGAAGATAATAACAACATATCTTATATCCAAAATTTCTAATCTTCACTCAACTTCCTAAATTCTATTGGCCGAACATCCTGACTCACTTTAATTTCTGATTTTTTTATTATATGTATTATGAGCCACTCATCTTTATATCATGTTCTTATCATTATGATGTTTTATTAGACTGTCTGGTATGTGGCATGATTTTAGTGGGAAAATGTTTTACTACTTCTTGGGGTACCCCCTTAGTTTTCAGCACAGTGCTCATGAAATTTGATAAAATTAAAACATCACCAAGCAATAGAAATGCCCACTGTGGTAGTGGTGAAAAAAATGCCGAAATCCCAGTTCTCATTTCACTTCCTTGCCACTGGAGTCTATTAATTTGGCTGATTAGATTCTAAACATGTGCACCCATGTTTCTAAGGTAAAAAAATAGAACAAATTTGTAGTCCGTTTAAAGAAAACATTCTACTTATTGATTCACTAAAATACTCCTTTTCCCAGAACACTTCCTCATGTTTGTTCTAAGGGAGAAACGTTGTACAAAGTCTTCAGGCAGAAATTAAAGAGAGAAATATTCTTCCACTGGGATACATTGACTATACATTTGAATAATTCTAAAATAGAAAGAAAAGTGTTCATTATTATCCTAATTCTCAAATGTTATGTTACTTCCCTTCAGAGTTATGATAGGAACTGTTTCTTATGGGTCATGAAATAGTAGTCTGACTTTCATCAAGAGTCAGTTATGGCTGAATATCCTTACGGTTGAATTAAATACATTTATATTTGGCATCAAAACAAAATCTGGGATGTGGATATAAAGAGGATATTAAGAGTTTGAAAAACAGTCGACTCCGGGCACATCGTTTTGACTCCACCATTCTTCTTGCACTAACATACATCTTAGAGACTGGGGCCCAATGAAAACAGTATAAGAATGCTATCCGAGTCGCCCAAAGAGGAATTGAAGGAGCTATGCTTGGAATATCACTTTTCACTCAAGTGAGAGAAGGAATCTGGAGTTCTGACTTCCATAGGAATGATGGACACATAATGCAATTTGGAGATGATTGCTGGACTAGCGCTGTTACCGACTTGATTCCAAGGGATGTCAAAAGAACCATGGCTGAGAGATGGTCAGACTTCTTCATCAAGACCCTGAACAAACAGTTTGAGGCTTTTCATGTTCCTGGAGTGAGCAGATGCCATTGGGCTACATTAGCACGTGACAGGGATGAATAGAGATGTTACTGGTGGCCCCTTGAGCAAATAGATGAGCAATGGATGACAACTGATACAAGTGATATCAGTGGATATAAAATAAACAATGTCTATTTAACATTTTCCATATTTTAGGTACAGTAAATATTGCTAAATGTCCACTTTTTATGCAACCTACAAAAAAAGCCTCTTGTGAGGTAATTATTAATCTGCTTTGCAAATGAATAAAAGACATTTTAATGATTCTATCAGTAAGGCTTGAGTATGGTAGCTCAATATAAACTGTGATTATATAAAAGATATAAAATCCTCTATGCTTATATAGATCTTCTTAACAAAGTTTATACATCCTTCAGTTCACTGTCTTATTAGCATAAATATTTACTTCTTCAGTTTAATTAGTATTATTTCAATATGGTCAGGGAACATAGGGAGGAAATATAGCATACCAAAATTTTGGATTTTTAATTTTGGTATCATTTTAACTTTTATATGTTATTCATTGTATCACTGTCATCCCATTGCTCATCAATTTGCTGGAGCAGGCACTAGTAACATCTCCATTCTGAGACTTGTTGTTACTGTTTTTGGCATTAGAATATGCCATGGACAGCTTGCCAGGCTCTGCTGTGTGGGCGAAATACTCTTGGTAGCTTGCCAGGCTCTCCAAGAGGGGCAGAGGAGTTGAATCCAGGTTGGCCGCATGCATGGCAAATGCTTTACCCCCTGTGCTATCACTCCAGCCATATATTTTATTACATCTATGTATGAATATTTTTCTCATAAATGCAAAACAACATGCTCAGTACCATATACCTCCATATATAAATTTAAGGATAAGTTTATACTTATAAATAATCAGAAATCAAAATCAGAAAAATTTTCAATATACATCAAAACCAAGAAAGTTAAAATTCATATAATGTGGTTATCTAAGTCATTATTTCGCAACTGTTTTACTACCATGATCCACTTTCAACTTCGCTTTCTTCATGTAATTGTCTTTTTCAACTAATTTTGTGTCACTGTCTTCCGTTATGAGATTTTTCTTCTGTACCCCCTTTGAAATAGCTTGTTAGAAGTTCAGAGGGCCCCAGAAAAAATGCTTATATAAATCATAGTCCATATTTGAATATTATAACTTTTATTTTTCTATTTATATCCATTTGGATTTCAAAGTTTGAACTTAATCCAAAATTATAGTTTTTACTTTTTAATTAATAATTTTACTTGTTTGTTCTTGTTTTAAAAGCAGATTTGACAGCACTCAGAATATAGTACAAAGTCTACATTCAGGGGTCTTTCAGGTGTTAGTCATGAGATCATGTAGTGCCAGGATTCAAATCCAGGCCACTTCAAAATGCACCCAGCCCTTTGAACTTATTTTCTAGATCCTGCATTTAAATATGGAAAAGTTATTTATATATGTGGGTTTTGTTTTGGTTTTTTGTCTTTCTGGACAATTTTAAATAGCACATGCCAATTTTGTAGAATTTCCTTGGTTTTAATTTTTCCAGTATTTGTTCCTTTAGATTTAGGTTACAAATTTATACAGAAAAAAAGATATATCTACAATTAGTATTGTAGTTGTTAATATTCAATATTGGTGTATTGGTTATATTAGTTTTATAATCACTTTGGTACATTATTCTTATTCACTATAGGTTACCATTTCCCTTTTTAATTTATGATGAGATAAAGATATGTAATATCACTTTTTGTTGAGGTGATTACAGCAATCTGTTTTTCTTTGAACTTTCACTTGTTAATTTTTGAATCCACAGCTAGTTTTTCCCCCTCACTTTTTCTATAGCTGACATAAGAACACATGACAACAGTAAGAGAAACTTTTACAACTATTTATATCTGCATGCATGTATTTATAATAGTTTATTATGTCAAGACTATTTTGGTCCTTTCTATAACTATTTTGAAACTTGAATTGTTCTATTTTGATTGATGCAAGACTCTACTTACTACTCTTTGTCATTTCAGCAGACCTGTTATTTTTCCAGTGTGCATTTCTTTCAGGTCCAAGATCACTGTCACTGTCACTGTCATCCCGTTGCTCATTAATTTGCTTGAGCGGGGACCAGTAACATCTCCATTTTGAGACTTCTTGTTACTGTTTTTGGCATATTGAATATGCCACAGGTAGCTTGCCAGGCTCTGCTGTGTGGGTGAGATACTCTTGATAGCTTGCCGGGCTCTCTGAGAGGGGTGGAGGAATTGAACCCAGGTTAGCCACATGCAAGGCAAATGCCCTGCTGCTGTGCTATCACTCCAGGTCCAAGATGTTCACATGAAATACATATTTAGACATACACTGAACCACTGTACTGTAGAATAAATAGTTGATGTGAAACACATTTCCAGTTGCCTGAATCATGTGAAATGTCCAGTTAGATCTGTAGTCAAGTTCTCACTACTCTACATGAACACAGGAAATGTGAATTTCAGCATTTGGACAGTTCCAAACAATTCTCATTTTTTCTTCTGTAGCTCCAACACCAGTGATAGGAGTCCTCAGCAATTAGTTATTTTGGATTACATAATATATTCTACATATACTTTATACTATATGTATATACTCTATAATATACTTTTTCCCCTGCACAGCAGAGCCTGGCAAGCTCCCCGTGGCATATTCGATATGCCAAAAACAGTAACAAGTCTCACCATGGAGACGTTACTGGTGTCCACTCAAGCAAATCAATGAGCAATGGGGTGATAGTGATACTTTTTTCCAATAATATGTATATTGAATGTAACTTGAGTTGGTTAAGTCTATACTATGACAAGTGCCAAGAAGGGTCTCAAGAAATCCTACATACAACAGTAACTGATTTAATATAAATGGTGTTTCTGATACCTTATATCAGCTATTTAAAACCTATATCATTTGGGGAAGTTACTGGTTATTTTTGCTTTTGAGTTTCCTAATATTACAAAAAAGAACATGAAAAATGTGGTATTTGCCATGTCCAGTTTAAGCAGGATTTCAATAGAATGCAATTGAATTTAAATAATGGCCTGCTAAAGCACTTACCCAACTTATTGAGTTTGTTATGATATTCATTTTATCAAGCTAAGTATATTGCATAAACATTGCATAGGGTTATTCTGGAAAAAATGTGGAAAATGGGAAATTCATGAACTATGCCTTGCAAAAATCATGTAGATTTCTTTACGTGACAGAATATTGCTACAGTGCTATATCATACATGCTATGTATTATGGAAATTTAGGGAAAAGCTATGTCAGAAGCTCTTTACCTATCAGACTCTAGTGCTTTAATCAGCTAAACCAGAATAGAAACAAACTCAATATCACTCTTCTAATAATATCCTCTTTTCTCAGGACTCTTCATCTCAAATTCACAATTCAAGAGAGGAGTTGATCAGAATTGGAATCACACAGGTGAATGAAAAGGAATTTTTTGAGCGCCCTTTAGTTGCAAATGCTTCAGACTCCTGTCATCTACCTTGTTTAGGTCATGGTTTACCTTTGCAGTCAACTTTTGCCATTATGGAATGAAAGATTTTGAGTGAGTCACTGTATCAAGAGCCATGAAACCTAAGGAGAAATGAACTTCTTGAGTTCACTTTTATCACAGGGAGATGAAGCACAAATGGAGCATCATGGAGTGTGAAAAACACCAGTGTATTGTGCCATATTGGTTCATAAGCACAGAATAATGTTTCCCAGAAGACAAACAGACAGAATTCACTATCCTGCCAAGTACCTTGGCTCTGATTTTTGTCTTATTTTAATGATCTCCTCTCACTCCTCTCTCCTTGAAATTGAAATAACATTGATTTTGTATAACATGCCATCATGTTAGTTCATTTTGAAATGTTGATAACATAGCAATGAGAGGATCAATAATAAACGAATTGCATCATGCCCAATACATATTTACTGCTGGTATAACTAAATCAGCACATGCCATATAGCAGATGCTCAATAGATGTTGGATTCTTTTATCTTTCTGAACACATCTAGTTTTACATATGTGCCTTGCCTAAGATGTTTTTCCAAACTATGGAAAAATTAAATCAGCAGAATCAACTTTATCATGCTGTAGTATGATTTTTACTACATAATGAACTTATACCATTATGTGAATTAAGAAGCCAGAATTCCCAAAATTATTTGCCACAGCCAACAGCCTAAACCAAAGTGCTGTTGACAATTCTATTAAATCAGGAAAAGACTCTTTAAAGGTATTCAAAATCTCATGTTATCTGACATCACCTTGGCAGAAATGAAATAATGTCACAATTTGATTCCTACATATCCCGAACTATTAAAAATGATCACCAGCATCAAGATCTGAGGAAAGTACTATGATGATTTGTTTGCATCAGATCAACATTTAGCCAAATCAACCCTTACCCATGACTGTATCAAGCCATGAACAACCATACATTAGTAATATAGATAGTCAACTCTTTACTTTTTACCTCTGACATTAATTTCTAGCTTTTCATCCACTTCTCAAAAAAACATTACCAAATAGAGAACTTTCAATAGGAAATAGCATTTATCCAAATGTAAAGAACAGTACTTAGTTTGATAAAAATATTGTGATATAGTATGCAAAATAACGTAGAGTAAAACACTTTCACATTTAAGTATTAATAATTTATTTTCAGTAAGTATATTATCTTCAACTCTATGATCTTTAATAGTCAAAATATATGTATGAAATTATTGAAATCATGTATAGGTAATGTAACTGAATGTGCTACAAAATAATAGTATAAAATAATAGTTTATTAACATTACATTTAGATAGCTATAATAATGCTAACATGGCAGAGCCTGGCAAGCTACCCATGGCATACTTGATATGCCAAAACCAGTAACAAGATGGTCCTCATTCCCCTGATCTTGAAAGAGCCCCCAATACACCATCGGGCTACACTAGCATGCGACAGGGATGAATGGAGATGTTACTGGTGCCCGCTCGAGCAAATCGATGAACAAAGGATGACAGTGACAGTGACAGGGATAATAATGCTAAAGCAGAAGGCTAAATATTTTTCACAATCTGTAGGTCAATGTGAATAATAGTTAAAGTTAAGGCAAGGCTTTAACATTTGTAATATAAAAAATAATATATTTGTGAAACAGAATCAAATTATACTTTTGTTTTATTATCAGTTCTGTTATAAAATTTCTCATAGCTAATTCACTGCAATTGATTTCTATGCTGACGTATAGCTATTTTTAGTGTTTCCATCAAGCTCCATTCAGATTTTATACCGGGACATGATTATTAAAATAAGATGTATGTTTTTTTAAAGATAACTTAAATTTGCTCATTTTGATACAGTTGCTAATGGTAACTAATGTGTTTTGTCTGTGTTTACCATTCTGCCATTTAAATGAAAAAGCATATGCATGCACTCATTAGGAAAGTTGGCATGGATGTAATTTTTATAGTCTTACCAATAGTTTTTTACTTGAGAAGTAGAAATGAATGTACTCAATCTCTTAATTTAAAAAACAATTTCCATACATGCCCTAAAGCTGGATCTGTAGGAACAAAGTCCTGTGAGTTTCATTAAACTGGACCTTTGTTCTTAATACCAGGAGGAAACCCATGTTAAAGTTACCTTTTTCATGCAAAATTAAAATAGTCAGTCTGTAGCAACCAATGCACTTTAAATAAGCAAAAGTCTTAATGATCAAGGGATAAACATTTGAATTGAACTATTCTCCTACTCCTGCCACAAAATGTTATGATTGAGCTTTCAATTTAACATTCACAAACAGATACATGAAACACATAAATTCTTGAGAGCAAATTATAGAATACAGATAAGAAAAATTCTTTCTACTTAGGAACCAAGATGACTCAAGATAACAGACATTTTCGATTTTACAATTGCTTTGAATCAACTTCTTAGGGACGCCTGCATAGTCACTTAATAGGTTTTTGCTTCTGTCTTGCCTTAGCACCTAAGTATATTAGTCAGTAGGAAGGCAGAGGAATCATTTTAACACACAAATTAGTGTACAGTATTCTACTGATCAAGGATTTTTCATCAGTTATTTTGTTTTGGGGTACACACTTCCAAAGATATCAATATAATTTATACCTCAAGCCATTCTACTCTCCAGCCACCTCTTTGTAAATGTCCCTAAACACCTAAGAAAAATACTACTCTCTGTTTACTGTTTTTTTTTCCCTTTTTGGGTCACACCTGGCAATGCACAATGGTTACTCCTGGTTCTGCACCAGGAATCACCTTTGGCGGTGCTCAGGGGACCACATGGGATGCTGGGAATTGAACCCAGGTCTGCCGTGTGCAAGGTCAATGCTCTACACGCTGTGCTATCGCTCCAGCCCCTGTTTCCTCTGTTATTACAACAGTTCTCTGTGCTATACACATTAGTACTTACTTCAATGTTTAACTCCACTGTTGTGTAAATGAAGAAAAGAGATTTGTCTCTTGGATATCACTCGACATCTGACACTCCAAATAGGGGCTTGAAAATTCTGAATAATGAACAAATCTTTGATGAATAAGTGATTTACTAATTACACAAAATATTCTAAAACATTTAGAATTCACTAATAGGGGGGAGTGCATAAAAAAGTAGCAACTACATAGAAGCCAAAAGTTGGTGGGAAACAAAAAATAGGCCAAATTGGTTTACAGTTGTAAAAAGTGGGTAAGTGCTGAATTTGGGAAGGATATTGGAAATTTCTGGCTGATTAGAGGCATCCAAAAAACAAAGTAAATAAGTAAACCTACAAGTATTCATTTTATAAGTCATCAGTTTTTCAGATTGTTTTTAAAGACATCACATAAATATGTGGAAGTTTTAATAATGCACAAAAGAATTAACTTCGCAAAGATTTTTTATGTTGAGGGGTCTATTTGGAGGGCTTTCATGCCCATCAGTACTTAAGAATCACTTCTTGTGGGCTCAGGGCCATATAGGATGCCAGGGATCAAAGCCAGTCAGTCATGTTGAAGGCAAACAACATACCCGCTGTACTGCTCTCCAGCCCTTGAGTGTCTCTTTTTAATGGTGTTCTTTTTAATGGATAATGATATTCCTTCCTCATTTTTAGGGGGTAGTCCCAAGTAATGCTCTGAGAGGCCTAGGGGTCCCCCTGGCTACTAGCAACTGGGCCAGTGGTTAAATGTAATGACCCAAGAATGCGTTGCTGTTAGGCCATATTGTATAAGGGGTTACCCAGGCTACCTCCCAAGTGCTTAGGGCCCCCTGGGACTTCTCTCAGTGATACTCTTTTGATCGGGAAGACCTTGTGTCTGATACCAGGAATCAAACCTGGGTTGGGTGCATGTTTCCTAACCATTGTACCATACCCGGTCTTTCTGAATACCATTAAAAAATATTTAGCTTTTAATTCTTGTGATTGCTTAGGTAACAAGGCAACAATAATTTAATATTCAAGATTTTGATGTACAAAGTGCCTAAACATTCACCACCACTAGTATTATGAAGAACATCCACCAAAATTCTGTTCTCTCTCATTCCCCAAGTACCCTAAGATCACAGTACTATTGATTTTAGTATTGTTTCCTTTGGTGATTTTCTAATTCCTTGCTTTGTTCCTTTATACTCCATCTATGAGTGAGATCATCTGGCATCTTTTTTGCAGATTTACTTATTCTATTGGACAGCAATGGTTTACAAAGATGGTGATATCAGAATTTAGGCATTCAGTGTTTCAACTCCAAACCCGGCCTCAGGGTCAGTGTCCTCTCTATTGACTCAAGTCTTCCTCCTCTTGATCCCTCTTCCTTCATAAATTTACTTCATTTCACTTGTATCGCTTGTCATCCCGTTGACCTCTGATTTGCTTGAGCGGGTGCCAGTAATGTTTCATTTTGTCCCTGCTGCGTGCTAGTGTAGCCCAATGGTATCTGCTTACTCACTCCAGGAACATGAAGAGCCTCAAACCACTCGTTCAGGGTTTTGATGAAGAAGGCTGACCATCTCATAGGTGGGCAGCCACAAGATCTTTTGACATCCCTTGGACTTCATTTATTTTTTTTATTTTAAGGAATGATGATTTATCAAGTTATTGATAAACAAACCTTAGGCACACAAAATTTTAACACCAATCCAACCACCAGTTTCAACTTCTTTCATCAGTGTCCCAAGACTCCCTTCACCCTCACTCCACCCCCACTGCCACCACCTGCTATCTTAGCAGACGCATTTCAAAGTTAGGTGTTTGTAGTTAATAACTCATATGTTCAGTGATGTGAGCCTGTGCTTTGTATATATATAGCTATATCACTCTCCCACGTCATTGGTATAACCGAGGCCTCTGACCTTTGTTCCTCTTTCTGTCCCTTTCTCATCTTCTTTCTTCTTACCCCTATTTAAAAAAATGCATTATTCAATCAAAGTGAAAGTAAAGTGAAATTTATTAGTTACACAGGCGGGGGGGGCTTAGGGTGGGGGGGCTAGGGGCGTGGGGGGGTTTGGGGTGTGAGGGGGCGGGGTGGAGCTATACTGGGATTCTTGGTGGTGGAATATGAGCACTGGTGAAGGGATGGGTATTCGAGCATTGTATAACTGAGATTTAAACCTGAAAACTTTGTAACTTTGTAACTTTCCACAATAAAAAATTAAAAAAAATAATAAAAAAATGCATTATACAATAGTATTAACTGTTATGATTTTGAAGACTATAGTTACCTCTATCGAACCATAAACACTCTACTCACTACTATACCATGAAGCATAAAATAGTCATTTAAAGGTATATGCACCATTCTCATTGCTGTGCTTAATAATAACCGGATGTTCAACAAAAGATGAGTGGATAGAGGAGCTGTGGTCCATATAACAGAATACTATGCAACCATAGAAAATATGAAATGTAATTTTGTGTAACATGGATGGAATTTGAGACTATCCTATTAAGTGAAGTACCTTAGAAGGAGAAGGAAATCAGTGGATGTTCCCACTTATCTGTGGTATAGAGAGTTATAAGACAGAAGAATGGAAGGTATCAAATGATGGAAAAACCCCTCATCTTAGATTATATAAGTAAAATTTCAAGGAAGAAGGGGAGTGAAGGAGGAATGAGGAATAAGGAGGCACACTGGCAATAACAGAAGGACATTGGTGAAAGGTTTAAGACATAATTTCATCCCCTTTCAAATCAGTCTTCCTCTTTAAAGCAGAAGCAAACTTGTGATACATTCTCCCAAGGTTTCAGCACATTTTGAACTTGAACTGCTGTTGCAGAACATTCTTTATACTATATAAAAATTCACCTTTTTTGTAATTAGAAGTTTCATTCTTCTATTGCTATAGCACATTGTGTCTTATAAAAAAATTAGCAATAAATATGATCATTTGACCCTGTGGGATAAATGACTGAAGCACAGGGGTGAGGAATACATGCTAGCAGTTCATGAAATGCAAGAGGAGAGAGATGGAACGAGAATCTGGAAAAAAAAAGATCATAAATACACTGAAATATTATGGTAACTAATTGAGAGAAAGTTGACTCTAAAAATGGATGGGTGGTAAAATTGAGTTTCAAAGAAATTCATTACATCTGAGCACTTTCTGAGGATCGACATTAATGAATATAAAATTGAAGCTTGCAGTCTTCAGGACCAAGTTTACTAGAAACTCCTTTGACAGGCACCACAAGAAACTTTCTCATACACAGGACATAAGGAAAGTGTAGAGTAAGAACCAAGAAGGTTGAGTGAGTTCCAGGTCCAAAGATGCAGGGAATCCTGTTTAGAATAAAGGTACTGAACATCCTGGGGGCAAAACTGAGACCATGAACAGAGCGAAAAGGGCTTCCTTAGGAAGGGCTCCGCAGCAATAGAAAGATGTAATTTTCCTACCTGCTTCAAAAGGTGCGGTGAGAAGCTGTAACTATTTGTCATTCAATGTTCTTTAAAATGACTTTAAAACACCTCCAGTGCTGTCACAGAAGAGGCGAGTTTAAATGTTTAGTGACTGTGGTGCTACCAGCACAGGGCTAAACTGTACTTGGCTTTTTATGTTTCAATATTTGTTTCACTTTTCTTCAGAAACAGTATGTTATTTTAAAATAATCTACAGCAGGAAAGTTTAAAGAGCAACAAATGTGACTATATTGCAAATATATAATTTAGAACATTAAATTATGCCCATGATGTATGTCTTTATCTTTTTCTTGATATCTATGCGTATTCATATATACACTCACGTGTGCTTAGAATAGTTTCGTCCATTTTCAGGCTGTTGATATGTGTACAGAATAAGACAAAATGCTTAGCACTTTTGTATATTTTTTATCCATTATAATGATGAATAGAGATGCACAATATGATTTTTAGTCAGTGCTTATCAGGCTCTGATGCAAATGGTCTGCATTTTACAATTCTCTAGGGTTGAAAAAAGAGTTTTCATATTTCACACTGATAAATATTGATGCAATAATAGTAATTCTGCACAAACATTCCCACTCCTCACTTAAGTTTAGATAGATTGCTAAAAATGATTTTGTGGGAGCAAAGAATACTTTTCCATTAAGGCTTCTGGTAAAGTTTGAGAATTATTGTATAATAAGTTTATCCAAATACACTCAGATTAGAGGCACATAAACCTTCTCATAGTACTAGTTATCTCTAGCACTGAGATATATAGTCATATGTATTTTTATATACTTGAAGTTGGAGACTAAAATAATCAATTAAACTTTCATTTGCAACTCTGATTACTTCTGAGGCTGATGTTCTCAACATATTTTGTGGCCTCTGTAAATTGCTCAGATTGAATGACTCTCCTGTATTGACCATTTAAAAAATTATTTCTTAAGAACTCTATTAGAAATGATGGCTATATTTCCCATTTGCTTGGGGAATTTACTTTTGTTTTTGGTTAATAAACTATGCCTATAAACAATGCCAAATTATATAAATTATGCCTATAAGCCATACCCAATACATCATATTATTTATGGGCATGTTCAATTTCATACTTAAGACTAAAATAATCTTATGGAAGCAAAATTGATTTTATTTACTGTAAAACATTGCAAAGCAAAAATAAAGTCAAGGGGCCAGGGATGTAACTCGTTACATAATGTGTTAAAAATATATGTACTGTTTTTAGGAGATATATACATATATATAAAATATGTATATGAAATTTGATTTGAGTAACTCTGAAGCAGTGCTTAGAAGACCTGGGGTCCACTTCCAGTCTAAGTGGACCTAAATGTTTGTAATAAGGGATTCCAGGGCAATAGTTGTTTGTTTGTTTTTCCCCAGGCTAAATGTGGAGCTAGGGATTGAAGTCAGGGATTAGTTCATTTATGACATTTGTTTCAGTATATTTTTTTAAGTTATATATCTAGACCCGGAGAGTTAGTTGAACCATTTTTTTTTTTTTTGCTTTTTGGGTCACACTCGGCAATGCTCAGGGGTTACTCCTGGCTCTTCACTCAGAAATTACTCCTGGCAGTGGCTGTGGGGACCATATGGGATACTAGGAATCGAACCTGGGTCAGCAGCGTGCAAGGCAAAAGCCCTACCCACTGTGCTATTGCTCCAGCCTTGTTAGTTGTGCTTTATTAATGATAGTGTCTTGTAGACACACAAACGAATCTCGGATCAGAGCAACTTGTGGCAGAGATGGCCCGGGACTTTGCAATAGGCCTTCTCCACGGGACTGCTCCAGACAGGGCCAGGTACTGTCCCTCTGTGTGCCCTTTAAGAGTTCCAGCAGTGGCCATTTTCTAGAAAGCAGCAAGAAGTACCAAGTACAGTCATGGTGACGGTAAATCCCAAGTCTTGGGGGGACAGGGCAGGGGTGGGCCTTCCTTCCCCCCACCCCGTTGGGACTTTGAGATGATGCCCCCATCTACCCACCATCTACTTAAGCTCCCACGTGGCCATAATCCAGAGACACACAAAGGAATCTCTGACCTGAGCAACTTGCGGCAGCAATTTCTTCAGACCCTGTCACTGTCACTGTCATCCCATTGTTCATTGATTTGCTCGAGCGGGCACCAGTAACACCATTGTGAGACTTGTTGTTGCTATTTTTGGCATATCAAATATGACAAGGGTAGCTTGCCAGGCTCTGCTGTGCCAGTGAGATACTCTTGGTAGCTTGCGGGCTCTCCGAGGGGGGCGGAGGAATCGAACCCTGGTTAGCAGCGTGCAAGGCAAACGCCCTACCCGCCATGCTATCGCCCCAACCCCTTTAGACCCTAATTATTAAAATAGTGTGCAGCTGTGAGAGTGGCCACTCGACATTATATTATTTCTATAACTAGCAATATAAAACACATTGTCTAGCAAATGTATTTTCAGCAGATATGAGTGGTGGTAGGACTGGTCTCAAAATATCTAAGGTAACCAAATAGAGAAAGAATATTTTGCAAATTGTCTGCCACAAAGGCATGGGTAGGTGTAGAATGGAGGGGGATACTGAGGAATTGGGTGGTGGAAAATGCTCACTGGTGAAGGGATGTGTGTTTGATGGCCGTATGATCGAAGTTCAAACATGAAATTTTTGTTACTGTACCTCATGGTGAATTAATAAAAAATAATAAAATTTAAAATACGATAGTGTTTTGTGTTTAAGGATGGATCGCTCTAAAACACTTTTTCTTATTTTATAAGTTAATTTTCTTTTAAACTATTTTGTCTAGCAAAAAGTTAAATTTTTCTTTCAATTTATTCTTATTTTCATAATGGGCTTTATATATTTGAAAAATATTATATCAGGCTTTCATTACAGGCTTTTATATATTTGAGAAATATTATATCAGGCATAAAAATGTATTACATTATGGCATTATCATTGTTTTTATTATCTCATCTCTTTAGCAAATGTAATATGAAGATTAATTATACACAGATGAATTTTGTTTTCATTACTGTCATACAATTTTAAAAATTACACATGTCCTACATCCTTTTTCTTGCTACATATTCCATTTTTTATTTTCAAAAACGTGATTTTGAAAGAGTGAAGCATTTTAAAATATAACTGTAAAGATGATTTAATCAGAAAACTGCATTCCTAATTATTTCTAAAATTATAAGTGTCATAAATAAAATAGTGCCTTTTGTAGTCATCATTTCAGGAATGTCACCTTAATCTCTGTTATTTCATTTAGAGGTTTTAAATGTAGATCTTCATAATGATGTAGGTGTCATTTAACTTTTGAGAGTGAGTCTCATATTTGAGCTTTACTTTTTTAACCAAAATTTAAGTTACTATACATAATTTTATCTGTCTTTATACTCAACACTAGAGAGCTAAAGTGATAGTAAAGCAAGTAGAGCATTTTTCTGGTATGAAGTCCACCCAGGTTCAGTCCCTAGCATCCCATACGGAGTGAATCACTCCCAGTCCCTCCGGGAGTAATTCCTGAGTGCACAGCTAGGAGTAACCCCTGACTGTCACTGCGTGTGGCCCAAAAATCAAAATCATATATAAACTCAAGACTATTATTTTTTGACTCATAAACTTGGTATCATATGCCTGATTCCTTATAGATCTTAGGATAGCGATTAATTATGCAGACATTTATTTATTTGAAGTCCTTCTTAGATTTCTTGAGATTTACCAGAAAATTTAGTTTGTCTCCTTGTCTGAGGAATGTTAATTTTTTCCATTATTTTAAAATGTGTCAGAAAAATCCTAGACTAGTGGAATTTTGTTTTACAAAGTTTACTTTCATTTTTAGCACCTTCTGTTTCAAATAGAAAGCTGTCCTGTTCTTTTAAAATGTATTATAATTAAGGTAACATGTTTATAATGATGTTGACATAATGTTGACATATATGGTCTTTATGTACACACCTGACCGCCCCTTGCCCTCACCAAAGAGCCCAAGATCCCTCACTCATGGCCTTCTGTTATGTCCAGTCCACCTATGTTCCACCCACCCCTCAATCTGGAGTTTTCTGTATTTACTCAACTACAAAGAGTTTGTTACCAGAGTTTAATATCATCTATTCCCTTGGTTTCTTTTCTTTTAGATGTCACAGATGAGTGAGATTGCTTTGCTTTCTTTCTCTCTCTAATTAGTCTTAGCATTATCCTCTCTAGTTCTATTCAAGTTGCAACAAACTGCATAATTAAAACTTTCCTTAGGGCTGCATAAGATTCTAGTCTATATATGTATATCTACACACATATGTATGCGTATATGTACGTACATATATTTGTATCCGTACCTTGGCTATTAAACTAAGTGATGCAATAAGCATAGATGTGTGCATATATTTTTAGATTAGTCTTTTTGTGTTCTAGGGGCAAATGCCATGAAATAGAATCACTGAGCGATATTGAAGGTCTTTTATTACTTTTTGAGACATTCTCTATTGGGTTTCATATGTGCTGTCACAGTCACTGTCATCCCATTGCTCGTCGATTTGCTCGAGCGGGCACCAGTAGCATCTCCATTTTGAGACTTCTTGTTACTGTTTTTGGCATATTAAATGCAACATGGGTAGCTTGCCAAGCTCTGCCATGTGGGCAAGATTAAAAAAAAAAAACATTCCCACCAGAAATGAACCAGAGTTCCTTATTTTTAACCGCATCCCCAACAACTGTCGCTGTCATCCCGTTGCTCATCGATTTGCTCAAGTGGGCACCAATCACGTCTGCATGGTGAGACTTGTTGTGACTGTGTTTGGCATATCGAATATACTACGGGTAGCTTGCCAGGTTCTGCCATGTGGACGATATATTCTTGGTAGCTTGCGGGGCTCTCTGAGAGGGATGGAGAAATCCAACCCGGGTTGGCCACATGCAAGGCAAACGAACGCCCTACCCGCTGTGCTATCACTCCAGCCCGACCCCACACTGATTGTTTCCAATATTTTGATGGATTCCATCCTTACTGGTCTGAGATGATACCTTAATATCGTTTTGATCTGCCTTCCCATCTAAGTAAGGATAAACAGTATAACTCATTGTTCATTGGCTACATGCATGTCCTCTTCTCGAAAATCTCCACCTATTTCCTCTCCCAACTTCTCCATATGGTCATTGGCTTCTATGGTGCTGAATATTATGAGTGCTATATAGAATTGTCATTCTTTTATTTAAATAAATTCATTTTTCCATAAGGTAAACTTTTATGTCATATAACTCTATAAGTCTTCATTTTGTCTGTCTAAAGCAATTTTTCATACTTCATACCTCATTTCTACTGCTCTACTTACACTGTTTCTAACCATTTTCTCTTTTCCTTTTGAACTACCAGGAAATATTTCAGTGTCCTCTGGCTGCAGGGTTATTTTATACATTTAATAGCGCTGATTCTTACTATCAACCTTCCACTGGAGCAGGGTTGAATGTACTGTTGGCATTTGGTACAGTTGCAGTACTGTTGGCATTTGGTCCTGGTAGACGTTTTGGTGTGAGAGTCTGTCCTGTGAATTGCTCTATATCTAAGCAGCCTCCCCACTTTGTGCTCCCTAGATGCCAGAAGTGGTCTCCTCAAAAATATCTAAGACATAGTCAGATATTTCCTGGGGAAGGAGGGTTACTAAGACTCTCAGTTGAGAACTATTTCTTTAGATTTGTAAAAGTAGTTGGATACATCACCTTATCTTTCTATAGGCCTTCACCATGTCTATAATTTCTCCATGACCTTCTATTCTTGTTTCATTGATAGACTAACTACCTGTTAGTGTTTTGTGTTTGTTTTTGTTTGTTTTTCTTATTTAGTAGTTTTTATGGTGAACATTTCCTAGGGATCTGCAATTTCTCTGTTATACAGGAATTATGGCAGAGAAACACTTTCAGTCTGTTGTTCTTCATTTTTGCTAATATATACAAGAGAGTATTCATAGAACCAAGAGTGTTGAAATTTTTTTCCAGCAATGACTGATGACTTACTTTATTTTAAGGAAAAATAAGATTACATCTGTAAAAAAAAAAATCCATGACTCACACTCAGATCACTGTCTTTGGTAACTTTAGTGTAGTTTCATATTACTTTACATTTCCTTTTCTGTCTTTCTTTCCTTCACTCACCGGTTTCTTCCCTCTTTGTGCATGTGAGATGGTGGCAGAAAGTATAATAATATTTGATAGGTAATAAATAAGAGCGGCTATTAAGTGCTTATTAGGGGCTGACTTTGGGCAAACTATGCCACAGAACTGCTTCAGAAATTCACAAGTCTTCAAAATAGACACTTTTTTTACTCTTTTATAAATGAGAAAATTATAGAGGGTCTTAACATCAGTGTCTGTAGGCTAGTAAGTAGTTTAGGGTTAGGGTTTAATTGGGGTCCCTCTGACCCAATACTGAACTTTTCCACACCAGAACTTCTTAACCTTTCTCCATTGTGACCCCTTTGGCTCAAGATGTACAACAAAGGTGATTAATGCTAGAAACACCTCAGATTCCTTCAATGCTTGGTTTTTAGAATTAATTTCTGGTCACTGTGTATTCAGAAACATTTCACTGTTGCTAAATTTTTCACCACCTTCAAATACAGTTATAAGACCACATGTAAGTTCATAAGCTATATTTTAAGAAGGTCGGTTGTACACATGAATTTCTTTATACCCATTATACAGAGATGAGCACAGGGTAAATCACTGTGATTGCTTAGTTCTTTACTTCCTTTTGCCTACCTTCAACTAATAATAAACAATGAAATGAATCAAAGGTTTTGTTACCATTTCCCTAACTGAACATTTTAGTTCAGAGTACAGATTAAAAACAATGACTTTTTCCCAAGGTAAATATATTAGATTCATTATTACTAAATATAATATATATAGTTTAACCTCAGTTCCATTTAGTCGTCAGGTGCCATGACTCTAGATTTTTCAACATTATGTATTTTTTATATTTTTGTGATTTTGGAATAGATTTGACTAATCATTGGTGACATGTGTTGAGTTAAAAACTTTAGTATTTAAAATTTTCTTAAAATTAATCCTTTGATCACTAATAAAAATGTTACCAATCCATGTTATAATTCACGCATTTATGTATTTAATTAGTAAGATTACTTTTTATTGAATTAAATATGTTATATGTTAATAAAATATGAATGTTAAAAGGATAAGATAATGTGGGAATTCTTGTCATGATCTGGTAGGGTGGATTGTGGTGTCTGAAACTTTTATATTATTACAGGATAGCCCTTAAATCCTACTTCGGCTCAAATGTTAAAAATATACATAGGAAACGAAATGAAGATTTTCAGCTTTTCATTCTCTGAGTGACATTTTTATTTGAAAAATGTCTCTTTTCTTATTTTTAACAAGATACTCAACTTACAAAAATAATTCTTCAAGTTTGGATCTATGCAATAGACTTACATATTTTTTCCCAGTGAATAAAATATTTCACAAAATAGACAAAAAAAAAAAAAGCTACCTAAGCTGTAGCTGCATGAAGGATCAGTGAAATCCCAATAATAGAAAGCCAGAGTTTCCTTCCATGGTACAGAGTTTAAACCAGGTTAGATCTCTCCACCTGAGCCATATGTCAGAAACGCAAATGAAGTGTCAGTTTTCTATGCCAGGAAATTGTGTTCAAGTTCATTTAGTCTCCAGTATAATCTATGCCACTTACTGTTCATTCTATATTCCTAAATAAAAATGGAACACAACATTCTCAGTTCAGCCTACAGTTTATTATTTTACCTAAATTAGTCTTAGCTAGTACTAAATATCTGGCCAGGGGGAGTTAAGTTTGCCTCATTGGAAGTCAGTTCTTGGGTGATTCACTTCAGATCCAGGCTAAAGGGCGTTGGTTCTTGAGTAAAGACAGATCCTTTCACATACTTTATCATGAGGTCTCGTGCTTAGGAACCTCACGGTGTCCATGAACTGTCATTCAGAAATAAGTACTGGAGGAATAGCAGGGTTTGTATCCTGATCCACTACACATACACAAGCATAACAACCTCGTATCTCTATGTGAAGCAGCCTATGTCCAAGATCTGCAGGTCAGACTTATGTTACTAGTTACAGGGCCAGTTGCTAATTTTGTACTGTCTCCAAGATTTGTTCTCTGATTTACAGTTGAAACTTCAGATTGGTCTCTACAAGTAGGAGTTGGATATTAAGGTAACAGGAAATTTGAAAATAATTGTTATTATGTAGGATAATACTTGGAAGGCTTTGTCTATCATCTTCATTTCTATTTTCCCTCACATTCAGTGATCTGTAGAATATATTATTTATCCTCATTATTCATGCTAATTACGTTCTATAAAGCTGCCCAGAAATATTGAATTAGGTAACAGTGAATCATTGCCGTGGAGAAGACAGATAGAGGAACATATAGATAGATGTGATGAAATAGATGATGATTTAGCTATAGACATAGATAGGTAAAAAACAATATATTGATTTCTAAAAATAAGTAAGATGATAAAGTTGATAACATTGCTGTAAATACAACTATGGGTATATTGATAATTTTATAAGTTATAATCTAAATCAGCCTATTTGACTAAATTTTATTTTCTTAATTATGGAAACTCAGTGGCGCTCAGGGCTTACTCCTTTCTCGTTGCTTAAATATCACTCTGCTGCTGCCAGGGTGACTAAACATGGTGACAGGATCCAATCAGAGTAGGTTGCTTGCAAAGCAAGCACCTAAATCCCTATACTGTCTCTCAAGTCCTATTTACTTAATTTTAGAAGAGTAAGATGGCAATGTTTTAAGTAATTTCCTTATTGTTGTTGTTTTTTCCTTCTAATTATAGCTATCAACATCAATTCAAACCCTGTCCAACTAGTGTCAGAGGTGATACTTACTGTACTGTATTGCTCCTGTCCCAACCTTTTTCATCTTGTGTACATCTATCTGGGTCCTGAAGCAAAAGAGCATCTGGATTTACGCTGGCTGGTGCATGGTATGTAGTCAGAGACACTTTTAGCCACTCTGTGCATACCCTCGCATGACTGAAAACCACATTAGTGATTTGTGCCTTGCAATTAAATTTAACAGATAAAAAATTTTTATTGCAGAGCCACCAGATAGTTTTACTGAAACTGTTCTTTTAGTCTTTATCTCAGTAGAACATATCTTATAATACCCATTTTACATGTCTCTGCTTACAGCTTTGGCTATCAGATTGCAAGCCAACTTCCAACGGTTGCTTCCTTTTGCAATGATTTCTTCCATTTACTTTAAATATATGCATATGGGCTCCAGCTTCCCTCCCCACCCCGAGCAAAGCTCCCGGCGGCCAAACACCTCCAGAACCTAGCCACAGCCATGCTCAAGGCCCCTCTCCACACGTTCCGACAAGCCTCACGCATGAAGGTACCAGCAGAGGAACCCAGGTGTATGGGACCCGGGGCTGAGACCTCCAAGCCTGCTCAGATTGGGACTGGGCCTCCTCCACCTGGATTTCCCATTCCCCAGTAGCTAGGTGGTCACACCCAGGGACTGCCCCCAGCGCCATCTAATGCCATCCATGGCCAGCATCCAGAGACTTAAAAGCAAGCTCCAGGAAGCACACAGCCACAAAGCCAATATCGTATAGCCTACTTCTCCTTTGGGAGAACCTGGCAAACTACCAGGAGCTCTCTCCTGCCCACATGAGAGAGCTTCACAAGGTCCCCGTGGTGTATTAATATGCCAAAACCAGTAACAAGTTGGGTCTCATTCTCCTGATCCTGAAAGAGCCTCCAATGCAGCTTCATTGGGAAGGACGAGTAAAGAGAGGCTTCTAAAATCTCAGGGCTAGGACGAATGGAGACATTACTGAGACCGCTCGAGAAATTTGATGATCAACGGGATGATGATGATGATGATGATGATGATGATGATGATGATGATGATGATGATGATGATATGTATAAACACACTGTATCACTGTACCACTGTCATCCCATTGTTCGTCGATTTACTTGAGTGGGCACCAGTAACGTCTCTATTCCTCCCAGCCTGATATTTTAGCAGCCTCTCCTTACTCGTCTTTCCCAATGATTGGAGGCTCTTTTAGGGTCAGAGGAATGAGAGCTATCATTACTGTTTTTTGCATAGCGAATATGCCACGGGTAGCTTGCCAGGTTCTGCCCATATGGGTGGGATACTCTTGGTAGCTTGCCGGGCTCTGAGAGTTATGTGTGTGTATATATATATATATGCATATATATGTATGTATGTATATAGATAGATCATAGAGAGTATATATACATATATATGTATATATATCATAGAGAGTATATATACCTATATAAACTATATGTATATATACTCTATGAGAGTATAATACATATATATGTATATATACTTTATAAGAGTATAATACATATATATGTATATATACTCTCTATGATTTGTTGCTTGCTGTCTGAAATCCATCAAATATGGTGTGGTAATTATGGAAAATGGGTAGGAAGTGTCTAATAATGTGAAAAGTGGCCTGGAGCATGGTGGCGGTTGGGTAGTGGAGGTCGGCTGCCGGTGCTGGGTCCCTTGGGGTGGGGAGAGTTCTTACCCGCTCCCCTCTGGGGAGCCCTGAGTGAAAACAGCCTGGCCCAGAGTACACACATTATTGTGTACACTGGTACAACTTCAAAAATAGATCTCACTGTTGGGATGATAAATATATCTCAATAAATAGATGAAAATTGAAACCATGCCATGATTTTTTAAATATAGAACTTCATCCATGTACCCACATATAGCCATATAATAGCCACATAGTGCCTTGGTCTCCAATTCATAAATATGTCATTCGCTCAGCACACACAGCAGTCAAGAATATAGAAACAATGTATACTAAATTTCAGTAAAAATAAAGCATGTTTTTCATGGCTGTATAAGAGTTTAAAGGTAAGGAGTAACTGAAAGGGCAGGAGGTATCTTTTGTGGGTGATAAGAATGTCCGACAATTAGACTGTAGTGATGTTCACCATTATCTGCAAATATACTTATACTAACAACTTTGTTCTGTGTACTTTAGATACATGGATTGTGTTCTTGGTAAATTATACCTCAATAAATTGATAGTAAATAAAGTGATGCATCATATACACATACACAGGCCTACAGAACAATGGGGGACGTATCACCACAGCTCAGGAATTTACACTCGTTGAACATTTTCTATGTACAACTGCCACGTTCCTGGGCTGCTTTATTATTCATCCATCACAAGAAAGCTGCAAAACTCTATGTGCTGGCATGAGTTGGAAATGTCTATTAACTTGTCAGCAAATGAAAAGGGTGAAGGGTTTTCATCTCTGCAGATGAATTGGAACAGGTGCAGCGTGTCTCCAAGATCGCTAATTAAAACTACTCAGGACTTGTATTTATTTTACATGAAAAGGAGTTTTACACGTGTTTGAAAACTGTATGGAAATATAGCCTTTTAAAACGTGACTATAGAGTCAAGCTTTATTTCTGCTTTATATCACTTCATGAATGAAACACTTGCTAGGACATTTTTCACTTTAGGATTTATATGCTAGCATGTTTTATACTTCACATTCTCACATGGCATAAGTAAACTACTCATTATCAAGAGTATTTTGAGTCAATTTGGACATGAATATGTGCTTCCAATTTGTGCCACGTATATTCAACTCCATAGAATAATTCTAATAGACTTTTTGAATGTAATTTTTAAGTCATATGTTATTTTCCTTGCAAATTCTGCCTATTTTGTTGTTTTTAGTTTAAGGAAAGTGAAACTGGGTACATGAAGAAAGAAAAAATCAATTACATAGGTCTATATTATAGATTTTTTAATGAGGGAATTCCCAAGTTCTGCTCAGGAAATACTTGGCCAACTGGGTTGGCAATTTAGGCTTGAAGGATATAGGGTTGTGCAGACCCAGAAATGCTGGGTACTATCGGGGCCAGTGATTTGGGACATCAAGTTTCTTTACAACATTTTTCATTATGCTTGGGAGATCATGTAGTACCCAAAATTAAAGATGGATTTGGTGCATACAACACATAAACCCTATACCCCTACACTCTCTCTGACCCCTACACATTGCTTTTTAAAATGAGAGCTTTTCAGGGCTACTTCCACACCCTCAGGCTGAGCTTCACCCATGAGTGAATCCCCAGAAAACCCAGGTGTGCAGGACTTTGTGACTGAGAACTCTGGGTTCAATGGGACCAGAAACAAAGATCCTCTGCCTGTGTACCCCTGTCTCTGGCAACCCAGCAGTCATGCCCATAAGCCACCTCTGGCTGGTGCCAGACAAGCTCTTATCAGCCACCATCCAGGTTGCATGTCCTTCTTTCCCAGAAGGGAGCATCACATGATGCTCGCCATAACCATGCTGCTGGACCCCCGCCAGGCTGTTTCACTCAGGATGCCCCAGAGTGGGGCGGGTGAGACCCCTCTCTGCCCCAAGGGATGAAACCCCAGCAGCTGAAAACCTCCAGAACTCAACTTTCACCATGCTCACGGCTGTTCTCCACACAATCGGGCTGAGCCTCCCCCAAGAGTGAATCTATTCCTGAATTGTGTGGCCGCATTTGGGGCCATGCAACACTTCATAGGACACACCTTGCCCATAGTCCTAGAATACCACAACACATTTAATGGGGTTCAAAGTAAGAGGCGACCAACAGAAGGAAATACTTTCTTTACAGACTTATAGAAGGACCTAATGGCCCCTGGGTGAAATACAACAATATTCACACTCTTTCCTCTAAGGATACTTTTTTGTAGTGTTTTCAGCAGTTTTTCATAACAAACAACACAAAATATTATATCGGTTCTGCTGTGGTTCAGGAATTGGGGTTCACGATGGAAACATTTGAAATATGGTTGTGGAAAGGTGTAATGATGGTGGGATTGGTGTTTGAATATTAATGTAAAAAATATTATGAATTACACTTAAAAATAAAAAACATTAAAAATAAATTAAATAAATAAATATAAATGAGAGCTTTTATATGACTCAGAAATTCCACTTTTGGGTATCCAACTTCCAACTACAAAATGTTAGTATAAAAAGATATATTCATTGTGTCTTCATTGCCATGTTAATACAGTAGCCAGAATACAGAAACAAATACCCAATGACAAATGTATAGACAAATAAATTGTTGCATATATATATGATGGAATACTAGTAGCTACAAGATAAGCCAAAAATTTGCAGTTTTATGCAACTTAGGTAAAACTGTATGGTATTATGTTAAGCTACATAAATCAATATAAGATGATCTCATTCATCTGTAGTACATAGAGGAAAAATAGGGAGGTATATTATATCCATGCAAAATCCTTGGTCTTAGATTTTGAAACTGAGATTACCATGAAGACAGGTTGAAAGGAATTAAGAGGTAGATTAGATCTAACATAGGATATTGCTGGAGTGTCTTGGATAATTTGGTGGTGGTTAAGTACACGAAATTTGCACATCAAAATATAACTTTGCACACCCAATGTTAACACTATTGTAGCATTTTAACTAATCTATAATTAAAACAAACACATATTTTTAAGAATGTAATTACTACTTTGGGCACATTCCACTCTAGAATTATCTGCATGGCAGATAATTTCTTTATGAGTTTCCCTCTTCTTACCTTTACTTTTCTCTCTCATATTCCTGAAATAAAATTATTTTTCTTCAAAAATAGATCCAATAAAAAATTAAAGTCTGAATTTGAGTACAAGAATAACTATCTTTGAAGAACTTATAAAATTTTAAGCAAGCTACTAAACCTTGTATGCTTAATATCTCAAAGTCTATCTCAAATGTCACATATTTAGTTTCAGGAAGTTTCTTTTGCTGGAATCAATATTTCCTCTTCTCTCCTCCTGAAGAACTGTCTTCATGTGTACCCCATGAGAGGTGTGTAGAAAGCGTAGAGGCTCTTGAGAACAGTCCTGCATTGTAATGGGGTTTGTATTCTGGAGTCACAGATAAATACACAGCATGGAAGCAAAGACTTAACACTTATTTACCATGTAACATTGAAGAAAAATCTTTAAAAGCATTAAAAATATTGACTACAAAATTTGAATGATAATGGCACTCTCTATGTTAAGGTCTAAGAAAGAGAAGCCAGTAAAATACTTGTAGCAATGTGTGAGGAGAAATAATTGCTGAGGACTTTATAGTGGTTATCATAATTTATAAGGAGAATGGTGTAACAGTGAGAATAATTTGATAACCAAAGAGATAACTCTAAGGACTGAGAAGATGCATTCATGTTGGAAGTTAAGTTCAGTCCCTGTGAATGGCTCAATGACTGTCAATGGTTCATTGAGCACTTTCGGGAGCAACCCACGAATAAAACCTTCCCCCTACTCTGTACCACCAATGAAGCTCCCAGAGAACAAAGCCTAATAATAATAATAATTTGAAAAATAAAATTTGCAATGAATCCTTACTCTATATTTTTAATCTAGTAAAATCAGTTAAGTATTTTAATGCCAATTCCCTCAACTACAATATTTCCCAGAAGCTACAGGACTAATAAAAATCAAATGCAATTTAATGAGAGTGTTTTTTATATTGTGAACATTATTTAGAGGAAGTAATATATTTCATTCTCTTTTATTCTATTTATTTATTTATTTGATTTTTGGGTCACATCCAGCGATGCCCAGGGGCTACTTCTGACTCTGCACTCAGGTATTATTCCTGGTGGTGTTCAGGGACCCAGATGGTATGCCAGAGATTGAACCCAGATCAGCTGTATGCAAGGCAAATACCCTACCCACTATACTATGGCTCCAGCCCCAGTAATATATTTTAAAGCTAATATAAAGTTTTGTCATTCATACCTGAACTTAAACTATAACATCATTATTCACTAACATTGTCACTCAAAAAATTCTTTGTACATCAATTTTCTCATGCCAATGAGAATCAGATTGCTATTATAAGCATAATATTCACCAATATTATTTTTAGTAGTAGATCTACCTTTGAATGCACGATGAAAAAGCAAGTCACATAATCTAATTCCTTATCGAAGATTTTTTAATGCAAAGATTTGTCTGATTGTCTAGACTGTGAAATCATGCACTGCTCTGATATGTACGTTCCAAAGGCACCTGAACAAAGGCCCACATGAGTAGAATATTTCAGTCAGTCTCAAGTTTGTGACTCTCACTTTCCAGATTTTAGACAGAAAACTGGTAGAAACACTTTGGTCATACCTGGGGTTTTGTGCAAGAACGAAATGAAATAAACACGTAGAAAATAACTTTAACAATGCCCAAGTCCTTTAATATAAAGATATGTCACTAGAGAACACCTGAATTCTCCACTCCTGCCTGTTACCTGGCTTGCCTGCTCCTTTCATTAGTCTTCCCGGCAGCCAGGGTGAGCATAATTAGTATCCCTGAGCATTGTGAGGCTCATGGCAGAAAAGAGCCCTCTGCCTCCTCCTCTATCTTGAAGGAAGACCAGATCCAAACCTCAGATGACTTGCTTCATGAAATGACCCAGCCCGTCAGTTTTTAAAGGATTTTGATTATGAGCTCATCAGTGCCATACCTTCATACTATTCCTCAGGCCTAAGGACAAGCATAAATGAACTGTAAGAGGTCAAGTCCTGCCTGAAATCATCTCTACCGCACTAGAGTCTTCAGATGCCTGTCTGTACTTAGCAGGAATAGATAGAAGGATGGGTTGTGAAAGTGAAGGTTAGGGGACTTGGAATGTGGTTTAAGACAGAGGAATAAGGAAACAGATGGAAATTATATTTCAATGAGAAAAAAATACATTTAGTATTATACCCAACTGCCATGACTTTAGAAAACTACTGCATGATCTTGATGAGCAATGAACGATCTCTGCACCCCAATGATGTAAGAGAACACTTGGTGACCTTCTGGAAGGAGTTCATCAAAACTAAACATCGCTTATGCCTTTTTTTTCTTTTTTGGAGGGAGGGGCTTGGGTTGAACAACACCCAGTTATGCTCAGGGCTTACTCTTGGTAGTGATCAGGGAACCACAGACAGTGCCAGGGAAAGAACCTGGGTCAAAAGTCAACCACGTACAAGACAAGTGTCTTATCTGCTTATTATTTCTTTAGGCTCTCTGCCTGCTTTTCTAACAGTGGTCAGAGTTTGCCATCCTTTTAAATCATTTGTGCAGATCCATCAGTAACCCACACTCATGGCCCTCAATATTCAGCTAAATTTGGAAACAACTGTAAGACTCATTAGACAATGCCAGGAATAACTGAGCTCTTGTACAAATTCCTGGATCCAACCAGTATGACCACTGCTGGCTGATGTTTATAGAATTGTAATGGGGTAAGAGTTCGAAAGTGGAGTGTGGGAGGGAAGCAAGAGACAAGTGAAAGAACTTTACTCACTAATATGTAAAAAACATGCAATCATTTCCAACTCAACACATATCTTTCTGGAGGAAAAGACCTGAACCTGTTTCAACATTTTCTGCCTTCTGTGTGTCCATAGGGAGCAATGTTATAAATAGTCCCTGCTACACCTTTTTGAGCAGCTGGCCTGGCTCAGGGAGTTTCGAGCATAAAGCATTAATATCCCCCTCCTCTGATTCTTTTTACTCTGTGTCCTCTCCTTGCTCTCACTCTCAAGGCAGAAAGAAGCTGTGTTCTGAGTTGCATTGTAGAAAGACAAAAGAGTTTCCGCAGCTTGCATTCATTTCATCTCGGCAAGCAGCGTGGACTTCAGGTGCTGGGAGAAGCCATCTGTGGCTCTCGAGGCAATGGAACTGAGCTGAGCACAGAGTGGCTTCTGGCTGTTCCGCTTCCAGCTGGAAAGACCACTGAGGAAGCAGATCTCTGAGCACTTCCTGCAAAATTACATCTATCCATCCCATCTGGTGTTTTCCAGTGATGGAGAGCTGCCTGGAATGTCCCAGAAAATGAAGAAAGGGCTGCCAGGATTTCCACCGGGAGTGGTGGCGTCTAGTCTTTTCCAGGGAAGCACTGGTGTGGTTATCCTCCTACCGGTCACATACAGGTAACCCAAGCCTGAGTTTGGAGTTGAGGCTGGACCATCTGGGACTGAGCATTCTCAGTGGGGAAGAAGTTGTCACACCTGTCATGAGAAGATGTGACACCAGGACAAAAGACGCTAACAGGCACACAGCTACTTGTGATGGAGGCAAACCAGATACCAACTCTAGCTCATGAAACCACAGCAACTTTTCATTTAAAACTCAGCGATACTCAAATTGAGATGACCTAAGAATTGCAAAGGTATGCCAAAATGCCCAGGAAAAGGAACAGCAGCTGAAAGAGAAACTTGGGGGAGAGCTAAGGGGGGTTACGCTTTCGTCCTTGAGTACATATGAGCACTTCATTCATTACTACTCTTGATCAAGGCACAGTGAGACGCAAAGCACTGTGGGATCTTTGTGTCTTTCTTCACTTTTTCTTTACCAACATGTTTCAGCTGACCCCAAGCCTCACACAGCACACAGACTATTCCCTTTTCTCTCCTTTCCTCTGGCCTATTCTTATCTTGTCACCCAGTCTTGTAATTATTACTCCAGTGCTATGTGTCAGTCCCTTTCATCTACCCTCAGAAATGATTGTCTTCAGACGTGTCATGTGAAAAATTCTGAAATAGAACAGAGGACCCAATCCCTTTCAAATGGACCTTTTGGAAAAAATCTTTTCAATGCTACTCAGGGACGATCAAGATTAATGTTTGTCATATCCTTATTATCACAAGATGAGCAGAAAGGTACCTCCAGGGATACCAACTTGTAAGGCTGCAGGGAAATAAGAGAGGGAAGAAATTCTTTTATAAGCCAGTAGGTGTATTTTCAAGGAAAAAAACCTGTTTTTCTCTTTAGTAAATTGTTTGTGTATAACAACTCATAACACAACTCAGGATGTCTTACAAAACATAAAAAGACTATCCATCTATGAAAACAGTTCTGGAAAATAAAATAAAAGTGTAAAAAAAAAAGATACCAGTGATCTGAATGAGCATAGTAGCAAATTATTGAATTAGCTCCATGATTGATAGCCAAAACAAAAATGTAGAATGTTTAATTATGAATAGCTGGAAGAGGGAATACAATGGTTATCAGAAGGAATGTATTTTTCTGGAAAGGAATTTTTAAATATATTTCAATATGCTTAGGTCCCATGAGGTAGGTTAAGAAAAAGATGGAAATGAATCGAATCATGGAAATTATGTATGTGTGTGGTTTTAAGAACCCCTTCGTGATTCAGATTTAGATCTAATATTTGTGTGCATTAATGTAAAGTCTCTAAAAACATAGTGATGTCACGCTTCTTGGGTCCCCTGGACTGAAGAAGCCTCTTCTGAGCCCCTCTTGAATTCAGGGCATATCCTCAAGGACCCAGAAAAACTCTGCTGCCCTCTTTCATTATTTAGGTGTGACTAGGGCTCCAGCTTCCATCCTACCCTTTAGTTTCTGCACCATCTGCAACATCTTTCTTGGTCCTATGGACCAAGAAACCCCTCCTAAACCCTTTCCCTCATCCCCACCAATTCCAAGGGTTCTGTGTCTTATATATTTCCTCAACTGTGTCTATTTTAACCCTTCTAGACAAATGGAAATATTAGACACTGAAGGACATGACTAGTAAAGTAATATCCTAAGGGCCAGGCATTGTAAGATCAACATATTATAAAGAACACTTCTTGCTGAAAAGTAGCTTATTTCATCAGACCTCAGATATCTTGCACCCTAAACTCAAATCATAGCACCCACAAATCTTTAGGAATAATGGTGAAACAAAGGTTTTCACCTGCTCTGGCAGACAGGGACAGAAGTCCAGAAGTCCTGGCAAATCATCGACCTCAAATAAACCCTCAAGCTTCATTGATGAGGAACTTAAATCAATGCTCCAAACAATCGCCATAGAACTAAAACAATTACTGGCAGAAAAATTCAACCAACTTAATGATGAACTGATCCAGGCTTACTACAAATGGAATTGAAGTAGTTAAAAAATATATTAACAAGTCTGAACAGCAGAATTCAACATTCAGAGGACCGTATCCATGATATTAAAGACCAAATACTAGCCATCATCAATAACAAACTAAAAAGATAAAAGTAAATGAATGGAAGAGAACGTAAGGTTCCTGATAACTGTGAGAGAAATAATCTTAGAATCACAGAATACACAAAGGAGAGAAAAACGGTAAAAGGGAAAAACAGCTGGTCAAAGAAAATAGGAACTTCGAATTTTCCCAATATCTTGAGAAGCTCCTGCACTAATTCAAGAGGCCCAAAGAGTAGCAAACAAAATAGACCCAAATAAAAGAACACCAAGATATATAATAATCAAAATTGTAAAGTCAAAAGACAAAAACAGACTACTTAAATAAGCAGAAGAGAAAAAAAACCCACAAATATAAGGGGAAAACATAAAAATCACAACAGACCTCCCCTATGACATTTTACAGGCCATGAAAGAGTGAAATGACACATTCGAAGCACTGACTGCAAAAAACTTAGAGTCCACTACCCTGCAAAGCTATCATTTAGATGTGAGGGACAGATAATAACCTTTTCAAACAAACGAGAGTTGGCAGCATTTGTGACAAGTAAGCCAATCCTGCAAGAATTACGGAAAGGCTCCTTATGAAAAAAAATAGATTCTTGCAAAACAACTGGATCACACACACACACACACACACACACACACACACACACACAAATGGCAGCACAGCCCTTTAGGTCAATAATCTCTCTGAAAGTCAATGGGCTAAACTCCCCAATAAAAAGGCAGAGGATAGCTGGACGGATCAGCAAAGAAAATCCACCCATTTTATGCTTACAAGGAACACAACTTAACTCATAGAAAAAATAAAGATTTAGAGTGAAAGAGTGAAAAGCAATCATACAAGACAATATAAAACAAGAAAAAAAAAAGCATAAACGACATACCCAAGGTATAAAGAATGTAACTAGAGACAATGATAGATACTACTTATTGGTCAAGGAAATAAAAAATCAAAAAATAACATGTATGCTCATTTATGCACCAAATGAAGACTTGGCAAACTTCATAAAGCTTCTGCTCACAAATCGAAAGAAATATATTGACAGATAAACAATAGTAATGGAAGATTGCAGCACACCACTTTCCCCACAAGATCAAACAACTAGACAGAATATCAGTAAAGAGACAAGAGCCCTAATGAGGAGCTGAAAGAACTGGGTTTATTGGACATAAGCAAGTCTCTGCATCCTCCAACAATAATACATGTTCTTCTCGAATGCAGATAGAATATTCTCCAGGATAGATCATATATTAGGAGTCAATTCAAATAGACATAAATTTACAAATATAGAAATTGTACAAACTACCATCTCAGACCACAGTGGCATGAAAGTAGAAATTAACCACAGAAAGAAGAGAGGGAATACTTCCAACAATTGAAGCTAAACAAAACACTGCTAAACAATAATTGGATCAAAGAGCAAAACAAGGAAGAAATAAAAAGATTTCTTGACATGAATGAGAATTAAGACAGAAACTACTAGAATCTATAGAATACAGCAAAAGCTTTACTATGGGGGAAATTCATAGCAATGCAGGCCTACGTTAAGGAAAAAAAAAACGGCCTAAATCAACAACCAAAACACACATGTCAAAAATCTGGAGTAAAAACAACAAATTCTAAAAATAGTAGAAGAACTAGGGAAATAATAAAAACAAGAGTAAAATCAACAACATAGAAACCTAGAAGATAATGACATCAGGAGCTGGTTCTTTGGCAAGAGTGTTGGGTGGTGGGGGGCGTGCATGGAATATAGATAAACTGTTAGCTAGACTCACAAGGAAAAAGAGAGAATGTTGAAATTAATCAGAGCAGAGATAAAAGGGGAGAAATTACAGTAGATCATTCAGAAATTTAAAATTTATTTATTTATTTATTTATTTATTTTGCTTTTTGGGTCACACTGGTGAAGCACAGGGGTTACTCCTGACTCTGCCCTCAGGGATTACTTCTGGCGGTGCTTGGGGGACCATATGGAATGCTGGAAATTGAACTCAGGTCAGCCGTGTGCAAGGCAAATGCCCTACACGCTGTGCTATCCCTCCAGCCCAGAAATTTAAAACATAATTAGAAGTTATTATGCACAAAGTTATATCCTTACGCTAGAGAACCTAGAAAAAATGGATAAATTCTTAGTCATATAATCATCATCATCATCATCAGCAGCAGCAGCAGCAGCAGCAGCAGCAGCAGCAGCAGCAGCAGCATCCCATTATCGAATTTCTCGAGCGGTCTCAGTAACATCTCCATTCGTTCTACCCTGAGATATTAGAAGCCTCTCTTTACTCATCCTTCCCAACAATATTGCATTGGAGGCTCTTTCAGGGTCAGGGGAATGAGACCCATCATTGTTACTGGTTTTGACATATGAATAAACCACGGGGAGTTTGTGAGGCTCTCCCATGTGGGCAGGAAACTCTCGGTAGCTTGCCAGGTTCTCCCACAGGAAGAAGTAGGCTACAAGATGTCTTCCAGGAGCTTGGTGTTATAGTCTCTGGATGTTGGCCATTGGTGGGATTACACAGCACTGGGGGCAATCCCTGGCTGTGACCGCCTAGCTACTGGAAAACAGGGAATCTGGGTGGAAGAGGCCCAGTCCCGATCAGAGCAGGCTTGGAGGTCTCAGCCCCGGGTCTCACCTGGGTTCCTCTGCCGGTTCCTTCATGCATGAGACTCATCCGAACATGTGGAGAGGGGCCTTGAGCATGGCTGTGGCTCGGCTACAGAGGTCTTTGATGTGGGAGCTCTGTTTGGGCGGGGAGGGAAGCTGGAGCCCACCCCTTTCAAGGGGCCCTGGGGAAGACATCCAAGCCCCTCTCCAACATCCAGAGACATAAAACCAAGCTCCTGGAAGAGAGTGGCACACAGAGAGTGGTGTAATCACCCAATGTAAAAAGAGAAGGAACTAGAAAGCATAAATAGGTCAATCACAAGTAAGGGAATTGAAAAAGTTATTAAAAGTCTCCCCAGGAACAAAAGTACCAGTTCAGAGAACTTCACTAGTGAGTTCTATAGACCATCAAAAATTACTTACTGCTTATATTCCTTAAGCTTTCCAAAATAGGAAGACACGGGAATCCTTCCTAAGACCTGCTATGAAGCTAACATACCACTATTAGGCAAAGCAGACAGAGACACTTGCAGAAAAGAAAAGTTCAGACCAATCTCTCTGGTGAATATCACTGGAAAAATCTTTCACAAAATCTTAGCTAACTGAATCAAGCAACATATCAAAATAATCATACAAACTGATCAAATGGTTGTCATATAAGGGATGAAAGGATGATTCAATGTGCAAAAATTGATTAAAATCATACACCCCATTAATAAAAGCACTGTAGCACTGTCGTCCCATTGTTCATCGATTTGCTCAAACGGGCACCAGTAATGTCTCCATTGTAAGACTTGTTATTGTTTTGGGCATGTCGAATATGCCATGGGTATTTTTCCAGGCTCTGTCGTGCGGGCAGGATACTCTCAGTAGCTTGCCCGGCTCTCTGAAAGGGACAGAGAAATCAAACAGAAAAATAAAATTACTAGGGTATAAACTTCTGACTGTAGAAATTTATGGAGAATAGAGAGGGTGTAAGGAGAACTATGTTTTTATGGCATATTCCAACCTGATGTAAACTTTTCTTTCTTCGATTCATAGTTCCCATTTCTTGACTTTTACCCATCCCATACTAAAATTTATGATAACTAGCAACTGGTTTATAGTACAGTGGGTACAATCCCTGGCACCCCATATGATCCTCTGAGCATCACCAGGCATTATCCCTGAGTGCAGAGCCAGGAGTAGCCCTGACCTTTGCTAGGTGTGGACTCCCCACTGTCACTGTTATCCCATTGCTCATCGATTTGTTCAAGCGGGCACCAGTAATGTCTCTCATTGAGAGACTTATTGTTACTGTTTTTGGCATATCCAATACGCACAGGTAGCTTGCCAGGCTGTGCCTCGCAAGCTTGATACTCTCGGTAGCTTGCCAGGCTCTCCGAGAGGGGCAGAGGAATCGAACTTGGGTTGGCTGTATGAAAGGTGAACGCCCAACCGCTGTGCTATCACTCCAGCGTGGACTCCCCAAACAAAACAAAACTAAAAACTTATGTATTCAAATATCCTCAATAAAAATACTAGCTATTCAATGCTGTTTAGCTAGCAGAAAAAAAATACCATATAGGGTATTCTCTTAACACTCTATAAGAAAATAAAACTAGAAATAACTCAAGGCAATTTTACTTTAGCAACTTTAATAAGAAAAATTAAAATTAAACTTTTAACTGTGTTCTGAAGTTTAAATACCATTAGAAAGGTATAAGTGATTCAATTTAAAAAAAGGCTCTTTTTCGCTTTTGTCACCTTGTCTGTATACTCAGCCCATGTACCATCTCTAGGTTCATAATTTAATCACTGCAAAATTCTCTTTTGCTGTGCAAGATAAGAAATGTCACAGTTTTTAGAGACCGGGTTGTGGATGTTTGTGGGAACCCATAATTTTCTCTAAAACTCATTAACAAAAGGAAAGACAAAATTCATATGATCACATAGATTGATGCAGAGAAAGCCTTTGACAAGATCTCACATCCATTCATGATAAAAGGGGAGTAGAAGTAAACTTCCTCAAGATAATAATGGCCATCTATAACAAGCTCATAGCCAGTATTATTCTTAATGATGAAAAACCAAAACATTCTCTCTTATATCAGATTAAGGATAGGATGTCATTCTCTCCACTTCTGTTTAACATAGTATTAGAAGTCCTGGCTATAGCAATTAGGGAGGGAAAACAAATCCAAAGGATCAAAATTGGAAAAAAACTCAAATTATCATTACTTGTAGATGACATGATGCTATTCAGAGAAGACTCTAAAGAGTCCACAAAAAAATCCTCAAAACAATAAGTCAATACATTAAGGGGGTCGACTACAAACTCAATATATAAAAATCTGTCACAATTTTATATACAAAGAATGAATTGATAGAAAGTGATCAAAAGGTCTAACTCACTTAGACCTTTTAGTATTCAAAAGCATTAAGTATCTAGGAATCAGCTTAACAAAATATGTGGAATATTTATACCATGATAACCTTTAATCATTTAATAAAGTTAAATGAGATCTTAAGAAATGGAAAAATATCTCATACTCAGGTATTCGAAGAATCAATATTATTGAAACAACAATCCTATTTAAGCTATTATATAGATTCAATGCAATTCTCACCCAAATTCAGAAGCCAATCTTCCATGTTCTAGAAAAGTAAATAATAAAATTTACATGGAAAAGAAAAGACCTCAAATAACCAAAGCCGTACTGAAAAATAAGAAATTGGGGAAATTCCATTACCTAATTTGAAACTTTATTATAAAGATATAGTGATCAAAACTGCCTCTGCTCAATTTGTCAGAATCTATTACCCTCTGTGACAGTTATAGATAGTGACAGTTACTTTTTATTAAGGCAGCTAAGAACATAAAATGAAGTAAAGATAGTTTCTTCAACATATAGTGCTTGTAAAAAATATATAAGAAATTAAAGCAGGATCCATATCTTACACTTTACACAAAAATCAATTCAATGTTGATCAAAGATCTTGAGATGGATCCAGAAACTATAAAATAAGAATTTCTCAAGGGCCAAACCTGATGGCCTCTCATTATCTGTAATCTATATTGCAAACCATAATACTCATACATAGATGAAGAGAGTAAGAAGGCAGCTGTTTTCTATAGAGGCAGGGGGTGGTGTGGGATGGGGAGGTGTGGCTAGGGATACTGGGAACATTGGTGGTGGAAAATGTACTCTGGTGGAGGGATGGGTGTTCAATCATTGTATGACTGAAACTCAAACATGAAAGTTTTGTAACTGTAGCTCAGGGTGATTCAATAAAAAATAAAATTTTCAGGATTTCAGAAAAAAATAATTTTAAAAGAATCTAGCAAAAAGATACTGCCAGAAATTATAGAAACTAATACCACCAGTACTATTACAATAAAAAATGGATTTATCATTCTTGTGCAAGAAAAGAATAAGTAAATTTTGACATAGAATAAAGTGCAGAAAATCAATTTTACTTCTAAATATTACTGTAATGAGTTGAGGGTTATAATTGAAGTAAACCTCCTTCTTCCATGTCACTCTCCAGTAGAGATCCCGCATGACTGGATGATAACAGTCATTAGAAACAGTCTTCCTGTCCTTGACAGTGCACAAATGAATCCATGTACAGATAGCACAGTGGGGAGGGCATTTGCCTTGCATGTGGCTGACCTGGGTTCGATTCCTCTGTCTTTCTCGGAGAACCCAGCAAGTTACCAACAATATCCTGCCCACATGGCAGAGCCTGGCAAGCTACCCATGGCATACTTGATATGTCAAAAACAGAAACAAGTCTCACAATGGAGACATTACTGTTGTCCGCTCGAGCAAATTGATGAACAATGGGATGACAGTGCTCCAGTGCTACAGCATACTTGCAAATGTAACTCATATCCTGAGCATATTCTTTCCCCTTCATATGTGAAATCTTCTTTCTGCCTCCTTTCCCAGACTACCAAAAATAAGTTTTGACTTATATGTTTATCGGTTGACAAAAACTTCTAAAGAACTCAAGCATAGGCAAAACTTCCTCCTTCTTAAGAGAAACTACTATATGCTCTTGGGGTTTGAGGAGGTATTTGGTGATGTTTCATCTCATCACTTCATCACTGTATAACTGTATCACTCTCATCCCATTGATCATTGATTTGCTCGAGCAGGCCCCAGTAATGTCTCATTCATCCTAGCCCTGAGATTTTAGTAAACTCTCTTCACTTGTTCTTCCCAGCTATGCCACATTGGAGGCTCTTTCAGGGTAAGGGAAATGAGACCCATCATGATACAGTATTTGGCATAACGAACATGCCAAGGAGAGCTTGCCAGGCTCTGCCATGCGGGCAGGATGAGATGCTCTTGGTACCTTGCCAGGTTCTCTGAGAGGAAAACTAGGATATAAGATGTTGCTTTTGGGAGCTTTGTTTTATAGTCTCTGGATCTTGGCCGTTGATGGGACTACACGGTGCTGGGGGAAGTTTGTGGATGTGGCTGCCAAGGTACTGGAAAATGGGGGGTCTGGGTGGAGGAGGCCCAGTCCTGGTCCAAGCAGGCCTGGAGATCTCAGCCCTGGGTCCCACACACCTGGGTTCCTCTGCCAGTTCCTTCATGTGTGAGGCTCATCTGAACATGTGGAGAGGGGCCTTGAGCATGGCTGTGGCTGGGTGCCAGAGTTCTTCGGCTGCCAGGGCTCGGCTCAGGTTGGGAAGGGAAACTCACCTGCCCCACTCCAAGGTGCTCTCGGGAAGACAGCCACGTGCGGGGGCTCTTTCCCCCCGCTTGGCTGTCATCACTATATATATATACATACATACATATATATATATATATATATATATAACTCTATAGACATAATTCTGGAACCTTGAACCTAAAAGCAAGGTGTTGGAAGATAGACATTTGAGCTACAATTTAATAATGACTGTCTCTTGTGGAAGTTTCCTCAGGATGAAGAATATATAATTTGATCACAAACCCTATGAGACCTGTATTGTTCTCTTCCTTATTTTATAAACTGAGTAGACTAAAGAGAGGATCAAAATGTTCACATGTTCCATGCTCCAAATAGGTGACACCAGTTTAGGGTGGGTATAATTTTAGATCTTCCCTTACTCTGCTGAAGTTGGCCTTTCCCAAATGCCCTTATTAAGAGTTACGATCTGTGCTAACCCCTTCAAGATTACACTACCATATTGGATCTCTTTTGGGGTTTTTAGAGTCAGGTCAGGGTCTTGCCAAATCTGAGCCCACTCACACTGATCAACAAAGAAAGCCAGGGTTCTGTTTATGGGGTTCAGGTCTCCAGTGGAGAGCATCTGTGGCTAAATTACTGATGTTGAAGAAGCAAAGACTTGGAATCATGCTGTCAACGTTCAAATCCTGCCTGACACTAGTTCTATAACTTTTACCATGTTATATAATTATAGTTCTATTTTTCATTTCCTTTTCTCTAAAAAGACAAGAATCATAGACATTTTTTCCTCTGAAAAGATTACATAGGGGACAAGGAGTGGCACCCAAACAATACTAAATAGGTCTTAGGACCACTCCCAGAGATTCTCTGCCAACTGGACTTAATTGTTTAAGGTCAGATCTTTTCTTTTTTTTCTTCTTTATTTTTAAAACTTCTAAAAAATATTAATATTTTTATTGAATCACCGTGAGATACAGTCACAATGCTGTATGTTTCAATTGGTGGAAAATGTGCACTGGTGAAGGGATGGGTGTTCAATCATTGTGTGGAGGTCAGATCTTTCAATATAATGCTTCTCATGGAAGAACTGTGTGGATGACAGGGTCCAGAAATGCCCCATGGACTTTGTAGTACCAGAGGCTGAATTAGTGTTCTCACAAGCAAGACTTGTGCTCCAGACATCTGGCGTTTAGTCCAGGCCCTGAAGTTTGAACTCTTACTTGTATAGGATTTTTTAAGAACATCATAAAATAAGTACTAAGAAAGCTAAAATCATCACTTCTCATGTGTTTTTTGTTGAAATTAATCCCTTTCCCTTCTTTGTACATCACCTATGTCACATTCTGCTCTTTAAGAACATGCATTTTAGGGTGCACCAGTGAGTCCAACAATACTTGAAGCAACATCAAAGATCTCTTCCATCCAAAGGTCACAAAATGCAGACCTTTTACCAGCTACAAAGGGAAATTCTTACTTTGTACTATCCTGTGTGTGTTACTGTTCCTTCTATCTCCCTTTGAGGGAAGGAAACTTTCTCTCAGGATCACTCCCTCACTTTCCATAACTCTCTCAACAAAAACATGTTTTATTTCCACATCACAGTCTTTTTTTATGTTTTCCAATTTTAAATTAAAGAAAAAAAATTACCTATGCTGAGATACGTTGGGTATTGACTTATGAGACATGCAAAAGAAAACAGTTTTACTGATGCATGGATCTATTTGGCAAGGCAGTAGTGATTTATAAACAGACAGTCTGGTGACACTCATATAAAGGCAGCTTTCATGTGGCAAATATAAGATAAAATAAAAACCTGCTACCAGTCGAATGACAAATCCTTTTTCTATTTTAAGAAGCATGTAAATGACACACCCGTTTGAACTCAAAGTCCACCCTGGGAACTTGTGCTTCAGCTCAGTTGGGAGAGTAACAAATCAGCTTGAATCAACTATTCTTGGCCTGTGAAGTTCAGTTACAGATTCAGCTGACCTACTGGTGTCTATCATCATGTATATAGATCTGTCATCCATGAACCTTACTTCACTTCATTGAAGAATCTTGTAGATGGCTTTTGTCTATACACCCCTCTTGGGAAAAGGTGTCTGATGTCAAGCTTTATTTTTTATCCTCTGAGAATGTAGTCCACACTTTATTAAATGTACTTTTGAAAATTAAAATTAGAAAAGTAGACTATGTACATGAGATATTCTAGAAAATCCAGTAACCTCACTTTATGTATTATCAATCTGGTTTATATTAAGTCTCTTGACTCCCTTCTCTCAAATCAGCTATTATTTTTTCCTGAAGACTCAGAGGAGTATGCTATATACAAAAATCCAGCTTTATTTCTTAACAGTTGCTGAGCTATCAATCAGAATGGACACAGCACCTAACCAATCCACTGTACACTGTGGGATGAGTTACCAAACTTTATTTCAGCTACTGTAGAGCATGACATACATAGAATGGCTATGCATTGTATAAATTCATCCCCATGTCCTTTGAGTAAAAGTTCATGCTAAAATTCTTCACAACTATAACTATCAAGCTAGGATTGGTGTATGGTGCAACAAACCAAATGTTATATGCAGAATTCCTTGAAGTTTACATCAAAACTTTATTATTTGCACCAAGAAGAGATTACAGGAGTTAGAAACCTATATATATATATATATATATGTATTCTAACTCCTATAATAGTTATATATATTATATATATAGAGAGAGCTGGTACATATATATGTATATATAAATATATATGTATATATAAATATATATGTATATATAAATATATATGTATATATAAATATATATGTATATATAAATATATATGTATATATAAATATATATGTATATATATGTGTGTGTATATATATATATATATGTAGCTGGAGTGATAGCACAGCGGGTAGGGCATTTGCCTTGCATGCTCTCTACCCAGGTTTGGTTCCTCCATCCCTCTCAGAGAGCCTGGCAAGCTACCAAGAGTATCCTACCCGCACAGCAGAGCCTGGAAAGCTACCCATGGCATATTCAATATGCCAAAAACAATAACAAGTCTCACAATGGAGATGTTACTAGTGCCCGCTTGAGCAAATCGGTGAGCAATGTGATGACTGATACAGTGACATGATACAATTATACCTGCCACAACATGGCTCCTGAGCACTATTGGGTGTACTTCTACAGGCCCCTAGGCACTACCACAGTGACCTTAGTGGTCTTTGGTTCTTTGGGATCAAAGAAGCATTGCATCATTGGGTTCTAGAATTAATGTTAGACTCTGATTGGCTAATTTTGCAGAAAATGGATTCCCTGAGTACTGATTGGAAGGTCAAAACAATGTTACTTAATACTGAGGCTTTATGCTCACCATAAATCACTTCTGTTCTACGCTCTCTTTACTGCTAGGTCCCTGCATGGTATAGCTTTTGTTTTTATTTTTGCCAGTATTCTAAGAGAAGGAAAAGAACCAAAATAATTTATGAGAATATCTGTTCAAATTATCACAAGGAAACCATGTTTAGCCAAAACGAAGCATAGAGTCAGTACCAACCTCTTCTTTGGAGGTTCATTGTATAGCATGAAAGTAGAATATTTTGATAACAGGAAGATTTAATTTTTGGAAATGGATGCTTGAGACTATGATGAAAACTCAAGTTGTTCATTGTCACATCTGAGAATATGAGTAAGATATATCTGTGTGGTGGACTGACTGGAGAAAGGCATTCTGAAATGAATATGTTATGTAAATTGCTAGAAAAGATAAGAGAATCATTAGTAACTTTTACTTCCTATATTCATTAGAACTAAAGGTCAAGAATGCTATGATATCAAGAAAATGATAATGAGCTCTTTAAGAAATGAGATGCCTAAAAATCTTCTAGGATTAACTCTTTTTTAAAAAAATTTTAAAATTATTTATTTATTTATTTATTTATTTATTTATTTATTGAATCACCGTGACAACAGTTACAAAGCTTTCAGGATCAAGTATCAGTCATACAATGATCAAAGACCCATCCCTTCACCAGTGCACATGTTCCACCACCAAGAACCCCAGCATACCCCTCCTCCTGCTCCCCCTGCCTGTGTGGCAAATGATTTTCACTTTACTCTGTCTTTACTTTGATTACATTCAATTTTCTTTTTTTTTAATTTTTAATTTTTTAAATTTTTTTTAATTTTATTGAATCACCGTGAGATAGTTACAAGCTTTCATGTTTGGGTTACAATCTCACAATGATCAAACATTCGTCCCTCCACCAGTGCAAATTCCCCACCACCAATATTCTGGGTATACCCCCCATTTCCCACCCTCCCCCTGCCTCCATGGCAGACAATATTCCCCATACTCTCTCTATACTTTTGGGCATTATAGCTTGCAACACAGACACTGAGAGGTTATCATCTTTGGTCCGTTATCTACTTTCGGCATGCATCTCCCATCCCAACTGTTTCTTCCAGCCATCGACAGAAAACCCACTATTTTTGGTTTTACTTTGCTTTTTTGGGTCACACCCGGTGATGCACAGGGGTTACTCCTGGTTCTATACTCAGGAATTACTCCTGGTGGTGCTCAGGGGAACATATGGGATGCTGGGATTCAAACCCGGGTCAGCCACGTGCAAGGCAAACGCCCTACCCGCTGTGTTATCGCTCCAGCCCAGAAAACCCACTATTATTATTATTTGGAGTTTCCCCCCAACAATCAGACCTGTCGAAATGGCATCATTAGATCTTATGTTTCCTATTGCTGATAACAAAGAGCATACAATGTTGCATGGTTGCAAAAGTGGCCGCCCAGTTTTGGGATTCCGGTATTTTAGTAGTACCAGAGGTACTACTGCCAGCTGCTGCTGCATTTCTAGATAAGTTTTTGTGCCTCTGAAATCATGGCAGTTCAGAAACGGAGGAGCTTTTCATGGGTGGCCACTCGGGGTCTCGTTTGGGCAGGGAGCAGGGCCAGTTCTGCCCCACTCATGGAGAGATTCCCTGAGTGCCCCATCACTGCAAGCTCCTACATCTCTGTCCAATTGGCTCTGAAAGGTGGCAGTCGCCACGCTACTTTCAAGGGGAAAAGGCTGACGGACAAAAGCCCTTCCTCTCCCGGGGCTGCATGGGGCGGGTAACTTAGTTCACAGTCCAGGAGTATATCTGCCAGCACCGCTGCATTTCGAGATTGGTTTCTGTGCCTCTGGAATAATGGCCACTCGTAGGGGGGAGCCATTTCTGAGGGGCTTTTTGTATACCAGGAAACCCCCATGTGGTTTGGAGAAGTAGTCCCAGTCCCCACATACAGGAGCCATGTAAGTAGAAGCTCAATGTCACCGGGAGCCCATCTGGAGAAGGCGAGGAGACAGCACCTTCTCCATCTGGGGCGCCCAGGTGTTGTCAGCCTGTATGGGGTCCGGAGCATTCTCTGGCTTGCAGTGCCCACCGGCCGGCCAGGATCTAGGATTAACTCTTAAAGAAATAAGTATCAATGATTACAAAATCTTTGATCCAGGCTCTTCTTTCTGAGTAGGAAATAGCTCTCCCTGGTGAGGGATGAATATGATACTATGAAAGATAACTTGGAGACATCTCCCAATAAATCAAAGCACTAGGTATTTCCACAGCATCATGGAAAGATTCTTGTCTTCCAAACAGGAATGCAGTAGACACAAACATGAATGAAAAGTTGTGTATTGAAGAAATGGAAGAATAAAGGAAATGTAGAAGATGAGCTTGAGGGAAAAAGTATCTAGATGAAGAGACAATTTCACAGAGTAGATATAGAGCAAAATGGGATTCGTGAGCAGTAAGAAGATGAACCTGAGGAAGAGAAAACTAAATAGAGATATACATTCACAAAGCAGTTATAGTGAAAATGGGGCTCATGAGAGATACTGAGGTTAGTTTCTTTAACTTAAATAACAAATAATTTGTAAACTTTTATGGTGGAATATAGATTTCAGGAATAAAAGTTGAATAATGAACACATTCTGACCTCCAGAAATTTATACTCCAGTAAGGGTGATGGTCAATAAACAGACTAGCTTAACACAGGCTAATTAAGTAGGCAAATCATTTCAACTCCATGTACTAATAGAACATGGAATAGTGGGATAATTCCAAACGGAAAGGCAAAGTAGTAAAGGAAAATCAAGAAAGCCTTTCAGAGATGGTAGCGTTTTCCTATCTTGTTGGAAGACGAGATTTAACTTTGTGGAAAATTTGGAAACGTTGCATGTGGCATAGAAAAGAGCAACTTCATGTGCATATGTGATAGAACCAGAACAGGAGAGATTCCAGTCAAAGAATTCAACATGGATCTTTTTTCGTGACTGAGGTGAGTAAGGTGAATAGAGAGCTCTTATGTGAAATACAGACCTCCTTCCTTGCATCTGCTCTGCCAATGGTAAGTTGAACTTTAAGCTAAGTTTCCATATGTCTTTAGGTGTGTTTATTTAAAAATTTATTTATTAATTTTACAAAGCTTTCATGTTGATTTTTTATAGATATTCAAGTTAGATGGTTGTGCACCACCATGAGGCCTTTAAGCCCTTGCATAAGAATTTACTGAGATGTTACAGGTTAAGCCTTCTGTATTTGTTCTTTTTGGTAATTGAGATTGGTTGTCTTCTACATTACATCCCATCCAATCTAGTAGGATAGTTCTGGGGTTTATTAGTGTTGTGGAGATTGAGATACTATCAGGAGGTCCAAATTTTTTAATAGGATGATACAGCTGGAATTAAATTTTTAACTGTGCGGTGGATCTGAGTCATGTGTGTGACTGTTGGGGTTTCTGGAAGTACAGGGAGACGGGGAAAGGTAGCCCATAGCTGACTCTGTAAAAACCTGGAGATTTCAGCCACAAAACCCACATACCTAAGTTTTTCAACAGATTATTTTCTGGATGAGGCTCATCTGAGCAGTGGAGTCCAGTCAGGAGCATTGCGGAGATTGCAGTGTGCAAATTTTTGGCTGCAGGAACTCTGTTTGGGTGAGTGCTGGGTTCACATGGTATCATCCAGGGTGCCCCAGATGACTCAGAATTGTGTGGTGTGTCGTGTATCTTGGTTCCAGTTTTATTACTGGTTAAAAAATAATGGTCGCAAAACACACAAAATCACAAAAGATGCCCTAAACCCCTTTGACATCTTAAAAGGTTAAAGTTGAGCATTTTCAGTGGAGAACTAGCAATCCAGTAACAATTAGATGTTATAGAAAAGGGAGATGACTGACTTGAACTGACCCAAACAATATGAACTCCAAGGTACTTCAAGTCAAACCCTGTGGCCCTGACACACACACACACACACACACACACACACACACACACATACAAAAACACACACATTCACACATGCACACGTGCACACACCTGCACATACACTCCACCTTCCCATCCCTTTCTCTGTTCTCTGAAATGAATGTGGATGAGGGCTTATGACCGTGTAAGATAGCTTTTTTTTTTTTTAAAGTGATGGGCAACTTTAACATTTGCAAAATGTTCCCACTGACAATGCTGAAAGCTTATAGATGAATGAAATTCAGGGTAATATTTTTCAAATGCCCACAGAAAGTGACATGTCTGACTTCCTGAGCAACTGAGCCCAGAAAAAGATAAAATGAGAATTTGCACACTGAAAGAAGACATTTGCAGCAACAGTGAATGAGCATGAATCATAGAGAAGAAAGAGAAGAATGGTAAGAAACAGGAAAAGAAAGTACAGCATCTGAGGTTGAGCAAAGTTGTGGAGAAGACTATCGGTGTTAAGTGTAGCAGAGAGAATAAAGTCTAGAGAAGAGCTGGTGGATGAGAAGGAGCCAAGGTGAAAGAGAATGTATTTTTCACCCATAAAGTTCAGTAGTGCTTTTAGAATTGCAAATATGCATTTAAATTTAATAATACAATTATGGTATATTAAATGTCAAATGACTGTTACAGAAAAGCACTTAAAATTAATACATATGCATGAGATAAATCCTGTCTAGTTGTCAAGGTCTGAATTCAAAGTTATATAAGCCAGCCTTTTGCACTGAATTTTCTCAGAGTTAAGGTTGCAAGGATCTATTAATTTCATTGGTGTTTAACAAAGAATTGTGAACAAAGCTAATGTAGAATGGAAAGAAAAGACAGGGTGTTCAGGCAGTGAGAAGCAAATCAAAATATATTAAAATTCTAAATTGAAAGCAATAGTCTGTCTTTATCCATCTTGTTATCAACAGCATCATCATAATTTTAAAAACTGGTTATTGTAGTCCAAAGTGCAGTTCTGTATTGACAATGAGTATACCTTCCTTTCTTTTGTTTTTGTACTCCTTTGCTATGTTCTCAATTTCTCATCTGGTCTCTCCCTTTCTACTTTGTATCTCTCTCCCCTTCCCTACATCCTTCCTTCCAATCTTTCTCTCTTTCTCCCTTTCATTAATCTTTGCTCTTACTTTCACTATTTCCTTCTTCACTATATTTCAATCCATCCCATCCTTTCCTTCCTTCCTTCCTTCCTTCCTTCCTTCCTTCCTTCCTTCCTTCCTTCCTTCCTTCCTTCCTTCCTTCCTTCCTTCCCTTCCTTCCTTCCTTCCTTCCTTCCTTCCTTCCTTCCTTCCTTCCTTCCTTCCTTCCTTCCTTCCTTTCCTTCTTTCCTTCCTTCCTTCCTTCCTTCCTTCCTTCCTTCCTTCCTTCCTTCCTTCCTTCCTTCCTTCCTTCCTTCCTTCCTTCCTTCTTTCCTTCCTTTTTCCTTCTTTCCTTCCTTTCCTTCTTCCTTCTTTCATTTCTTCCTTCCTATCTTTCCTCCTTCCTTTTTCCTTCCCTTCCTTCCTTTATGCCCTTCTTCCCTTCCTTCCTCCCTGCTTCCCTACCTCTCTTCCTTTCTTCCATCCTTCCCTGCCTCCCTCCCTCCCTGCCTCCCTCCCTTCCTTCCTTCCTTCCTTCCTTCCTTCCTTCCTTCCTTCCTTCCTTCCTTCCTTCCTTCCTTCCTTCCTTCCTTCCTTCCTTCCTTCCTTCCTTCCTCCCTCCCTCCCTCCCTCCCTCCCTCCCTCCCTTCCTTCCTTCCTTCCTTCCTTCCTTCCTTCCTTCCTTCCTTCCTTCCTTCCTTCTTTCCTTCCTTCCTTCCTTCCTTCCTTCCTTCCTTCCTTCCTTCCTTCCTTCCTTCCTTCCTTCCTTCCTTCCTTCCTTCCTTCTCACCCTTTCTTTACCATATTTTATTCCATCTTCCTTCTTTCCTTTCTTCCATCTTTTTCCTATATTTTCCTGAAAGAAATCCATACTATTAAACTTACATACTATTAGTTTTCATTATTTTAATCATATATGAAGTCATACATGAAATAATATTTAAAGCATATGCAATAAATGTATGAAATGGTATAAGATTCTTTTAACTCCCAAATTCTACTTTTCAAAAGTAACATCTCCAGTCTTTTCAAGTCTTTTCCCTCAAGAAAAAATTTTCAATAAATCTGCGGAGTACTTCTGAGGACCAGCAATTTGGTTAGGAAGAAACCAATGGGAAATGTGCAGACACCAGAAGCAAGTAGTCCGCAGAACTGAACTCTGGATGACGGTCAGCATCTTCTAATGATTGGGAAAGATATCTTGAAAGTCTCTTTCCTCCAAATGTGGCGGTTGTACATGTGTTTAAGTATGGTAGATTTAACAAATTTATTTATCTTATTTCTGCCTTGAAATGCCAGCATAGCAAAACCCAATGGATATTAAATCTTAAATCCACAATGAAAATGAGTGACAAAACCTTATGAGATTCAATCAACTTCTTAGTGTCTTAATTTTTTTTGTAAAAAGGAGTTGTTCGATTTTTGCCGGTTAAATTTTACATATGTTTTATGCATCTTGATTATTAACCCCTTTTCAGATATGATATTCAATATCATGGAGGATTCTGCTTATGATTTATAAAGAATAACTTATGGAGTCACTTTTAACATCAAGTTCTTCTGTTGAGTCTGGTGAGAAATAGAACTCTTGAGTTCTAGTTTTCATTTTTTTTAAAACTATGACTGACCAGTTTTTCTAAAATCATGTGTTAAAAGGTTTCCTGACTCCATTCTATATTATTTGCACCTTTTGAAAATTAGTTATCCATATACCAGAGGATCTGTCTCTAGGCTCTCAATTCTATTCCATTGAGCTGAGTTTGTCCCTATACCAATACCACACTCTCTTGCTAATTAAATACTCTAATATAATTTAAAGTTGCAGAAAGAAAAGTCTTCCTTTTTCTTTCTTCCTAGGATTGTTTTAGCCATTTGAGGGGGCTTATTACTACATATAAAGTTCATATAAAATTTTAACAGTCTTTGGTCAATGTCTGAAAAATACCATGGGCATTTTTATAGAGAATACTTAATCTTTATAGAGGTTTGGGGAGGATGGTTATCCTGGCAAAATTAATTATTCTGATTCATGAATGGGGATGTTTCCATTGCCCTGTGTCCTCTAATTCTTTTAATAGTGATATAATTATTTTATATAGTGAAATAAAATATTTTATAAATATTTTACTGCTTTTGTTAATTTTATTCCAAGGTACTTTATTTATTTATTTTGAGGGACAATTTTTAATAAAATTTTTCCCCTCTTCTACCTTATTGTTTGTGTATAGAGATGAACACACACCTCCTCAAAGAAGGAAAATATATGACCAGTAGGCATATGAAAAATGTAGTCCATTACTTATCATTTGGGAAAATCTAAATCAAAACAATGGTGAGATATCTTCTCACACCAATGATACTGACATACATAAAACAAACAACAACAAAGACAATCAGTCCTTGCATAAATGCAGGGAAAGGGAGCCCTCATCAACTTTTTGTGGGAATGTTTGACTGGTTCATTCTCTTTGTAAAACAATAAGGACATTCCTCATAAAATAAAAAAAAAGAATACCTTCAGTATAACCTAGAATTTCCACTTTTTGTCTACCCCAAGGGGTATGTCAAAAAATATCTATTTTAATGCTATATCAAAAAATATCTATGCCCCAATGTGTTCATTGCAGCACTCTTCACAATATCCAAGATTTGTAAACAACCCAAGTGCCCAAGAAGAGATAGCTTGTAGGGAAACTGTGATGTGATGTATGTATATTTGTGTATATATTACATCATGTGTATATCACAAACTATAACCTTGAAAAGAAAAAAATGAAATAATGTGATCTTCTGCTATGAAATTAGAGGGTATTATGCTGAGTATATATAGTCAGAAGTAGATGAACAGATATAGAATCACCCCTCTGATTTCTGGGAAGCATAAAAACATAGTAAGGGAAAAACAAATGGCCCTAAACCACAGAAGTGGAAAATTTGTCTAACAATGAGCTTACTTGAGGGTGAAATAAAAGGATCTATGGGGTCTTTGGGACATTGATGGAGAAAAGCAGGAACTCAGATGGTGAGTATATTCATGAAATTATAATTAACAGTATAGCAAATCACAATCATTGAACTCAATAAAAATGGGAATAAAAATGTTATATGCCAATACAGAGAAGAAAAACAAAAAAAAAGAAAGGAGGTCAAAGATAATCAGATAGTTGAAAAATCAAACAAAAGCATACAAAATACTTGACAATCAATTAGCTAGGTCCTTGACCATCTGGTCTAATGTCTTTTTATAAGGGAGTAGCCAATAAAGCAAGACAAGTGGCCTCATAGTTCCATTTATTCTTAAACTTCTTTAAGATAGCAGTGTGCTTTTGTATTGCTTTCATTTATTATATCAAAAACATATATGAGTGAACATGATGATTTTTAGTTCTGTATTTTTCCTTCTTATATATTAAGGTATATTTGAAATATATTCATTTTAGATATACAACATGAATCTTTGTACCTACTAAAATATTCAGAGTAAGTTCATTATCAGATGCTTATGTAGGAAATATATTTCTTTTTTTTGTTTTTGGGTCACACCCGGCAATGCACAGGGGTTACTCCTGGCTCTGCACTCAGGAATTACTCCTGGCGGTGCTTGGGGGACCATATGGGATGCTGGAAATCGAACCCGGGTCAGGCGCATGCAAGACAAACACCCTACCTAATATGCTATCGCTCCAGCCCCCAGGAAATATTTTTTGTGATATGAATTTCTAATTTTCCTGTTAGAAGTTTTCCAGTACACAATATAGCATATTTTTAACTCCAGTCCTCATCCTATTCATGCAGCCCCCCCAATGATTTACATTTTTTATAACAAAATTTTTGTACCTTTTGATATTCTTTACCCACTTCTCTCAGGTTTAATTGGAGGAATTGAACTAATTGGAGAGTAACACCCATTAATATTCATATATGGTTTAAAGGAAACTAATTTACTAGAAATTGGAGTCCCTGAGAATCTTCTCATCTTCCCGTTTCCACTGCTAATTTGTGCTTAATTGAGGCATAGTCTTGGAAAAACAGGGCTTCCTGGAGCCCCAAAAATCTACAGAGGCAGGTAATATTTTCTGCTTTTCGTGATTGAAAATGTAAAGAAATTTCTACTTCATTTTATTACAATTTTAAATTTCATTTTATTTTCATTTTCTTGGATACCTTATTTCTAACTTGTGTAAGAATTTATAGAAAGACAAAAGATAATTAGTATTATCTTTTAAACCTTCACAAATTAAGTGAAAGGCAAAGGAGTAACCGAGAAAGCTGAAAACTTCCAGGGAAAAAAAAATACAGTAGTAAATTATTTTTGTGTGTGTGAAATAAAATAGTTTTATTTATGAAAATGTGGGAGAGAGAGAGAGAAAGAGTGAGAGAAAACACAATACAGGTTGTGATGTGGATGGCAGAGAGTGCATCTATAATACAAAATTACCTGAACAGAGGACACTTACAGGGACCCCTGAACTGTGATTCGGTTGGAGAGCACATTCCTGGCAAGCAAGAGGCCCTGATTTCACTCTCTAGATGCTCCTGTATACTAGATGAGAAATGGCACTGCAGTATTCACATAGAGTGTGTGCAGTATTCACACTGCAGGACTCACACTCTAGCAACATGACAAGGTGTGTGAGCAGCAAAACTAAGTGTATGGGACCCTTGGTCAATGCTATAACAACAACAAGGGAAAGGCAAAGAAGAATATATTTAAACAATATTATAAACACAGAAAGTGGAAAGAGAGGCCAGAGCATTAGCATAGGAGGAAGGGCATTTGCCTCAAAAACAGCTGATCTTGTTCGATCACTGGCATCCCCCAATATATGGTCCCCTGAGCACCAGGAGGGATTTCTGATTTCAGAGCCATGAGCAACTCCTGAGCCTCACTGGGTGTGATCCGAAAAGCAAAACAAAAAGAAGAAAGGAAGTAAAAAGAACAACAATGGACTTGTATAACACAGAAGAACAGGCAATAAAATACTCATAAAATGAAGTGCTATTGAAAATTAAAAATGTGAAAACACATTAAAACTTAATAGTAGTTTTGCAAGACGCTAAAAATACAAATTAAAAAGACTACGTTAAGTAATTCATTAATGAGACAAGAAAATTAGACATTCAATGGAGAAGGTACTAAAAGAGAATAGGAAAATTGGAGATAAAATTGTCAGAGAAATAAATAATAAGTCTTATGTTAAAAGTACCGGTCAATGGACAAGATATAAGTCAGTAATTAAGGTAGTTACCTTGTATGGCGACCTAGGTTCAAATCCCCAGCACCACATATAAACTCCCAAGCACTGCAAGGGATCAGTTCTGAACATAGAACCAGGAATAGCCTTTGAGTACTTCTGGAGGCAGCCCAACCTCACTCCTCACAAAAGTACCTGTCAAAATGACCCCAATGTGTGGCGGGGGGGGAGCAGGGGGCGGGGAATATAGTGCAAGCTGTGCTTTTCAGCTCTAGTATATAAGGCCATATGTTCTCAACCATATGTTCTCAATCCTGAGGACCCCTTGCTTCTTTTGGCTTCTCATCTCAAACAAAAAACTGTTACTCGTCCAGGAAGTACTTTCAGAGAAGTTATCCCAGGACTATCTTTCTCCCTCTTTCTTAGCAGATATTAATTCCAGGCAGGATTTTACTCCCAGCATTTATGTTTGGGATTAATAGAAACTATTTTGCTATCTAGCTCTCATGTAAATGCTGTTGACTGGCCTTCAGTTTTACATCCCAGGTTTTTTTTTTTATTTTCATGATGGAAATTGACTAAATCAAAATTATGTAAAAACATTTTATTTGTCCAGAATCATTATTAAATTTTTATTTTAACAACTATGCCTGTATTAACTAAAAACTGAAAATAATAATTATTTGCTAACAGCTTTGAATCCACAAGTGTGACATGGCATGTGTAGGTTTCCTGCTTCAAGTGTTTTACATTGTATCACTGTCTTCCCCTTGCTCATCAATTTTCTCGAGCGGGCACCAGTACCGTCTCCATTGTGAGACTTGTTGTTACTGTTTTTGGCATATTGAATACGCCATGGGTAGCTTGCCAGGCTCTGTTGTGTGGGCAGGATACTCTCGGTAGCTTGCTGGACTCTCCAAGAGGGAGAGGGACGGAGGAATTGAGCCCGGGTCATCCGAGTGCAAGGCAAAAGCCCTACCCACTGTGCTCCAGCCTGTTTTACATCAAAATAATGAAAAAAAGTACCAGGTCCTCTACTGATCTCTATTGTTGGATCTACTCCCTCACAGTTATGGAACTGTGCTCCCTTGGTGGAGCACATTTCCTTGGTGGCTATCAAACAAAGATTGTTTTCAATCCCTAGATATAAACTATGTTAATTGACACCTGGTGACCAGGTTACTGCTGTTTTCAATCCAGCAATATAAAAATTAATCTTCACACTCTGACTTCCTTCCTTTGCTACCAACCAGTGAACATTCTAATTTTTTTAAATAGTTCATGAGATTTAATAATGTCAGCTTGAATAATCTAATCATGTCAGGAAATTTTGAGTATTTGAAGTCCATGGATAATGCAGTATACAGAGAGACACACAGAGACACAGACACAGACACAGACACAGACACACACACACACATACACACACACACCCATTAGCCCAAGATTTCTCAATCATTCCTTTTCTTGGTGCCATTTCAGAATTCTGGTCCATCACAATTACTTTTCTGTTATTCTGATTATGGAAACAATGCAAAATAAAATACAGAAGATTATTATCAAATCAGTCTAATTTCTAATAAAAATGATTGGATAATTCAGTCTCTTATTTTGCCTAAATGGGTTTCAAGTATTCCTCACCAAATTAGACTATATTTTCCTTGTTCCTGAAATTATGCAAATTTCAGGTTTCCTAAGGAGGAATATCTTGACTTGATAATCTGAAGGACAGTAAACAAGCATAAACCTGAACCTCCTCTGAAGACAGAAGACTTGAGCATGAAGACAAGAAAACAAAAACATGGAATTGAGATTAAATCATTCAGACGTATTTCTGTGTTCATTCAGACATATTTCTGTGTTTTTTTTTACTTTCAGAATGTACTAAGTAATTACTATTTCATATGTAATAGAAATTATTCACTCTGCAAATGCCACTGGAAGTTTACTGAAAACCTATGATAAACTATCTTTTTAAAATTGTCAACTTTGTCTGAGTGCTAACATGAAATAACCCAAAATCTTTTCCTTCTGGATCTTTATTTGACAATGTCCTGAAAAATTTAGGTGAATCCAAAATAAATTCATTAAAGACATAAAGATATTGAAGATATTATTGGGCATTTTGAAAAATGCTGAAAGGTCTAAGAGACATATGATTTTACCCTTCAAGAGGGCAATAAACAATCAAAATATCTGACATCTAGTATGATAAAGCATATAAAACATTAGGAATACAAAATAAGCCAATGTGCATGTAATAGTAAAAATGCTTGTAACCTCTTTATAAAAAGGAACTGAGATGAAGAAATTGATATATTCAATATAAGATAAGAATAGGGTGGGAGTCTAATCAGAGAGAGAGAACGAAGGGGAATACCCTGCCATAGTGGCAGTTTGGGTGGGGGGAGACGGGACTGGGGAGGGTGGAAGGGATGCTGGGTTTACTGGTGGTGGAGAATAGGCACTGGTGAAGGGATGGGTTCTCGAACTTTGTATGGGGGAAACATGAGCACAAAAATGTATAAATCTGTAACTGTATCCTCACGGTGATTCACTAATTAAAAATAAAAAAAGGAATAGGGTGGGAGTATAGGAAAGTGGTTGGATATAGGCATGGCAGTCAAGAACAAGCTGAATTAAGGAGAGGAACTATGGAGAAAAATCCTCCGAAATTTTTGAATAATTCGAAAGGTGAAGTTAACCTGAAGACTTATGCTTAGCATATTACAGTTCTTCTTAACCCTTTCTCTGATTATCTTCAATCTTCAGGTCAAAATGATCCAGAGATAAAGTCCAGAGTTTAAAATTACTCTTTTTAAAAGCCAGGTAGTATAAAACCTGAGGAGAGTTTTTGAACTGAAGTAAAAAATATTACGAGTCATTTTGATAATAATACTTATCTTTGGTTTACAAAGAACCACAGCGGCTTCACAACATGAATTTCACAAAAGCTACAGTACAGCATCCTGCATGCATCTCTAGCTCAGCATGTCCTAAACTGAGCATATTATTGTACTTTACCACTCAAATCCACATAGGTACCTGTGTTCCCCTCTATCAGTGTTATCAATTGAAGCTAAACAGAAGAAAAGTTTGTGTCATCCTCCTTTTATAACACCAATCAGTTGATAAATGTTTCTAACTCCCACAAATGAACTCTACACTTTCATCTCTACACTGTAAAATCAAGATGTTTGATATCTTTAATTAATATAAAAATTATTTTCTATGTGAAAGTCACTTCCACCAATACCATTGTCAAGGTTTTTCTAATCTAAAGCTACAAGTAACATTATAAAATATATCAAATAATAACATGCTTACTATGTCAATTAATCTAGCTTCATTTATAGAAAACTTTCTATATTCCTGACACTGCACTATTAATTCATATTATAGAACTGAGATACCGACTTTGTGGTAAAAAATCAATAGCATAAGAAAACAAGTGCTTTGATGAGATAAATAACAGTTATATAAGCACAGACCATCATGAGAAATTTTGTTTTCCTAAGTACTCAGATTGTATTATTTAGGGGAGGCCATGGTCTTCCATAAAGAATATTTAGCAACTCATGCAATAAATTCAGCTCAAATTAATTGGAATTCTGTGGCAGAACTAAACTAGAAAGTCTATCTGGTTTCCTTGCTTTGAGTATAAAAGAAAACATTTTCAAACCTCTTTGCTGTTTGTTTGAGATGAAGTCTCATGTTCTTGACATAGAGAAAGAAACCATCAAATTTTATGTCTATCCTAGTTACAGTTTTGCTCTCTGGATGCTACCTGTGTGTCACAATGACCAGATGTAAAAGTGAGTATAGTAATTTACCACCTGGTTGACTTAGTGGCCGTTGCATCACAAGGCCACTAAACATCACTGTTTAATGATGTTTAGTGATATCTTCTGGGTATTATATTGAACTGATGACCTGGTTGGTCAAGATTTACTAGGAGAGACCCTTGGGCCTTCTGAGAAAATATGAAATTCCTTCTCCCTTCCCAAATAATAATACAACTAGCATTTTATATAGAGACGAGCTAGCTGTTGATTGAGAAGAGAAATCTGGATTATTATCATAATTATGTCTAAGTATTTAAAATTAATATTTAATTATAAAAGTATTAGGGGTAAATATCGTGCCTACTTTTCAAATCTTAGTATACAGAAGACCTTTCTAAGGCCTTCAGAAGACCTTTAGCAAAGAGTGGAGAAGTAATTTATAAAGCTGTCATATAAACCAAGAATAATTAAAAGGGTAAAGAATCTAATGTCAAAATAAACAAACTACAAGATGCAACATTTTTTAGATTATATTGAAATAGCTTAAAATGGGAAAAATAGTTACTACATCTTGTCAAAATTTAAATTTCATGAAGGCAGAAATTTTTTTCTTTTTTTTTTCTTTTTGGGTCACACCCAGCGATGCTCAGGGGTTACTCCTGGCTTTGCACTCAGGAATTACTCCTGGCGGTGCTTGGGGGATCATATGGGATGCTGGGGATCGAACCCGGGTCGGCCGCGTGCAAGGCGAACGCCCTACCTGCTGTGCTATCGCTCCGGCCCTGAAGGCAGAATTTTTTACTTCTACCATCTTAGTAGGCCACCTCTACATAGGCTTACCAGTACCAACTAGCTCATTTTAGAGAATGAATTTAGTGACACCATGTTGAGGATGTTAAATGAGCTTCAAGAAATTATGGCATTGGTAGTAAGTAATGGACAAGAATGTATGAGTAGAAATGAGAAAACCATAATAAAAGTGGACAGAAATAAAGTATATTGTGGGTGATAGGAAAAACCCAAGAAAAGAAAGTCTGAGCAACAGAATAACAGCCATTGAGGAAAAGACCAATGAGTTCCAAGATCAGCTGTAGTAAACTTCTAGAAAACAAGAGAAGATGAAAAAAAGTCTGAAAAGAAATGTGTGCACCAGAGAACTATAGATGAGTTCAAAAAGAACAATAAGAGAATCGTCAGAGGCTGGAGCAATAGCACAACAGGGAGGGTGTTTGCCTTGTATGCAGCTGACCTGGGTTCGATCCCCAGCATCCCATATGGTCCCCCATATACCACCAGGAGTGATTCCTGAGCACAGAGCCAGGAGTGACTCCTGAACATTGCTGGGTGTGGCCCAAAAACTAAAAGCAAAGAAAAAAAGAGAATCATCTGAAGAAGAGAAAGGCAAATTCAATGAAGAACAATTAGTTAAAGAAATTATAGGCAAGCTATTCCCAAAGTTAAGGTTATACAGGTACCTAGATCCAAGACACCAATGGAGTCTAGCATGGACTGAAATAGAGGAACTCCAAGGCTTACTATAAGTAGAATGATAAAAGTGAAAAAAAAAAGAGGCAGAATATTGAAAGCAGCAAGATTAACAATACATGCAAGAAACTCTATTAGAAGCAGTACTATAAGACACAGTATCTCAAAGGAAAAGAAGTAGAAGAAAAAAATAGAAGAGGGCCAGAGCAAGACAAAAGGGTGGGGCATTTGTCTTTCAAACGACAACCTGGATTAGATCCTTAGCATCCAATATGGTCCCCCAGGCCCTCCAGAATTGTCCCTGAGCACAGATCCTGGAATAAACCCAGAACACTATGGGATGTGTCCTGGGGGGAAGGCCCAGTGGAGCTTACATACTAAGGATAGTCCATAAAATTTACAGTAGATATATTAAATAAAATAAAAATACCATGTGCCAGAAGAGAAATAGTATAATTAAAAAATAAACAAATAACACCCCAATGAGAATGCTAGGGTGATTTGAGAGGGAGGGAAATAAAATGAGAAAAGAAGGAGAGGACACAGAAAAAGCAATGAGAAAATATTTTATGAAACCAATGACAATTGGCTTTTGAGACTATCTAAACCCATGTGAGTAACTTTGAAATTTGATTAAGCTTGTGTCTTACAAGCTTCTCAATGTATTTTTAAAATGGTGGCACTTGCTGATAATACTATACATTGGAGAATGAGAAGACTCAGAAGCTTTCCACTCCACACTCTACCTCCTACTCTGCATAAATCTAAAAAGACCTGAGTAACTCCCATCTGAGAGATGCATCAAAGATCACCCACACAAAACAAATATGCCATATAGCAACTCTCCTAGAACACTCTTGATTATAATAAATCTCCCACAGTGTCCCTCCTTTGATAACCTTGGCAATAGAGAACTGTCTCATTCCTGTATTTTTCCTCTTCAAATTCAGGCAATTCTAACTATTGGAAAGTTCTTCCTATACGTGAGTCTACATCTGCCTCTGTGTAATTCCCATAATCCTACATCTGTCTGCTGGAGCCAAACAGAGCAAGACTACTTCCTGTTCCACCTGACAGCACATCTAATATTTATTGACAGTTGGCATGTCATTCGTGTTTTCTGCAGGCCGAACTCCCTTAGGTCGTAGCTGTCTCTAAATCGATGGACTATGACAACACAGATGATGTATACTTCAGTTTCAAAAGTCCCTCACACCTGTTTCAGATACTAAACTGGTGAAAATAAAAAAAAAATTCTTTTCAACATTTACACTAGGATTCCAATGACATGTAATAAGTCTGCTTATAGAGAAGCAAATGGCTTCTTCAAAGTGCTGTCATTGAACTGAAAGATACTTATTCCACTTCGACCGTTCCCATCGTAAATATACTTTGCAATCCAAATGCACATTTGTCTTAAATATCACAGTGGCAGTCTTATGGTCACTAAGCACTGATGTTGTAGCACTGTACTACTGTTGTCCTGTTGTTCATCGATTTGTTCGAGTGGGAACCAGTAACATCTCCATTGTGAGACCTGTTACTGGTTTTGGCATATTGAATACGCCACGGGTATCTCTGCCATGTGAGCGGGATACTCTCGGTAGCTTGCTGGGCTTTCCGAGAGGGATGGAGGAATCAAAGAACCCGGGTCATCCGCATGCAAGGCAAAAGCCCTATCTGCTGTGCTAAGAAAATTATTTTGAGCCAAAGAGATGATACAGTGGGTATGACACTGATTTTTCAAGGAGTCACCCAGAGTTCAACCTCGGCATCACATATGGTCCCTCAAGCATCATCAAGACTGGTCCCTGAGCACAGAACCCGAAGCAATCCTGCACCCCTTGAGGACTTTGGATGTGGACTCCCCATCCCCACTCCCATAAAAGGACACTTATTCTATTAAAAAAAAACTGTAGGGGAATTGGACTGAAACTTAAAATTTTTAAATGTCTTAAGATCATAGTCCTAAAGTTTGAGTCCAACTACAAAATTTTACCTTGGAAAACTTGAGGACAAATAATTGTTTTATGAAACTTGAACAACAAGAGATTTCGCTACCCAATTTTTTTTTTCTGAGAAAATTGCCTTGTGTGTGGAGTCAGTGTGGCACGTGAGAACGCCCTCCGAGTTCCCACCACAGAAGCCCAGTTGAGCCAGCATTGACCGAGCAGCAGTACTCCAGTGTTCATTGCTGTCTTCGCACCAAAGGCAATGAATGACTTTGACCAACCCCCATTCTAGATGCTGGCTTATTTCTAAGTTTAAGAACTTCCACGACAACTACGTTGGACTTTGTTGATGATTACGTTTCACAGCAACAGAGAATATACTAGTCTCAACTTCCTCCCTTTCTCCTCACTTCAGGGTTATACCTGGATCTACATACATATCTACGTGTGTCAATTTTCTCACTCTTCTGCAGTGTACTTCTTACTTTTCTTCTTACAGACATTCATGGAGTCTAATGCACACATATTTAAATCCATATATCTACTCAGGAGATCCCAGTTTATTAACATCAATATTTGATCCCATGGCATTAATAATTTTTAAAATATGTATATCATTATTTTAAAAGTGACTGTATGGTTATATCATTCATTCCATTACATACCATGATCCCCACTTTATTAATTCAGAATGGAGCTTCAGAACAATAAATTATTTATGCATCATAAGCAAGATAACAATAGAATTTGACTTCTAAATTCAAACTCTTTCACCATTCATACACTTTCATGTATTGAGGAGTGCTTCAGAGATGCATATAAAAGAGTGAAAACTCCACAAGATCTGCATCCAAATCATCCTCTGAGGGCTTGTATTCTGGTGTGATGACCCTAAGGTCATACATTTTATTAGAAAGACAGAACGCTTAGCATTTTTGCTAAGAAGTATGTTACGTGACATACTTCTCCAGCAGTTACACATATAAACTTTACCATTATTCAAATGCTCTTTTCCTGGCTTCTCATTAGTCCAGTGAATCTGGTCTACTGAAGGGCAATGCTTCTGTCAGCAAAAGGGTGGTGGTGTGACGTGACCAAAGCCGTGAGCCCACTGCTTCAGTTCTGCCTGGGCAGTTTTCCTCCCATTCCAAACCATTCTAGAACAAGGAAGGCAAAGTCTGAAAGTTGACCCACCTCCTTCAATTGCTTGGCAGAATTGCTGCTGGCTATTCTGAGTGGTGACTTGATCCAAACTTCACTGCAAAGACTTTCTGCTTCTTTATTCTGCTCATCTGCTTACACCGTGATTCCTGCTTCTTCTTCATGGAGATAAAACATGAGTCAGGTCCTCACTGGAGTGTCTGAACACAACTCTCAACTAGTGAAAAGTCAAGTATCAGAAATGTTCTCAGTTCCAACCCTCACTGTACTAGTCTTCCTCTCAAAAATATTATTGATTCTTATCAAAAGTCCAAGTTGACAGTAAAATACCCAAATTTTGCATCATTCTCTCCAACACAAAGTTTTTCTTTAAATTTTCTATTTAGGCATATTTTCATCTGATATACAGGCATAGTAGGAAGCTTTTTAAAGGAAAGAAGAAAAAAGATGCTTACCTCACAAAAATAGAAAGGGGGTCAGGTATTTAAAGGATGAAACCGTTGCATAATGCTAAGTGAGGCTCCCCCACCACCCCAAATGGAATCTACACAATCTTCTTATGAATCTTCTTCATTTTTAAAACTGTATACACTAGTAACTTTACTATGCTTACCAAGGTGTAAGGACAAACTTATTTTTACACAAAATATGGTTGTTAGCATGAAATGTTACTTTTCAAAAATAACAGCAAGTTTTCTGGTAGCCACTTTATATGCATGTCAGTTCATCCTACTTTTCCTCCAGAAAAGTAACAGTGAAAATGCATAATTTTAAGTTTCCTAAGTTTAGTAACTGTATAGTTCAGTGGAAGGCTGGATTCTCTCGGTTAACTGGCCCTCCTGTGAAGCTGGTTGATGACTGCAAATGGCCTTTCTCTATCTTGTTCGCTCATCATCACCTTCTAGATGATCAGTCTGTACCATGTTGGTGGACATGGAGGGAATCGTTGGTGTCAGGTGAGATCAGTCAGCCCCTGTGGACCAGGTTCATTAGCCCTTCACACCTTCAGTTCTTCCTCACTCATCAGGTGGGAAACTTCTGACCATGAGCAAGTCCTGGGTGGTCTTGCGTGTTGGACGTTTTTGCAACGGGAGAATATTGGGGTGGGATTTCAGGTGCTTGGTGGGTGAAGGACGGAGACAGCTCAGAAATGAAAGCTCATCTAGGCCCTTGATAAATGCAAGGTATGGCCAGGGATGTAGCTCAGCGCAGTACACACTTTGTATATGCCAGGCCCTGGGCTCCATCCCCTATGCCAGCTCCCCCTACCACACACACACACACACACACACACACACACACACACACACACAAAATAGTAATAAGATAAAATCTATAGACAAATGATTAACTATTTCCTGCTAGCCACACAGGGATAGAATAGCCTTCCTGGTAACCATAATTTGATTGAAATTTGCCTTCTCTTAGAAGTAATCCTGAATCAGATTTACAATAAAAACTCAAGATTATTACCAAGTGTTGCTACCAGAGTTTGATCCAAGCCGAAATAGGCAAGATGCCCTATTTGTTTTTCCAAATCCTCCATCCCTCTTGGAGAGCCTAGCAAGCTATCAAGAGTATTGCCGGCAGAGCCTGGCAAGCTACCCGTGGAGTATTAGATATGCCAAAAACAGTAACAAGTCTCACAATGGAGACGTTACTAGTGCCCGCTGGAGCAAATCAATGAACAACGGGATGACAGTGCTGCAGACAGTAATGACAGTGCATAGTGAGTGGAATCCACATTTGTTTGTACATAATAACTTACTTGTTCTATATACATCTTGCTAATGTCTGAACATCATGGCATATGGCATACTTTTTTGTTTCTCAGCTACATGGTTCTTGCATTATATGCTGAGCATGAGGGCACTATCTTAAAAGAATTATGGATTCATATTCCTAGAAATATGCAAAGGAGTAGCTGAGTGCTGCTTCTCACAATAGTTACAAAGACTTTTGTTTGTTTGGGGCCACTGCTGGAGGGGCTTAGGGTTTACTCCTAGTTCTTTACAAGGAATCACTGCTGAGAAGACTGGGAAGATAATCCAGGAATGAATGAGGATCAAACCCAGACCAGGAAACCCAGGCAATACCTACCGGCTGTACTCTATCTCTGACTCAGTTGAGAAGATTTTTATCTTGGTTAGGATAAGGAAAAACTTGTGTCTAAAAGAATAGTTTAAGATTCAGGTGAAATAGAGAAGAGATATAAAAATAGTCCCACAGGACAATGGTGGAGGATCTTGAATTCTTTGGTGGTGGTGAAGATGTAATAACGTTGTACATAAAAACCATAAAATTTGACACAGTTATAACCATATTACTTAAACTAAAATTTAAAAAAATTAAAAATAGCCCTAGAGGAAAAAGGACATATTTGAAAGATATTATGTACACCAACTGAATATAAAGAAGAGATGCTACAGCAAAGACTAAATAAATGAAGAGAACCAAATGTATGCCTCATCAGTAAGCTTACTGATGAGGTGATAATGTTAAGTATAATGGACTGGCTCAACTAATGGTCAAAGCACAGAAATGGATGAGAGGAAGAAAGTTCTTGGCATTTTTCAGGAATCTAAATTTTTGTTGTATCTGACACATTCTCCAAGTCAGGGTTTATTTTCTTGCTGCACCCAGATGTAGAGATATATTTCCTGTTGCTTCTCAACCAAGAAAATAGTAAATAGCAAACATTATAGATTTAGGAACCTGGATTTGACCTCACACAGCTTTTATGGAATACTGTGACAAGGAAAGATCAAGGCAGAACATGGATGGATCAATAAAAGAAAGCTGAGGGCTCTAAAAAAGTACAGGTAGTGCTTAGCAACACAAAGAAACTGATATTTAGACAGAAAGAAGTTGAGGCATCCAACATAAAAACTGAGAACAAAGATGAGGTGAAAAGATCAACAACAACAAGTGTGAGTAAACATCAAAATTCAGAAAATGAACCTAAGTCTTCATATGGAGCAAAAACCAAACAAATAAACAAACAAACAAAAACCCTCCAAACTTCAGTTATTTAAATTGGTGCATTAATCCCATGGGGCTGGAGAAAACCAGTGTACTCCACACCAAATTACAAGACAGAAAAGTTCAGTTCCCATAAGTACATGGATTAGCTGATCGGAGAATTGGGTTTAATTGTCACCTTTGGGAAAATAAAATCTGCCATATTAATAACAAGAGTATTAAGAGGAGCCTCCTATTCAAATGCTAATCACAAGAAGGGTTTTTCTGTGTTATCGAGCAAAATAAAACATTTTTCAAATATAAAGATTCTGCAAACTTCATAATACCTCAAGAGCCTTATTAAAAGTATTCACACATTTAAATAAAATTAAATTCCAGCCTAATTCACCTCAAGCAGATATCTCTCCATGTGAGGTGACTTTTCCCCAGAGTCACTTCTCAACAATCATGCACAGGGGATTTCGCAGGCATTTATCTCACAAGGCATTAAAGATATTGAATTAAGATTATTCATGTTGTAAGACTAATGCTATAGGGGCTGGAGCAATAGCACAGCGGGTAGGGCATTTGCCTTGCACGCGGTCGACCCAGGTTCGATTCCTAGCATCCCATATGGTTCCCCAGCACCGCCAGGGATAGATAATTCCTGAGTGCAGAGCCAGGAGTAACCCCTGTGTATTGCCAGGTGTGACCCGTAAAGCAAAAAAAAAAAAAAAAAAAAAAACTAATAAACAAGACTAATGCTTTAATGATCTAGAGCAGTGTTTATCAATCTTTTTCCAACCATGATCTCCTTCTGACCTTATTTCCTCACTGTATCTCCCTGTCCCAATAGTTGGCCTCCAAGTCTCACACTGCTTCCTTTCTCTCCATTTACAAATTTTTTTTTAATTTAAATTTTTATTTTATCACCATGTGGAAAGTTACAAAGTTTTCAGGTTTATGTCTCAGTTATACAATATTCAAACACCATCCCTTCACCAGTGCCCATATTCCACCACCAAAATCCCCAGTACACCCACCACCCCCGCCCCCCACCCCGAACTGTATAACTGATTGATTTCACTTCATTTTCTCTTTACCTTGATTACGTTCCATATTGCAACACAAAACTCACTATTGATGTTGGAGTTTCCCCCAAAGAAAGACAGCCCTACTAAGGAAGCATTTGATAATTGGTTTTCCATTAAAAGATTGCATGTTTTCAGTTTTTAGAAAAGGTCGCAGCTGCGCGGTTCGGATGTGTCCCAGTCCCGCAAGCCGGAGCCGTGTTAGTTGCTGCTCAGTGTCACCAGGGCTCCATCTGGAGAAGGTGTTGTGGCTGTACCTCCTCCGTCTTGCTCCCCGGTGTTGCTGGCCCGGTTTTGGGTCCGGAGCATTTCTCCGGCCGTGTTGCTCACCAGAATGCCTGGCCTCTTCTCTGTTGAATGTGGCAAGATCTCCATTTACAAAATTTTGAGCCTTAGCCTCTAAAAATATCCTGGTGTCCACAGTTGAGAAGTGCTGATTTAGTGTTCTCCACACTTGTCGCACCAAATCATTTTGACCCTTTTACAATGTTGAAAATGCGAATGTGATAACAATTAATAGTAATATTGTACTTATTTATAAAATCAAGTCTCCCACACCCTTCAACCAAGACCTAATTATCAATTTACATTCAAAAGATTACAGCCCGCCTACTCCAGGTAGTTTGTAAATAAAGACAGCATCATTAGGCAGAGAAGCTTAGAGTCCCATGCTTTCCACACTCTCAGCAACAAAACCAGAGACTCTGTCCCAGATTCTAAGCTCCTTAAAGACTTTGTTCAATCTTTTCGTTAGTGACAAGCATCAGGAGGTATTCACCAAATCCCCATGGGTTTAGTCTTATCATGGTATGAAATGTATTAGTTAGGGTAGTGATCACAAAGCACAGAAAGCATTAAACCCGCAATCTCAGTGACAACACAATAGAGGTGTCTTCCCACTCATATGCACACCGGTTCATCCATTGTTCTTTACTTAATCAGATGAAATCTAATGCTGGCTTATTGTTTTTTTTTTCTATTTCATGCTTCAACCATAGTGGAGTTTCTCATAGTCCTCCTCTGTAATAATTATATTCACTCTGCCAACTAGCTAAGAGTAGGTAAGGACAATGTCATGGAGCCAAGCTTGATGAAGCAATCTCTGCCAGAGAGACTGTCTTAAAGGTTAAACATGATCTATTTTAACTTAAAATGTAAAGAACATGTCATCAGAGATCATAAGAATAATGAATGCTAGAATGTGTGACAAAACCCCCTAGGCAAAGTACTATTGCAACATGGAAAATTTTAAAGCAAAAGTCTGTGTCCCATCCATCCATTCCTTCCTTCCTGTTATGCATTGGCTGACACTTCACACATCTACACTTTCGATGTCCTAGAAGTCCTAGAAGCTAATTTTACTTCTGCAATCACTTCTTTTCATGCCCAAGAACATTTATATGATTAGAAAAGTGTGTTTGAGAAAGGGAGACATTTATAGTTGTCTCTGCTCTCTGTGGATTCTATATGCATTAATCCTTATTCATCCATTCATCCTTTTGTTTGTTTGGGGGCCACACCTGCCTGTGCTCGGGGCCTTCTGCTGACCCTGTACTCAGGAATGATTCCTGATAGGTTCAGGGGATTCTATAGGGATGCCAGGGATTGAACTGAGTCAGATATGCTCAAGGCCAATGCCTTACCTGTTGTACGACATCCCTTCATGGTAGATCCTGTCTATCTTCTTGAAAATAAAGTAGTTCCCTTGTAAGTATCATGTAGGTAGAGCTCCTTCATATTAAATACATTGACAGGATATATGTGTCTTTTAATAGGAGGATTTAACCCTTTTAGAGTAACGTGATAGTTAATAAATCATGATGTAGCCATGGCTCTTTTTATTGTAAAGCTTGATATGATGTGAAAAATATATAAACTCACCTTATTTTGGAACACGTTTTATCATAGTTATATGCATTAAATTATGTAGTGTATATTTTATATAATTATATATATGAATACATGGCATGTACATGTATGCATATGTATGTGTGTGTATTAGAAATGGAACTGGAGAAAGTACTACCTCTTCTGGATCCTTATTTGTGTCTGCTTCAATTTCATAAATTCTTTATTACAATAACAAATTTGCCTTTCATTTGACATTTCTTGACCTCCTGGAGAAAGGGAGAATGGGAATACTTAATGGTGTATATATTTTCAAGAGGGAATAAACAAAAGAAAAGCATTTAAAATAAATTGATGACAAATTAAGCATCAATGTCTAAACTGTAGAAAAATGTAGCAATTCAGGCCAGAGCCATAGTGCAGCAGATGGGGTACTGTATGCCTTGCATGCAGTCAAGACAAGTTTGATCCCCATCTGTTCTCCTGAGTCTGCCAGGAGTGATTCCTGAGCACAGAGCCAGAGGTAACCCCTAAGCAGTGCCAGGTGTAACCCCCACTCAATGAAGTAGTTCCCTATAATCTATGGTTTTATGAGACTTTATCCCATAGATATGGTTCAACGGAGGCAGCATATTGTGTAAGTTAACATGTTTTTTCCATATTGGCTAAAATTGTTTAAAAAGAGGAAAATAGCCTAAATGCCCAATATTCTATATGTGCATGTATTTTACAGGATACGATAGACTAATTAAAATTATGCTAAGTTGCAAATAGCAAAGCATGTGTCATCATTTTAATACAAGTAGACAACGAAATGTTTCTTTCTCAGACTATATATATTATACACACAAAATGAAAGTAATTGCTTTATTGGGTTGGTGATATGACAGGCAATTTTTTAAATCCAGAATTATCTTCACTATTGCTACTCAACTTCACAGTAATTAAAACAATTATGCCATGTGTATGTGGAAGGCAAAACATATAATTTGTTATTCATTCTAAAAAATTGTCATCTCAGAAACTTGCTGGTGTTTGTCATCTAGGTTCTTTTATAATTTCTCTCTCTCCTGACCTTTTTTTATTTTCCTATATAAATTCCTTTCTTCTCTTTGCCTTTCCCCAAACACTCTCTCTAGTCTCACAAGGTTTAACTTGGCCCTCGGAGAGAAGGAAAGTTAAAAAAAAAACTCAGATATGCTTTTTCTCAGCAAACATGCTTATCACTGTATCACTGTCACTGTCATCCCGTTGCTCATCAATTTGCTCAAGCTGGCACCAGTAACGTCTCCATTGTGAAACTTGCTGTTACTGTTTTTGGCATATCGAATACGCCATGGGTAGCTTGCCAGGCTCTGCTGAGTGGGCAGGATGCTCTCACTAGCTTTCTGGACTCTGTGAGAGGGAGAGAGGGATGGAGGAATTGAACCAGGTCAGCGGAGTGCAAAGCCAAAGCCCTACCCCTACCACTGTGCTAAGCTGTGGTGCTATGCTGTGCTATCTGCTCTATCGCTCCAGCCAAACATGCTTATCATCCTTAAATTAATTTGTTTGTTTTGAGGGAGCCACACCCTGTAATGCTCAGGATTTACTTCTGGTTCTGCATTCTGGAATCTCTCCTGTCTTAACCTGGTTGGCTAGGTGCAAGGCAAATGTCCTACCCACTGTACTACTGCTCCAGCCCCACGTGTTAGTTCTTTTTTAAATAATGGCTGTGGAAGAGGAAAGAAATTGTTTTTAACTTAAATATGGTTGAACTTTTTTTTTATAACTTATCAGGTATGAATTCCTCAATATTTTTGCATTTTCTAAAGATCCTCTTTAGAAAATTCACTGCAGAAATCTTTTACCAGATTTAAAACTTACTCTCATCTTCCATTTTCAACTAAATTTCTAGTTGTTGAACCATCTGTTCTGTTATGTCGAGTTCCAAAATAGTTTCTGGCCAGACCATTTCATTGAAATTCCCCTCACTAAAGTCATCAATGAGCTTCACATCACAAAGTAACGTTTGTGACTATTATTGGATTTTAATATCTTATATTATTTGGTATGGTTTTCTGTCATTGATATTTATTCTCTTTACTCTTCTGTTCTTATTATATGGTGCTGCTTTTTATAATTTTACCCCGTCAATCTGTCTGCATGCATCACCCTAATATAACTTTTTCATTTTCTGGTGCCCTCAACCAATCAACCACTAAGATATATTCATTCTCAATTTATTTCTTTTAAGCCCTCTACATTTATATCCTTAGCATGACAGTCTGGCATATATAAATTCTTGATATTTGTATAAACATATTAAACAAGTGATGCCTTCAGTCTTAGAATTCCATATCGCAGATGTGCCTAAAAGGCTAAAAGTAGATGATGAAAATTTCCAGGATAGGAGCATATTCATTGTGCATTTCTATTCTTTTTGGGGGAGGGGAAGATAAAGGTTGGGTGTGGACTGGTCAATGTTTATCAGTGTCCAGGGTTTACTCTTGGATTTGTACTCTGGGATCATTCCCGCATGTCCTCAGTGGGACCATATATGATGCTGGGGATTAATATACCTGGGTCACTACCTGTAAGTAAGCATCTTAACATCTTTATTCTCTCTCTTTCTGGACCCTATATTCCCAGTTTTAGTGGGTAATTACCACAACCTATAGGCATTTACTCAAACCAATACTTGGGGCGCCCCAAAGGAGGGCGGGTAAGAGCCCTCCCTGCCCCACTGGACCAAGCCCCTGTGGCCGACCTCCACTACCCAACTACCACCACTATATATATATATATATATATATATATATATATATATATATATGCCTCTTAATATATATGCCTCTCGGAGAGCCTGGCAAGCTACTGAGAGTATCCCGCCTGCCCAGAAGAGTCTGCAAAGCTCCCGGTGGTGTATTCAATATGCCGAATACAGTAACAATAACAGTCTCATTCCCCCGACCCTGAAAAGAGCCTCCAATCATTGGGAATGATGAGTAAGGAGAGGCTGCTAAAATCTCAAGGCTGGGACGATGGAGACATTACTGGGGCCCACTTGAGTAAATCGATGAACAATGGGATGACAGTGATACAGTGACACACACACACACACACACACACACACACACGTTGAGGATGGACTGAGCTATCAGGGCAAGCCCATGTAGACTGTACTACAAGACAGGAACATTCCCCCGCCCCTTTCCCCTGTCAAGCTGCCTTCAAAAAATAATTTCAGTATATTGAAAGGGGCAGTTTTCCTTCTCTCACAGAAGCCTGGCTGGTCTTTGACATGCAGATCTCAGGTGTTAGCCAGGCCTGACCTTTGATATTGTACATTGTAGGCTCTGGCCCAGCCTAGTCTTTGGGATATAGATTTCAGGTGCTGCCTCGTTTGTAATTAACATGTAGATTTCTTGTGGCAGCCCAGCCTTGTCTTTGGGATGTAAATCCGAGTGCTTTTAGCCCAAGAAAGGTTTCTGTTTTGGTTTTGTATCTACTTTCAGGAGGCCAAGATTACTGGCCTGCAGATGCAAGGAAATAATGCATATTCTACTGCCTCAATGTTCTTCCTGTAACATAATTCGAGGCCTTTGGTGACTTTGGTCACTGTATTGCACCCTTTAGAGGTACCATGATCAGTGAAAGGAGATCACAGGGCTCTCTTCCTTTGTCTAAGAGTCAGAGAGAACCTAGACCCTCCATGAAACATATTTCTTCCTATCTCAGTGCCTCTGACCGCACAATCGTTCATGCAACACACACACACACACACACACACACACACACACACACATATATCATGGATGAGAACAGACAGAAATGGCAACATAAAGCTACTTTGCTGGTGAAATTAAGAGATACTATATATTTTTAAAAGTATTTAGAATGGAATTTTTAAGGAATATAAAATGCTATGCTGATTTGGAAAACATTATTCACAAAATAGAATAGCATTAAGGATGTTGAAATATACACAATTAAAATATTATTGGTGAATTAGACATGATTGACAAAGTAATCGAAAAAAAAGCCTAGAATGTAGCACAAAACAATGGGGCTATGAAAAAGATGTTAGAAGACATTAATACAAAGTGGGACTATCACATATAGAGCTTATGTAATGCCACAATCAGGAGATAAAGTATAGATAGAAATTGCATTTTAGGAAACAATGGTTGAAAATGTTCTAGAACTTTTAGCAATTATGAAAGGAAAATTTCAGGAAAACTTCATACCTATCATCCACTGTAGTAAATTGTTCGGTACCAAAGACAAAGAGACTGTAGAAATTGCCAGCGTAAAATATCACTTACAGAGGAACACTTACTGGAATGACAGCTAATTTCAGAACTCAAAAGAAAAATGAAAACCAGAAACCCGAATCATAAAATACATATTATCTGATAGACAATTGTCAACGTGGAGTTCTAAACACAGTGCGCCGGTTTTTCAAGTATCAAGTGTAATAAATATATTATTGACAAACAAAAAGTCTGCATTTGCTACCAAAATATCTTCTCACATACATTTTGATGGAGTGCAAATATATGGTCAGTTTGAAAAATAATTTTGTTTTATCCAAACCAGCGCTCTTACACATGCACACACCCTCTAACTGAAATCCCATTTATTTATGCTGCATAAGAAGATCTCTTTTTTTTTTCCTACTGAAAAAAATACAATAGAATGTTCATGGAAACAAGAATATTCATAGCTACATTATAGGCTACAGCTGTATGAAGGGAAATGCAAATATGTAACACACTTAAGTGGATAAATATATTAGCGTAATAAAGCAATATATCTAAATCACAAATTTAACACAATAATCAGGACAGTGATCCCTGAGTGTTATGGGAAATGAAGATGTGGAAAGTATACCATGGACTTCCAGGCTGGAGTCCATGGTAGGGCATTTGCCTTGCACGCAGCTGACCTGGGTTCAATTCCTTCGCCCCTCTCAGAGAGCCTGGCAAGCTACCGAGAGTATTTCGCCTGCACAGCAGTGTCTGTCAAGCTACCATGGCATATTAGATATGCCAAAACCAGTAATAACAAGTTTCAAAATGGAGATGTTACTGGTGCCCGCTCAAGCAAATTGATGAGCAGTGGGATAACAGTGGCAGTGACAGTGACAGTGACCATGGACTTCCAGATAAGTCATCTCTCAGTGGAGCAGGACACACATGAACTTCATAGTATCACTTGTATCACTTGTCATCCCGTTGCTCAATTTGCTTGAGTGGGTGCCAATAATGTCCCCACTCGTCCCTGTCGCATACTAGTGTAGCCCAATGGTGTCTGCTCGCTCCAGGAACACAAAGCGCCTCATACCATTCACTTAGGGTCTTGACGAAGAAGTCAGACCGTCTCGTAGGTGGGCGACCACGAGGTCTTTTGACATCCCATGGAATCCAGTCGGTAACAGCTCTAGTCCAGTGGTCATCTCCAAATCACGTTACGTGTCCAGCCCATCTGATTTTTGATGCCCTGGCAAATGAGAACTTCATAGTATTATGATATATTGCCAGTACTTTTATAATTATTCAAATGTGTCTACTCAATGTTTAAAGTAAAAATTAAAATGAAAAATATCTAATCTTCATTCTCTGTTTTCTTCTTAACTGCCTGTATGCAAGCTTCTCCTCACTGGAATATTTCCTCCATATTATTTTGCATAGTTAACTCTTGTATTTATTCTATTTTAAAAATATTTTTAACAAACTCACAGTGGACTGAAAATTGCCTCTCTATATCTTCAAAAGATACATATATACAGTCATTTCCTTTTATTTTCCTATCTTATAAACTGCTCTGTCATTTTTATCTAATAAAAGATATATTTAGATAGCACTGTGGGTAGGGCGTTTGACTTGCACGCAGCTGACCTGGGTTTGATTCCTCCACCCCTCTTGGAGAGCCTGTCAAGCTACTGAGAGTATCTCGCCCATACAGCAGAGCCTGGCAAGCTACCCAATGCATATTTGATATGCCAAAAACAGTAACAACAAGTCTCACAATGGAGACATAACTAGTGCCTGCTCGAGCAAATCGATGAGCAATGGGATGACAATGATATAGTGATAGAGTGATTTTATTTCTACATCCCCCAAAGTTTTGTAAATTCCTATAAGATGGAAATTTTTTTTCCTTACTTTGTATGCCCAGTATCTGGTTTATAATAAATCATAAACTAAACTTAAATGAACTAGCACGAGAAAGTAGTCATATCTCTATATTCATCAGAATCTCCCAGGCAGTATGGAACAAGATGTGAGAGAGAAGAAAAGAGGCGAACAGGAAATTTAAAATTAAGTTGATTATGAAATCCAGCAGGATCTTCACAATTCTTATAAATTTAAAGAAAGACTATTTTATAACCCACTCAACATGCATACACATCTCTGCATCCAACCTGCCTTTATTTTGGTATGTGAAATCCTTTCCTTTGCCCCTTCCCAATTTATACCTATTTTATGTTAAAGCATATCCGCATCCTTGCAAAACAACTTTCTTCACTTACATTTACTATTTATGAATAACGATGTAAAATTAATCAACAATTGATTAAGCTGGGAATGACTGGACAGTTATAGTCCTTTGAAATACAAGGAGCTCTCTGTGATAAATAAATCACTTGGGACCTGGCTTTTACAAGAATTTTTTCCCAAGGAAAATGTTTATTACATAAAATAGAACAAAATAAAGCAAAGGGATACTTCACTATGGATGACTGATAAACAGAGGACCAGGATTCCTAGGATCTACCTCTTATGAATATCTAAATTGCGCACATCTTTTGTTTGTTTGGGGGCCACACCTGAACTTTGTGCCTCCAGTGGTGCTCAGGGAACCATACTATGCTAGAACTGAATCCACATCTCTGGCACACAAAGCTTATGCTCTAGCTTGTTGATCTATCTCTTGGCCCATCATAATTTATTGTTCTTTAAACAACCAGATAAGCTAGAACCTCTAATAGATATCCTCATACTGCTTTTCTCCAAGTAATGTGAATCCCTAGGATCAAAGAGTCTTTGAGCAACTAATATGCATTTAATTTTAAGAAACTAAGAATGTAGAATCAATCTAATGTTTTCTTATATACATATATATATATATAAAATGATGTAAAAGTCATTTCATTTGGGATCAAAAAAAACACCTAAAACAGTCACATGGCCATTAATATAGTCAATTCCATGTCATTGTAAATATTACCAAATATTTCTTCTATATTTTATATTCATTATATCATTATCAAGATAAATTTTATTTAAGGATTATTCATAATTTTATTAATAATTATCAATGTTGTACAGAACTAAACTTTAATGTAAATTAAGATGTTTTAGAGTTTTAAAATCTGTGCAACATTACATGTATTCTAATTGTTATCTTTGCACATTCTGATAATTTTCAAATTATCTTCCTGCATTTAAAGGTCAGCATGCGCCCTCGGCCCAGATGAGATCCCAAGCAGCCGTGCACGACACGGCTCCTCTGCTCCTTAAAGACTGTGATCCGGGAGGTCTACTAACCCATTTTAGCATCCAGAGACTGACAGAAATGCATCTAGACTGTGAGCTGAGCTACGACCCCATGCCACCAGGGGAGGGGGAAAGATTTTCTCTCCCAATGCTTTTTTTCTACGGGGAAGATAGCAATGACTCCAGCAGCAGTGCCCATGTGGCGTCCGCCATTTTCTAGGACTCACAACCCAGAGGTACTTGCTTGTGGTGGTGCACAAGATATTGGGATGGGGGTGTTACTGGCACGCCCTCAGCCCAGATGAGATCCGGAGCAGCCGCGGCGCACGACACAGCCCCTCTGCTCCTTAAAGACTATGATCCGGGAGGTCTGGTAACCCATTCTGGCACCCAGAGACTGACGGAAATGCATCTAGACCATCTAGACTGTAAACTGAGTTAAAACAACAGAAATTCAAAACCGCCCAGTCACACAAGCTCCTATAATCTTCATTCTCAGCAATGGGAAACAAACTATCAAATGATGCCGTTTCAGCAGGTTTGGTTGTTGGGGGAAAATTCCAAATAATAATAGTCAGTTCTCTGTTGAAATATTGAATGCATCCAAAGTATAGAAAGAATAAAGTGAAGATCATTGGCCACTCAGGTTGGGGGGTGGGAGGGGGTTATATTGGGGTTCTTGGTGGGGGAACAGGTGCACTGGTGAAGGGATGGGGGTTTGATCATTATATGACTGAGACTTAAACCTGAAAGCTTTGTAACTTGTCACGGTGATTCAAGAAGATAAAATTAAAAATAAATAAATACATAAAGATCAGCATGTTTAATGTTTAAAGTTTAAAGTCATGTAATATGTTTTCTGAGCATAGTGGTGATGGAAACACCTAATGCTAGTTGGATGATTAATAATACATTAAATTTTTATATAATGCATGAAACAATGTAAAAGATGAAGCATCATTTATTTTTAAGACTGACTGGAAAATTGGGCTAGAACGATAGCATTGCAGGTAGGGCGTTTGCCTTGCATGCGGCCTACCCAGTTTGATTCCTCTGTCCCTCTTGGAGAGCCTGGCAAGCTGCTGAAAGTATCTTGCTTGCACGGCACAGCCTGGCAAGCTACCTGTGGCGTATTCAGTATGCCAAAAACAGTAACAACAAGTCTCACAATGGAGACATTACTGGTGCCCGCTTGAGGGCGAGTCAATGAACAATAGAATGACAGTGACAGTGACAGTGATTTTTTTTTATCTCCATTTTTTATTTCTTACAAAATTTTGTTTTGAAGTTTCAAGGCTCAGTCAAAGGATCATGGCAACTGCCTGCAAGTAGTAGTTGGTGGAAATTTTCTCATATGGAGATACCTCAATGCTTTCGAAAATTCACAGGAGAGGTGTTTTTTTTTTTTTTTTTTTTTGCTTTTTGGGTCACACCTGGCGATGCACAGGGGTTACTCCTGGCTCTGCACTCAGGAACCACCCCTGGCCGTGCTCAGGGGACCATATGGGATGCTGGGATTTGAACCCGGGTCGGCCGGGTGCAAGGCAAACACCCTACCCGCTGTGCTATCTCTCCAGCCCCATCACAGGAGAGGTTTTACAAAAATTTCATACTTACATATTCTAAGTAGATTGAGACTGTTGCCCCCAGGACATTGCTGTTGACGTCTACTGAACTCAGGCTGCTTCTATCAGCTTGGACTCAACTACTACTATACATGCAATTGGATTGAATTAACATGTGGTATGCTTCATGTCATAACAACCTTATGAGCACCACTCATTACACCCTAGCCACCTTAATTGCTCCCTAAAAAATTGCCCAAGAATTTAAGGACAAGAATGAGAAGAAATATAGGACAGAATAGAAGGACTGTTTTCAGATTTCCTCAAAATGCTAGAAAATAACTTCTAAGGGATTTCTAAACTCTACTTCATCATCATCATAATCATCATCATCATCATCATCATTATCCCATTGATCCTCGAATTTCTCGAGTGGTCTCAGTAACATTTCCATTTGTCCAAGCCCTGAGAGTTTAGAAGCCTCTCTCTACTCGTCCTTCCAACGATGCCGTACTGGAGGCTCTTTCAGGGTCAGAGGAATGAGACCCAGCTTGTTACTGGTTTTGGCATATTAATACACCATGGGGACCTTGTGAGGCTCTCCCATGTGGGCAGGAAACTCCCAATAGTTTGCCAGGTTCTCCCAGAGGGAGAAGTAGGCTATAAGATAGCACTTCCGGGACCTGGGTTTTAAGTCTCTGGATGCTGGCCATTGACAGGATTACACGGCAGTCCCTGGGTGTGACGGCCTAGCTACTGGGAGATGGGAAATCTGGGCAGAGGAAGCCCAGTCCTGATCCAAGCAGCCTTGGAGGTCTCAGCCCCGGGTCCCACACACCTTGGGTTCCTCTGCCGGTTCCTTCATACGTGAGGCTCATCCAAACGTGTGGAGAGTGGCCTTGAGCATGGCTGTGGCTAGACACCAGAGGTCTTTGGCCACCGGGAGCTCTGCTCAGGGTGGGGAGGGAAGCTGGAGCCCCTCCCCTCCGAAGAGGCCCCCAGGGAAGACAGCCAGGCGTGCGGCAAGAGACTCTACTTATTTCATTTTTTCTATTGTTGGGGAAATAGGAAGGAGAGTTGGACACATCCAGTGGAGCTCAGGGCCTGTTCCTGACTTGGTGCTCAGGAGTCATTCTGCGCAGTGCTCAGGATGTCATATGCAGTGCTGAGGATCAAATCAGTTTGCTGCACACAAGGCAAGTGCCTTACCTCCTATACTTTTCCATCATCTTTACTACAGGAAAACCAAAGCCCTATTTGTTTCCTTTTCTGAAGTCTTCTATGACTTATATATTCCCTTATTCACAGTCACTCAAGTTCCTGGTAGACCAAACATTTCTCTCCCAGAATAACTGTTTCCCTTCAATGACTTCTACTGCTCCCATTAGATAAAAGGCTAGTTTGTTCCATCTTGAAAGAACATGCTTCTCAAAGGCTTGGTGTTCTTCATTCAGGCTTTAGCCCTGTCTTTCGGCTTTTCGTTCGTTCCCATTAGTGACTAAAAAATAAAACTAAAAGTCAGGCATCTTTGGATGCCTACTAAACTGCCAGGGGAGTGCTAGCATTTTATCAATGTTATGTAATATAATCCTCACAACACTGAATCAGCTGTTAATTTTCTCCTTATTTGCAGATACAGGATTTGACTTTCACAGTGAATTGCCCATGCAATTATGAATAAAACCAACTATTCAAATATTCAACCAAATTGTATCAAAGCCAACTTGTGTTATTTATACCAAACCTACAGAAACACCAGTTTCCCCCAGGAAGATACAACAGTGTCAGTCTTGGATAAAGCAAATTTAACTCTCATAAAAATAGTGTTTAAAGTTTTGTTGTGAACGCTATGCTAGGGAATCAATAAATAATTTATAAGAAAACATTTTTTGATGTGTATGTGTGCTTTTGTGTATACATAAGTGCCCTGAAACTGAGTTTACAATAGACTCAGTTTTTCACAAAGAATGTGAAATACATTGTATGATTTTTGAAGATTTTCTGATAATTTATTGTTCTCTTAGACATTAAATTTTTAATTTTCATATACCTTAGAAATTAAGAGATATGATCTCTGTGGCTGTTAATTTCTTTAGTAATCTCCAAAGAAAAACAAAATGTGACTTATGATTTCTTAGACAAAACTAAATATAAAATCTACCACATTGAACAGAGTAGTCCTTATTCTTGTTTTTGAAAGAGAATGGCCCATTTCCTCTCAATTAAATCTGGATCTTTCTATTCAGCTAAGATTAATAGATTCAGCTAATGAGTCATCCTGGCAATGTCTAGTTATTTTGTAGTGTACATTTTAAAAAATAAAACTTTCACTTCTCTTTATAGCAATTATGCTCCACAGCAAAAGGAATATTAGAGAAAGATTTAAAGTTATAAAATTATGCTTCTATCAAATTAGTGTTGAGGTTATTTTATGAGATCTGATTCTAGATTGGTCACATTTAGATAGGTTCAGATATAACATGGTCAATAAATTGAGTTTGATAGAGCTACAGTTTAATGATATATCAGAGTCTCCCCTTGACTGCCCAATTCATTACATATATGATCAATATATATAATGTGTATGAGTATACGCATGTGTTTGATAAATCTGCCCTTTTCATTTTTGGAAAAAGAGGAGAGATGATAGTAATTTATTACTTGTGGAAAAAAGAAACTACGACACCTTAATGTACTAGTTTAAAGGCTAAATAACCTCCAGGAACTCCCTAACAAATACACTCAGAAATGGTTTATCAGGTCTTTTGACATTCCTTAGACTAGTCGAATTGACATATAAAACCAATCATTGCAACTAACCAATTTGAATTCACTGATGTTTATTATAGAAAGAACAATCCTACCTTCAATAGAGTCTTTTCAGATGTATGTGAGAAAGAAAAAAGTTATCCTCACTTCAAAACAGGACTCAACAGACTTAAAAGACATAAAGTTACACAAAGGATGGTCTCTGATCATAAAGGAATAAATTAAATATGCAGAACTCTATAAAATGTTTCTCTTTTCATTAACCTTTGTAAAATAAGAAACAAAAGCTAAAATATCAAAAATTTTACCTGAATACAAACAAAATATATCATATCAACATCTATGGGATAAAGTTAAAGCAACATGGAAAACATATTGCATATATTCAATACTGTAGAGATACTATTTGCACAATTTAGTTATTGGATTTTTGAGTATTGGTGTTGGGGCTTCTAAATCCCAAATGTGGAAAAGTCTAGAAACAGATGAGCAATTTGATATCTTTCAATTGGTCAGGGACTTGAAAGCATTCATTTTGAAACGAGTATCAAAGAAAGTGCCCAACAATAGAGTGGATAAAAAGGTGTGCTACATATACACCATGGAATCTTAATCTGCGACATGAAAAGATAAATCTCTTTTTGGTTTTGTTTTTGGGACACACTTGGTGGTGCTCTGGGATTACTCTTGGCTCTGAGCTCATGGGTAACTCATGGTGGTGCTCAAACCCTGGATGGCCATGTACAAAGCAAGTACTGTATTTAGTTTCTCTCCAGCCCTGAAAAGATAGGCTTGATCTGAGCTACAACATGAAAACGGAAATAAAAATTATTCTAAGTTAAATCAGAAGAAAAAAACTAAATACTGGTTGATGTAAATCATAGGCAGTACATAAAGAAATAAAGTGAGGGGATAGGTAATGTGCAATGAAAACAAACCTTTACACACTGATAATATGACTTAGGCTACCTCTTTGAAGGGTAGAGTGGAACGGAATAGTCTTTAGGATGGTATTGGAAGGATACTGTACTTTGGTGATTGGTATGCTATGGTTACATAATACTCCTAAATATCTATATAAACGTTTATATTCCTGCATACTAATGTTTCCTCAACAAATCAATATTTTAAAAAAGAATTAAAAGCAACTGATTTAAATAGCTTTAATAATTATTACCATTTTGGAATTCACATTTAACTAGATAAATGTATCTGGTTAATATAACTAGATCAATGTTAATACAGTGAACATGCATTTGTCTTACTTACATATTATGCTCGCTCTAGATAGTAAAACTATAAGATGCTTATATTTATGCATTAAACCACTAAACCTTTAGGGTTAATTTTAATAGTACTCACTAGAATTTTTATTTTTATTATAGCTGAGGAATCAGACAGTATGTCTTTTTCCTTCTGATAGATTTTACTTAGCATGACACCCTCTGTCTCTATTCAAGTTGTATTAAAAGGAAAGATTTCATTGTTTGTTATGTCTAATTAATATAACATAGTTTTTATATACCACAGTTTCTTAATCCATTCACCTATTACTTGATATATAGTTATTAGAATATATTCTATATTCTATATATATAACTTTTCTATATATATATATATAACTTTTCCTTTCACTTTCTGGGCCACACCTGGTGATGCTTATGAGCTATATGACTCAGTGCTAGAGACAGGAATCCATCTAAAGGTGGTTGGGATACCGTGTGTGCAAGCCTCCTGCACGCAAAGTATGTGCTTCACCTCCATTGATCTATCTATCCATTCTGAATTAACTTGTAAGTGTGAGATAGATGCCCAATTCTGTCTGTTCATTCGTTCCTTTGCTCCTTTCTCCCCTCCTTTATGCCCTCCCTTCTGCCCTGCCTCTCTCTGTCTCATCCTTCCTTGTGGCCATCCAGTTTTCACAATTCCATTTCTTGAAAAGGTTTCCTTGCTGCAGTCCATGTACCCACCTCTTCTGTCATAGATTAACTATCCATGTACATGAGGGTTTATCACTAGGGGATCAATTCTGTTTCATTAGTGTGAAAGCCTGCTTTTGCTCCAGTACCACACAGTTTTGATTAGTAGAGATTTATAATATAATTTATAGTCAGGGAATGCATTATCTTTCATCTTTTTTTCTTAGATTTGCTCCGGTTATTTGGGAGGGTTAATGATTCCATACCAAATTTAGGAGCCTTTGTTATAAGTTCTTGAAGAATGCCATTGGCATTTTGATGTCAATTTCATTGAATTTGTATAGTGCTTTAGTTATGGCCATTTTGACAATGTAAATTTTTTAAATCAATGAACATGGAATACTTTTCTATTTCCTTGTGTTCTCTACTATCCCTTTTAATTTTGACACAGTTTTTAATGTATAATTCTTTCACACCTTTTGCTATGTTAATACTTATCTACTAAACTTTTTTGATAATATTTTATTTTATTTACACTGGCTTATGAACTACTTCTAGTAAGCTCAGTATTTACTCCAACCTTTGAACTTGAGGATTACTCCTGGCAGGGCTCAAAAGACTGTATGGGATGCTGGGGATCGAGCCTAGATTGGCCACCTGCTGGCAAGTGACCTACCCCCTAGGCTATTTCTCCAGCCCCTGTACCCTATTTTAAGTGGCCGTGTGTTTGACTTTTTATCCAATTTGATTTGTCTTATATTATTGCTGCAGCAATAACTTCCAAGACAATGTCCAATAATATTGACAAAAGTGGTCATTCTTTACTTTTCTTTAGGGTTGTTTGGTGCTCCAGGGTCTAACTGTGGTATCACTGTATCACTGCCATCCCGTTGTTCATCGATTTACTCGAGCAGGCACCAATAACTTCTTTATTACTCCTAGCCCTGAGATTTTAGCAGCCTCTCCTTACTCATCTTTCCCAAGGATTGGAGGCTCTTTCAGGGTCAGGGGAATGAGACCTATTGTTACTGTTTTTGGCATACCAAATATGCCACAGGTAGCTTGCCAGGCTCTGCCCGTGTGGGTGGGATATTCTCAGTAGCTTGCCGGGCTCTCCGAGAGGTATGTATGTATGAATATATCATCGTCATCATCATCATCATCATCATCCCATTGATCACCGAATTTCTTGAGCAGTCTCAGTAACGTCTCCATTCATCCTAGCCCTGAGGTTTTAGAAATGTATATATATATATATATATATATATTGTATATATAATATATACATATATATTACTCCCTATGATTTCTTGCCTACTATCTGAACTCCATCAAATATGGTGTGGTAATTATGGAAAATGGGTAGGAAATGTCCTATAATGTGTCCGGAAAGCAGACTGGAACTTGGCAGCGGTTGGGTAGTGGAGGTCGGCTGCTGGGACTGGGTCTCTTGAGGTGGGGAGGGTTCTCACCCGCCCCCCTTTGGGGCGCCCCGAGTAAAAACAGCCTGGTGCAGAGTCCCTAAATGTGGTACTCAAGATCAAATCCAAATCATCTTTGTGCAATGTTAGTGTTCTATCTGCTGCTATGGCTCCTCATTCCCCAAAGTAGACAACTTTTATCATAAATTCCTTAAAATGAAGTATGGTTTCCCTGTGAAAAGTCTGTATATCTATAGTGCTCTGTTACAACATCTTGGTAAGCCATTGTCACTGCTTCCTGGTGTATGTTAATAATAATATTGAGGAGCACTCCCTCTACTTCCACAGCTAGAGCTTCCTAGGACAGTGTGCTGTTCTCAGGAAGCTAGGATAAGGGTATAGTCAGTTGTATTCATCATTCTGAAATATTCTTTAACCAAAAAGCTATTGGTAGCATTTGTGTATCTAATTTTGCAATGAAGAAGGTGTCAGGATTTTAAGACATCCCTATTGTTTCTGGAAAAAACAGTCTGTCTTCTACCAGCAACAGTGGAGCTTACCCAAAACAGGATTTTAAGGAAGTTTTCTGAAAGTCTTGAAATTACCCAAAGGGAAACATTTAATAATTCCCCCATGAGGAATCACACACTCCAGGGTACATTTCATGCCAGAAGTCTAGTTGATATGCTCAAGAATTCCCAGATTGAGAGGTGTTTTTTTTTTTTTTCCTGAGGGATGTCTTTCAGGTTTTGCTTTAAGCATATCATACTGTTTTCTCCCATTTAAAGGCCTTGGCCTCCCTCCACAAAATAATAGCATGTCACTGAGTAGAGACGTGACATTCAGAGAGCAGCACTTGAATGAGGGAGACCTGGGGGACTTTGGCTGAAGGGTAGTTTACAAATGTCAAAGATGATTATTCCCCAGGACATAAAATCAAGGTAAATAGAGTACATAAATCTTATCTTTCTACACTGAAGTTTTTATTGTGTCCCCGCCCCCCCCCAGATATTACAAATCCAATTTTCACTGGAATCCCGTGGGGATGGAGGCTCTAATTTTTGAGCTTGAGAAGTTCCAAGGAACGAAATCATTGTATTGCTTTTGGACACAAATGCAAATCTAGTATGAATATGGAATAGGCCTTTCTTTACATTGAGAAAGCATGTTTCTTTTTTCATCATTTTTTTAAAAAAAAACAATCTACAAAGTAGACATATTTTCTTCCAAACATTAAGAAACAAATGAACTATGTTGCAAAATACCTTCTCTTCCTAGGTTGCCAGAACATAAAAAAAAAAAAAAATTCAGTTTTGCAGGCTCTGAGCCAATCTTATTCGGGACTCCGGGAAAGATATGGAGAAACAAAAACCCAGTCTGGGGAAATTCTCATTGTAAACTGCTTTTGGACCAAGTTACTAGGCAGAGCTAAAGAGAGAATGCATCTGCAGCTCTATCTCTTCTTTGGTTATGCCATCCAGAAACAGAATGCACATACAATTAAAATGCCATCTCCAAACTTCCCTTTTCTCATCCCATTCAGTTCATCATTCATTTCACCCTACACTGTGCCTTTATATACTTCCTAGTATTGACAAATTAAGAGGTAAGCTTTTGTTTGGGTCTTTTTTGTTTTGGTTTGGTTCAACTTGGGGATCACACATGGCTGTTTCCAGAGCTTATTCCTGATTCTGCGCTCAGGGTCACTCTTGGAGGGCTCAGGAGACTATAGGAGCTATATGAGGTCTGGAGGATCGAACCGGGGTCAGTCACTGCAAGGCGAGCATCTTATTTACTGCTCTAGCCCAAGGTCAGTTTTATCAATTAAAAGCAAAGATAAAAAATCAATTGTATCAAATTCAAGAGGTTGAATTTACAGTGTCTGATATCAACAATTGCACAGCACTCCTTTTGTTATGTCCCAGAACGTTTTGTAGTTGAAATAAATCCTCTTTCACCAACATATTAAAGATTTTTCACCCTTTTTTGTAGTCTTCCCAGCACTTGTTGCAGGAGCTAGGTATAATCATATTATATCTTGATAATAACCTACATGCAGACCCAAATAGTGCTATGTGGATAAGTGTAATATGTAGCACTGCACCGTAGCACTGTCGTCCTGTTGTTTATTGATTTGCTTGAGTGGGCACCAGTAACATCTCCATTGTGAGACTTGTTACTGTTTTTGGTATATCCAATAGACCATGGGTAGCTTGCCAGGCTCTGCTGTGTGGGCAGGATACTCTCAGTAGCTTACCGGGTTCTCTGAGAGGGAAGGAGGAATCAAATCAGGGTAGGCCGCGTGCAAGGCAAATACCCTGCTTGCTGTATGTGCTATTGCTCCAGTCTAAGTAGTAAATTGCATGCGATAATAAAGGACATTCATTGAAAGAGTAAAACTGCTATTTCATAACACTGTCATGAAATAAAAGTAAATAGTAGACCCCAATTTGTATCAGATACTATTTTAATTACTTTCACTTAGTGATGTTTAGTTTTAAAATGGAATGAAATGCTGAGGAGATAGTACTGTGAGGAAGGTGCTTTCCCTGTAAGTACTGACCCTGATTTAATCCCAGCACCACCTATACTACCCTGAGTACCATTGTCAGAGACCTTGACAGAGAGCCAGGAGTAAGATCTGAATATTTCCAGGCCAAAAGCCCTATCAGAAATGGATTGAATATGAGTATGTCTCTAAAGACCATATATCTTAGGAGTACAGCAGGTAAGATCAACTAGATTTGTTTATTTATACTCTATTACATTAGCACAAGAACATTGTCCAATATACATTTCTCAAAATGTATACTCCACCAAGGTAAAGCGATGCATGATTCTATTTTATATAAATGATGTCATTTTAAGCAACCCCAAGAACTATTCTATCTATAACGGTGATATTTTTTTTAAAAAGAGACGTTGTTCATAAATTTTGTTTAAGTCCTTTGACTGGTATGTGGCAGAGGCAGAATTCCAGTCCAGGCAGTCAGATTTCAAAAACTATACCTTCTTCCTCAGTTCCCAAGATAACCACAAGCAAAACAGAAGCTGGTCTGCCTAACAAAGAGCTGATTGAAAATGAATGAGAATTAAAAATTTTCAGCAAGCGATTGTCTTGCCATCTTCCCTTCTAAACTCCACATGTCAATAGCTGGAGCCAAGACAAATAAATTCTGAGAGCAGCACCAGACTTTTCCTCAGGAGAAAGGACAACCATGAGTGACATACAAAAAAGAGGTCCAGACTTGTCCTCAGGAGAAGGGACAGCTATGAGTGACATACAAATAAAGGGGTCCGCCCAGCAACTTCACACCAAGTTGAAAGAAGTAGAAGCCTTTCTATGCCGGTTAACTTGACAGCATACTTGACAAAGGAAAAAGAGGTTTGGACAGAAAAATGGGAAATCATCTGTTGCAAAGCAATGTTTTACCCAAAAAAATGGCAACATATAGAAAAATAGATGCTCTATGGCTGAGAATAAGTGGGATAGAGACAAATATTTAAAATAATATATGTAAATATAAAATAATATATTTAAAATAAAATATGTAAAGAGTTAAAGCACGATCTAATGATATAAGGCATCAGTCAACCTATTGTCAATAAGAAACAACTTGAGTTCTTGAATAAAAATATAGAGATTTTTTTAAATCACAAAATATGGATCCACAAATTAAATTAGTGAGCAGTTAGATCAGACTCAGAAAGTTATTTAAAAAGTTATGAGATACATGAGATTTTATATACATATATGGATATATATATGAGATAATATGTATATTGAGATAATAATTGAGATAATAAAAATATAGTACTGGAAAGAAATAAAGCAAATAAATGAGGACAGATATAAGTAAATAAAATTATAATTCACCCTAATTTCTCACTATACAAAAATACAAACATGTGGGCCAGAGGGCTAGTACAATGGGTAGAGTGTATGCCTTGCAAGAGACCAACTTGGGTTCTGTCCTCAGTGACCTATATGGTTCCCAAGCTCACCAGAAATGATCTCTGAGCACAAAGCAAGAAAATAAAAGCCCTGAGCATGGTGTGAGATAACCCCTGCAAAATATACTATGAAGCATTCATGATAAAGAAAAAGAACTTATAATTTGCAAAACTGCATGCTGGTGGAACAACCATTCATATGTATGTGATTGAGAATTTTAAGAAAATTTTTCAAATGCTCTCAAAAAGTGGATATATGTAAAAGAAAAGAAAATTTCTTATTATCAACACTAGAAGTTAGATGACAAGCGGCTAACACCTTTTTAAACTAATGAAAAAAAAAAAACATCAACCCCAGAGTCCTTTTTTTAAATTCAATTTTGAATTCCAGACTGTAAATTATACCCTGAGTAATAGAATGATTTTTTGATTCAATTTTGAATTCCAGACTGTAGATTATACCCTGAGTAATACAATGATTTTTGGAAAGCACTTAAAAAGCTAATGAATCCTAGACTATGCTATGTGAAATTTTGGAAGTAAGGAAATCCAGTACCTTAGTAAAGCATATTGCTCTCTGAAGACAAAAAATATGATGAAATGTAAGAGGTGATGACAAAATAAGATGAGAACTACTAACTAACTAAAGCAATGCTTTGTTGGCGTCATAGATATGGTAGGGACTAAGACACTTGCCTTGCACACAGCCAACCCCGATTCTATCCTTGGAACTGCATATGATGCTCCAAGCACCACCTGAAATGATCTCTGAACACAAAGCCAGGAGTAAACCCTGAGCACAGTCGGGTGTCACCAAAAAAAAAAAAAAAAAGTAAAACAAATGAATAAACCAAAATCATGCTGTTGGGTTTGGGGTTGAGAGATAGTAAAGGAGATGAGGAGCTTGCTTGTATGCAGCTGGTTCAATTCTCGTCACCACATATATAGTCGCCAGAGTACCTCTAGGAGTGGGGCCCATTGCACAGATCCAGGAATAAGCCCTGAAGACCACCCTGTGTGGCTTCAGAAACTCCCTCTTTTCCTTTCTCTCTCCCTCCACCCTCCCTCCCTCCCTCCTTCTCTCTCTCTCTCTCTCTCTCTCTCTCTCTCTCTCTCTCTCTCACACACACACACACACACACACATAAATACACACACTCTCTTCTGTGCACACACACACACACACATATATATATATATATATGTATATATATGTCTGTGTATGTGTGTGCGTCACTGTCATCCCAATGTTCATCGATTTGCTCGATGAACAAATATGCTTCCTCATTTCGTCTTCTTTGCTTTAATAATTTAAAGAACAAAGGAAAGTATATTCAGCAGAATCTGACCAGAGTATTAATGATGTCAATGACACACCACCTCTTTATTGTTCTATACCCAATTTCCAGGAACTTAGAAGCTCAAAATACTCCACATTAACTCTTTCCTATGTCTTGTATTTCCTAAATAAGGACCCGCTGAACTGGACTCTCTTCTTAGAAGTCCTATTAGACAATAATGTACATGATGATTGTCTATTTATCAGAAGGTCATCTGAGAGGGTTAGTTGAAGTTGTTGGCAGAATTTATCTATGGAAGCTGTAGAAATCCCCATTTTCTTGTTGGCTTTTAGCACGAACAAATCTCCATTCCAAGAGACTATCAGAAATTTCTATTCAGGTGACCTTTTCCATGTGCAATTCACATGTCTGCTTGTTTCTCTGACAATTTGGCTTACTAAACTTTCCCACTCATTATTCACTTTTTGCCCATAAAATGAAACATACAGAAGTGATTTCAGAAATACCTCAAATTCATGTTGTGGCTGATTTTGAATCAATTTTTCGGAAATGTTTTACTGTTGTCAAATTTTCTGTCATTCCCATATAGGGTGAATAGGTTCATGACCCACAGTTTAAGACACTAGGCTTGAGATTAGCAGGAAGATAGTTTTTCCCTATAGTCCATGAATATGGAGTCAAAGGTAAACAAATAAAATCATGGGGAAGTACTCCGTCACCCTTGTCATCATCTAATCCTAAATAGCTAGTCACAGTTTCTGCTGGCTTTGAAAGTGAAGAGATTATAGAAGGACATAGCCATTTAAAAACATCTCTTCCAAGGGACTCCATGAATTTCCACTCTGAAGATTACCAGCTCTCCCACTAGGGTGCCAGTATGTCATCAAATTTAAGTCTGGCAATTACTACAAGAGGAAATGAAAATATTCAGGAAAATATGATTTCCATGCCAAATTATACACACCAACCAAATATAACCACTAGACAAGAAAGGAGACAAACCCAATAACATATGCTACACGAAGCAGAAATATAATAAATTACTCCAAAATATAAAATCAGAACATTAACTATTCTCAATGTTTGGACTGTATTAATAACATAAAGCATGAGAAATAAGTCATAAAAAGTTATAAATATTAGGTATGCATAATACTAAAGATTTTTAAATGATATAAATAGGATGAGTAGTACAATAGAAAGATGAATGAGGAAGCTGAAAATTCATGAAGGGGTTCATTCAAGACCTTAACTCATTCAAGTTCTTCATGAAGAACTCTCAGGCATATAGAAGAATAATGAAGTAGAAGCTGTTTACTCTGCTTTTATAACATGCAAACAAACACACAGAACATATATGACAAGGGCACAGCTGTGTGTTCTAAGAAGATATTTTTTTAAAAATAGGCAATTGACTGAATTTGGCTAGAAGGACACAATGTGATGTACCTTTTACTCGTGAATAAATACAGAGAATATACAGATGTATTTGGTCATAATGAAGATAAATATAGTTCTAATAAAAAGTTAAAGATGCTATTCAGAAGTATATGTGCTAGTATCTGTGTAAATACTAGAAAAATAAAAAATAAAAATACATGAGAATTGAAATATTTTCAAATGTAATGGGGGCTACATTTACTAGAATTTTAAAAAGATGATTTCCATTAGGTTCAATTAAGACATGCAAGAAGATATCTCCACCAACATAATATTTTAAAAAGTTAATATGCTGGAGCAATAGCACAGCGGGTAAGGAGTTTGCCTTGTACACTGCTGACCCGATTTGATTCCTCCGTCCCTCTTGGAGAGCCTGGCAAGCTACGCACAGCAGAGCTCACCCGCACAGCAGAGCTCACCCTCACAGCAGAGCCTGGAAAGCTACCTGTGGTGTATTCAATATGCCCAAAACAGTAACAACCAGTCTCACAATGAGACGTTACTGGTGCCTGCTCGAGCAAATCAATGAGCAACAGGTTGACAGTGACAGTGACAGAATATGCAGAGATATTATTACTGAGAAAAAATGAAGTTTGCCTATAGTGAAACAGTAAGATTCACATTGACCTAGAACTGTTTGTTTTGTAAAACTGTCATTAAAATATGAGGGTGCAAAAAATATATTCTGATTCAAGACAGTTTCGTGTTTGCCACTTGAAAAACACTCTTTTAATGAAGTGTTTGAACAGAATAAAAATGCATTCAGGGGTTACTATAACTCACTTAAGAAGTAAAGACAATTAACCTTTTTTAGCATAGATTAGAGTTGCCCCTTGAAAGTATAAAAACAGAAAATGGTACTTTATATGGTATAACAAACCCTGAACTAAAATTCAGTAGGTATAGAGTGGAAGAAAACATCAAATGTCCCTGAGAATGTTATAAATATTCAGACTTTATTTTGGAAAATATACAAATAATGAATTCCTGAAGTCAATACAGGTATCAAAATAAGCAAAACTGTTTGTATAAAGATCAAGGAAGCAACAAATGGCCAAAGATAACGGGATTGGAGAGTTGGTACACAACTCCCAGTTTCTGGTGGGATGGTCAGGCAATAGGAGGCCCCTTTTGGGACCTCCGCTGAGGAAAGTGGATACCATAGTTGTGTGGTGTTGAAATGATGCATGCGTGATACTACCCCAACAGTATTTAAAGTCGCAGTACCTCAATAAAGATTAAATTAAAAAATATGTATAACTTTCAAATCTACAGAAAAATATTCAAAATGACCAACATAAGAATAGAGGAAGTAAACAAAAAATAAAACATATCAAGAGAAAATATGAAATAAGATAAAAATAAACCTGAATATAATTAACATCATATCATTAAAATGAATCCACAAATGAAAAGGAGATAAACATTGTTGTCATTCATAATATATGAAGTATAATATGATTAAAAATAGAAGATAGAAAATAGACATGCTATGGCATGTAAATAGATTGTAACACTGTCGTCCTATTGTTCACCGATTTGCTCAAGCGGGCACCAATAACGTCTCCATTGTGAGACTTGTTACAGTTTTTGGCATATCAAATATGCCACAGTAGCTTGCCAGGCTCTGCCATGTGGGCGGGATACTCTTGGTAGCTTACTGGGCTCTCTGAGAGGGATGGAGGAAGCTAACTAGGGTCAGCCACGTGCAAGGCAAATGCCCTACATGCTGTGCTATCACTCCAGTCCATTTTTACTAGAAATGTAAAAATTACCTACTGTTACTCGATACTGCTCTCAGAAATGAATGGATACAGAAGAAAAACAAATAGAAATATATAAAATCTGGATAATAAAAGCCTAAGAATCAAATAACCTATGGGAAATACAGAACATTATCCAACAAACAAGATAGCATAATTAATAATATTATTAATTCTTAGTACCCACAAAGTACTTGGGAAATTAACTATGTTAATATTTTTTTTTAATTAAAGAAAGGGCCTGGAGCAATAGCACAGTGGGTAGGGAGTTTGCCTTGCATGCGGCCGACCCAGGGTCTATACTTCTGCCCTTCTCGGAGAACTCGGCAAGCTTCCGAGAGTATCTCGCCCACACGGCAGAGCCTGGCAAGCTACCCGTGGGGTATTTGATATGCCAAAAGCAGTAACAAGTCTCACAATGGAGACATTACTGGTGCCTGCTTGAGTAAATCGATAAGCAATGGGATGGCAGTGATACAGTGAAATAAAGAAAGAGAGAAAGACAAAAAAGGGCAACATAAATATAAAAGAAAGTGAGCAAGCAATACTGTACATAGTAGATACTGTGACCAAAATGCCAGACTTTTTTTTTAAAAGAATAGTAAAATATAGCTTTTTTAAAACATCAAAATATGGGGAGAGGAAATGAACAGATGCTTCACTGAGAAGGACATACGGATGGCCAGTAGGCATATGAAAAAGTGTTCATCATCACTTCTCCATTTTTCCCCAATTTTAATTTAGGAACCACATTTTACAATACTGTTATGACAGAGTTTCACACATGCAATATTCCAACACCACAACCTGCACCAATGTCAGCGTCCCACACATCAGTGCCTCCAAGTCCTTTCCCATTTATCCCACACCACAACCCCTTGCTAACTCCGTTCTGTAGTCCAACTCTTAGGTCCTGTTGCCACAGGCCATTTGTTATCCCCTTGCTGTATATCTGTATAGTTCAACAGGAGAAAAAAATCACTGTGTCCCTTTCCTTGACTGATTTCATGCAGTATGTCATAGTTCTAGTTCCATCCAGTTCTTGGCTATTGTGAATAGTGATACAACAATGCTGGAGTGCAAATGTCTTTTAGAAATGGCATTTTGTGTTCCTCAGAGTGGATGCCAACAAATGAAGTTGCTGGGTTATGAGGAAGCTCAATTATAGCAGATTACTTCATTAATGTGACTCTAGAGTATCTTCAAAGATTGAATGACCTTGATCAACTGAACAGATTCAAAAATAAACAAGAGATATTACATCAAATTAAGAAGCCTCTATGCCAAAAAGAAATAATGGCTAGAATAATGAGATACCCTATGAACTGGAAGAATATAGTCACTCATCTCTTATCAGACAAAGACTAATATTCAGGACTTTTAAAGTATTTATAAAACAACAACACAGACAACCCCATCAAAAATGGGGAGAACTGAAAGAGAACTCCCTCAAAGAAGATAGATGGTCAGTATATGTATGGGAGAAGGGCTTCTTATCACTTATCAGGAAATTCAAACAAGAACAATTAGATAACACTTCACACGTGTGAGATTGACACACACCAAGAAGACTAGAAACAACCACTGCTGTCCACGGCGGAGAAAAAAAGGAATGCTCATCATTAGTGCTTTTAAAAAAAAATTTAATGAAACATCGTGAGATACAATTACAGACTTACACACTTTTGTGCTTATGTTTCAGTCATACAATGGTCGAGTGCCCATCCCTCCACCAGTGCCCATCCTCCATCACCAATGTTTCCAGTATCCGTCCGACCACCCACCCCCATGACCACCCCCCACCTCGGCCTCTGTGGCAGGCACATTCCCTTTTACTCTCTCTCTCTCTCTCTTTGGATGTTATGGGTTTCAAACCAGGTATTAAGTAGCCATCATGTTCACTCTATAGTCTACCTACAGCATTCATCTCCCATCCCGAGGGAGTCCTCCAAGCATCCTTTGCTTGGAGGTCCCTTCTCTATCCCGGCTGACTTTTCCCCCAGCATGTGAGGCCAGCTTACAAACCGTGGAGGAATCTTCCTGGTCCTTATCTCTACTATCCTTGGCTGTTAGTCTTTCATTATGTTGTTCTATATTCCACAAATGAGTGCAGTCATTCTAAGTCTGTCCCTCTCTTTCTGACTCATTTCACTTAACATGATAATCCCCATGTCCATCCACTTACATGCAATTTTCATAACTTTATCTTTTCTAGCAGCTGCATAGTATTCCATTGTAGACATCATCACTTCTTAAGAGAGAATTGCAAATCAAAATAACGAGATATCATATTATACCAGTCAGAATGGCATATATCAAAAAGAATACCAGAGGCAGAAAAGCAAATAAGCAGATGACCTCCCTTATGTGTGGTAGAGAAACAAAACATATGAATATTATGGGAACTATATCAAATGAGCACATATCAATATCACAGAAACAGAGAGCACAGAAATTTATATTTTGGTAGTATAACTAAGCTTACTAAACAGTGTGGGTGGGGAAGGACGAGAAGAAGCAGATTGGAAGTGACCTAAGGACAGTGGTAGAGGCTTTTGGCATTTTGCCAATAGTGAAGGTGCATTAATTGTGATACTTGTACATCAACCCTATGGAAGTTAATAACTGTGTTGCAGACAATAAAATACAATCTGCATTTGGACCCAGATTAAATGGTAAATTTAATTACAGTTATAGGAGTGAAGAGTTTTAACATTTACCCATATTAAAGTCAAAAGGAAAAAAATCACAGTAAGCTTGAATTAATCAGGAAACAAATGCAAGGTTGGATTTTAACAAAGAGATAGCACATAAAGATAGAAAAGGTCAATCAATAATCATTCTAAATTGACTTTTGGAAAGCATTCATAATGTACATTTGTGATATAGGATTCATAAAAATAATTATGTAAAGTTTAAATATATGCAATGAAAATAATAGATTACTAATGATAGAAATAGATTCAAAATTAATAAATCACTTAAATATAACACCATGATCAAAATAATTACTATTAGAATAAATAAAACAACAACCTCCAATACATGGATAATAAGCATTTAAAACAAATTGAATAAACTATTCACTTCTAAGCCTCCAGTCCAATTAATTTTTTGGGTAAACTATCAAATTTCTATGGAAGAATTAATTCTTATTTTATATAAATTGTTACTCCAAATAGGAAAAAGTTCACAAACAAGGTTATGAATACTAAATGATTCTACTAAAATTTCTGTATAAAGGGAGGCTGGTTGCTCAAAGATAGAATGTGTGCCTGGGTTTGATTACCATCACTGTAAATTAATTAGTAAATTAGTTAAATTTAAAAATAAAATATCTGTAGAGAGATTTTAATAAACTTTTAAACTTTCATTTAAAATTTCTAAATAAAGTTTTGAGATTTATGATAAGCAAAGATTATCAAAGAAAAGCATCTTTAATTTTATAAAGCAAAACTGAAGACTATTCTTTAGAGGAACATTATAGCAAAAAGTCTTTTAGAGTAAAAGAAAAATCAAGATCTCTAACTTTTATGATGCATAAATGGTTGAATTAAGATAAATTAAAACTCTAAACATGAGATGTTATGTTTTTACCACACACACAGGCAAATATGTGAGTTTATAACTGACCTCCTCACAGCAATAATTTCATGCTATATATGTCATCACATTGTAGACCTAGGGTGCAGACAACTTCATGTGTCAATTATTTTTCAAATAAACTAAAAAAATTAAGAAATTTTAATCAAAATGTTAATGTGGAGTGGGGGGTAACATGATAGGAAATAAAAAATTATGACATTCTGTGATTCCTAAGATAGGGTTTAACTATGTTTAGTGATATTAATAAGTATAATGAATGAAGCTACATAGCAATCAAGAATTCCTGTTTACTGAAGGACATCAGTAGCACAAGAAGACAGAAATGGTCGGGGCGGGGAGGGGATGGTAAAGACAGAGTTCATGGTTAAAATCCCAATACAATATTTAGGATTGGCGAGATGCTCAGTGGTCAGGGAACCATGGTTTGCATGTACCAGAGTTACAGTAGGAGTGGAAGGGTGGAACATCAGGTGAATTCATTTAATTAATCATTTAATCATCTAATACCTCAAAAGAGGTATTAGAATGGCTCGAGAGGGGCTGGAGTGATAGCACAGTGGGTAGGGCATTTGCCTTGCACGCGGCCGACCAGGGTTCGGATCCCAGCATCCCATATGGTCCTCTGAGCACTGCCAGGAGTAGTTCCTGAGTGCAGAGCCAGGAGTAACCCCTGTGCATCGCTGGGTGTGACCCAAGAAAAAAAAAAAGAAAAAAAAATTCTGAAAAAAGACTGGCTCGAGGGTGGAGATAGCAGGAAATAAAACGTTCCTAGCCAGGCAACACTCTCTTTGCCCCCTCCTCTACACCCAGACAGACAGCAGGACAGTAGAGGTTCTTACTCAGGCATGTGTGGTTGTGACCAGAGACAAAGGACAGTCAAGAGCACAGAGAGTCCCTGGGGTAAGGTCTTAGAGAGGTCCAATGGCTGCTTGCGGCCAGCAAGCCCCAGCAAGGGGCACAGGGCACAGGATTCTAGCTGCAGATTTCAGACTCAGAAAGCAAACACGGGACAGAGAATTGTGCAGGAACAAGACCAGTCAGAGGTGAGTAGATGAGAGGGAAAGGTCCAGGACATAGAAATCTGAACTGGGCATCAAGGGTCAGGATGAGTGTCATTGTATATTGGCTAAAGGAGAACCTTGGACTTCGGGGAGGGTCCTGGATCCATCTATTTGAACCGTACACTAAACTTTAAATAAGTTACAATAAACTCTGTAACTGTGTTGAGAAGGTGAGAATGTAAACTTCTTAAGCCCCTGAGTTTTGCATGCAAATTTTTCTTTTAAAAGATTTCTTTTAATTGACTGAAAATGGGCTGGAGCGATGGCACAGAAGTAGGGCGTTCGCCTTTCACACAGCCGACCCGAGTTCGTTTCCTCCGTCCCTCTTGGAGAGCTCAGCAAGCTACCGAGAGTATCTCGCCCACACGGCAGAGCCTGGCAAGCTACCCGTGGAGTATTTGATATGCCAAAACCAGTAACAATAAGTCTCACAATGAGAGACGTTACTGGTGCCCGCTTGAACAAATCAATGAGCAACAAGATGACAGTGACAGTGACAGTGACTGGAAATCTTCCATACAATATTCAAGAACTCGCCAGCTCAGGAATAAATCCACCTTTGAGCTAAGATAGGCCTAGAGTTCAGACACAGACATGGCATGACCAAAGCGGACCTGGTGATCATTGGCACCTCAGGCCCAAGCAGTCTTGTGCCACCAGGCCCTTGCAACTCACATTAATCCACCATGGTTGAGAGCGACATTTGTGTGGCCACAGCATTGCTTCTGAGCCCCCTACTGAAATAGAAAGATCACACTTAAAAATTCAGGTAACAACAGAAATGTGACTGCACGTTGTAATAGGTAATAAGAGAAGAGGGAAAAAACTCAGAAGAAATCATCAAATTGACGAACAAGCTGGGACATTCCAATGGAAATACTGTTTCATATCTGTTATGAAAGGCCAAAATATTGCAGTGTCTAGCACCTCTTCAGAAAGACCTCTGTAATTGTGTTGAGAAGGTGAGAGTGTAAAGTGCAAGGACTGCCAGAGCCCTAGGCTCTAGTAATAACACTGCTTTTCTCCTACATCCTGTACACATTTACATGTTTTAGGGGTACAGTTTTACTACAACAAGATTACTGCCAAAGTGTCAATATTCTTCTACTACACTCCAATGAAACCCTCCACCCCTTCCACCTTCTTGCCCAACCTCTCCTTGGTGACCTTAGCTCTGCTGTCAGATTTAAAACATTTGTTTTCGGGGCTGGAGCAATAGCACAGCGGGTAAGGCGTTTGCCTTCCACCCGGCCGACCCGGGTTCGATTTCCAGCATCCCATATGGTCCCCTGAGCACTGCCAGGGGTAATTCCTGAGTGCAGAGCCAGGAGTAACCCCTGTGCATCGTCGGGTGTGATCCAAAAAGAAAAAAATAAAATAACATTTGTTTTCATTGGACTTCATCTGTTCCCTTTCCTTGTTCTTTTATACTCCCTGTGAATGCGTTAATCCAGTATGTGTCTCTCTCCTGATGGATGGATGCCAGTTAACATGGCCCCTATCTTCAGTTCCACCCTTACTGTAGCAATAAAGCAAGGCTTCATCTTCTCTTCTAACTGGAGAGTATCACAGAGTGTGTATGTGCCATGTCGTCATGGCCCATTCCTCAGCCCTGGGTCATTTCAGTTGGTTCTATGTCTTAGCTATTGTAAAAGTGCTGGTGTTTAGAACATCATATCAGAGAGCACTTTGGCCAGCAGGAATGTAGGAAGTATACATTTCTCAAAGTAGCTCCATCTCAGGTGAAAAGCGTTGGCATTCTGAATGTGTTTTAATTTAAATCTAGAAACAAGAAGAGAGAAAAGACAAAAGGTCCTCTCCCTTCAGGAGAGGCTAGGGTAGGCCTTTCCAAGTTTGCCAAGTGTCTGTTTCAGAGTCCCACAGTACTCTCAGGACCTCAGGATAAATCCTTCTTGGAGACCCTCCAGGTACAGTGCATTCCTTCTTTAAGGGTGACTGGACATTTTCCTTTCTCCTTGTTTTATTTCCTGAAAGCTGGCTGAACTTGAATGAGGTGGAGTTTCCCTCCCTAAGAAACTAGTTGACTGAAGATAACACACATATAATGCAACTTTATAACAAATCAAAATCAATAATCTTTTTCAAATCAATTTGTGATTAAACATGAACAATAATTATTATCTGTTAGAAGTTGCCAATTATTATATTGTCAACATACTAATACCATAATGGTGTTAATTAATTTTTTTCTAAAGACCTCAGCAAGTACCTCCCCACCTCATGCCTTTCCAATTTAATAATATCAGGTAGCATTGCTTTCATGTGGATTAAACTTGCCTGGCAACCTTCACAGTGGGATATACCCTTTTTGCTACATATTTTTGACTTTTTGTCAATATAAAATATAATATTCCAAGTTATATATGTATTAAAGATAAAGAATATGTTTAATTAAAGTATATACTAGATATCACATGGGATATACTTGTACTGATTCTGAAAACTTTGTCACTCCACATTAGTCTGGCCATAAACATAATAACTGTCAGTACTTACAGTTTGGTTCTTTCTCTTCAATATTAACATACTGAGTTTAATGCTTCAGATACTTTTCCATTCCCCAAGCCTGAAGACTTCTGCCAAAACAAAAGGAAGCATACTCCCTCCTTCCATTATAATAAAATGTGAAGTAGGTGTTATTATCCCTTATCTACAGAGGAAATAAAAAATCTCACATGTACACAAAAATTTTACCTGAGATTACACAGCAGGAAAGTGTTGTCAGTCTAGAACTGGGGTATTATGGTTCCAAAACCATTCCCCTTTCATTTAATCAAACTGCCTAATACTAACAGTAAGAGATTAATTCAAAGACTTGGCAAGGGATTGGGAGGGCAAGTGGAGCCGTGATTTTCTTCTGATCTGAGAACGAATACCCCAGTGGGCCATGGTTTTATAAAGTTCCAGATAACAAAGCTAACGCTTCATGGATGCCGATACCACTGTTCTGTTCATTATCAGTTTTCTCCTGCATCCCAACACTGAAAACTCAACTTAGGTAAGTACAGGAAGGAGGAAAACCCAAAGCAGTAACTTGAAACACCCAGTACATTTTTCTAAACCTAGAGGGATTTAGGAAGTTGGAATACAGTTATCTTAGAATGTCTTGCTTTTCATACTGTATATAGAAACTTTATATTATAGTCTATAGATCTTGGCAGTTGATGGGATTACACAGCACTGGGGGCAGTTTGTGGGTGTTACTGCCTAGCTACTGGAAGATGGGGGAGACTATAAAACAAAGCTCCTGGAAGAGAGCAACACAGAGTCTCCTGCCCTCGTGCCTGACTGTCTTCAACGGGGCCCCTTGGAGGGGGGGGGGGCAGGTTGAGTTTCTCTCCCTGCCACAAACAGAGCTCTGGCAAGCTTAAGACCTCTGGAACCCAGCCACAGCCATGCTCAAGGCTACTCTCCACACGCTCGGATGAGCCTCATGTATGAAGGAACCAGCAGATGAACCCAGGTGTGTGGGACCTGGGGCTGAGATCCCCAAGCCTGTTTGGATTGGGCCTCCTCCACCCAGATCCCCCATCTTCCAGTAGCTAGGCAGTCATACCCAGAAACTTGAGCGAACCCCCCTCCCCCGCCCCAGCTGTGTAATCTCATGAATGGTCAAGATCCAGAGACTTTAAAACAAAGCTCCCAGAAGCACGGTGGCATTTGTGGCCCCATGATCTCTTACTGTCTAGTTCTTCCTCTCAGAGAACTTGGCAAGCTACCGAGAGTATCCTGCCCTCATGGCAGAGAATGGCAAGCTCCACATGGCATATTCAATATGCCAAAAACAGTAACAACGATGGGTCTCATTCCCCGACCCTGAAAGAGCCTCCGTCCGATGTGGCATAGTTGGGAAGGATGAGTAAAGAGAGGCTGCTAAAATCGCAGGGCTAGGACGAATGGAGGCGTTACTGGCACCCACTCAAGCAAATTGATGAACAATGAGATGACAGTTATACAGTGATGCAATGATATAGAAACTAACAGAATATAATCCTACCTCGAAGGATCCATGTACAAATCCTAGTGTCCTTTTCTTTACCTTCCCTTCTTCACTGAGACGGTGCAAGGCTATGCAAAGCTCCGACCTTTCAGGAAAATCATCTAAAGCATATGCGCTAACTATTCATGTTGCTTCTATTTAGTCCCCCAACCTCCTATGTTATGGTCATCTTTCAGAGAATTTAATAGCATTTTTAAACAGAGAATCAAAATTACCTATTAGAATGCAAAAGAAAGTGCTAATTGCAGTTCAAATCAAATTATAGGATATGAGTGACATGTATACTTATAGAACATATAGTCTTCCCCTCTGTACCCTTTATTCTACAGACTCAAACAGCAAAATGACCCAAAGTCACCTTGAATCTGTCCATCCCAACAATATGACACTGATTACTTTTTGTTTTTCATTTCTATCAGCTGAGAAGTAACTGCTCTTAACTGTGAGTTTATGCAGCTCTGTTTGGAAAGCTTTTGTGAGTCCCTGTAGTATAATGATTTTCCTTTAGAGAGCATGTAATTTTAGGTTCTTGCATAACAGCACAGATTTTTATGGTATTACTAAACTTTGTAATTTTATTTCCCTCTGACAATTAAGTGCACATTTATGTTGTGGAAATTTTTTTCATTCTTCCATCACAGTTGGATGAAATTGGAAAGGCAGACTGTGCTGTGTTGGGAGTGCTCATGTCTAGAAGTGTAAACGTTTTGTGATTCCCTTGTTGAAGATCCATTTCACACATAGGCAGATCCATCACATCACTACTGTTTGCTTGCAGTTACAAACAAGCTGTAACCCAAAACACACAATGCACGAACCCAAAACAATCAATGTGTCATTTATGTACTCCCTTTGTTTAGGAAATAGTTCTACAGTTTATAGTGCATTAATTCAGATGTTTAAACTAACCTTTCTGCAGAAAGTTAGCAATTTTTTTCAGATCCCCCCACCCTACCTCCATCCCCACAGACATCTATCTTTTCCCATGTCTGGTCACATAGCATTCTCCTATTTGGCACTCAGACCTGGGCAGTGATACCCATCTTCTCAAGAGATTCTAGCTGCTAGGTAAGGAGACATGTGCTTATTTTAATATACACATACTATAAGAAGACAAGTGCATTTGTCTGTGAACTGAGCAAACATCTGTACAGATGTGAGTCACTGTGTCTCTTGAATGCAAGGTAAAGACTTTCTTTTACCCCAAAAATGAATGTTCAGCAAGTTTACATATTACAGTTGTCTCTTGGGTACCTCTACACTAAATTTTTTTATTTCTCAGGAATATGTAAAAATAATAATATTACATTGCAAACTTTACCTGTTGGATTTGACCTATTTTCTGGTGAGAATATTTTTTAGACTTGCTAGTTTCTCCCCCCAGAAAAGTTTACATGATCCCCATGGTAGAAAGCAACTCTGAAATCCCATCATGCTCAGCCTCTATTCTGTAATCCGGTGGTGACATCATGGCCGCAGAATCCGCCACACAAGTTTGTGAAAATCAGGCACTAAATGAATGTTTATGATCTGAATACTGTGAAATTGCCTTTACTTACAAGCTATCGGGGGCCTTTTCTCTTTCTCTGAGGAAAGTCTGTGATGGACTGTTTTTAATCCCCTCTCTTCAATCAAATAACATTATATGTCAAAGTCCCCAGTGTAACTATATTTGGAAATAGGATCATATAAAAGGTAGTTAAGATCAGGGTCAGGAAACAGCACCGCAGTCGGGGTGCATGCCTACAATGGATCTGGCAGTTTTGTTCCCAGTACCATGTCATCCCGCAAGCACCCAGGGGGCAGCACTGGGGTCTCCTAAGCACTGGAGCACTGCCAAAGCAGCCAGGTAATCCCTGGTAATGGAGAGCCTGAGTTTTTCTGCCTGGCTAGTAGAGAATTGAAGCCCCCCAGGTTTCCAGAGGACAGTTTCAGAGCGCCTCCTTCAATGTTGTTAGCTTATCAGTGTGCGTGTGTGTGCGTGCTTGTGCGTGTATGTGTGCGCCCACGTGTGTGTGTCTGTAAGCATGTGTGTGGTTTTTAACAGCATCTAAAATCTACTTTTTGCAATTTATAATACAATGTAATTACACACAGTCATCATAATGCACATCAAAAGCATCACATTGTCCTCTTTGGATATACATCTCTATGACTCTCTTCGTATTGATTTTATGGATTTATAAATATTACAATATCACAGGGGCATAGCTTAACATCTCTACATGTGGACAGCATTCACTGAGCCCACCAAGGTCTGGTGTCATTACACCAACAGAAAGATTCTGCCGTCCATTCCTCCCGCCTTCCTTGGCCTCCAGCAGCCATTGTAGGGTTTAATCAAGTCTAGTTCTTTTTTGTGCTTCCCCAGCCCCATGTCAGTTATTTTACACTTCACAAGTGAAACCAGTTACTGTCTTTCACTTCCTTATCAATCACCTTGTTTCATTCATTTTACTCCATTTTAAGCAATATCTCAGCTTTAACAATGGAGCATATTCCAGTGAGATAAACAATTATGCTTTTTAAAAAAATTTTTAAACAACTGAATTTTTAAACTAAAAATAAAGTTAAAAGAGGCCATGGAGGGTGGGGCTCTACCCTCACAGGATTAACTTTTTTTTTTTTTTTTTTGCTTTTGAGGTCACACCCAGCGATGCTCAGGGCTTACACCTGGTTCTGCATTCAGGAATCACACCGTATGGGATGCCGGGACTTGATCCCAGGTCAACCATGTGCAAGGCAAATGCCCTACCAGCTGGCCTATCACTCTGGCTCACAGGATTAACATCTTAATGAGAAAGATATACCAGGGAGCTCTCTATTCTGTTACAAGGTCACGGAGGAAAGACCAGCTGATGTGGCCATCTAGAATCCAAGAAGCAGCTTCTTATCAAAAGTGAAAACAGCAGGAAAACAGTACAGTGAGCAGTCGGCAGTTGCCCTGCACAGATCAACCTGGGTTCAGTCCCCAGCACCTCCTCTGGTTACCCAAGCCCCACCGGGACTACAGGCATCTAGGTCTGGACCCAAAGTGGACTAGACAAGTGACTACAGTGGCACCCTGATCACAAACTCTCTGCCTCCAGAACTTACAGGAAACATATTTCTATGTCTCAAACCACTCCGTCTGTGATTTTTTGTTATGAGAGACCAAACAGACTAATGCACACTCATATGGGTGCATCCTCCTAAAACCATCTTAATCTTCTTGGGGATTTTACCAGAGTAGTTGCAGGTGAATCTGGACTCATTTTCCACACAGAAAATAATATCGTCCAAATTGCTCAGTTGAGAAATGAATACAAGTACATATGTGCTCTTGGATTTAGCAAGCTCAGACAAATGCTTTTCTGTTGATGTTGGCGATTATAAATAAACTCAAAATAGTCAAAGAAATAAAAGCAGAATTTGTGGTCTTGGATAAGAGTCTCACCCTCAGGGCCTTTATTGTAAGCATGACAGAGCTCAAAGAATTTTGTTGTGGTAAAGACACTAATGGCAGCTGATTAATCTCTAAAGGTCTTCCTAAATATCGACATAGAACACAGTTCTCATCCAATTATTACCCATTGCTTTTTCTAAAAATTAAAAAAAAAATAGTTATTTCAAATTGAAAGATCCCGGTGACCAGTCAGGCTTCTTAGGCTACAGAGTTTAGTGGCTATGGTTTTCTTAGAAGTGCGAATACCCAGAAGAGGGCAGGGTCCACCCTCTGCTGTGTGAGAGTCTGGTTCCTGGCCAGACCCTTTCAGTGGCCACTCTCACATTCAGTTGGGTAAATCTCCCACAAAATGGCCTAGAATTTGGCACTACATGAGTGAAGTTAGTTGGTGTGAAAGAGAGGGAGAGATCAGAATAGTTTCTCTCATATATGGATGATAAGGAAACATAGTAAGAGAATAGAGAATGGCTAAAGGCAACAGATCTTGAGAACTGGTTTATAAAACTGACCTTACCAAGGGTATGGGTGGCATGAAGAGTTTGGGTTCACTGAGATAAGATAATGGTGGAAGGAATCAGATACTCCAGTGGAGGGTATGGTGGTGTACCATGGCATGCAAGAAACTCTATTGGAAGCAGTACTATAAATCACAGTGTCTCAAAGGACAATAAGTAGAAGAAAAAGAAAAAGAGAGGGTCAGCGTGGTAGTACAGTTGATAGGGTATTTGCCTTGCATGCGGCTGAGCTGGGTTCAATCCCGCATCCCATATGGTCCCCTGAGCCCCCTCAGGAGTGATTCCTGAATGCAGAGCCAGGAATAGCTATTGAGCACTGCCAGATGTGAAACAAAAAGCCAAAAAGAAACTAAAAAAGATTTGTCCCAGGTCAATTTAAAAAACATTATATTCATTAAAACATACACACACACACACACACACACACACAAACACATACACACACAGAGAGAAAACTTGCCTAATATCTCAATACAATACAGACTCAGGGCCCAACACGTCATAATTTTCCATCAGTGTGTGTGTGTATGTGTGTGTGTGTGTGTGTTTGTGCATGTGCATGCATAAGTGTAGGACTCACAATGGATCGGAGACTTTCACTGAAATGAGTATTTTTTGGCACATGAGAATCACCCTGCACAGTGAAAAGTGAAGAGGCCCAAGACTGGAAATGAGTTTCAGTGAGTGACCCTAGCTTCAGAAACTTGGTAACAACACGTATCTTCCTTCTCATGAAAATCTATTCTCAGGGGTATCTCTATTACTGACTCTGCTTCCTTACACTTTACTCCCATTCCCTTCCAAAGTTTCAGCCTTTCCAGCTACACCTCCTGAACACTCCCAATCTAATATCCCAACAATTTAAAAGACTTTTTGTTTGGAGGGGGCTGGAGCAATAGCACAGCAGTAGGGCTATCGCCTTTCACGCAACTGACCCATGTTCGATTCCTTCGCCCCTCTAGGAGAGCCTGGCAAGCTACCGAGAGTATAGCACCCGCACAGCAGAGCCTGGCAAGCTACCCGTGGCATATTGGATATGCCAAAAACAGCAACAATAAGTCTCACAATGAGAGACATTACTGGTGCCCGCTCGAACAAATCAATGAGCAATGGGATGACAGTGACAGTGACTGTTTGGAGAAGAACTTACCCTCCCTTTGCTGAAGCACCTGTGTTATGAAGGTCTATCCCACTGGATCTCTGTAATTCAAGCTTCTTAGGTGGGAGACATGTGTCTCCTGTGACTTCTGTTTCTTCTAAGCAGTGCTTCTAGATTATGATTAAATGTCTCTCATCCTCACTCTTCTGCCCCAGATTCTCTCGACGCCCTTCTTTGGGGCCAGACAGGAGACTCAACATGCATTTCACTTCCTCAAACACCATCTTCGATTCCTGGGCTAACTCTATCTTCCAAGTGGACAGGGCTGAGAGGGCAGCCTGGCAGTAAGCTGGCCAAATTTAAAGAGGATTTATGAATCTTGAGCGGGATTTCCATGCTGTCTATACCACCGTGAAATTATCTGCTGATTCTATTTAGTAAACAAGGCTGCAGGTTGAAGCTAGCTGTCCCCAATCCCAGCAGAGAAAACGTGCAGCTGCAATGCTAATGTGTTAATGCACACTAGCATAGGGACTAAGAGCACTGATGTGGGGGGAGGGGTGTGAGCTTGTACCCCAAGCCTTGCTCTTCTAGTGCCTAAATGGGAGGCAATTGAAGAAAGGTATGTCTGTACACTGTTTCTTCATTCATTACTTATGCACAGTGAATATTATTCAAAATAAGCAATTATCCCCAAGCAAACAAAACTATTTGCATTCCCCAGGAGAGAATTTGCCCCTTTGAGGGAGTTGGTGTCAGGCACTGAGCAAGAAACCATTGTGTAGAGCACAAATTGTACCACATTCTCTCTCAGTATAAAATTAAAGCAAACAAACCGACCGGCAAACCTAACCTATATCCTGGTAGAGCCAACCTTCCAATCTTGGCATGTTCATTTCATAAAGATTCAACATGTTCCTTAATCTTGAGCAGTATATATTTTTTGTTCAAAAAGATTTCTGTGGCAAACACCATGTTTTAAAAAATAAAAACAAAAATTACGAATTCCATCTGCTTTTATGCAAATCGTGTCCCTGTACACTAGCATGCGACAGGGACGGATGGAGACGTTACTAGCAAATTTGCTCGAGCAAATCTATGAACAATGGTTCAACAAGTGATACAAGTGATTTATGCAAATCATAAAATGTCTCCATTATCCTTTTGGCAAAATCCATACACACAGTGAGGCCATGCAGTATGGAAAGAATTCTTCTATATGAATCATATTGTAAACCTCTATCCATTATGGTTTTGATTTCAAATATTTAGAGCAATTAGTTCACAAAGTTTTACAAGAAATATCTTGGAGGCTTGTAAAAAAAAAAAAGAATTGTTGAGACCCTCCCCAGGAGCTTCTTATTCAGTAGACCTGAGTTGGGAGCCAATAATATGTTTTCTATAAAGCTTCCAAAGTGATTTTGACCCTGCTGGTCCAGGAATCAACTCTGCTAATCTTTGTTCTAAAACTGTGCTACCCAGTAAGGTAATCATCAGTCACCTGTGACTAATGAGTACCTGGAATGTGGTTGCTCTAATCACAAAATGCCATTAAGTGTAAAATGCACATTGGTCACTAAGCCACACAGAAAATAGAACATGAAACAACATCAATAATTTGTATGTGATTACATAATAAAATGATACTTTTGGTACCTTAAAGTATAGCTCATTATGAAAATCAATGATTCCTTCTATATTTGTAATATAGCTAATTGACAGTTATATATGTTTTTTGCATTGCACTTATTTCTGACAGTATTATACAAGGGCAAAGGATGGGATATGTCAAATAAAACTGAAGTGCGAGTTTAAAACTAGATTTGATTACTTGAGTATTGATTGATATTCCCAGGATCTAAGTGAAGCATATCTCTGAATCATGGTAATGTATAATAGCTATGAGGTAGGTAAGTTAAGTAATCTATGAGGTAGATCCAGTTAAGAAAAAAGAAATTGGTCAAAGAGCGATAAAGAGGATTTCAAACCAAAATCAGCTTGTAGGATCTGGTTTTTCAGAGAATGAAAGCACAGTTTCCTTCAGAGAATTAAAGCATGGTTTTCCACTTTCCTAGTCTGATCAGTGGTTTCAGTGTGTGAAACAGCCCTAATTCAGCTTCTCTGTGTACAATTAGATCTTCAGGGAGATTACTAGCTTCGTAAGGGCAAGAACTAAATCTGTATTTTACATAATTGAGAGCACTTAGCATTGCATCAATCTGTATTATATAAATAAAAGTAATGAATGAGTGAATAAATACATCTTAAACATTTTAATCCCATAAAAACGGTAAAATCATGTTCATATTTGTAGGATGAATTCCATTTCCAGAGAAACATATCTCAAGCTTGGGTTGAACGTATTAACCTGCATCTGTAATTATAATAGCTTGGGAAAAAAGTACAACTTCTTCCTTTTAAATAGTCTCAACAACAAAGTAAATATATAATTTCACCAGGAAACCTTAAATTATCGGTATTTATGTGATTGGTACTTTATATACAAGCATACAATTAATTTATTATTTTTACTAGTGTTTTTTATTAATTTTTCATACTTTTATTCAAGTTTCCATAAAACACATTTTTTAAAGATCTAGTTTAGTGGCAAGCGATTTCTTTCATATTATTAAACTCATGGACCAGAAATCTCTGAAGTCAGTTATGGAGGCAAAAACTAATTTAATCATTTTAGTTTTATCTAGTCTTTTCTAGAATAAGCAAAACCCAGTACTATGGGATGGGTCTCTTCATAGGAAACCCCTCCCAATTTCTATTACTTTCTGATCCTTTTCTTAAGATTTCTCAACAGTTTTAAGTCCTACCTGCGATTTGAGGAAATAGCTCTGAAAATATTCTTTCAAGATGACTTATTCTTTCATCTTTTCTTCCAGATGGCTCTTGAGAAGTATCTAATAGATCCTTTACAGTCTGGCCAGAAGAGTAGGTAGACAGAGACAAGCATAAGAGCTGTTTTGAGGACCTGTTTATAGCAATTTGGTTTTGAAAATCTTTAAACACACTTGAAAATGATTCTACCATCTGCCATTTTTCATAAAGCCCCTAGAGTTGCCTCTGCACACACACATACACACAAAGAAGAATTTGGAGACATTCATTAGCAAAAGTAAACTTAGAGGCAAATATTTTAGGTTAAAGTGTGCTGTTTGTCTTAGTACTCCAAGTTGCAAAGATCCATTCTCTACTCAAAATTGAGAAGAAGGCAAGAGGGTACAGTGGGTAGGGGTCTTTTCTTTCTTTTTTAATTGAATCCTCATGAGATACACAGTCATAAAGTTGTTTCTGATTGGGGTTAAGTCATACAATGTTCCAACTCCTGTCCCCTCACCAGTGTACATTTCTCACAACCAATGTCCCCAGTTTTCCTCCCACCACCCCAACACCCAACCTGTCCCTATGGCAGACACAATTCCTCTCTCTTTTCTTTTGGGCATTACATCTTGCAACACAGATACCGAAAGGTTATCATGTTTGTTCCTTTACATACTTCTAGCATTTGGCTCTTGTCGGGAGTGATAATTTTTAACTATCATTGCCTAGTGGTCCCATCTCTATCCTAACTGTGCTACCCCCCAACCACTTGTGGCAAGCTTCCAACCATGAACCACTCCTCTTGTCCCTTGTTTCTACTCTCCATGGATATTAATCTCACACAGGTGAGTAGGGAATTTTTCTTGCACGCAGTTCACCTGGGTTTCTACCCAGCATCTCTGGGAGTGATCCCTAAGCACAGAGCCGGAACTAAGCCCTGAACACAGTCAGGTGTGGCCCCAAACATCAACAAACAATAAATAAAATGAGTGGCATTCTATAAAACATTTTTTATAGGACTTCATTTCCCAAACTTTATTTAACCTATGGATGATGGAGCATGACTGTTCCCTCCCCGCCCCACCATTGTCTAAGTATTTTTCCTTTGTTATGTGAGGCTACAGCGGAACTGCACTTCTTACAGAAGGGGCTACTTAAGAAAAAGGCATTGTTAGAATCTCTTTGTTTTATTAGACTGCATTGTTACTCCCCAAGCCTACGCTAGTGTTTTCTCTGCTGATGCTGAACCAGAAAGCACAGTTTCCACAAAATCATTTGGCAGAGATATGCTTCAGTAGGAGGGGTGAAAAAAAAATCATCCCTACCATATTCTCGCATTGTTGAGTCCAGCTCAAGCTCATTCTTCCTTGATTTCATAAATATGCATTGGGTTGAATTTCTCTCAGTTAAGCAATGGTACATGGCTGGGACTAGCTAGGGTTGATCATCTCAAACCCCAGGGGTCCTGCTCTCTCAAGTCATGGCATGTAATTTAATGATGTGGCTTTTCCTATCTGTGCAGTGGGTAGCTAAGAGGAACCAATAAACCTAACATAAAATATTAGGACTTGTCAAGATCTTGTGTTTTTTTCTTTTTTCTCTTTTCTCTGTGCAATTAAAGCACCTCGGAAACAAATGTAGTTCATTAAATGATGTGTGACTGTGTCTGCCCCAATACAAACCCAAGGCATGAAACTGGAGAAGGGGGGTATGGAAGACGTGAGAAATCTTTCTTACTACTTTACTCTGAGAATCTTAATTAGTCCCACAGGTGTTTCCTCACTCACTTTTAAGCAAAATCAGGTAGGTCAGACAAGGTGTCAGTTGATCCCTGTTATGATCGGTCACCTCATCTTACACCGTAGCTTTCCAAATTGTGAATCCTGATTTGACTTAAATTTCATTCCATCCAAAATAGCAGGTAAGGTATGTGGAATGGTGCCGATAAATGAGCTTTTTAATTGAGTTCATCCTTGTAAATTAATAAAAATTCCTGCCAATCAAACATGTGCATGTTTGCAGGAATATTATCAGTAGGTAATGGAGATAATTAATACTTCATGACATCAAGGCCTGAAATTAAAATCAAATCTGAGACTTAACTGCGATTATTAAATCTGAGGAAAATTATCTTTCAGATGACAAGTGTCACAACCTTCTGCACCTGAATTAATAACAGGGAACAAGGCTCCAAAAACACAGTGCACACTTCTTTTCTCCTATGTTGCAATAATTACCACTTTGTGACATCAAGGACTCATAGCTGGTTCAAGATAATATTGCACATCAGTGAAGTATTATTGCAGCAGGAAGTATAAATTTCAGGCAGCTTATGTAGTAGCAAAAGAGAATAGAAATGGTATAGAATTTGGAGGTAAATGATATTGGCTATACCCTTGGTCTTTTAAGATCAGTTTTTTTTTATTGGCTGGTTCTTCAAGCCCCTGTTCTCCTTTCAACATGTATCTTGCTTGCCCACTGCCTCTTTGTTTGCCTTCTCCATTCTGGAGTATTCCTTGTTCTCTCTTGAACATGTACTTCCTTTCTTTCTCTCCCCTCACATCTTTCAAAATAAGTTTTATTCAATAAAATCTACATAGCTTCACTAAAAATTAAATAGGGTTGGAGGTATAGCATAGTGGGTAGGTTGCTTGTTTTGCACATCGCAACCCTGGTTTGATCCCCAGCATCCCATATGTTTCTCAGAGACAACCAGGAATGATCCCTGAGCTCAGAGCCAGGAGTAAGTCCTGAGCACTGCTGAGTAGTCACACACCAAAATAAATAAACAAGTAAATATATATATATTTTTTACTGATATGTTTGTAAGACTGCATATTCTAGGGTTTTAGATATGGTTTCACATCTCCTCAAAATCTGTTATTACACCACAGGAACTACCAAAGTACTAACATCCCTCCACCTCTGACAATTGGGCCTTCTTTCCTTTTCATAACCCCCACCCCATCCTATCTCAGTTCTACAGAATAATTCTGTCCTTTGGAAGCCTGAGTTCTACCTCAAAATCTTGCTTATACATATTTATTTGACTCTAGTTAAGTTAATTATTTTTGCTTAGCTGGGCTTTCTCTATTATCATGTGGAACTAATTTCCACTATTTAAAGGGCACCTGTGAGTTCACAATTAACATATTATTTGTTTTATCCACTCACTTTTTAAATATGTATAGAGTGTGAGGCATTGTATAGGGTATTTTCAAAACAGACCATATGTATGAAAAGACACTGTCCCTGATCTAATGAAAAATATCTGTATTAAAATCACCTCAAATACTCAATAGATGATGGAAAAGGAAGCTGTGGTATATATACACAATGGAATAGTAGGCAGCCATAGGCCATTAAAATAAAATGAAGTAATACAGGGTAAGCTGCAAACTGAAGGGGAGTGAGGGTGTCAGTTTGCATGAAGTCAGTCAGCAGGAAAAGGACACATGCCAGATATTTTCACTTATCTGTGGCATACAGAATAACAAGACAAAGGAATGGAAGACAGAGATTAGTGGAAAACTGACTAAGTTAGAGAACTAGTAATGCCAGGAGTAGGTAGCAGGACTGAGAAGAAGGGCTGGAGATAAAATAAGGACATTAGCTAACAGTCTATTTTGGTGATGTGGATGTAACTTTGGTGTGAGGAACTATAAGAGTTCGTAGAACTCTAAATGTAGGGCTGGAGTGATAGCACAGCGGATAGGGCGTTTGCCTTGCACGCGGCCAACCCGGGTTCAATTCCCAGCATCCCATATGGTCCCCTGAGCACCGCCAGGAGTGATTCCTGAGTGCAGATCCAGGCATAACCCCTGTGCATTGCCGGGTGTGACCTGAAAAGCAAAAAATAAAATAAAATTAAATTAAAATTAAAAAAATAAAAACACTTTAAAAAAAGAACTCTAAATGTAACCCAAACTATAATAAACATGCATGCAAAACACATATTAATAAGAGGTATGATAAATAGTCTTGAAGTACAATAAATAAATTTTTAAAAATTAATTTAAATTTAAACACACACAGAGGAAGCAGAAGATAGTTCCAACTCTGACGGTATAGCGAGCATGCACTCACCTGAATTAGATTTCCAGTACCACATGATCGTAGAACTATGCCCCAGTCTGACACCTGAGAGTGGACCTGAAGGCCCTCAGCAACTCTATACCAGCCCAGGAAGTCCCTGGCACTGAGAAGCGTCACATCTCTAGACCCTCACATTGAACCACTGGTTTTGTTAGCTAAGGGTCACCAGGGCCCCAGGGCCTCCTGAACACCTCTTCCGAGGCCCCCCAAATAAATACATACAAAATAAAACCAAACCAAACCAAAACTGTAAATGAAACATACCCAAAAGAAAGAAGCTGGAAGTCCAAGCAAGTCCTGCTCTAGGAAACAAGGTGCTGAGGATGAACTGTTAGTCAAGAGTCTAACCGGAGTAGGTGAGATCGGGACTAAAGAGGGAGGACAGCATCTTTTTGTTTTGTTTGGGGGCCACACTGGCAGTGCTCAGGGTTTATTCCTGGTCCTGTGCTCAGGGGTCACTTCTGAAGCTCAGAGACCATATGGGGCTCTGGGGGTTGAAAACAGGTTGGCCAGGTACAAGGCAAATGCCCCACCCACTGTACTATCACTTTGGCCCAGAGGGCAGCATCTTCTAATTTACAGGCGAATCTTCAAGGGATATGGTAGCTGCTCACGAAGAACATCCGGAGGGGTGATTTTCTGAAGGGAATGACTAAAGTGCTACTATCAGTGGCACATGCTGAAAATAAAGAACAGTTTCCCAAATTACAACTGCATTCAGGTAGTGGGATAGTAGCACTGTAGCACTGTCAACACGTTGTTCATCAATTTGCTCGAGTGGGCACCAGTAACATCTCCATTGTGAGACTTGTCATTACTGGTTTTGGCATATTGAATATTGAATATGTCATTACTGGTTTTGGCATATTGAATATGCCAGGCTCTGCCATGTGAGCGGAATACTCTCGGTAGCTTGCTGGGCTCTCCTAGAGGAATGGAGGAATCAAACCCATGCAAGGCAAATGCCCTACCTGCTGTGCTATCACTCCAGCCCAGTGGGATAGTACGGTTTAAAAAAAAAAAAGTGCAACAACTTTGCCTGAGGAAAGCTGAAGAGAAAGCACTGTAGACAGGATCTGAATGGTGAAGGAAATCAACAGTGTACATGTACAACTTCATTTTATTGATGTTAAAATGCAAGAGTGGGGCCAGAGCAATATTATAGCGGGCAGGGTGCTTGCCTTGCATGTGGCCAACCCAGGTTAGATACAGGCACCCTGAGCACTGCCAGGAGTAATTCCTGAGTGCAGAGCCAGTAGTAAACCTCTGATAATCACCTATGTGGCCCCAAGACCGAAAAACAAAGAATGAGAGTTATTAAAATTAAGGCTAGCAAGAACTTTCTCATTGAATTAGAATCCCAACCACTCTGAGCTTGCTTTGGCCCTAGATTCCTACACAAGGGTTCACTGGGGGTAGATTACAGATTCTTACTACTGAGAACAGAAAGAGGAGGCTAAACCCTAACCATACCCACAGGTGATGGCAACGTGAGAAGCAAAGTTCTGTTTCTCTGGGCCAACCACAGGCATCTCTAGCAAAAGTCAAAGGTAGGAGCCCCACCCATCCCTAATCCTCTGATTTTACCCTCTAAAATAAAGGCCTGACAGTTTGCTTCTCTGATTTGAAACTCATTGGTATGTTATCAGCTACTAAGCTCCCTACACCCCTGTCACTCAAGCTCCTCCTCAAAGACTTTGAAGACCTCTCCTAAGGGATTTTGGGATCTTTCTATCAAATATGGCTGTCAAGTCGCAGCATTAAGTTGTGCTATCACATGCTTCATATTTAGCATGTCACCCCTAAATCTAAGAAAATTGGTCACTCCTTGTCCAAGGGGACTCAATTTTCTCAGCCCTTCCTCCCACATGTTACTTCTGTGCAAAAATCTATTTTCAATTTACATATAATTAAATGAAGACCATTGGCATAGTTAATTTAAAGCCAGCACAACCTGTGCAGTTTCCAGAACCAGCTGAGATATGAGATGATTCTATTGTGCTAAGGCAGAGGGTTTGTTAATACAGAATTTCTTTTTTCCTCTCTCCACCAGTACTTTCCATTTATTATCTCTTGTCTCCATAGCCTGCTTGATGTGAAATTTCTAATTTGGGATACCAGTTAGCACTCTGGAAGTGAGTTGTCAGAGAGGTAGTACAGTCATCTGACTAACTGTAGAGAGTAGTCGGAAAGAAAGCATGGCAGATTATCAGGGGCATAGCAGATTATCCACTTTGTGGGTATAATTTATTATTTTCCAGTCTCAGTTTTAAAAAAACTCTGTATAATGAAAAGATGAGTATCTAACACAAGGTTGCTGAATGGGTTCAATATGATCATCTACATGAAATATTTAGGAATGTTTGTGTTTAATGATAATTTGCTATTATTGTTACTGATAATTGCCTTCGCAGGAGTTGTGCTCCAAATGTCAGAAGACTGCGTGATAAGTTCAAATGTAGAGCCTTGAGCCCCAGCCACTGTCTTGTAACAATATTTGATGTTTGAGATAGAAAGAATTGATGAGAGAATGATTTGGGGTAACAGAGTGATAGTTCTCCTGACAATTATCTTTCGTTGCCAATGATGGCATGACTCAGTTTTTCTAGACACAATAAAAGTCTTTAGCATAGAAAGGCTCGGAGACCTTATAGGATGCCAAGGAACTGAAGCCAGGTCGGCTGGGTGCAAGGCAAGCGCACCTCGCCCACCGTGCTATCTCTCCAGTCCCAGAGAGCCACTCTAAATTCTAGGTATCATGAGAACTTTGCAGAATGAGGGGCTTGAAATGCATTGTATTTGTAGATAAAGTATAAGGCTGCAGTTGAATGTTAGCTGAATTTCATAGCCACTGCTAGTCTCCTGGGAATTTGGTGTGCATTACCACTACTAGCAAAATTAATTGTCGAGCAATCCTCCCATGACCGTAGTTACAGTACATCCCTGTTAGCTCAGGATGCCCTCGTGAACTGTGCATCTGCTGTGTGTGCTCCAGAGATAGGAATCTGGAGAAGCCTACACCTCTCCCTGGAACAACGTTTATGCCTCGCCTTATTCTCCAAAAGGATGCATATGTTTCTTCGATTTGTTGTTTGCAGCAAGGTGCAGCTTAGAGGGGAGTGTGGATGTGCTTGTGTTTGCCATGAAATTAAATAAGAGCAATGATACATAGCCAATGTGCACCCATAAATTTCAACAAGGAAAATTCCAATGTGGCACGAGGATAGAAGTAGCTGATCTATTAGAAGGGAACAGCAGTGAATCTTGCGCAAAATGAGAGAAATATAATTTCCCTGCATTATCTTGTCCTTTTCTTAATTGCCTACCAGGATGCATTTATCAGCAGGCTTCTCTAGACCCAAGCTTTCAAATCACATGCATTTTTATATAAAACCAGCTTGTGTTTTAAGTATAAAATACACTGCTTGTGCTATCACACTAGACATAGCAAATGGATAAAAATCTCCACTTGTCAGTTTCTAGATACAATGTACTTTGCGCTTTAAGCCTCGGATATCAGCTGCAAACACAGAGCATTGACAATAAAAACAGAATGAGGAAAATCAACTGGACTCTATTTACCATGTAGACAGCTCGTAACATTAAGTGGGGGCTTTGTGCAACTCTGGAGTGTGAGCCAGGAGAAAGTAGGGGGCTGAGCCATCTTGGTGGTTGAACTCAGTGCCCCAGACTTGGATCAATTTTACAGAAGAAAAAGGCAGGGAAGGCACTCAAGATCCTTTCTACTCTACATGTCTTGAAAGAAGGAAATTCAGAGATGGGGGCTAACCACATAGGGAGATCTAAGAGTACAGCCACATATATATGAACTTTTCTTCCAAGCAATTAGGCTTTTCCATTTAGGCCCAAGCGAGAAGAGCTGCAAGATAGGAACCCATGATGGCCCTCAAACCAGGGTGCCAACAGGAAGAACAATGATAATTTTCCTTCAGTCTATTAATTTTTTACATGAAAAGTGTATACTTCCATCTGCTTCTGCTATAAAAGGTAAGGTTCCATCTTCTGCCAGCCTGCCCTCCATGCAAATGATGTGCAATAAGAATTTGGCACACAAAGCGAGCTCCTAGTTCCAACACTCACAGTGTGATTTGGGGGCAAATTATATAATTTATCTTAGCCTCACTGTATCTTGGGAATAATAGTAAAACCAAAACTCACAGAGTTCTTGTGATTATTGAATTAGATATTGCATGTTAATAGCGCTGCATAGTAACAGCTGTGCAGTAAGTAATAAATATTATATCATTGTCAGTTTTGACTGAGTTTCTGCAAAAAAAGCAGTGCACAGCCATAAACTTGTAGGGGATATTGGTTATGAATTTAGATTTCTTGGCTCAAAAGTGAGTCAATGACTTTACGCAAGCCACATAATATATCAAAGATTATATTATTTAATTTCTTTCATCATTGTTTTGGAGCATTAGGTATATTGGTATACAGCTCTTACACAGTCTCTTACATGTGTGCTTATTACTTTTTGTGTGTGCTTTATAAATGGTGTTTTAAAATAAATTTTTATGCCAATTGTTCATGGACTGTATCATTATCATCATTATTATCATCATCCCATTGATTGTCGAATTTTTCGAGCGGATTCAGTAACATCTCCATTCATCTTAGCCCTGAGATTTTAGAAGCCCCTCTTTACTCGTCCTTCCCAATGGTACCACATTGGAGTCTCTTTCAGGGTCAGGGGAATGAGATCCATCATTGTTACTGTTTTTGGCATATGAATACACCATGGGGAGTTTGCAAGGCTCTCCCATGTGGGCAGGAAACTCTAGGTAGCTTGCCAGGTTCTCCCAGAGGAAGAACAAAGCTATGAGTCTCAGGTTTTAAGTCTCAGAGATGGACAGCATATTGACATGTAATTACTATAATTTCTGTGTTATGGAATCACATTATATACATATATTAGTTTGTGCAGACAATAAGATTATTTGGGATAGTTTATAAACATACTGTGTCTTCTACAATTAAATAGTAATTTTATGTGTATGACTTTCATTTAATTTTATCTCCTTATTGGGCTGGAGCAATAGCCCAGAGGGTATGGCGGTTGCCTTGCACACGCCGACCTAGGTTTGATTCCTCCATCCCTCTTGGAAAGCCTGGCAAGCTACAGAGAGTATCTTGCCAGCACAACAGAGCCTGGCAAGCTACCTGTGGCATACTCGATATGCCAAAAACAGTAACAAGTCTCACAATGGAGAAATGACTGGTGCCTGCTCAAGCAAATCGATGAGCAACAGGATGACAGTGACACAGTGATCTCCTTATTACACTGGATAGGACTTATGGTATGGTACTAAATCATAGTAGTGAAGGAGAAAATTCTGACTTTGATTATGATTTCAGTAGGAAGCATTAACTCTTTTAAATTATAAAGGTACTAATGTTAAATAGGTGTTTTCTAATATATGAGAATTTCTATTCTACTTCTGGCATGCTTAATTTTTTTAACCACAAATAGATATTAGGACTGGAGCAAAAGCACAGTGGGTAGGGTGTTGCCTTGCACGTGGTCGACCCAGGTTTGATTCTTCCATCCCTCTCAGAGAGCCTGGAAAGCTATCGAGAGTATCCCGCCCTCACAGCAGAGCCTGGCAAGTTACCAGTGGCGTATTCAATATGCCAAAAACAGTAACAACGAGTCTCACAATGGAGACGTTACTGGCGCCTGCTCAAGAAAATTGATGAACAACAGAACAAAAGTGCTACAGTGCTAAATAGATCTTAAATATTTTCAAATATTTTTGGAATACCTGTTGCATTAATAGTGATTTTTTCTTTTTTGTTAATAGTTATTTTTTAAGAGACTTTCTTTTATAAAACTGGAAGAGCCATACATCTAATGGAATGATTCCTCACCCCCAAAGTGAGACATTCTGATTTAAAGATCTTCAATAGGGAAAAATTGAGGAATGGCTATTTTTATCAACAGCGAATGTAACCGATAGCTATCTCCTATAATGCCAGTGGGAAAGACCCTGTTTCTGAGCTCAGAAAGTGATTACATGTTTTTCCAAAGTATTCTATGTAAAACTGGCCCAGCGAACACATTTTTAAAACAGTATTATTTTAAAGTGTTATTTTTTTAAGTAGGAAATCAAGTGTTGTGCACTTCATCTCAAAACTAAATAGTGCTTTAGTTTTTAAAGAATAAATGAGATTGAAAATCTATCAGTCAGACTCACAATTAAACAGATAAAATTATAATAAATTAAATCAGAAATTAAAGATTAGATGATACACTAAATATAACAAAACTTGAAGTTTTACTATGAAAATATTTATGCCACAAAACTGGAAAACCAAAAAGAAATGGATACATTTTTGGTCTTATGTAACCTTCTAAGGATGACCCAAGAAGAAACTTAACACCCAAACATTATTTACTAGCAAGGAAATTGAAACAGTAATTAAAAAAAATCTTCCCCCAAATAAAAATTCAGGTCCAGATGGATTTTTCTAGAGAATTCTGCCAAACCTTTAAACAAAATCTCATTCCAATCCTTCTCATGCTCTTTCATAAAGTTGAAAATATATGAATTCCTGAAAACAGTTTATGAGACAAACAATACCTGATACCAAAAACAAGGCTATCACTGAAAAAGAAAACTATAGCTCTAGATCCCTAATGAACATAGATGCAAATATACTTAACAACATATTAACAATCAATACATCAAGAAGACCATCATGACTAAGTAGGATTCATCCTAAGGACCCAATATATGTAAGTTAATATGTGTAGGTTCACCTTAATACATGTAAGTTCACTCAATGCAATAAACCATATCAATACAAAGAAAGATAAAATTAATTTTTATATCAGTGGATGCATAGAAAGCATTTCACAAGATACAATACTCATACATGATAAAAAAAAACATTTAAAAAATTGGAATAGAAGGAACATTTCTCTATATGTTTAGAGTCATATGCCAAAAATTCCACAAATAAAGTGATACTCAATTGAAAAATTGAAAACCTCTCTAAAACCAGGTTAAAAATAAGGTACCTATTCTCACCAGTATTATTCAACATAGTCTTAGAAGTCCTTGCCATAGCAAGCCAACAAGAAAGATATATTAATGGAATCCAGATTAGAAATGAAGTAAAGCTATCACCACTTGCAAATATGATAGTAAGAAAACCTAGAGATTCTTCCAAAAAAAAAAGTAGTAACAATAATCATATACAATAAAGTGGCAAGCTAATGAATCAAGATGTAAAACTCCAGAGATTTCTGTGTGCAAATAATAAAGTAGAAGGAAAAGAAAAATAAATAAAAATATTCTCATTTATAATTTCTCCTCAAAAATAAAAATAAAGCATCAAAAAATTATTTTAACAAATGGGTCGGAAGACTTACACAAAGAAAATTTTAAGACCCTACTGAAATAAATAAATGAAGATACAAGGAAATGGAAACACGTCCCCTTTTCATGGGTTGAAGAATTAGTATTATCAAGATGACAATATTATTCAAAATACTAAACACTAATCGGTCCCTATGAAAATACCCATGACAGTTTTTGAGAAGTAGATTCAAATGCTACAGAAATTTATATGGAGTAATAGATCTCCAAAATAGCCAAAATAATCCTATGAAAAATAATAAAGATTGGAGGCTTCTCTTTGCCCAGTTTTAAATTATACTATAAGCCTATAGTAATCAAGATATTTCTAGATAAAAGATAGACTCTGAGTCCAATGGAATAGTATTGAGAATCCAGAGACAGATGTTCAGGTATATGGACAGATAATCTTTGACAAAGTATTAAGGACTATGAAGTGAAGCCAGTAAAACTTTCAACAGATGCTATTGGGGTCTGGGAAAACTGGCCAGTCACATTCTAAAAAATAAATAAATAAACCTTGATCTCAAGCTCATATCTTACAGAGACTTCACAGACCTCCATATTAGACCTGAATCCATAAATTACACTGAGGAGGCTAGATGAAGAAAGATTTGTGACATGGGTTCTAGGAAAATCTTCAACAATTAAATTCCATTGACCAAGCAACAGAAGCAAAAATAAACAAAGGAATCTACATCAAATTAAGAAACTTCTTCATCACAAAGTAAATGATGGCCAGAATTAAAAAGTTACCCCACAAACGGAGAGAAAATATTTGTCCATCACTCATCTTTAAAAGGCTTAAAGATGAGGTTTAGGATAAAACACTTATAAAACTTAACTAAAATGTTAAAAATAAGAAGAAATGAATAGAGCTTTCCTTGAGGATAAATACAGATGGTGAATAGGTATATGAAAAAAATGCTCCTTGTTTTTTTCATAAATGCTCCTCAGGGAAACACAATGAGATTAGAACTTATAAAAAAAAAGAAGAAAACAATCAGTGTTGGTTTAAATATGAAGGAAAGTCACCTTCAATTATTGTTGTTGGGAATATTGTCTGATTCAACTGCTTTGGAAAATAATATGAACACTTCTTTGAAAACTAATATTTGAGCTTCTGTTAACCCAGCAATTCCACTTCCTGGCTTCCACACCATGGGCTCAAACACACGGTTTTGAAAGGGTACCTCTGCTCTTATGTTCACTAAAGCGCTATCCATAATAACTAAAAGCTAGAAACAACCCAAGTATCCAAGAACAGATAGATGACTGGATAAAGAAACAGCAGTATACGTACACAATGAACTCCTTGGTGGCTATAAAGAAAAGATAAAATCATCCCACTATAGACATAGAAAGATTGCACTCATAAAGTAACAGAATGGGAGACTAACACCCAAGAACAGTAGAGATAAGTATCAGGAAGATTATGCCACAGCTTAGAAGCTGGCCTCACATGCTGGGCGAAAAGGCAACTCAAATAGAGAAGGGACCACCAAGTAAAGGGTGCTAGGAGGGCCCGTTTGGGATGGGAGATGTGGGCTTAAAGTAAACTATAGACTGAACATGATGGCCACTTAATACCTCTACTGCAAAACACAACACCCAAAAGGAGAGAGAGAGCAAAAGGGAATACCCTGCCACAGAGGCGGGGTGAGATGAAGGGAGGACAGGGTGGGGGTGTGGAAGGGATACTGGGACCATGGGTGGTGGTAAATGGGCACTGGTGGAGGGATGGGCATTCGACCATTGTATGAGTGAAAAACAAGCATGAAAGTTTGTAAGTCTGTAACTGTACCTCACAGTGATTCACTAATTAAAAAAAATTTTTTAAATCATCCCATTATGTGGATGCAACTGAAAGAGCATCATGGTAAATGAAACCAATCAGAAGGAGCTTAAGAGATCGCTCTAATGTGCAAAACATTAAAAAGACATAGTAGGGAATAACAAGTGGACAAAAGCAAGAGTACCTGAGAACTGGTCTTCAGATCTGAGCTTACCCCGAGTGGGAGTCTGATGTGATGAACAAGGACCTTGAGGCACTGCTGAAGGGAAGCAGAAACTCGGGTGCGAGCGTGGTGTTGAAACGTTGTACATATGCCACCTTATCATTAATAGCACTGTAAGCAACAGTTATTCAAATAAAAATTTAAAAGACTGAACAGTGCTTGCATCATCACTGGGGAAAAGGTCAGTGGTCAGTCAAAGCTGAGTTCTGGAAAATTTGCCAAGATGCTTGAGGGCAGGATATAGAAACTGCAGAAAACCCATTGTGAATTATCAAGATGGAGAAGATGACAGATGTATCTAATGAACTCATACTGAGGCATTTCTTCCCTTTTTCCAGCCTCGAAAGAAAAGTTGGCATTTGGGAAGTCGAAGACCTTAGGGAAAAGTCTGATTTGCATTGTATGTACCTTTTGTCCCCTAAAACAGTAACTGATACTAAGTAGCATTAAATCCAAGGTCTATTTTGCTTTTATCTCTCCTTTGGTCGTTAATGTGTTGCTTTTCTGCTTTTGCTTTGGTTCCGTCGCCCACTCTCATCTCTGTCTCACATCCCTCTAGCAATAGAAGCATGGAACTTCTATTCCATGAAATGAAGTTTTGAAAAGCAATCCTTAAATCGTTTAACAAACAAGAATAAGTACAGCTTCTTTCCCCGTTTAATTTCCTCCCTGCAGTCTGGTGTAGAGAGGAACCCTCAGCCCAGGTCTCTAGCAGATATTCTGGTTCACATGTTCCATATGAAGGAAGCCATGTATTAAATTGGGATGAGCCCTTGCATTTCATCACAGAAAGTGAGTGCTGGCTTGAAATGGAAGATCAGCTCATGTGGGGCTGAGATGGCGGCTGGGATCATAAACCGCTGCTCCTGGGCAAAGGACCGAATTATTAAAACTGTTGTTTATGGCCCTTATCATTTACAAACAGGTGAACACAGAAAAAGGACTTTCAATTTCCCTAAATTAATTTTCAGTTGAGGGTTCTCTTGTGTTAAACAGATAAGAAACTGGTATAGAATTACAGTACATGAAGTTTACAGCTGTCTAAAGGGCCTGCAAGTCCAAGGTTATCTAGCAAATATGGATAAAATGGCATTTGTCAGAATGACTCTGCTACTCTTTATGACACATTTGGGAAAATGAAATTGCTATGAGACAAACAATGCCCTAATGTGTGATCCCATCACCTGTGAACTGCTTGGGTAAGTTCAGTAAAGTTGTTTCTAGGATAATAATTGTTGGCAAAAGAGTGACCAGGATATTGATGGAAGGAAGAGCCAAGTCTAATGCTCTTATATCTAAGTACCAAAGCCCGTATTACACACTAAGTGAAGGATTTCTGCACATTTCAATGTGGCAATAACAAACTTTGTTTCTCCCTCTGCTAGCTGGAACTACTAATCACCCTAAGACATATGCATACCTGTTTTCACATGTACACTCTGATATGACTCTGCATTAATAACAATCCTTTCTATATATACACATTCCTCAAAAATGCATGCACCCACAAACATCTTGTGTCTGTATATTAATTATGATTGTGTATAAATTATAATAGCAATAACATTGACTGGATTTATACAATGTCAAAATAAGTTACCAAGTATGGCACACCTATACATGTGTATAGGACATAGAATAGCTTACTGTTTCTTCACAAAAATCCTATTTGATATGCCTATCTTAATTGCGCTCACTCTACTTCTGAGAAAATTGAATCTTAGAGTTTCTGAAATTTGCTCAATTTCCTATCAAGAGAACAGCAAGGACTCAACAAGCACAGAATCTTCGACTCAAAAGCTTAAGCATTTAACCAGTCCACAATGCTATTACATTACCTTGTTCAACAGATATTTATTAGTCAGGTACCAAGAACAGTACCTAAATCTTACCTCAATAGCTACATTCATTACCATATGCATAGTCCTCTCTCACACTGCACACAGATGTACTCATGTATTTTCAGTAAAAGTGGTTTACTTTTCCTATAATAATTCTACTCTTAATTCAGATCTCTTACTAATTTGTTCATTCATACTTGTATTAATCAATTGTGCCATGACAGATTATTCCAAGAATCATTTAAATCTCTTCTCATTGTCAGGATCAGTATCCCAGTATCTCAGTATTCTATCCTACAGAAATTCCTCCTACATTTAAGATTCAGCCATTTCTCTTAGTTGCCACCAACTTAAATCACATGTCTTTTTACCACACTATATTGTAATACTGTAGAAAGATTATTTTAAAGCCCTCTTTGAGCACAGCTCTGGCCACTTAGCTTAACCGTATGTGTTTTTTGTTGAGTGATCAAAATGCTCCCCTGTCTTAATAAACAAAGCAGATGAAAATAAGAAAATAACAAGTGGGGCAATGGAGGTTGGGGGAGGGATACTGGGAATATTAGTGGTGGGGAATGGGCACTGGTGGAGGGATGGGTACTTGAACATTGACTGAAATGCAATCATGAAAGTCTCTAAGTCTGTAAATGTACCTCACAATGATTAATTAAAATTAAAAATAATAATAAAAAAGATTAAATCACTGTCACTGTCATCCCATTGCTCATCTATTTTTTCATGTGGGCACCAGTAATGTCTCCATTGTGAGACTTGTTGTTACTATTTTTGGCATATTGAATATGCCACGGGTAGCTTGCCAGGCTATGCCATGGGGTGAGATACTCTCAATAGCTTGCCAGGCTCTCCAAGAGGGATGGATGAATCAAACCCAGGTCAGCCACGTGCAAGGCAAATGCCCTACCTGCTGTGCTATCACTCTAAATATTAAATGCCCCAAACAACAAAAATAATGCCTACAAATAAAAAAACTTTTTTACATGACAGTTTTCTATAGCTAAGATTACTTGGGAAATGGGAGGGACCATATATTGAAGCATAGGGAATGATTATAATAAAAACACAAAATATTAGGAAAAACTAGGAGAGAGTAAAGTCAAAAATATCATATTTTTACTTTAAGATTAATCCTCTAACTAAATATTATAATTGGGGCTACAAAAGCTATCACTTGGGGGCTGGAGTAATAGCACAGTGGGTAGGGTGTTTGCCTTGCACTCAGTCAACCTGGGTTCGATTCCCAGCATCCATACAGTCCCCTGAGCACTGCTAGGAGTAATTCCTGAGTATCACCGGGTGTGACCCAAAGAGCAAAAAAATAAAAATAGAAAAAGAAGAAGCCCTCACTTATTCTTTTTAAATTTTTTAAATTTAATTAAAGAACTGTTATTTACAATGTAATTGATAGTTGAGATTTGGGCATATAACATTTCAACACCAACCCCCCCTGCTCCCTCCCATGTCAACTTCCCTCCATCAGTGTTCCTATATTCCATTTCCACTGCCAACTTGACTGCCCCATCTATGCCTGTCAGCTTGAAAGTCAGTCATACTACAACATTCCAGTGGCTGCAGCTTAGCTCTCCTCTTTTCATCTTTGGTGAGTCTGTGTTTTGGATATATGGCTATACCTCTCACTCATATCATCAGTATAACTGAAGCCCTAATATCTGTTTGCCCATTACTTCCCATTCTCTTCGCCACCACCCCCCCTTTGATTTATTCCCTTCTATGTCCTCCTCTCTAAATACGGGTCAAGGGTGATTAGGCATCCCTCTTTTCTACATTTCCTCATCCAGTTATTCTATATAATGGCAGATAAGTGAGATCATCGCTTAGTCTTTTACACAAAATGAAGTGAGACAGTTGTGCTCTATGGCAGTCAGCTTTTCCAACTCCAAGAAGTCCAGAATGTAGCTGAGAGATCACAATTTATTCTTTAATTCTTAACAACCAGATGCTCTCACGACAGCATGGGGGCAGAACTAACTGCAAGAGATGTTCAGGATTCTTTTGTGTAGGACACAGGATTGACATTCATTAAATGCTTTCCTTCAACCATTTTACTCTCATTATGCACGACAAGGGCTTAGGTTAGCAGGGATTAAAGTACAAATTATTCTAAAGCAAGGAGCTTTAGCCTCAAGACATAAAAATAGAAAGATCTGGCTTAAAAATATAACAATGCAGGATTAGATTATGAACTTGTTCACTGAACAGTTACATGGCAATTTGCAAAGGTAATTATTACCATTAATTTGAGAACCAATAATTATCATAGCAGTTCTACCATTTCATCTCTCATTTATTCTCAAATCCTAGAAACAGGTTTCTTTTTTGGGGGGGTGGGGAATTTCTTTTTCAGCTATCTAGCTCACTTGGCTGGTCTAAAAACCTCCATTTTACAGAATCTTATAATCTTACACGTTTTTTGGTAGGAATCACAAACTTCTCAAATAGCTTTCTTATATTAGTAAAACAGTGTGCTAAGATCCAAGAGGCAATTCATCTTGGTCACCCTTCCTTCTGCAAAGCACTCTACCCTGAAGGTTAATAGAAAAGGAGTCAGTGGCTGCCATCTTGGATCTCATTCCGTTTCAATTTTCTGGTCACAAACATCATGATTTTTCTAGCCAAGAGGGGTGAGAGGGAGCATATAACTCTCCCCTTGACATCTTTCCCTTAGGCCCTTCAGTCTTTGGAGTGCAGGACTTGGTGCTAGTTTAATTGAACCGCTGTGCTTGGCTTCTCTGAAAGAGAGAGATACATAGTCCCTCTGGTGACTTGTTGCAACAGATTTCAAACTCAGCTGGATTTAACTGTGTGAATTAAAAGCAGTGCTTTAGATTGGGAGCAAAGTGAAAGCCCAACTCCAAATACTGATATGTCGGCAAGTGCTTGGCAAATGGACCGTGAAAGGTCTGCCTTCCCTTCCACCTAGCCTCTACTGACTTATATTACTCAAATTTCTTCTTTGGATCATAATAATAACTGGCTCAGAACATGGATGATCATAATGTATCTTGGAGGAAAAGCTAGTAAATCTGCACTTGAGGCAATAAAAGTCCAATGTTATTTGTTTAGAGAAAATATTAGAGTTCCAGCCTTGAAAGAAGATAATTATCAGCACTAACACATTTACCCACAATAAGATAGAATGGGCTCATTTAAATCCAAATAACCTCATTACGTTGATGGCGTTAGAAGAGCTACAATCAAAGACTTACAGAATCTGGAACAACAGAATATCATAAGACTCAATTAATGCACCTACTTAAATATACAAAATGATCAAACTCGGGCCTAGTGAGTTACATAACTTGTTTACTTGCTCAACTCAACAGGGAGAAGATAGGTGAATATTGAGAAGAATTTTAGTCCTCCATGCCTAAACATATTTTCTCTGTACTATCAAGTAACCCCGGGCACTTGGAGGAACTCTGGTGACTATTATTTAGTTATGTTATACAAGAAAACATTAACCCCGTAGTACTTTGTCCCAATCTTACTTTTGAGTGAAGCTAATAGTGAAACCAATAGATAAGACAGGAACTGAATGCTGAAAGTAGGTCAAGGGATATACCTGAATACACCTGATGAGAGAAAAAGAGAGAGAGAGAGAGAGAGAGAGAGAGAGAGAGAGAGAGAGAGATAGAGAGAGAGAGAGAGAGAGAGAGAGAGTGAAGAAAAGTGCCTGTCATAGAGGCAGACAGGCAGCAAAGGGATGGGAAACTGGGGACATTGGTGGTGGGAAATGTACACTGGTAATGGGATGAGTCTTGGAACATTATACAACAGAAACCCAATCATAAACAACTTTGGAACTGTAAAAAATAGATAAAATAAAAGGTATTGGGTCAACAAAACTGGGGGAGGTCAGGACTCAATGTTCCCATGTATCTTGATGAGGAATAAATAACCAGAGAAAATATGTAACAGATAAAGAAGAGAAGATTCTGTTTAGAAGGATGTGAAGATAAAGATTCAGTGAATTATATTTACTGACCTGCGTAGGAGTGATGCTTACTGAGTCCAAAGAGCAGCTATTGACACCCGCTCCCCTTTCACTATTGCCTTTTCAGACCCAGAAAAAAATGTGTGGAAGGTATTGGATTCCCTTAATCTAATCTGAGTTTTCTATCTAGTTCACAGCACTCAAATTCAAACACTTGGGACCAGAGCAATAGTATAGCCAGTAGGGCGTGTGATTTGCATGTAGCCAATCCAGGATTCATCCCTGGTATCCCAAATGTTTCCCTTAGCCTGCCAGCACTGATCCCTGAACACAGAGCCAAGAGTAAGTCCTGAGCAATGCTGGGTATAGCCCTACACCCTGCAAAATAAATCATCATCATCATCATCATCATCATCGTCATCGTTGTCGTCGTCGTCGTCGTCATCATCATTATCCCATTGATCATCTAATTTCTCAAGCAGTCTCAGTAATGTCTCCATTTGTCCTAGCCCTGAGATTTAAGAAGCCTCCCTCTACTCGTCGTTCCCAATGATGTTGCATTGGAGGCTCTTTCAGGGTCAGGGGAATGAGACCCAGCATTGTTACTGGTTTTGGCATATGAATACACCATGGGGAGCTTACCATGCTCTCCAGTGTGAGCAGGAAACTCTCGGTAGCCTGCTAGTTCTCCCAGAGGGAGAACCAGGCTATAGGTTCTGGGAGCTTGCTTTTCAGTCTCTGGATGTTGGCCATTGGTGGGATTACAGGGCGTGGGGGGTGGGAGGTCGGGGTGGGGGGCATTCCTTGGGAAATGGGAAGTCTGGGCAGAAGAGGCCCAGTCCTGATCCCAGCAGCCTTGGAGGTCTCAGCCTCGGGTCCCACATACCAGGGTTCCTCTGCCAGTACCTTCATGGGTGAGGATCGTCTGAACCTGTGGAGAGGGCTCTGGAGGTCTTCGGCCATGGAAGCTCTGATTGGGGTGGGGAAGGAAGCTGGAGTCCACCCCCTCCGAGGCGCCCCAGGGAAGACAGCCAGGTGCTCAGGCCAGAAACTTGACTTTTTTATTTATTTCGCAAAATAAATAAATAAATAAATAAATAAATAACACTCACTTTCTTGTCTACCATGCATCTAATCTCAGTGACAGGTACACAGAAACAAATAAGCTACAATTCTTATGCCAAGAAAGAGATGATCATTTATAAGTAAGAATATCAGAGGTCTGTAGTGCCATGATAGAAATGACGAGTAATCCTGGACAAGGAGCTAAGTGGAATTCAGTGCAGGAAGACAAAGCAATATTGATAACCTGGCTATCATTAAAATGCCCAGAGGAAGGATTGGAGTCACCCCAGAGTCTTTGCACTGGAAATCCTTTGTCCAAAGATGAGTGAAGAATACTAAGGAGATGGGACTGTTAGAAAATCTCACAGACACCCAGGGCCAGAAAAGGGTGTTTATCAGTTGTACTTTCATATAAGTACAGTTTGTGCTCCAGGAAATGCCTACAGGGCTACATGACTTTATCATCCGAAAAATATCTACAGCTATTTAAAAACAAAACAAACAGAAACCTGAGCTATGACATAGGATACAAAGTTCTTCCTACAGAGGAGAACACAAATGATATGGGACCCTGAGCTGGGAGCAGAGTAGCTGCCAACAGGGGGCATATATTTTTGCAGCATTGTTTGTGTTTGCGTTTTCATCCATGTTCAAAAATACATATGCTGCCAGTCAAAATTCCTTAAGTCAGTCTTAAAGAATTTTCCTTCCCTCTTCTTCTGCTTTTACTTGAGTCCTCTTGGCCAAGTAAAAAGTCTGTCCCTCTACGCCCCACTCCCCAAAATCAGTGTCCTCTGTGTTCTCTACTATGAGTCACAGAAAATCAAGAGCCTTTAGTAGTAAAGCCATTGAAGATAATAATTGAGCCCTGACTGCTCTTCGGTCCCAGAGCAAAGAATTTCTTTGGGCTTTAGTTTCTCCCTGAGAACCCTGGAGCACTTGGAAAATGGAGTAAGATCCCAGGGAGTCTGCAAAGACATAGTGATTCAAAACCTGCATCCATCTTTTTGATTTTGAAATGAAAGTAGTAACCCACCATTAGTGCTTCCTGGGAGTGGGAGGGAGAAGCAGCCTGTTTCGGCCAGAAGCTGTCTATGTCTTAGGTGCAGTTAAATAGATGGAAAAAAAGGGAGTCTGAATCCTTTCTCCTGTGCCCTGAGCCTCACAGAGAGATTATCACCACCTTTTTGCTGCTCTGCCTCAGTGAGGAGGAGCCCCTAATCAGGAGGGATTACTGGTACTGGAGGCAGAGTCCTTCTTTTCAGGGAGTCCTTTGTCTTAGGCTGCAGCTGGGAGAAGAATGTCTGCATCTGGAAACGCTTGACCCACATTTCCTGGTCTGGTATTGCTGCAAGTCGCTGCCTGACTAAGGCCCAACCTGATTCCGGAGCACTGGCAATGCAGAGTTAATCTTCTCCAGTGAAATCCCTCTGATAACATTCACATCCTGAGGTCATAATGCAGGGTCAAAGATAATGGGGTGGCCGTGGGTCGGAGTTTGACACCTTTCTCTGACACAAAGCAGACCACCTGTAATCCAAGAAGAGCGATACCACAAACACGGAGACACACAACCTGTGACTTGACTTTATCTTTAACAGACATGTATGCCCAATGCACAAAAGGCTCCATGTGTTGAAAAGCAGCCTTTTCTTTTTCTTTTTTTTTTTTTTGAAGGTGTGCTTGCTTCTCCCTGCCCATTTTTCACTGCACGCTGCTCATCATGTTGCTGCCTGATATTCTCTGCTCCTTTTTATCTGTTATCCGATCTCGCCATACCCTGAATAGCTACCACTCTCATATTACGCCCCCCCATTTCATTCCCATAGCTGTTCTCATGAGCAAGTTTTACTTAAACCTGACCTGCCTGCCTGAGAAATTGCTTCTTTTGTGAACTACTCCCACCACTACCAAATGTGATTTCTTCCGCTTTCTCACACTCTGAACCCTGAAGCTCTAACTGTGTGTAGATGGTTTATATCCAATGACACGTTCAGTTATTCTCTGTAGCTCAAATTTTCTCATGGTGGTGGGCCTCTAGAATGTATTCCATAGAGCTTGGCAAATGCTACACATCAGAGCTTTCTGCTACCCTTAAAACCAGCTTATTGATAAAAAACACGGGGTGTCCAAACTTACAAATAATTAGCATTTAATTAAATTTTACTGAATAGATTTTTAAAGACTAAAGGTAGTTTGGGGTTCTTCTTTCTTTCTTTTTTTTTTCCCTCTACATAAGATTTTGTTTGTTCTCTGAAGAGTAAAATATTCAACTACTATGAGCCAAAGAGCTTTGTGAATAAATGTAGAAATGGTGCTTTGTTTACAAATGGCCCACATGCATCTCAATAGGGACAAGGCATAATTGGTCTCTATAAAGCCAGCAGGTTCCCAACTCTTCTCCAATAGATAGGTTTGTTCATCTGAGGATAATGGTTTCTCCTGCCAAGAGCAGACTTCTGGAAACAATTGTTGGGGTCATAAAATAACTTTGGCTTTTTATCTTGTCCTTATTTTTTTTCTAGAGTGAAAATAACCTCAAAATAAAAATTTTATGAGACAGCCATTTTCTTGGATGATAATCTTAGCCCACATGCCATCTAGCTATGTGTACCTTTTGGATGAGAAAGATCTAGAGAGTGGAAATGCACTGAATCTAGTCTGGCAGGCAGAAGATATGCTATGAAGTACAATCCTGGTTCTTCAACCTAGAGGGAGCCAGACATTAGTTTCTGGTGTTTTTGTGTTTCTTTGCTTCAATTTTTTTTTTTTTTTTACTTTTGGGCCACACCTGGCTGTGATTTGACATATTCCTGGCTTTGCCTTCAGGAATCACTCATGGATGACTCAGAGTATCATATGGGGTGCTGGTTCACTAAGGGGGCACCACTCAGGGTGCTAGAGATTGAACCAGAGCCAGATGTGTAGAAGGCAACTTGTTGTACTTGATGTACTATCTTTCTGACCCCTAATTTCTGATTTTAAATGCCTCCCCAATCTCTTATTTTCAAGTCATACGATGATGCATTCATATACACATCACATGTATCGCCCATTGATCTTCGATTTGCTCAAGTGGGCGCCAGTAACGTCGCCATTTGTCCCTGTTGCGTGCTAGTGCAGCCCAATGATATCTGCTTGCTCCAAAAACAGGAAGAGCCTCAAATCATTCATTCAGGGATTTGACAAAGAAATCTGACCATCTAGTTGGTGGGCGGCCACGCGGTCTTCGGATGTCTCGTGGAATCCAGTCAGTAACAGCTCTAGTCCAGCGGTCGTCTCTGAATCATACTACATGACCGGCCAATCTGATTTTTTTATGCCTTGGCAAACGCAACAGCATCCCTGATTCTTGACCGTTGACAGAGGTCAGAACTCCGGATTCCTTCTCTCACTTGAGTGAGACGTGATACTCCCAGCATAGCTCTTTCGATTCCTCTTTGGGATACCCTAATAGCATTCTCATCCTGTTTGCGTAGGGCCCAGGTCTCTGAGGCATATGCTAGTGCAGGAAGAATGGTGGAATTGAAAAGATGTGCCCGGAGTTGGAGGTTCTTCGTCCTCTTAACCACTTCTTCGATGCTCTTGAAGGTGTTCCACGCTGCTCTCTTCCGCCTGCGCAGTTCTGGCACCAAATTTTTCCTCATGTTGATTTCTCAACCCAGGTACACATAGCTGCTGCACTCAGAGATGTTCGTTCCATTGAGAGCAAATGGAGCTTCAGGGACTAGTCCATTTTTCATGAGCATCGTCTTGTTGAGATTCAGCTGCAATCCGACCTTTCCACACTCGTGGTCAAACTCGGCTAGCATTTGTGCTGCTTGGCTAATGTTTGGTGTTATGAGAAGGATGTCATCAGTGAAGCAGAGGTGGTGTAATTGCCGACTGTCTATCTTCACTCCCATTCCTTCCCATTCCCGTCATCGCATGATGTTCTCGAGGGTGGCACTGAAAAGTTTCGGTGAAATGGTATCACCTTGCCACACCCCTCTCCTTACATCAATGATCACTTCCTTGTAGAATGGTGAGATTCTGGTGGTGAATCCATAATACAGCTCTCAGAGGATTTTGATATACTGAGTTTGAATGCCCTTTTTGGCTAGGGCTTCAATGACCAATTCAGTCTCAACAGAATCGAAGGCCTTCTTTAGGTCGATGAATGTTAGACAGAGCGGCATCTTGAAGTCTCGCGAAGGTTCAATGAGTTTGGTCACTATGTGGATATGGTCTATCATGCTGAATCCCCTTCGGCACCTGGCTTGCTCACATGGTTGTCCTTCATCTAGTGTTCTGCCTATTCTATTCAGGATGACACGAGTGAACAACTTGTAGACGACAGACATATACTCTCTCATATACACATACACATTAAAAAATCTGGCTCACTTAAACAACAAAAGATGTGAGACAGCATTTAGACTCAAAATCAAAGGAATCAGACTCAGAAAATAGAAAAATTCAAATATTAAGGTGAAGGACCCAGCCAGGAGCAAGATATCTAGTAAATAATGTGTTAAAACTGCAACACATATCACCCTAGCAAATAATTTATCTTTCTCTTTTATTTGTTTTTTTTTTTTTTTTTTTTTGTGGGGGCTGGACTCAAGGCAAGCACCTTATCCACTAGACTCTTTCTCTGGTCTCCTGAGAAAAATTTTTCAACTTCATCTAAGGGTTTGAGTCTCTTCTTTCTGATTTGAAATTCTAAGCAAGTTATACTAGTTTGGCTGTACATGTCCTGGTGTTAGCTTACTGGTTGTGTTTATGTGTTTAAGTTGTTTTTTTTTAAATGGGGATTACACACTGGTTCTCACAAGAATTTGATTTGGGGAAATGATTTTTAAGTGAGAAGCTAAGTAAGATTGAATGGAACTAACACAAAAAGAAAGTATGTGTGAAAGTATTGAAAAGTATTAAAAATAAAAGAAGATATAATGAAATAAGGCAACTTATAATATGCTAGTGCAACAAGAACAAAAAGTTACATTGGTTTTCTCATCATATCATCAAAAACCTATGACTCTATAGCAAGGGAGTTGGTGTGAGTTTGGGTATCACTACCACCACCACAACCACCACAACAACAACCAAGACAAAGGATTGTGACTCCCATTTTAGATTTGTAGAATGTCATTTTGATTTCTAGAAGGGCATTGAAGCCATTGCTGAAAATTTCCTGTCTCATATACTTATATATTTTTGGTTCTTCCTACCAGTAAATTCATTTATTTCATATATCATCTATTTTTATGTAGCAGGAGCCCCAAGTGAACAACCCACATGACCCACAGCAATCATTAGTAGTCAACTCCCCTATGCAGTGCTTGGCTTGGAGTAAGTGCATGATTTGACTTTAGTCAATGGGGCTCTAAGAGGAGCCTATGAAGGCCTTCTTGGAATACACAGAAAGAAATGCATTTTCCCTTCATCCCTTGACTGTTGTTGACACATTTGTTGCCTGAATTCACTCTAGTTTCCATACTAACCCAAACTATCACTTGGGAAAATGTCAAAGATAAGAGAGATTCAGACTTAAATATACAAATCACCTTACACAAATTCGACCCTGAATTTCTTATTATTTTTCCTGCGTTGAAAGTCAATTTAAAGTGAGATTTCTTATTAGATTCTACTCAACATGCCCTGATATAATTATTTGAAAAAATAATGTTTTCTTTCTTCCTGTGGAAACTGAAAGGTTATTCAACTCCTTGTACTATTAATGGGAAAAGCAAAATACAGACTTTTAGGGAATATTTTTTTTTTACAGTGCTGAGAGTGAAACTCAGAGCCTCACACATGTGAAGTTTGTGTTCTGCCAGTGGTTCAGTCTTTGGCACAGAGATTTCTCAAAAATTAAAAAGAATGGGACTTTCATATAGTATAGCAATTCCTTTCCTTGACATCTGAACACAAAAATGGGAATTTGAAAAGATGTGCATCCATTACAGAACTATATAAAATAGTCAATAGTTCTGGAAACAAATAGCCAATAACTATGAGAGGATAAAGATATTGCACAATGGAATACTACTGAACAAAAGCAAAAAATAAAATCTTGCATTCTGATAAACATGGACAGATATAAGCGAGGATCACGTTAAGTGAAATCAATAAAAAAGAAAATAAACACTGCGTGATACATACACAAGTGGTAGATAATCAAATCAAGGGAATAGATAAGGTCCAATGAAAACAATTCATAGACTCAGACAATGAAATAGAAGATAGCAAGGGCGGGAGACTAGGGTGGGGAGAAGTGGGCTAGAAGGAGCCTAGGGTCAGTGGTAGAGGGATCACTGTATCACTGTATCCATGTCATCCCGTTGCTCATTGATTTGCTCAAGCAGGCACCAGTAACGTCTTCATTGTGAGACTTGTTGTTACTGTTTTGGGCATATCAAATATTCCGTCGGTAGCTTGCCAGGCTCTGCCGTGCAGGCGGGATACTCTCGGTAGCTTGCCAGGCTCTCCAAGAGGGGCAGAGGAATCAAACCCAGGTTGGAAGGCAAATGCCCTATCCGCTGTGCTGTTGCTCCAGCCCGGTAGAGGGATATTGGTACTTTGTTGATTGGTGTAGTGCAACAGTATTGCATGCCTAAAGCACAAAATTCATATTACTATGAATGATGTTACTCAAAGAATATTCACTATTTAAAGAGGTAGTGAAAGACAGGGCAGAAGACAAAGGAATTGTTTTTCTTTTACAAAGGAGGTAAGGGCAAACACTTATAAAAGACTATCCCAATTTATTAGAATTACTCAATTTGAAGAAGTAAACTGCTTGCTTGTTCGTTCTACAGAATATAATTGATGTATGTCCAATGGACACATCCCCTAAATATGCCAAAAATAAGTCACTTTCTGTACTGAGAATATTTTATAATATGTGTTGTAATTCAACCATCTGAAGTCCTCATTTCTCAGTAATAAAAGTTGGGAAAGGCCATTATATTGAGAGGGCTTGCTTTTGATACCTACCTCTACACTTTGGTTTCTATCAAATTAGCAAGGAGCAGCGAAAGAAAAATGGAGGGTTCTTTCTTGCTCACCTTTTCTTTTCTTTCTTTTTTTTTGTTTTTTGCTTTTTGGGTCACACCTGGCAATGCACAAGGGTTACTCCTGGCTCGTGCACTCAGGAATCACTCCTGGCAGTGCTCAGGGGACCATATGGGATGCTGGGAATCAAACCCAGGTCGATCACTTGCAAGGCAAACACCCTACCCGCTGTGCTATTGCTCCAGCCCCCTCTCTTTTTCTTTACTTTACCAACATTCCAATGTTCTTTCCATTTTCCCTCATTCTTTCTAACAATATTAAGAGGTACCCGAGGGTCTGAACAATAGCACAGCAGGTAAGGCATTAGCCTTGAACATGGCCAACCCGGGTTAGATTCCCAGCATCCCATATGGTCCCCTGAGCATCGCCAGGAGTAATTCCTGAGTGCATGAGCCAAGAGTAACCCCTGTGCATTGCCGGGTGTGTACCCCGAAGTATACAAAACTGAACATATCTGACTCTGTCTTAAAAAGACATAGAGACACAGTTACCTATAACTAAATGTGGAGACTGATAAACACTTTAAATGAATCGAACAATGTAGGGAGCCATTTTGCCTTACTGATCTTATCCTGTCACTATTTGTTTAATCACTAGCTAACCCCATGCCACACCTAGCAAAGGTTGCCACTCCTAATCTTACTGATCTTATCCTATCAGCATTTGTTTATTACTAGCTAAATCCCGTGCCACACCCTGCATTTCTGTTGGGGGTCCTGGCACCACCTCCTCCCAACAGGGAGGTATAAATACTGTAACTGCCATAGAATAAATGCCTTTTCTCCCTCCTCCGGGCTCTGCGTCTGTTCTTTCAGCTGCGCCCTACGAAGGGTTCTCCCTGCTGAACAGAAAGAGACCTCCACATCAACTTCCACAGAACAAAGGGTGATTAAAATGTAGAGAGGAATACGACTAATTTCATAACAACAGAAAACTAATGAGAGGAATGCAGAACAGTGTTTTTCTATAAAAACAGGCCATCAAAATGTTCATTGCCTGTAGGTCTCAGTGATCTTGAGTTTCATGTATGACTGATTAAATCAATCTTGGGGCAAGGAGAGGAAATTGTTTCAGATTCTGGAAATAGTGAATTGTTCTAGTGTATAGGAGAGTATTTTAAATGTGACTACAGTGGCATCAGAATACTCCAGGTTGGATTTATGTGGGCTGATGAAGAGAGGACGGGCCTCCTCCTTCGTTATATTGAGTAACTTCCATCAATGGGGGCTTATAATGTAATAATCATGCACGCATGCTTCCTACTTCATGTCAGCAACAGTCTTATCTAAAGTTAATGTAAGGGCCTTACAGGAGTCCTCCTATCTCAAATCCTAGAGAAGATATTTCTTATAGGGGTCAGAGAGACGGTGCAGTGGTTAGGGCAGTTTCCTTGCATGTAGCTAACCCTGATTCGATTCCTTGGCATTCCATATGGTTGGTTTTTGAGCACTGTCAGAAACAATTCCTGAGTCTAGAGTCAGGAGGAAAGAGCCTCTGAACAACACCGGGTGTGCACCCCCTGCCAAAAGAAGATAAGATATTTCACAGAAATATTTTCCCCTTGGGAATAACATGCAGTGTTTAGTGAAATACTTGTCAAACTTTCAGAATATTCAGGAGCTAGAGGACTATGTTATATTATATTTATGTTAATAATTTTCCCTGAGGCCAAAACGGGAATTTATTATGCACCATTACTAAAATGGGGTTATAGGAGTGGGGGAGGGGGCAAAAAAGACTTCAGCATCTCAATTATCATAACATTCTCTTATACCTGAAAATAACTCCCCATTTGTCTTCCTTCTGCTCGGATAGCTGTGACCAAGTGCTATTATATAAATGAAGAGTGTTGTAGATTTTTAAAAGGAGGGATAACATTATATTTAATGTAGCTATATATCTTGTGTGCTCTCAGGAAACTTTCGAAGCAACTATTTATTCATTCATAACATTGTTTGAAAGACCCTCTTGAGGTTTTCCCTATTTCTTGTCACATGGCACCAATAGACACCAGTGATTCATGAGCTTTCTGTCCTTAAGGGTTTCCGAAAGTGACTACTTTGATGTTCTCTCAGGATTGCCTTAAAGGTATGGAAAAGACCAAATGGAATGTTTTGATAATACATACCTAAAACAGAACTGTTTATAAACATTCAAATCCAAAGCTAATAACTTAAACAAATAAATTGGCAAGCTATGTGTCATAATTGAAACCCAAAATACCTTTAGCACCAATTAATAGTAGATATTCTCAGAAATAAAGGAAAAGATAAATAGTTTAGTTCCTTTAGGGAAGTTACCATCTATTGCAGAGAATTACTTCTCTGCTGAATGGCCGATCAAGGCAATTGTCCCAGATCAATGCTCTGGGACATGAATGGGCAAGTGCCATGTATCTCAGACAGAATGTAGTTTACACATTATAGAGAGTCTGAAAAGACTTCAAGAACTGTTGCTATTTCAGCTCCACCTTTGCTAAATGATAGAAAGATTGTGAGAAAGCATTTTGGAATGAGTACGTGAAGATAGTGAATATATTCACTATTTGCATAAAGACAGAAGATCAAGAATTGACATTAAACATAAATGGATTTCAGCAATACCACTAATGGGAATATACCCCAAAGAAGCAAAAACGTAAAGTCAAAATGACATCTGCACTTATATGTTCATCGCAGCACTATTTACAATAGCCAGAATCTGGAAAAAACCCGAGTGCCTGAGAACAGATGACTGGTTAAAGAAACTCTGGTACATCTATACAATGGAATACTATGCAGCTGTTAAAAAATGAAGTCATGAACTTTGCATATAAGTGGAACATGGAAAGTGTCATGCTAAAGGAAATGAGTCAGAAAGATAGAGACAGACATAGAAAGATTGCACTCATCTGTGGAATATAAAATAACAGAGTAGGAGACTAATATCCAAGAATGGTAGTAATAAGTACCAGTAGGTTGACTCCATGGCTTGGAAGCTGGTCTCACATGCTGGAGAAAAAGGCAGCTCAGATAGAGAAGGGAACACCAAGTAAAATGTGGTTGGAGATTCCACCTGGAAAGGGAGATTCATGCTGAAAGTAGACTAGAGACCGAACACAATGGCCACTCAATACCCCTATTGCAAACCACAACACCCAATTGGAGAGAGAGAACAAAAGGGAATGCCCTGCCACAGAGGCAGGGTGGGGTGGGGGGAAGATGGGACTGGGGGGTGGGAGGGATACTGGGTTTATTGGTGGTGGAGAATGGGCACTGGTGGAGGGATGTGTTTGTGAACATTGTATGAGGGAAAGACAAGCTCAAAAATGTGTGAATCTGTATCTGTACCCTCATGGTGATTCACTAATTAAAGAATAAAATAAATTTAAAAATAAAAAAGAAAAGGTTAAAAAAAAGAAAATTAAAAAAAAATAAATGGATTTATAGAGGGCCCTGAAGATAGTTCAGTAGCTTAAGAAGTGCCTAGGTAAACAAAGAGTACACTCAACAATCTAGCGACATGCGCACATGTGGTTCCAAGAGCCAAACAAGAGGGGAGGGGGAGGATTCACATCCAGATTCTATCATTAGATATTAATGTTACTAAATAAAGCCTCCTTCGTTTCCGTAGTCCTCAATTTCCTTTCTGTATGTGAAAATAGATTTTTATATAACATAGCAAACCTTAATTGGTATGTTTTGAATATTAAATATTTATCTGTCTGTCGATGAGAAGTATTTTCTCCACAGTCATGCCCTGCCCCTTTTTCTGCTTAAGTAATCCCATCCAATTGTTTACTTGAAGGCTTGTAGCCTTTCTCTGCGCCTTCCTCCACATGGATTCATAGCACAGGCACCAGATCATTCCCTTCTTCCCCCTGATAGAAACCACAATTATTTCCACTGTAGCAATTCCCTTGAGCACAGAGAGGTGCTTATGTATTCTGTTTTCTCTAGTTTTGCAGAGTCTCTGTGACCTTGGGTTTGGCCTACCTGGTGACTAATGAAGCAGAGGTGACTGAAAGTGGTCAGCCCTGTGTTAAGAAATCAAGGTTGGAAAACCACCTACGGGTGAGTGGTTAACCTCTGCGCCCATGAAGCCAACAGGACTAAGTTGGTCTCTGAATCAGTAAGGTGTCTGAATTAGCTAATTGAGAGTTCAGGGATCCAAACAATCCTTGCCTTTTTTAGTTGGTTTGGTTTTTGTTTGGGGGCCATACCCGACATTGCTCAGAGCTGACTTCTGGCTCTGTGCTCAAGGATCATCTCCTCCTGGGGGCACAAGAGGAACCATATGAGATGCTGGGGATCAAACTCAGGGCGGCTATGTGCAAGAACCCCATCCATTGTACTATCACTCCAGCCCTACTTTCCCATTTTTATTTGTCACTTGAAATACATAAATATTTGATTCTGGCTAGAACATACCTTGACACATTGTGTGAGAACATCAATGGATGCTCACAGGCCAGCGAGGTCTTTTGGGACATCAGTGAAAGAAACCAAGTCCATCACTTTGTTCTTGACTTGAATATAATCACAACACCCTTCTTTCTGCCTGGGCTCAGGCCTTGCGAAGAAACACCTCACTGTTATTGGAGTCTTCATTTTTATTTCTACTATAGGCTACAAAAAGGAAGAAAGTAGGGTTCCTTCACTGTATCACTGTATCACCGTCATCCCTTTGCTCGTCAATTTGCTTGAGTGGGCACCAGTAACGTCTCTATTCCCCCAAGCCCTGGATTTTAGCAGCCTCTCCTTACTCATCTTTCCCAATGATTGGAGGTTCTTTCAAGGTCAGGGGAATGAGACCTATCATTACTGTTTATTGGTATATCGAATACGCCACGAGTAGCTTGCCACAAGCTCTGCCCGTGTGGGCAGGATACTCTCAGTAGCTTGCTGGGCTATCTGAGAGGTGTATACATACACACACACACACACACACACACACACACACACACATATATATATATACAAAATTTCTGCTCAGGCATTGCATGTGCTTGGCCACACGGGCGCAAGCAGCACATGGACCCAGGCAGCACGTGTGTACTCTTCCTTTGATCAAGGTGGCCTTTATAGGGTTTCTCCAACCTGCTCCCATGTGGGACCTCTACCAAGGTAAAAGTCCATTGCTAAGGAGGTTACCACTGGGAGTGGGAGTGATGATGGTCTTTGAAATTACTTTTCTGGCCTTTTGTTTCTGCGGGTCCAGGGAGGACCATAAAACGGCCTGGAGCATGGGGGCAGTTGGGTAGTGGAAGTCAGCTGCCGGGTCTGGGTCCCTTGGGGCGAGAAGGGTTCTCACCCGCACACCCCTCTGGGGCGCCCCGAGTGAAAAAAGCCTGTTGTGTGGAGTCCTACAGCCTGGTGTGGAGTACTTCACTACACAGACAAAAGAAAGGAACATAAGACAAGGTTCAGGGATTCAGTGTAAGGGTCTGATAATGTGCTCGATAAAAAGTCCCAGAAGATTTCTTGGTCATAGGTGCAAAATGAGAAAATTCCATCTTATTGCCCCGGTTTTTCTGACTAAACCTTTAGCATCAGATGTTGATGTTCATGGGAGCACGTAATTGTCTGAGTTGGCTTTTGTCTTTTGCTCTATATTATAATCCTCTCTTCCTCACCTTTCTCCTCATCCTTCTTTCCATGTTTTATAGTTTTCTAAAGTAAAAAGGAGAAAGCAACACTATGAATGCCCATGTTTTTAGAATCAAGATGTAGAGACAATCAGTATGTGCACACCAAGTCTTAGATAAATGAGCGCAGTTAGACAAGAACTGGAGATTGAGGGTCCCAGGTATATCTCAAGGGACTGGAGCGCATGCTTTGTAAGCACAGGCTTCTGGGTTTTACCCTACGCATTGTGCCACAGGAAGGACCATCAAGCAACTCATCAGGAGCAGTCCCTGAGTAGCACCTGGGGTGGCCTCCCCAAAACCAAAACCAACAAATAAATAAATTAATAAATAAATAATGGGGATTGGGGCTGGAGAGATAGCACAGTGGGTAGGGCGTTTGCCTTGCATGCGGCCGACCCGGGTTCAAATCCCAGCATCCCATATGGTCCCCTGAGCACGGCCAGGGGTAATTCCTGAGTGCAGAGCCAGGAGTAACCCCTGTGCATCGCCAGGTGTGACCCAAAAAAAGCCAAAAAAAAAAAATAATGGGGATTGATAAGTCAAGCAGATGAAACTTCTCCTTATTGTCTCTCCATACTGGTTTTACCAAGTGTGGTACCTTGGAGAATCTTTCTTGTTTTTTGAACTTTACCTTTACTCTTTTGACTTAAGCATCTCCTAAGATCAGCCTTTATTATTTAGAAGCCCAGGTATTCTTGATGAAGGAGGAAAAGCTATAAAGTGAATTTAAATCATCCCCTGCTTTACTCTGGGTCCTTACAAAAGCACACTGCAGACACAAGTTGTAAAATAGCTGGAGGAAAGAATATCATTGTTTGTGGGTATTTTGGAGAATTTTAGACTTGGATATGGTACTGGAGTCTAGGACATTAGCCAAGGAAAGAATAGAGAGAGACAGGGAGAGAAACGCTGCCAGTTATAGACTAGGGCCAGACAGTGAAGAGAGAATGTTAAAGGAATGCGGGAGGCGCACAAACCAACATGTCAGTTTATCAGCTGCTAATATTCAATACAATAACAACACATTCAGAGGGCGGCAGATTCTAATCGCCATGTTTCTTTAGGATAATGTTGTTTATTATTAACAATGGAAGTGTCTGGAAACACTTTTAAGCCAAATAGATTCTTGGCTAGAGTAACCTTCTCCAGATTTGTCATTTGCTTTGTTGTTGTTGTTATTGCAGTTTGCTTTTGAAATTTTAGTAATGTGCTCAATTTGAAAACATTTTCATTTTCACACGGGAGATGTATTCAAAGATCTCTAGATTAGACTCTTCCTCAAAAATTGTACTCATTAGCCCTGCCAGTATCTAAGAAAGGAACCATTCTCTTCCACCCAGGACCAACATGATTCTGAGGCAGGGTGTATGCTCAGTCAGCCATCAGGACCGAGGACCAAACTCTCCATCCTATCCCTTCCATCTTGTTCTTTTTGTTTTGTTTTGTTTTTAACCCCATTTGACTCTCAGTTTATGTTTTCTTTGTTTCTGGTGTGATGCTATGTAGCATGTCTTTAATAAATGAAGATTTGGCATGTAGCGTGTTTTGTTTTTCTCCCTGCTGCGCTCAGTGAAAACTTTCTGTTGATTCTTTTTTCATTCAGAATGTCTTCAGGTCTACAGGTCTGTCCCTCCTTCTTGTTAGATGCTTTATTCAAGTGCATCCTGATTTTGGAGGACTCAGCTTTTATTGGTTATTTTTAGTACTCAATTGATTCAAGCATCTTCCAAATTCTGAGGGAAAAAAATCACTTCAACCAAGAGATCCTATCAATCACAGCGTGGTTTGCATGCTTATTTAGCTGGTTAGTAATTAAAGGCAGCTAAAAATACCAGGCATGCATGAATGGTGTGATTTTTATATCTTAGTTCCTTTCCAGAGAAGATGCAAGTTCCATCAATCAAACAGTTGGTAGCTAAAGTCATTATCACTGAAATTAAGGCAATTATATACAAATGAATATTAATGAAGTATCTAGTCAAAATTAGGGTCAGTTCTTAACCGTAAGAAAGAAATTATGGAGAATCCATGTTCAGTATTAATCCATGTTGAAGTAACTTAAGGACATACCTTCCATAATAAATTGCCACTATAGTTAAGGAGGTTTCATCACATTTATGTTATTTCTTGTTTCAGAAATATATGAATTCATATGCATATAGCTTAAGAGTTTGAAGTCACTTAAAATTTTACTATCAATATATGCACCTGAAATGCTGATGAGGAAGGGGTACACTGGTCCCAGATTTTGTGACTTTATAACAAAAATATTTATATGATATCATTAAAATTAAGAAGAGTGTCTGTTTATAAAATAGACAATATTCTAGATGATCTCTAATGTTTAGCCCTAAAATTTTATTATTATGCAGTTATAAGATGTAATAAGAATTAATCAGTTTAAGTACTTTGGAAAGGCAAATATTAGCATGATAGTTTACAATCAGATTTTTTTGAAAAATGATGCACAGGAAAGAATTTGTGATCCTACAAGGGGTCCAGATTTTTTAAATATGCTTGAAAACAACTAAATGTTCCCAAATAGAGCAATCTTTTTCTCTCCAAATGGAAAATTCTTAATTAAAATCTGGTAGGAGACTCACCTCCAACAGGCAGTCTCTAAATATGTTTACTATATGCCCCAGCTCCAATAACATCATTAGTACCAAGGTCTACATAACTGAGTCTCTGGCTTTTGCACTACATACTCTATACATCCATAAATTGTGTTCTTACATAGAGTATGCACATTTGACCAACTAGGTTACTGTATTTTTTCTAGATTTGTGCTATCTAGGGGAAAATGAAGCAGTGCATGGTTCGTTATGAAACAAAGGAAAAGGATGATATTTGGGTTCAACAGATCTTTGAACCATTCTTGTGTGAGACTGCAACAATGAACAGGGCCCATCTTTGAAAAGAATAAAAAAACACAGGATGCCACTGCATTTTATTGGTTTATTTATTCTGGGATGTGGGTGGGGGACACCCAGCTATGTTCAGGACTTAATCCTGGCTCTGCACTCAGAGGTCACTCCTGATAGAGTTGAGGGGACCATATGTGGTACCTGGGATCAAATCTGGATCAGCTTTATGCAATGCAAGTGCCCCACCCTCTGTATTATCACTCGAGCGCCAGAGCTGCCATGTTTTAAAAACGTACAAACTCAAATGCTAGAATAAATGAATACATAGGTTAGCTATGTTTTATGGACTCTAAAAAGTTGAATCTGGAGGACAATAGGGGAAAACAACTGTGATTAGTAAAAATAGGAACAGAGCGTACACACCTTCGTTTCTTAGAGATTTGTGGGAAAATAGTCATGCTGGATGAATCCCAGTGGCTCTCATTTCAGATACTTAAAATACACCCATAAATGCCAACTACAGAAGAGGAGATGGTTATAGAACTATATGGCCTAAATTGAACAATTCTTGGCCTGGGGTCTTTGAAAAATTATCACATTTGGAATGAGGAACACACAGTAAATACTCTCTTAGTATTAAATGTTCACTGTTTTTTTGAATCCATACCCAATATAGGGCAAAATAAAGTAATTGACCAGTAAAATTCATATGTAGCTTTCCTGTTAAAATTAAGTGCAGGGCAAGGATAATCCATCTTACTACTCTTTTTCAATGAGGTATTTAAAAAGTCCATTCTAATGCAATAAGACGAAAGGAAATAAATGATGCCCAATTCAGAAGCAGCACATAAGATGTTTTTAAATATTATATCCATAGAAACTACAAGCTATTCTATATAGAAAATTCTGGATCTAATAATACATTGGGCTGGAGCGATAGTACAGTGGGTAAGGCGTTTGCCTAGCACTCGGGTGACCCAGGTTCGATTTCTCTGCCCTTCTTGGAGAGCCCGGCAAGCTACCAAGAGTATCTCGTCCGCATGGCAGAGCCTGGCAAGCTACCCGTGGCATATTCAATATGCCAAAAACAGTAACAACAAGTCTCACAATGGAGATTTTACTGGTGCCCACTCAAGCAAATCGATGAGCAAAGGGATGACAGTGGAAGTGACAATAACACATTACTGTAAGGTTTCAGAAGATAAGGTTATCAAGACTAATATTTAAAAATCCACAACAATAACTGCTTCTCCATATCATTTGGAATTTAAATTTAAAAGAAATTTATATTATTCCACACCAAAATGAAATATGTAGATATAAATACAATAAGATATATAACAGATATAGATAAAGAAAACTGAAAACTTAGATGAAATAAATGATAGAAAAACTAAATACAGAACTATTTTATTCATTTTTGTGGACCAGATAACTCAATATTTTCAACTGAGTTGTAATTGAAATTATAACTTTCTTCTCATGATTTCTTTTCATGATTGATAAATTCAGTGCAACTCCAAAAAAAAATCCAGGATTTTTTTGTAGGTATCAGCACACTGATTCTAATGTTTATGAAGGAAGCACAATACTAAAGGACAAAAAGTTAAAGGATTAAAAAAAATAGGCTCCAAAAATTTAGAAAGTAACAGAATTCAACATGTACTATAATGAATAAATTGTGGCAGCACCAAAGTAATAGACAAATGAATCAAAGAGACAGAGGTGGAAAGCACAGAAATATATTTCCATGAATATAGCAAAATAATTTTGACAAAGTTACAAAGAGGACACAATGGAGTAATATAGTATCCCTTAAACAAAGATTGCTAAAAACAAGGTAATCAATGCATAAGGAAACTTAAATCTATGTGCTGGAGAGATATCACAGTGGGTAGGGATAGTGCAGTGGGGAGGCCCCTGGCTTTGTGTGTAACCCTGATTCAGTTCCTGGCACCCAATGTGGTCCTCAAGCCCCACAGGAAGTAAAGCCTGGATGCAGAGCCAGGAGTAAGCCCTGAGCAAAGCCAGGTGTGATGCTTAAAGAAGAAATCTAGAAGCAAATTTTAGTTCCCAAAAATTTACTTAAATTTAATCATGAGGCTTAATATAAAAGAAAATATACAATTCCTAGAAAATAACTGGCGAAAAAAATAGATGACATTAAGTCAGATGATTCACTGTGGGAGGTGGAGGGGGTGGCCATGGTGCCAACCAGAGAAGAGTGAACCAACAGGTGCTGCCCAGAGACGCAGGGAGGTGCGTGTTTGTCAGCGTGCAGGTCCTTATAACATGCCAGTTGACCAAGAGTTTGCAATTGGTAGACTGGGAGAACCTGTAAGGATGAATAGAAGCCACCTCAAAAGCCTCCGTCCCTCTCGGAGAGCCCTGCAAGCTATTGAGGGCATCCCGCCTGCACGGCAGAGCCCGGCAAGCTACCTGTGGCATATTTGATATGCCAAAAACAGTAACAATAATGGGTCTTATTCCCCTGATCCTGAAAGAGCCTTGGATACGGCAGTGTTGGGAAGGACAAGTAGGGAGAGGCTGATAAAAGCACATGACAGGCACAAATGGAGACGTTACTTGCGCCCCTTCGAGCAAATCGAGGATCTACAGGACTACAGATGATACAGGTAAAGACTGATCCCTTTTTTTAGCTACAATACCAGAGATACAATCCAGAAAGGATACCATTGGTGACTGACATCATAAAAATTAGAAACTGCGTTGTAAAAGACAACAAAAAAGAAGAGTCTTGGAGAAAATATTTACAAACATTAATAAAAGAGATTCACCTAAGTTAACTCATACATTTATAATTTGGTTGGAAAAAATTTCAATGGCATTTAAAATTTTGTCTCTCCAAATTCTGAATCACAATAGTCTATTGCCATTTTGCTTGCAGCATTTCTGATAAACTGTTCTTTATCATTTCTTTAGAGACTCTTAATATGTAGAATGATACAGCAAAGGGAGTATGATTAAACAGTTTTCATGTTACTATTTCATGATGATAGAAGATTTAAAATTTAAGATATAAAATTTACATGACTCCCAAAGCACCTCAGAGGGGGGCAGGTTGAGTTTCCTTCCCCACTCCAAACAGAACCCTGGTAGCCAAAAACCTGCAGAAGCCAACCATCGCTATGTGCAAGGCCACTCTCCATACAAGCCTCACCCAAGAGGAGATGAACCTCACCAGAGAGCAGATCTGCAAGAAAACCCAGGTATGGAGGAACCCATGACTGAGATCTCCAAGCCGGCTCAGATCGGGACTGGGCCTCCTCCCTCCAGGTCCTCAGTTTTCCAGTAGCTTGGCAGTCACACCCACAAACTGTCCCTGGTGCCATGTAATCACATCAATGGCCAAGACCCAGAGACCATAAACAAAAGCTCCCAGAAGAGAACAACGCAGAATTTCCTGGACATTTTATTCTATCCATAACAAGTGATACAAAACAAATAATCTAGCATTACCTTTTTGGCAGGTTTGAGTGGTGATGAAAGTAGTGTTGAAATATTGAATGTAACTAAAGTAGAGAGAGAGAGTATGGGGAAATTTGTCTGCCACACAGACAGGGGAAGGGTTGGAACCGGGGTTGTCGGGGGAAATACTGGGGATTTTGGTAGTGGAAAATGTGCACTAGTGAAGGGATGGGTGTTTGATGATTATATGACAAAAGCTCAAACATGAAACTTTGTAACTGTATATCACGGTGAATCAAAAAAAGGCATGGGGAATAACAATAAAATAATAAAATGAAATTAACATTCAGAATAAAATTTAGAAAAAAGTAATATGGAGGTCATGCCCAATTCAATCAGCTTAATCAATGGCTGAATAAATAGCAGTACTCCTATATTATAGAAAAAAAATTATGTGACTCAAAATGCTAATTTCTCTAATCTTTTTATTTAATTACTGAATGCTTTTAATTGAAATAATGGGGTCTAGAGAGATAGTGCAGTGGGTAGGGCACTTGACTTGCACTTTACCGCCCAGGTTCAGTCCCTAGCATCCCATGTGATCCCATAGCATGGCAACAAATAATCACGGAGCTCAGACCCAGGAGTAACTCCTGAGCATAACTAAATGTGCATATATATTCATACATACACACACACACGCGCGCACACACACACACACACACACACACACACACACATGGCTGGAATGATAGCACAGCAGGTAGGGTGTTTGTCTTACACGCGGCCAACCCGGTTCGATCCCTCTGCCCCTCTTGGAGAGCCCAGCAAGCTACCGAGAGTATCCCACATGCACTGCAGAGCCTGGCAAGCTATCTGTAGCATCTTTGATATGCCAAAAACAGTAACAACACGTTTCACAATGGAGATGTTACTGGTGCCTGCTCAAGCAAATTGATAAGATAAGCAATGGGATGATAATGATACAGTGATACAGTGATAAATCTATATATATACATATATCACTGTATCCCTATATATATGTGTATATAAATATGTATATATATATATATATATATATATATGGAGAGTGATAGTATGGTAAGCAAGGCGGGATTGCCTTACATACATCTGACCCAATTTTTTTTTTGTGTGTGTGTGATATTTGTTCTTTTTATTGGTATTATCTTTACTTGGGGGTTATAGCATTCAGACTGATTATTTAATGATCAGTGACATTTGCTTATTGAAGTCAGTGGAAAAATAGATCAAATATAGTATCCAAGTGAATATACAGAAAGAGTTTTACCCAGCTTAGAATGCGAATTTCTAGAAAGCAAGATTTTATCTGGTATGCCATTAAATGGTAACATTCGGATAGCACCTGATTAATATTTGTTGGTTAGTTCATTAATTGGTATGCATCAGAGTTGCTAAATACAGCTGTTTTTTTTTAATTTATTTATTTTTAATTAGAGAATCACCGTGAGGGTACAGTTACAGATTTATACACTTTTGTGCTTATACTTCCCTCATACAAAGTTTGGAACCCATCCCTTCACCAGTGCCCATTCTCCACCACCCGTAAACCCAGTGTCCCTCCCACCCTCCCCAATCCCATCTCCCCCCCACCCCACCCTGCCACTGACCCAATTTTGATCCAAGTGAACCCTTTTCGCAAAGCCAGGAGCAAACCCTAGATACTGCTCACTGTGTACAACCCACAAAAAAAATTAAATAATGTATTATATAAAATTATATAGTACATCACAGGAAATTATCTCATAGCCTTTTATGCATTCAACACCAAGTGCCAAAAGACATCTGTATCCTGTCAAATAGCTCTCTGCTTTCCTTTTCTTGTCTGAAAACAAAGGAAACAGCAGATTCTGCAAAACAGTTACAGTATGTCTCCCTTTAACTTCTCTATCTCTATTGCTAGTAGTCATTCATAGGTGAGACGTGTATTACTTATATCATTCACCATTTAATTATCTTATTGATTGACACCTGTAAACTATGTTTGTCTTGATTCATATAAATATATCATGAATTTTAATGGCAATAGGTTACTGAATAATATGAGCAAATCAGTTCACTTTATTTATTCCAATAAATTTACCCTGCCTCAATGTTTTTAACTATTACCAAAATTTTATAATGCATTCTATTGAAATATTGGGGAGGGGGGCAGAGAAATAGTACAATGGGTACAATAGCACTTAATTTGCATTAGGCTTGTCCAGCTTCAATTCCAGGAACCTAAAATGGTCCTCTAAGTCCCATCAGGAATGATTCCTAAGCACAGAACCAAAAATAAGTCCTAGACATTGTTGGATATGGCCCCCAAAATATATTTTGTGCAAGTGTGCAATTTTCTATGGAGAACACACATATAGACTAATATAATTGCTAAGGTATTGATTATATGCATTTTTCTATTCACTGGATACTGTCAGTTTATTCTAAAAGTCAATTAATAAGTGTGCAGATTTAAGTTGTCTACTTGCACATATATTTCAAAAATCAGTCTTTTAATTTGTAAATGTCTCTAAATAGATTGGATGTACTATTTGCATTCTAATTGCCAATTTTATGCTTGTTAAAATTCTGACTTATTGTATTACATACATATGGCAAGACATAAAAATTCAGATATATATTTACATATATATCAAATCAATTCTCTTACGTTGGTCTTCTCATTTCTATATATATCTTTGCTTTAGTGTTCTTCTTTTCATGTATTATCTTTCATTTGGCCTCTTTGTTCTCCTATCCTAATTTAAAAGTTGAGAATTCTCTTTCCTGTTATCTTATTCTATAATTATTAACTTTAACCAACTCCTTCTGACTTACAACCATTTTCTGAAAACATAATTTGAATTCACTTGTAAGTTAATTTTATTCTTGTTTTAAAAAACAAATGAATATATGTTAGCAGAATGTTAACCAATATATTTGCTCCAACTCTTTTGCATTCCACTCCATATATCTTTTTGTCCAAGCTATTATTTTGTAAATGCATCTATTTAGTAATTATTTTCATAATAGTTGCTGCAAAAGAAAATCGTGGGCTTTGTTTTTCTGAAAATATGTATTATTACCTTCACTTTACCCACCGTGTTTTTATGCAATTAATTATAATTTCAAGGATTCAATATTCCTTCCTATCTCTTTGGGACATGAACAACAGTTTTCTTAATTCTTTTTCTCTCTCCGTAATATATTTCCTCCTCATTGCTTGTTTCTACTTAAGATGGTAACACTTTGGGGGGGGTTGGAGGAAAGATTACCTTAAGGTGTGGAGATCTTTCACTGTCACAATTAAGAATAATGCAAAACAAATAAAACTAATCAGAAACAGCCACAAGGAGGGTGGGGTCTTTACTTCTATTTCAGAGAGGGTGACCACTGTTAGAAAGTAGCCCTGCCTACCATCATCACATGCATGTTCAGGTCCCTCTTCCTGGGTTTGCTAAATGATGAGGATGCTGAGGAGCCCCCAGTCTTCTGTGGACACACAACTTCTTGGGGCCAAGTTGGGAGAGAGGATTGAGGGACTTGGTTTCAAAATTCATTATATGGGCTGGAGTGATAGTACAGCGGGTAGGGCGTTTGCCTTGTACGCAACCTACCCGAGTTCGATCCCCGGCATTCCATATGGTCCCCGGAGCACTGCCAGGAGTTTTTCCTGAGTGAAGAGCCAGGAGCATCTCTGAGCATCTCTGAGTGTGACCCAAAAAGGGAAAAAAAAAACCCAAAATTCATTATATACCTGCTCTATTTCATCCAATGACTATGCCTGGATTTCCACCATTTCAAAGCTCTCCCATTCATATGTCCTGAGAGAATAAACCTCTGTACCTCCTCTTGGATGAGAAGAGTCTCTGAGGAGAGGTGAATTTCTATATGCTGAGATCCAGCTTTCCAGTTTCTGAGGTAGTTTCATATTCTGCAGGTGGTTGGATCGTCTCCTCACTTTATACAAAGTTCTGAAAGGGTCAATGATTCCCTGAAGAAACCTCGATATAAATGCTCATTTCTCAAAGATCCATGTCTCATCAGCTTACCCTGGAGAGCCCTCAGAGATGAGCAATTGTTCCAAATCTCAGTGCTGTCCGTAGTAGCAATTGCATCAGCTTATGTGCTCTCTGGTCTTCATTTCTGTTCCCTCTTCACTACGGGATAACATTCTCCAGCATCTAATATATCTAAGACTCATCTCTATATATCAAACATTTTAATAGCCTTATTCTAAATGTTTATCTAGCTTTCAAAATACTTGCTTTAGATAAATTTTATCGTTGACTTAACCTATCATTTTTTTAAAAGGCAGAATTTCTTTCGTCACCTGATGCAGTGACAACTGCTCACGGAATGAAACTGTGGGCAAGGGACTCATCTTCACACTATACCTACTGATTAGGCATCACTGTCCACATCACACAGATGTGGAATCTGAGATTCACGGAGGGCAAATTACTCTCTGAAGAATACCCAACTAATTGGCAGTTAGGATTTAAAACCAGGTTTGTCTATCTCTTGAGCCCAATTACAGTAAACTAAAAAATCTCCCAGGAGCATTAATAAAGTCTTTGGAGAGATGCCAGCTGCCTCCAGGGAAAGGGTATTCAAGGCGATTTTGGTGGGTGTGCACATGTGTGTTTGTGCTTGTGTGAATAGGCGTAGGTGTGGGTAAGGAGTATTTAAGACATAGCACTTAGATGCTACTTGGTTCAGGCAGTGCCACTTCTTACCAATTTGCCTTCTTTCTCTCTGCTCATTCAACAGCATCTAATAAACACCTTATTTCCCTTCTCACTGACTTTCTATTTATTCAGTACTTTCTGTTGAAAATGCCTATTGTATTCAGGCAGATGAATGTCACAGCATGCACAATGCTTTGTAACACTAGGGACTATGAATAAGAATTTTTGCTTTGAACTAAAAAAGAAGTAGGAAGGACAAAAAAGACAGGGAGGATATTGCAGAGACAATGGAAAATAAATGTATATAAGAATCTAGAAATTTTCAAGGGGTCAGAGAGAGAGTATAGTGAGTAAGGAACTTGCCTGGTTTACCTGGCTACCAGGGTTCAACTTTTGGCACCACACATAGTCCCCCATTCCCACCCAGAACACCACAAGGAGCAATCCCTGAGCACCTCCATATGTGGCTCCTTCCAACAAACAAACCCCCAAATGTGCAAATCTCCAAGAAATGCTGCTACATAAAATATTTCTCTTTTGCGTCATAGATCTTTGTTATTATTAAGGTATGTCTGTATTCCTTTAAAAGGAAAAACATAAGTTTACATATGTTTTTATAGTGGGTGTGAAATAATCAGTTAGAACTCATTTGTTAAACAGAAAGGGGTACACAGTGGGAAACCGTAAGCTACTTCAGTTTTCATGCTAATATCGCTCAATTTATCATATTTTCAATTTGAGTAGTGTGATCTTAAGAAAGCATCTTGTTTGATTCTTTAGCCATCATGACTTTACCTTAGTAGGTTAGCCTGGGTCCTTTCCTCCTTGCTTTGTATAAAGATTGCTTCTTCCTATCAGCAATCTTTTTATGATTGTATAGTATAAAATTACTCCGCATTTTATGACTGGAGTGCATTGATCAATACATCCTTCCATCGTATGTACATCATTCAAAATAGAGATTCTTTTGTCTGTGGAAAAACGGAAAACAAACATAGTCACAACTTTCTGACCACGATTAGCTGTGCAGAAGACAGAAGTCTTAGAGAAATCCAGAGTATACTGTCCTTCCCATGACTTCAAAGATGGAAGACTTGAGGATCTTCTTATGACTCTACTCATTTTTTATGACTCTACAAAATGTCACCTTTGCCCAGGAATTGATCATGACAGCTTTCACAATATTCTTTCTGCTCCCCTTTCCTCTCTTGACATGTGCTTAGAAAATACTCATTTCTGACTCCCTTTCCTTCCAGACTGTAAGCATCAGGAGGTCAGGGAAAAAGTCCTTTTTGCATATTAATCCCCACCCCCCACCGCCTTCACATATGTAGAGACTCAATGTGTACTAAGTGAATACATAGGTCCATTAAGTGTTTCTCTTTCTCTGACATTTTCTTTAACCCCCCCAAATAAGAGCAGCTCTTCGGAGCAAGGACCCACCTCTCCCTTGCCACCACTTCATTTCCATGCACAGCACATGCTTCCGGGCTGCACATCGTGGGATTCATATTTCAGAGAGTTTTGGAGTCTCTACAGCTGAAATGCTCTTTCCATGTAAAATCCTCCTGTGCTCTCTCTCCTGCTCAGCAGCAGTTGAGAAGCCAGTCACTTGTGCAAACTCTGAAAGACTATTGATAAAAGAAAAAAGATGACACTTGCTTCTGGCAGTTTTACTCAAAGGTATGTGCCTGAAAGTCAGAAAAAGATATCATGAGCCACAGGAAGTGTGAGAGATCTCTGTAGAGAATGTAGGGAAAAGTCTATTGATAGAGTAGGGGCGCTTCCCCACGATGCTTGGCAAGAAAGAGCAGCTCAAAGACTAAAAGACAAGTGAATACAGTCAGAGAGGCCAGGAGTGAGTTCGGCAGCAAACTCACTCTCATCTTTCATGTGTCATGTCCTTGAGCTGTATTGGCGCTTCTGTGTGAGTTATAGTCCAGTGGTAAATAGAAGTCAGGCCAGACATCATTACAAATACTTGCAATGATGGTTGAAAGAGGGAGTTAAACAGGAAGTGGATGGTTAAATCGAATCAGGCGCTTATCAAGTTTGACAAGAGATATATAAAAATAGATAAATAAAATATTTCTGGGAAGGTTACCGGCTGGAGGAAGAGAATAAAATTACCCTAAATTTTGTTACATTTCAGCTGAGATTTCATGGAAAAATTCACCAGAGAAATCAGCTGACTCCCTATCGGAGTTTTAATGCAGCCATTTAGAGTACTTCATGCTGCCTCATTGCCCAGGTAATTACTTTTCTTTTCATCAACCTAAAATTCTCCAGTACTTTCAGCTGGAAAAACTAGTTTCCATTTCCCTGTGTTGGAAGTCACATGCAAAATGTCACTGACCCAGGTTTGATGTCTTCCACTTCAATGCAGGTGCATATGTAAGAGAGGTCCAGAGATTTTTTTTTCGATTGTTTTCATGGATATTTTTTAAAAAATGGCTGTCAGTCATTTGGATGGGAGAATTAAAATACGGATGAAACAGCTGGAGAGGGTGGAGAATGCTTATAAATGGTAGGATATAGAGTAAATGAATGTGTGTTACCAAATTAATTTCATTTAAATGTCCATTTATTAGCTTAATAATCATTATATCTAAAATAGTTTTTAACTTCAAATGGGCAATTTTTAAGTCAGACTTGAAAGAGAGAAGCAGAATTCCTGGCAGTAATACAAACTAAGGATTTGATAAGAGTTAGCTGACCAGGGCATTGTAGAAAATGATTTAATAATTTACATGTGGCTATTTCTTTTACATACAGTGCTGGACCCGAAGTTCACAAGATAGGGAGTCAGAAAGGAGAAATGAATATTAATCCCTGGAAAGAAGAGAAAAAACAGAAACTGTGAGATGACCTAGATTCCAAGAAGAGATGTTGGAATCCATGTCAATTTCTCTCTGGCTCAAACATTCTGTTTTGACAATGCAGCTTATTATAGAAGACAATATCCTTCTTCATGGATCTAGACAAATATTTCTCCAGGAGTTAGAGAAGCTGAAAGAGACTCAGTGTTGCTGGAGGCTGCCAGTATAGCAATTGACTCTTACCAACACTACATACCTATGACATCAGGTGTTAACTACAATAGCACCTGAACTTACATCGACCTTCCATTCATAAAAATGGCTTTCAGAAACTTCTCTTGAGGCAAGTTCTATTCCAGAACAATTGTCTGAGAACAGAATGATGGACCAAGATGGAAATCTAGGTGAGAAAGGGATGGGACGAGGGTTAAGAAAGAACTCTTGAAGAGTATATTCAATCTCTTATGTTTATTAACCTCATCAAGGAGTATTTACATTTTTATGGTATATTGTACAATTCAATAAATCCTTTCTGTGCTTAAGTAACCTCAACTAAAATTTCTTCTACCTGAAACTGAAAAATATATAATCAATGATTAGATTGTGTGAGAAATTAGAGTTGCTTGGCATGAGGTATAACCGGAGGAAAGCAATTCAATTATAAAAAGCTGCATCTAATATATTAACATGTTCTGAACAATGAATTAATGAATGAATGAGAGGTTCAGAAGTGAGAAACATCTTGGTGTCTATGTGTGGGAAACACACGGTGATTAGTATTGACTTTTTCCCAGAAAATTCTATTTGCATGAAAAGAGCTTCCAAATCAATTGGGTTTTACTGTAGCACCAAAATAGACTTCATGCCATAATTTTCTTGTCACTTGTTATAATCGCAGTGGTTATGGAATTTTTCAACAGTAAAAAGACCAAATCTTCTTTATCCAGCATTTTTGTTGTTGTTATTAAATGCTCGGCAACATACCTTCCATTACTGTGGACCAATGATTATAACACATTATGGCAAAAATTAATAAAGCTAAATTATTCACAATTTAGAACTAATTCCATTTGTGCTATCAATTCTGAAATTCCATAAACCTATATTTCTGGGTTTGGGGAATGAAGTCCCAGGCATTATTGCATTTTCATAGTCTTTTATTTCCTTAAATTTAATTTTTCCATTCTTATAGGCTAATGTTTAGGTCAAGATTCCCTTGCTCCATAATGAGCCTGTCTGGAGACATATTGTCTAGTAGTTCTGACCATTTATATTTCATACTGGGAATCCATTCAAGGAAAAAGAGATCTCTCAATACACTCTTTGAAAACTTTCAAAGGAGAGAAAAAATAGCTCTTTGCATATCACACAGAGGTATTGCTTACTCCCTGGTTTCAATTTTCCTAACCTGGAAACACATTTCATGATCTTATGATCTGTCTCTAAAAAGGAGAGAGCTAGTGACTTTGAATATAGACATAAATGGGTTGACTTTTCATATGCCATGAAGGCTAACGACCTGTGGTTGAAGAAGCAGTAGAAATAGACAGACCCAACAGCCTCTTCTCAGAATGCTGTATCAAGACTTTCAGGACAAAAGAAACATCAGTATTGTTTTTCTCACTATTTTTATCTATGCTGTATATTTGACACTTCATCAAGAGTTATCCTGAGTGGTACTTTATTTCAAGACTTGATTAACAAGAAGCAAATTGAGAATGTTTCCTTCCACCAGAAATACATAGATAAGACACCAAGGACATTTATTGAAGAAGCAGAAAAAAATCAGAATTTGTACATCTGTGATTGTCTTGACTTTTTTTTGCACAACTGTTACAGTAAGGTTGCAAGATGGTTGCTAAACCTTAAAATACATGATGGTGTCAGAAAAGAATAAGGAGGAGAGGAAACTTATCAAGTGCACTCATTTCCACTGAGTCAAAAATGCAAGAATCTTCCAAGAATAACCAGTTAATTTCACTTATATTTCAATGGAAAGCTTATAGCAGAAGGCTTCTATCTGGTACAGGAAGTAGGAAATCTGATATAAGGAAGAAAAGACTTATGAGTAACAAGTGGGCAAACAAGGTCTTGGTATAATTCTTAAATAGTTGTGAGTTCCTTAGAAGCAAAGACTAAGTCATAAACCTTTTGTATTTTTACTTGAAATTTTTTCACTTTGGAGCAAGAATTCTCAGCACCACATGATCTCCCCAAATTGCCCTGTACTACCTTGAATGGTGTAACCCTGGGAACCCCAGCACCATAGGATGGTCCAGGTATGCCCTCCTCAGCACTTGTGAGAAGCATCACTTCCTCTGACCTTTGCACTAAAGCAGTGCAAGTACATTCTATTGTCCAGATAGACTAAAAATTGCTGGTGGGGTCCTAGAGCTCCTGAACACTGTTTGTCATTGTTGGTTCTCCCTAAATATTTTCATATTCTTATTTCCCTTTTTAAACCGCCACTTGTGAGGGCCTTGATAAATTGGATAAATATGTTATTAAATGATTACTGTTTTAAATTACAAATGAATCTAATAGTTACAATAGATCCATACATGTACTGACTTAATGGTCTCAATTCATCATGAGAATAATGCAAATATTTTCCAATTTAAGATTACTCAAGTAAACTGGGAAAACTTAAAAATAATAATATTAATAACAATAATAATAATAATAACAAGTGGCAACAACAAATTCCCCCAGATAGAGATCTTAGTGGAGAGAAAAAATAATTACCGGCATCCAGGAAGTGAAATTTTTTTTTACCTTATAAATAAAACAAACCTTTTTTGGTGTAAATGATTTTAAAATCAAGAGGAGTGCCAATTTTTTTTAAATATTTTTTTATTTTATTTTATTTTTTATTTCTTTTTGCTTTTTTGGGTCACACCCGGCGATGTGTAGGGGTTACTCTTGGCTCTGCACTCAGAAATTACTCCTGGAGGTGCTTGGGGCACCATATGGGATGCTGGGAATCGAAGCCGGGTTGGCCGCATGCAAGGCAAACGCCCTACCCGCTGTGCTATCACTCCAGCCCCAGAGTGCCAAAAAAGTTTTGAGAAAGTTAAAAGAGTCTTATAAATATTCTTTGCCTTGATACTAATATAGACATATAAGCTGAAATGTGTATAATTTAAAACATAAAAGTAGCTACCTCTAGAATAAAAATATGATTTGCAATTCTCAAGTTAGACAAAGAAATAGAAAGTTCTGTTCCATTTGGGCACTTATTACCTCCTACTATGCTTATTTTTATTCCACTCTGAAGGGAAATATTCTGTATCTGTTCCCCTCTTTCTAACTTCATTCAGAAAAGTATTCTCCAGATCCACCCACTTAACAGCAAATTGCATATTTTATCTTTCATTTTTTTACAGCTAAGTAGTATTCCACTATATATATGTACCATAGATTCTTTTTGCAGTCACCTATTTTTGGAAACTTGGGTTGTTTCAGATTTGGGTTACTGTGAATAGTGCTGTAATGAACATAGAAGTGCAAATGTCTTTTCTGAATATCTCTGATGAATATATATGCAAGAATCCTCAATCAAAACTAGCAAACTGATTCAAACAATAAATCAAAAAGATCATGCACCATCACCAGATATTCATCCAAGGACACAGGATGGATTAATATAGGCAAATCAATCAAAATAAGATACATATCAATACAAGTAATATTTAAAATCATATAATCATGTCAGTATATGCAGAGAAAACATTTAACAAGATCCAGCACTCATTTGTGATAAAAACTTTCAGTAAAATGGAGGTTGAAAGAATCTTCCTAAACACTGTTAAAGCCATTTACCACAGCAAACATTTTACTCAATGTTAAAAACCTGAATGCCTTCCTTCTAATAACATTCACAAAACAGATTTTTCTTTTCTTTTTTTAAATTTTATTAAATCACTGTGAGATAGTTACAAGCTTTCATGTTTGGCGACAGATTTTCCCATTCTCACCACTAGTATTGAATATGATGTTGAAAGTACTTGCCATATAAATTAGGAAAAATTAGATATTAAGGACATCCAGAATGGAAAAAAGTCATGTTTTCACTATTTGCAATTGTCATGATACAATACAAAGAATTAAAGACTATAAAAAAATAAAATCTCCTAAAAATAATAGAGGTATGCAATAAAGTAGCAGGCTACAAAATCAATGAACAAAAATCCATGGCTTTTCTATATGCACATAATAAAATAAAAAAGAAATTTTTAAAAGTCCCATTCACAATTGTTCCTCAGAAAATCAAGTACATAATAATCAGCTTAACTAAAGAGGCGAAAGACATACAAAGAAAACTAAACTAAATAAACTTCATAACTAAAAGAGGACATAAGAAAATTAAAACACATGTCTGTTTATGAATTTGAAGGATTAATACTGCTAAAATGACAATCTTACCCAAAGTATTATACACATTCATTGCAATTTCTATAAATGTAACTATGACATTTTGAAAGACATAGATCAAATGCTGTTGAAATTTATAGAGTAATAAACTCCCTGAATACCTTGAAATATATTGTTATATTAGTACACCTTAATTATAACAAAACAATTGCTATAATACTGAATAATAAAATCAATATAATCAAATCAAATAAATGATACCAAAATATGTTATTTATATGGAAAATATTTTAACATTGTTGTAATATGTTTAAAAACAAAAGGTAAGTTATAGTCATAAATTCTCTATTCACAATTTAATAACAGCAGAAATCTATTACCAAATGATAAGGAAAATTAATCTAATCACTTGGAGATTAAAAACAAAAACCTCTGCTAAATAATCTTTGCATCAAAAGATTAATCAAAGTTCCCATGACAAGTTATTAAAATTAACCACAATAAGATTTTATGTATCAGCGATCTTATTATATCTATTTAGTCACTTATAGGTGTGGCTGAGACTTTAAAAAGAGAAAAATTCATTTACTTAATTATATTTTTCATTAAATAGAAACTAATGAAACTAAATGAAATATTCAAGCTGGAAAGTTGCAGCAAAATAAACCTTGTATGAATATTAAATTAGAAAATAAGAAAGTTTTAAATGCTCTGAAACTTTTCAATTAAAACATAATTATATGTACACAAACATATCAAGTATATTAATGAAAGCCAAAAATAGAAAACATAAATATGCACATGATGAATTCTAAAAGCATAACTATTATTGTTATCTATGAGAGTATAATGCTGTTTTACTTCTCAGAATGAAGAGTTATGAAGACCTTGTCTTTTTCTTTATCCTAATCAAATAGTACTATATATAATCGAAGTTTTTTAATTTACTGAAATGTCAAATCCTTCTAATTTATAGAGCTTCTACAAACTTTTCCACATAGTCATTTTAATAATTTCATTGGAGATTATATGGTGGGGGGGTCTTTTTTGTTATTTATTAATTTTATTCTTGGCAAGTCATTTTCTTTGATTCCAAAGCAGGATAAATATGCAACGAACAATAATAATGTGCATTCAACACATTAGTTTGCTATTAGACCTGCTTTAGTATTAGTCAGACATATGTCTTATACAACACAAGACTTTCTAAATTGTGTCCAGATTTCTCGATTAATCTCAAAACCTGGCTATGCTTTTGCCTAATTTTCACTTACTACCATATCTTATTACCATATCTTAGAGTGCATGGGTCCCAACATATCGTGAAAGAAAACTTACAGATGACCAATTTATCCAAGACTCGAATCATGAACAGAATCACTTACATATAATGCAGTTACTAAAAGTGTCTATCTATGTTTCACACATGCTGACTTTGCCTATTAGTAAATCGAGCTTTAATAGCATCCTGACAAGTGAGCAATCTGATAAGCAATTCACCTGAGGAAGTGAAAGGATGAGAGAGAAAGAACTTTGCTTCTAGCTCTCCGCCAGATGAGTGAGGGCTGAAGCAGAAAGGGTTACTCATAAATGCACATTTTGAGTATCAAGGGACTCTAAAAACAAAAGAAAAGACTGGTCCTGGTTTGGTTAAAGATATGGTTATGGGTTTCCATTCACTTTTCCTGATGATTTTTAGGGTCTGTATAATCAACTGATTTGGCTCATATATGTAAATGGCTCCTAATGATTGCTTCAGTAACAAAGACTCTTATGCAAGTGCTTTGTAAAAGCAAATTTCCTTAGAACAGAATGCCTTGAGAACAAGATTTCTCTGAGCCTGGTTATAGAGTAGTGTACTGAGCCTACTATAATTTTATATAACTGTGAGGGAGGAAAAACAAAATTAAAAAAAAATTAGTTCTTTTCATTAAATGAAAAGGCCACTGTAAAGAAAATTCTTTAGATAGTAGTTCACCCCCTGAAACTGAATGAAATTGATGGAAAGTAACTGTTGTATATTAAGAAATAGTTTTTTTCCCTCCAATTAGAAAAACAATATATGTAACCCCTGGTCTTTACTGTTGGGTGAGATCATTGGTTTTCTTCTCAATTCCATTTCCCAAAGATTTTCTGGGACATTGAGTACTGAAATTATGAAGATGAATGAAAACCCTGAAGTTTGTCAGAGACAGATCTATAAGCTTGTGTAATTCATCTTGTGGTTTCTTCTACTGAGACTTTATTGCAGGGATTTAAAAATATCAGTGAGAATTCTGGCATGTGGAGTCATCAACCAGAAATAACTTTGCATCAAATCCCCAAATGGTCTTTCTGATTGGCAGGCATGCACAGGCTGAGAAGCAGCATTTCCTCTTTCTCAGACTTGCTCTGCCCTTTATATAAAGAAGGCTGCAGTTCTAACTAAAACTCTTGAAAGTAATAGATCTTAATGTGGATTCAATTCCAGATCAGTGGCAGATTTCTGCACTCTAGATAGCAGGTAAGTTATAAGGGACTTCCTGGCTAGCTCTGTAGTTAATCATAGAATATAAAAATTTAGAACTTAGTAGAAATTTAGAAACTATTCCATTCATGGTTAATGCTCTCATTTTTCAGAAAAGAAAACTGATCTTTAAGAAATTTAGATGTTTTGACAAAGGCCACAATGGCAAATGAAACCATCAGAATTCTTGACTCATACAAATTATCTATCTATTGGATAAGTATTTTCATCCTCAAAAGCTTATTTTATTAATTAGATAATAATCCTTTGCTTAATGATTGCTAAAAATAAGACAGTGACAATCTCCATCACTGTATTCCTGTCATCCCGTTGCTCATTGATTTCCTCGAGCGGGCACCAGTAACATGTCATTGTGAGACTCGTTACTGTTTTTGGCATATCAAATGTCAAATATGTCACGGGTAGCTTGCCAGGCTCTGCCATGCCAGCGAGATATTCTCAGTAGCTTGCTGGGCTCTCTGAGAGGGATGGAGGAATCGAACCCTGGTTGGCTGAGTGCAAGGCAAACACCCTACCTGCTGTGCTATCGCTCTAGCCCAACAATCTCTATAGAATGGAAAATTGTTCATAAGTATAGGAAAGAGATTTGGCACTTTCAAGAGGATCTACTTTAGAAATATCTGACTGACAAATTCTTGCTGATTGCTCCAGAGATATTAAGGGCAAAATGGCAGAGATTTCTGGGGAATAGAATGGGGTAAAAACATAAGGTTACAATAAATTTATTTTCTCATTATCCAGATGTAGTCTGTCAAGTAGGCATATCTTGGTTTTAGAAAAATATTAAAAAGAATTTTCATGTATTTCCATTGATAGTGTAACAAAATGTTAGTTAAAATATGCAAGTGTTTAAATAATAAGGACAAGGTGAGTTCACCCACCAACTTCTTGTCAGCTCAGACAAAACTTTTAATAATCCCACTCAGGATTCTTCTCTTGCCTTTATTTGGTTCAGTAAACTTATCCCAATAACTGACAAAAATGTAGAATATATGCTTGTCAAATGAAAACCTTGGTAAAATTGGAAAGGATCACTTAGTATTGTCAGTAAAATCAGAGTTTAAAATTATCTCAAAAATTTGTAATGCTCTAAGCCAGTAAGACGAAATCTGACACTTATAAATGCATAAGTTTCCATATTTAGGATCAAAAATCCATTTGCATCCATATAGAATGAGAGAGAACATAGATGTCTGAGAGTTTTATTTTTAAAATAGGTTCAATATACATCTGTGATCTCATGTATCTAATACATTTTAACACTGGTATTACATGAATTTATAAATAAGAGTTTACAGAATTATTGAGTCTGAAAGTTAACTCTCCCTGGGAAGTTTTGATGTTCAAACAACACATTTTTAGAGGAATATTAGTCAATGTAGAGAGGGTGGGGCAAAGTGGGAAAGAAGCTGCAGGTGTGGAAAACAAATGATCAAGATTCAGAGACTAGTGTTGGACACAGTTTAAGGAAATCCATTTTTTTATCAAAAATTTCTTTGCACATTATATACTGATTACTAGATAAAATCATACCAACAGAAATGAGGCTTACATTCTCCCTTAAAAAACTCACAGTTGTATGAGGAAGTACCCGAAAATACTTTTGATATTACACTATGTATCAGAAGAGAATCCCCCGTGGAGAACTGTAGGAGCCCAGAGAAAGGATGATTCCTCCTGAAGGGAGAAGTGGACCAGGAAGTAAGGATGGTTTGCAATTTGGACTACTTAGCCTGCAAAAGAAGGTTAAGGAAAAGACTTCTTAAATAACATAATAGTGCTATTGTCATTCAACACAGAGGTTACATTTTTCCTTCCTTTTTAATCTTTGCTCCTTCAATTACCCTGATTATAATGTCACCTCTCCTAAATTCAACCAACTTTCAGGAGTTTGCTGCAAGCTGATCTCTTTAGTCTGCTAACCCACAGCATTATGTTTGAGCAGACTGTGAGAGTAAGTATTTTCACCAGACTTGTACTTGATTACAAATGTACATCATCAAATGTTTCTTTCACAAGCTACACACCTGTTCCTGCATTATCTCTCCCTTAGAGCAAGGATGAAAATATCCTTTTCCACACCATGACCTTACTTTGTACCAGATGGTGCATGTATGTACATAGTCAACTAGCTCACTTTTTTTTTTTAATAGGAAACAATCTTAGGACTCTAACTAGGGAGCTTCTGAGAACCCTTCTTTTTTTTTTTAATATTGCTTTGTCCAGCTAAGGGAACAGAATTCCTTTCCCTGATATGAACTTCTAGTATTAGGTGACTGGACTAAGAGATAGGGCATAGGCCTCCAATGCCAGGACTTCTAGCTGGATGAGGCTGGCTATTTCATCATAAGTTCCCTGTTCCAAAGAGGACCCTTGACTGCACTCATTTGTGGAGTATAAAATAGCATTATATGAGGCTGACACCCAAGGGCAGTAGATACAAGGACCAAGGGGATTGCCACATATCTGGGAGACTGCTTCATGAGCGGAGGGAAGAAGGCAGATGGAATAGAGAAGGGATCACTAAGAAAATGATGGCTGAAGGAACCAGTTGGGATGAGAGATGCATGCCGAAAGTAGATAATGGACCAAACATGATGACCTCTCAGTGTCTATGTTGCAAACCATAATGCCCAAAAGTAGAGAGAGAGTATGGGGAATATTGACGCAGGGGGAGGGTGGAAAAAGGAGGGTATACCTGGGATATTGGTGGTGAGGAATGTGCACTCGTGGAGGGATAGGTGTTTGATCATTGTGAGATTGTAACTCAAACATGAAAGCTTGTAACTATCTCATGGTGATTCAATAAAATTTTAAAAATTAAAAAAAGATGACCCTTGATAGAGAACAATCTGTGACTCAGTCACGGTAGTTATTTTTTCCATAAAGTTTCAAGTCACAGGGAAAGACATACAAAGCTTTCAGGCTTAAGTCTCAGTTACATAATGCTTGAACACCCATCCCTTCACCAGTGCACATATTCCACCACCAAGAACAACAGTAAACTCCCCCCACCTCCACAGCCCCCCAGCCCCCCATCTCGCCTGTGTAACTGATAAATTTCACTTTACTTTCTCTTTACTTTGATTACATACAAACAAAAAACTCACTATTATTGTTTGGAGATTCCCCCGCCAGAGACGGACCTGCTGGAAAGGAAGCATTTGATAATTTGTTTTCCATTCCTGAGAATGAAGAGATATGAGGTCGTGTGGCCACAATAGCGGCCTCGAGGTTCTGGATTTCTGTATTTTAGTAACTAAGTCCAGAGGGATTTCTGCCAGAAGTTGCATCATTGCTAGCTTGTACCTCTCTGCTACTTTATATTCCACATATGAGTGCAATCTTTCTATGTCTGTCTCTTTCTTTCTAACTCATTTCACTCAACATGATACTTTCCATGTTGATCCACTTATATGCAAATTTCAAGACTTCATCTTTTCTAACAGCTGCATAGTATTCCATTGTGTAGATGTACCAAAGTTTCTTTAACCAGTCATCTGTTTTAGGGCACTCCGGTTTTTTCCAGATTGTGGCTATTGTAAACAGTGCTGCAATAAACATAGAAATGCAAATGTCATTTCTACAGTATCTTTTTGCCTCTCTGGGGTATATTCCCAGGAGTGGTATTGCTGGGTCAAATGGGAGCTCAATTTCTAATTTTTTGAGAATCGTTCCTATAGTTTTCCAAAAGGGCTGAACAAGTCGGCATTCCCACCAGCAGTGAAGAAGAGTCCCTTTCTCCCCACATCCGTGCCAACACTGGTCACTTTTGTTTTTTTGGATGTGGGCCAGTCTCTGTGGTGTAAGATGGTATCTCATTGTTGTTTTGATCTGCATCTCCCAGATGATTAGTGATGTCGAGCATTTTCTCATGTGTCTCTCAGCCATTCAAATTTCTTCTTTGGGGAAGTTTCTGTTCATTTCATCACCCCATTTTTTGATTGGGTTGACAGTTTTCTTCTTGTGGAGTTCAACCAGTACCTTGTATATCCTTGATATCAACCCCTTATTGGATGATTATTGGGTAAATATTCTTTCCCATTCTGTAGGCTGTCTTTGTACTTTGGTCACTATCTAATGAGGTGCAGAAGCTTCTTAGTTTAAGATAGTCCCATTTATTTATCTCTGTTTTCACTTGCTTGGCCAGTGGTGTGACAGCTTTGAAGATACCATTGGCTATAATGTCGTGGAGGGTTTTGCTGACCTTGGAAAGACACTACTTTTAAGATAATTTTTATTGTGATGTCACAGCTTACAGGATATTAGAGAAATTATTTTGTTCCAAGAGCACAGTACCAATCCTTAATCTTCCTTCCAGTTCTCTCCACCATTATCTCACATAGCCCCTCCCCCTTTTCCCACCACACTCTTAATTCCAGATTGTATTGATCATGTCTCAGGATTTGTTTCCAGTGGGTACTGTCTAATCCTCCTCTTAGTTTCTCTATACTCTGTACATGAGCACGATGATTTGGCATTTATCTTTCTGACTCACATGATACCCGCCAACTCTCTCCAGGTTGCCATAAACTCCAAAAGTTCATCTTTTCTCACACCTGAGTAGTATTTCATTGTATGTATCTATACCATAATTTCCTTACCCAGTCATCTATTGTCAGGTACTTGGGTTGTTTCCAGATCACAGCTATTGTAAATAGGAGTGGGAAAAGCATAGTTTTTTTATGTCTTTTTTTGATAAATGTTTGGGCCAGACAGTACACTGACTGGGTAGGGAGCTTACCTTGTGTTTTGTGTTCTTTGAGTAGATTCCTGGAGTAGAATCATTGGGTCTTATGGAAGTTATATTCTCAATATTTTGAGGAGCTTCCAAACTGTTTTCCACATAAAAAAAAAAAAAACCACCAACTATGGCTGAGACTTCCTTTTTATCCACAAGCCTTGTCAAAAACCACTAATTTGATGCCTTATATCTTAAAATTGGTCAAAATTCTTGACTTTGGGGTTTTTTTTCTGGGGGGCTTGTTTTGTTTTGTTTTTTTTCACTCCATTATGAATCAGTTCTAAAGCAGATTTTTAGAATGTCAGGCACGTTCAAGAGTTCTTTCAATAGTTGTACATAGACCAGTGTTGTTTTTTTTCCCTTCTGAAAACCAATGTCCTGTTGAACATACTTGTATCTTGTTACAAAATAGGACTATGGATTTGGCCCTGACCAGGGGAACAATCAGCATGCGAGTGATTGCCTTGAAAGCACTATTATACTAATAGAGGATCTCATTAGAACCCCTTTCCTGGGAGCTGGGGGTTTCTTCCCAATCCAAATGGAGAGTGTAGTATTCATTATGTGTTCCGCAGTGCTCTTTCTCGGTACCATGGGTGGCCTGGAGAGGAAATCTTTTGACCTTTGTAATTGCTACAATATTATGTAGGATTCTTCTTCCACTTGAAACACAGCAATAAATATTGCAGAGCTGTACATTTTTTATCTCTTAAAATGCAATTAAAATAGAGGGAAATATTCTTCGGGAGACATTTCAGCGGTGCCACACAGGCCAAGCTCTGGGAGGGAAATTCATAGGGGCATTGTGCTGCAGGTGGCAAGATTCAGAGTCCGTTTGGGATAATTTTCAGCAACTGGCTTGGGGCCTCGGTTGCAGAATTAGCTCATCCAGGGCTACAGCTTCTGGTTTCAGATTCATTAAGACTGTCTTGTCAGGGTCGGTACGTGATCAGTTTCTGGACTGCAAACTAAGCCCAATAAATTGCTGAACTCGGCTTAAAAAGTTAATTACCAAATCTGGTGCATGTGGTGCACAAAAAAAGGACAGAAACTACAAATTAATGTGCAGACAAGCAGTTTTTTTAATAACTTAAAAATATAAATATTCCACTACTATTACCTGAATGTAAGATTCAAGACTGAGCCTAAGTACATTCTTGAACAATTCTCCAGCTTCTGTTTCCTTGCATTGGACAACCTGAATCCTTCTTCTCATAGTCAGATGTGTATGTACGCGCGCGCGCGCGCGCGTGTGTGTGTGTGTGTGTGTGTGTGTGTGTGTGGCAGTCCTACCTTCTGAAACTTTACCAAGGAATCTTGACAGATCAAACATAATGCATACAATGTGAATAGCTTTTTAAGATACATTGAAGGTATAACATATCACACTCAAGCTAAACATGCTAAATATGAAGTGTGTTAATATGGGGGGGTTCATAATTTTCTTTTTGTCTTGCAGTTGAACTACATGTTGGGTTCCAGTTCTCAACTTTTCCTAAAGGACTAATTTTTTTTTATGTAGGAAATTCCTTGATGTATCTTAGATATTTTTTGAAATTAATCATATAGTAAGTAATTGCTGTCATGTCCAAAGAAAATTTAGGCATGCACCTTTGTCTGCCACTTTGGAAGTTGTGAAGAGGTAGTGGTATCTTGTGCAAGACAATCCTGGGGGTAGTTTGGTACTTGGGAATTCATCCCTTCTCTTCTGCTCCATTTCACTATATTCTGAGTTAAGTGGAGTAGAGAGAGGAAGTAGGCTTTGATCTTCTCTTTGTTTCCATACCCTTCTTGCTCAGAAGGTTAGGAAGAACTAGGACTCTTTTCGGGAGGTATGTTCAATCAAGCCTTGATTTCCTGGATCAGACTTAAATACACTCAGGAAAGTAGAATTGAGTCACAGTTGCTAGAGAGTATAATATCTATAAAGGCAGAGGCTTATTTTTCTGATTTTGAATGCTGTGAAGACTAAAATAAAAATAAAAATTCAGGCTGTCTTGATCAGAGTCGTCAGGAAAGGGGCATATGAGAGTATGTGCTCCATTTACTTCAAAAGTCACAATGTGATTAAAGTGACACACTACTCAGGACTAGAGCCTGGCATATCAAAATTGCAATGTTTTAAGATACATACAGGCTATTTGTTTCCACATCAGCAAAGATCAAGTGTCTGCAGCTCATGCTAGTACATGTCAGGGCAGACTGAGGGGTTTCACTCTCTGGATCTGTGGTATGAGTTTTCCAGAAAGTAAATCTGGTTTTAATTTCTACAGTCAAAAGCAACTGGCATTTCCAGATTCACTTACTGGGGTGTACATACCATTCTAGGTGTTACAATTCATTGTGTTTCGATTCAAGCAGTTTTGTTACAGATATAAATAGATTATATAAGCATCACGAACACCATTTAAAATTTGTAGAAATTGAAGCTCAGGTAAAATATGTCACCAACCCCAAAACCCATGTTAGTTGGAACATGAAAACTAAGATGTCAGATCTAATTGTGTTTTAAATCAAGCCCCTAACACATCTGCACTGTTATAGCTAGAAACAAAAGCATATACATTGAGCCCTTCTTCTATTCCTAACTCCCTGAAGTGCTAGATTAATTTTTAGATACTTTAAAATTTATTATTAGGGCCGAAGTGATGATAGTACAGCAGGTAGGGCATTTGCCTTGCATGCAGCAGACCCAGGTTCAATTCCCAGCATCACATATGATGCCACGAGGACCACCAGGATTGATTACTGAGAACAGAGCCACAAATAACCCCTGAGCATCACTGGATGTGACTCGAAAAGCAAAATAATAATAATAATAATAATAATAATAATAATAATTGTTAAGCCTCCCAATGACTTCTTTTTTCTTTTTGGGTCATACCCGACAATTCAGAGGGGTTACTCCTGGCTCTGCACTCAGGAATCATTCCTGGCAGTGTTCGAGAGGTCATATGTGATGCTGTGGATCAAATTCAGGTGGGCTGCATGCAAGGCAAGCGGCCTACCTAAAACGCAGTGCTGCTCACACCAGCTTTTCCTGGGTCACCTAATCTATCCCAGAAAAACTCTGCTTAGAGTTATATCATCAACAGAATATCTGCCTTTTCTTCCCTCATTAAACTGAAAAAGAAAAAACTCAACTGAAAAAAAAAATCCACCACACCTCGTTGACTGGTGGCTTATTACTGAGGCTAATAAGAGAGAATCCATTCTCATATACTGATCACTGGAGCTCAGAGAATTTGAAGAGAGCCACCTGCTGAGTGATGCATCCATTTCACTTCTGACTTTGTGTATATTAGTCTGGTCAATTTCCCCAAACCCATCTGACTAGGAAAGTCTTATTAAAACAAATGGAGATGAGGCTTAGGAGTAGTCACAAAACCAGAAACTGGACACAGAATCCCTATCACAATTGTTGTCTTGACCAGATATGCCAACTGTGGTCCAGATCTGCGGTAGAGGCTGCAGAATACTCAGAAAAATCTTAATCTTTCCTTCTTGCACAGAACTAGATACATGCCCAGCTTCTCTTTTAGCCGGCTGCTCTCTCTTGCATGATATAACTTTTATGATCTCCTGATAACGTATAAGATGCATGACAGACAGCTAGAATAGACAATTTTTGGACCAGGGACTTGAATCACATCAAAATTTTAAGTGATGAAATGGTGACTGATTTGACTTCAACAGACCAGGGGGAAGTTTTTATGTGTTAGATTCATGGATTTTGAAAAATTATCTGGTTGAATAAAATGTTTGTATGGCTCTCAAATTAATATGTTGAAAGCTTGCCTCCATATGGTAAGATGTTTGGGCTTTAGGAGGTAAACTTTAGAAAGGTAGTTAGGATAAGGTGATATCATAAGGGGGTCAAGCCATCACAAATAGAATTAACAATCTTGTTGTTTTTCTCTTTCTATTCTCTGACATGTGAAAATAAAAAAAAAAAAAAGATTTGCAGTTTGCAACCTGAAAGAGGGTTTTCAGCAGGACTCAACCATATGTCACTCTGATTTTAGATTTGTATTTCCAAGACTGACAAATACATTTTTTGTTGTTTACAAGATACCCAGTATAAGTTACTTTTGTTATATAGTCAGAGCTAAGTGGATCTATATAGCTAATTTAGTTAATTGTTATGCTTTAATAGATTAAATTATATAAAAAATATATGGATTTTTTTCTCTTTTTAAATAATGGGAAAAACATATTATATTATAATGTACTTGAACTCAAATCCAGAATAAATATATAAAGTCTACTCAACTGTATAGATTTAAATATTAATTTAGGTGAAGCCTAGACTCATATAGATGGAGATATAGATACAGATCAAAATATAGATATAGATGTGTTCCATAGCAAAGAGAAATAGACATCTGTACAAAAATTTGCCACAAAGCTTATCACATAATAAGTTTCAGTAAAGGTTTTGTGAACTTAATCAAATTGAAAATCGACCTGCATACTGCTGCCTGGAAAATTTACTTGGGAATCATTTAATATCACCTCAATAAGAACTTTCAGACATAATCTAATTTATAATCAGAGGAACACAAAAAGGGACAAAGATAAATAGGAGAGGAGATAGAAGGTCACTGTAGAGTTACAGTTGTGAAATTATCCATAGAAGGCTTATCTTGAAACTCGAAGTACAAATCTGTAAAATTCAAGGAAGATTTAGCAAGAAGAAAAATTCAGAATCTGGTAAGATGTGCCATGGTAGATTCTTTGCAGTCTAACAAAACATTTTAATGGATGGCCATGATTAGATCATTCTGTAAAATTAAAATATGAATAATACCAAAAATATGTATGAGCTTAACAACTGGAGCGACAGACTGTTGATGACAATTTTAAGCAGAGAGTGATAAGTAAGTATAACAGAGATACACACCACATAGAGAGGAAATTTGTGGAGAACTCAGGAAATTGTTCAGAGAGATACCAACACAGCTGAATCTTGAAAGACAAGAACTTTGGAGATAAGCATAAGCTGAGAGCAGACAAACTTAGGAAGACAGCAGCTATGCTAAGCAAATTTCATCCAGCTCTTTAACTTTTCAGTACGGTTGTATGTACCCATATTTTATAATGCTAACATAGAAATAATACGTTTAAAGTTCTAAAATACCAAAATTATCTCAGATCAGGTCAAGGATAAAGAATTCATGACTATAATAAATGCAGATTTACAGGGAAATAAAATAGAAAATGGCAACCCAGAGTCCTTGTAGTGAAACGACAGCAAAAAAGGGCTGGCTCTCTAGTGAGTGGAGTCAAGTTTATGTAAGAGGGATTATCACTTGTATCACTTGTCATCTCGCTGCTCATCGATTTGCTCAAGCAGGTGCCAGTAACATCTCTATTCATCCCATTTGTCCCTGTCACGTGATAGTGTAGCCCAATGGCACCTGCTCGCTCCAGGAACACGAAGAGCCTCAAACTGTTCATTCAGGGTCTTGACAAAGAAGTCTGACCATCTCGTAGGTGGGCAGCCACACGGTCTTTTGACAATCCTGTGGAATCCAGTCAGTAACAGCTGTAGTCCAGCAGTTGTCTCCAAATCACATTAGGTGTCTGGCACATCTGATTTTCGACAGCTTGGCAAACAAGACAGCAGCAGCCCCGATTCTCCATTACTGATGAAGGTTGGAGCTCCGGATTCCTTCTTTCACTTGATGAAACGTGTTATTCCAAGCATAGCTCTTCCAATTCCTCTTTGGGAGACCTGAATAGCATTCTTATCCTGTTTTCATAGGGCCCAGGTCTCTGAGGCATCTGTTAGTGCAGGAAGAACAGTGGAGTTGTAAAGATGTGCCCGAGCCAGAGGTTCTTCGTCCTCTTAACCATTTCTTTGCCACTCTTGAAGGCGTTCCACACTGCTCTCTTCCTCCTGCACAGCTCAGGTGCCAGGTCACTCGTCATGTTGAGTTCTCAACATAGGTACACATAAGTGCTGCATTCGAAGATGTTCATTCCGCTGAGAGCAAACAGAAGGTCATGAATCTGTTCACCTACAGATTATCTATTTATGAGTGTTTCAGAGTTGGTTCCATGGACTGCACCAATGTCCATCAAATGCTTCTTATAGTCCTGCTCTTCCTCCTCTGCTCTCATTCTCTGTAGTCAAAATATAAATTCTAAAAGTAATTTCCTGATCAGACTTTTCCAAACAGGAGAACAAAAGAGGAAAAAGGGTGGTGATTTTCTTCCTGTGTATAGCTTTTTCTTTTATAGTGAAAGAAGAAAATTCTTTCTTAGATGTAGGATAATGTTGGTTTGCCCTTCCTCCCTGGCTGCTGGAAGCTTGTGTTTGTTGATCGCCCCTCAACCTGTCAATTACCTTTGTCTCCTGATCAGACTCTGACTTATAAATATTTTCTTTCTCTTCTCCTTAATGTCCTTTGCACGGTTAGCTATTTAAGAGCAATTTCTTTCTATATGGATAGAGGAAGACAGTTCAGAAGACAAGCCCGTGGCTTGGGAGTTGATTGACTCCAGATAATATTACCTCCTGGACATCTGCTCTCTCAACTTAAGCCTCAGCTGCCCTTACTTCCTAGATCACCAAAAGCAGGATCCTGACAAGGGACTGGATGGACACAGGGCAAGTGATGAGCTATGAGCTACCCTGGCATCGAAATGGGCCTGGCCAAAGTGCCCTAATGCTTAACTATAAGTTAAGAGCATGGTCATGGACAAATTGTCATGATCCAAAAGTAATATCTATATTTGGACCCTGCAGGGGTTAAGAATGATTGATCCAGCCTGAGCACTGTAGTCTGAGTCTTTGGTAAGATGTCCCCAGGAGAGTCACCCTACAAGCCTAAGAGAGTCTACTACTGTGTCCATACAGAATAATAAATATTAGAAAGGAGAATTAAAGATGCTAATTAAGTTGCAGGAATATAAGGAAAGGAGAAACACACTAAAGGCTGTTTGGCCCTGATGGGCTGTAGGTGGTCAGGAAGACTGAAAAACATTTTTGATCACGCTTCCCATGGGGAGTCGTGGCTGGGGAGGCGTAGTAAGAGGATAAAAATGAGCAGCTGTGGGGAGGATGGCTTGATTGATGAAGGTTGGGTTGGATTGATGGATTGATTTATTGACTGATTGAAGAAGAAGGACAGAAGAAAAGAGCAGAGAGAGAGAGGGGGGATGGATACAGCAGGAAGAAAGAATTGTGTGGTTAGAGAGAGATAGGCACAGAGAGAGGGGGGTTGGAGAGAGCTGGGAGAGAGGAGAGATTGAATAAATGGCAACCGATCATCCACCAGCTTGGCCCTCATTCTTCCTTCGTCCATCTAAGGCAAAAGCCTTCCCGGGTGAAGAAGCAGCTCAAGAGCACCACACATGGGTGTCGAGAGAGAGCTGCCCGGAGAGCCCACAAACATTCTTTCATGTGTAATCCCTACATGCATGAGGGGCTTACACAGCCCAAAAATAGGGTTTTACACAGCTTCACAGAACGAGTGTGTGTGTTTTACACACTTAGATATCCCAGAAACCCCCCCAAAACCCCTTAGTTTTCTTCCTATCAGATTCAAGCTACGTGTTTACCTATAAATAAGACACAAAGACAGTCAGGCCTGTTATCGTTAGTTAAAATAATCATCATTCAAACAGAAGGACTGAAAACCTACTGGTGCCCCCCAATGAAGGTCCTAACAATAAGAAATAAGAGACACAATCTGATAAATGGATAATTAAGTGTTCCAGGCATAACAGAACTCCAATTTAGCATCAAGTGACATTGGAGCTAGGAATGTCTCAGTAGCCATTTTCAGGAAGTTGGTTTATAGAACTGGATTGAAGCATCTCTACCCATATAGCCACCCCATATCTTTATCACGTGTTAAAGTGTCCATTGCTTTCCTTGAAGCAGATAAAACAGAGAATATAAAAAAGTAGGCTCGTAGACTGGGGTCCTAGATTATTTTCTAATCCAAAAAGAAGTAGAGGGACATAGAAGCTTAGATTGCAAATTACATGTTTTATATATAAGTACAACTATATCCTATTCAAAATCAGCAAAGACAAACTCCTATAATCAAGGCTTCAATCCAACAGAAGGCAATCAGACATTCTTAATAAAAATATGGCTAAAAATCCATGGAATAGAGGAACGAAGCTAAAACCAGTGAAATGGGAAATAGATGAAAAAGCATAAGCATAAGACAAAATTAAACAAATTTGATATCTTCAGAGAACAGCATGCAATTATTGCATTCATAAAACCAAAGCATGCTGCTAAAAAGAGAGAGAACCAATTAGATATCTTAGAAAATGAAAACAAGTTCACAATAGCAAAGGCAAAGAAGCTAAAAATGAGATTTAATTCTCTACTGAAAATAAGAGTATAGATTTCCATCTTCCCTTTTCTTGGAGCATTTTCTTTGGAAAAGTTTTAATTCTAATTCTTTCTCGGTCTCTTTGAAATGTATGTAAATCTTTCAAAATACAAAATAAACATCTTGCCAGCTTCACAAGCCAGAAATGTCTTTATCGAGGATTTGAGACATGTTTTTGTAATGCAATCATCTGAAGAAAAACTCTTCTTATTACCCCATTTATATATCCCAGAGAAGGTAGGAGACTAACTTAGATGAATCAAGTTCTACCAAATTTTGCAGCCACTTCCTGTCCTAGGAATAGATGTTTCTCTTTTCTTTATATTAAGCTAAGTAGGCAACACAAATGACCATCCCAATTACCAACTAATTACCAGCTAATAGGGTGACTTATATGTGACAATTGGTAATTAATAATTACTGTAATTTTTTTTTTTAAAGATCCTATATGTAATGAGTCACATCTGCTATGCTATTTGACAGGCTGAAATTTCTGTCTGTCTTTACAAACTCCTAGAGCATTGAATGTGATGCATACTGCAAACTCATTTTATTATCCATTAAAACATATTTACTCTCTTTTATGCTTTTGTGTATGTAAAAAACTAAAACTAGCCGAGGGGCGCATGCACTCTCAGGCTCTCTGGGCAGCTCTGTCTCACCACCCGTGTTCGGTGCTCTGGAACCGCAGTGTGTGGACTGGATCAGGACGGCCGGTGGTCAAGGACAGGCGAAGGAAGAACGAGGACCAAGCTGGTTGCTGATTAGTTACCGTTTATTCAATCTTCCATCTTTCCTATCTCCCGCACTCCCAGTTCCGTCCTCTCTCTGGATCTACTCCAGCCAGCCTCTCTCCTTCTCTCCTCTCTCCTGCTACTTGTCTCTCCCACCTTGCCCTCTAGGCTACACCCAGCCAGGTAGCAAAATCAACATAAGAAAGCCCTTCCTGAGGGCAGGGCATTCCAAAGCCCTTCCTGACTCTTAAGGTTTTTTTTTTTCCTTAGTCCAAACACTTAGTAACATCTTAATACTAGTCATTTGTGTATGGACATAGCAAGAGATACATTGAGGCTTGCAAGGCAGCTCTCCTGACATCTTGCCACAGACTCAGACCACAGCACTCAGGCCAGATTAATCATTCCTCACCCTAGCAGGGTCCAAATCTAGTTATCACTGTTTGGATCATGACAGCATTTGTCCATGATCAAGCTCTTAACTTATAGTTAAGCATTAGGCACTTTGGCCAGGCCCATCTCGATGCCAGGGTAGCACACAACTCACCACTTGCCCTGGTCTGTCTCGTCCCTCATCAGGACCCTGCTTTTGGGGGTGCTAGGAAGTAAGGGCAGCTGAGGCTTAGGTTGAGAGAACAGATGCCCAGGAGGAAAATATCATGTAGAGTCAAATGACTCCCAGGTTACAAAAGCATAGCATTTGCTAAGTCTTCCTGTGTCCATACAAAAAGGACATGGCTCTGAATAAACTATGCAAAGGACTCAAAGAGAAGAGAAAAACATTATTTACAAGTCAACAGAACACAAAGAAAGAAGTTACAAATAAACACAGAGGAGTGGGAGCACTGTAATGGGAGTAACCCAATAAACCTAAACTACCTGAGGCTATGTTATCCTAGATTTGTAGATGTTTTGGTGGGTGATCAGATGTTTTATCTATTACTAACACTGTCCCTAAAAAGGAAAACTTCTATTTACAAAAATGACTGAAGCAGTGGCTTCATCAGGAAGAATAGTAAACAACCTAAATGACAAGCTAAGTGATGTGGAGGGCAGATTCATAAGTTCTATTATTATGCAGCTGGATTTCTTGAACAGAACTATTAGAACTGATGTGAGATATAATACGGAAAAGGAGGAAAGCATTTCAACATCTAAGGAAGATGCGAACATTATATACAAAACAAAAAAAAGTGAGGGACAGATAGACTCTGCATTCAAGAATCATTCCTGGTGGTGTTTGGGGAAACATATAGGGTGGAGAAACAAAATCCAGATCAACTATGTGCAAGGCCAGTGCCCTACTTAAGTATTATGTGTATGGCCCCAATAGCAATTATTTTTTATTAAAGAAACAGAATGCTGTGAGTTGTTAAAATGTATGTATACCTTAGATCAATATACTTGGAAAGAAGCAATTTTCACCAGGATTTCAACTCAAAAATTCACCAGGTACGCTAATACAAATGTTCATTTTACCTATGTATACTCCTTAAAATACCTAACTTAATACATATAATCCCTCCAAATTAAAATATGATACCCAAATGAGAAAATATAGATTATAGGAGTTAAGACGTAGGAAGTAGGACTGTGGAACAACAGTAAAATGATTCTAATGTGCTGGTGTGAGACTGATAAAGTGATTTGAATAAACTATGATAAATCAATAACAAAACAAGCATAGAGACGATATCAGTTAATAACAAACTCTGGGTACTGAAGTACAAATTGCAAACACCAAATTACATGCAGAACAGGTGGGTCGGAGCAGACACGGGGCAGGAATGAGTGGGAGTTCTGGGCACTCTGGTAGTCAGAAGGTGAAGTTACTGTGTAACCCCAAGATTGCAAAATCAACACCATTGTAGATACATTGTCTAACCAATAGCAAATTTGAAAAGAAAAATTTTAAAATGCTACAAAGTAAATGAAGCAGAAGCAGTGATGGCAGTGTCTGCTGGCCTGCAGTTCCCGAGCTCTTCAAAATTTTAATGATCAAATTCCTGAGTAATAAAGATGTTTAGACTCACAGTTGTATATAAAATGGTTTATTGTAAAGTAGAAGGGACATAAAAAGAAATTTCTGGCCTGGAAGGAGCTTAATATACAACCACATTTATTTATTTATTTGTTTGTTTGTTTGTTTATTCTTTTCCTTTTTGGGTCACACCCGGCAATGCACAGGGTTTACTCCTGGCTCATGCACTCAGGAATTACTCCTGGCAGTGCTCGAGGGACCATATGGGATGCTGGCAATCGAACCTGGGTCGGCTGTGTGCAAGACAAACTCCCTACAACGCTGTGCTACCACTCCAGCCCCTACAACCACATTTAATATGGTAACTTTTGTGGGTTTTTTAATGGAAAATTTGGGTCTTTGTGTTAATTATCAAGTGACAAGAATGTTTGCAGAAAGTGCAAGGATTATACAGGGCCGTCTGGGTATTAAACTTGGCCATCAGCTTTAAGTATCATCGTTGTCTCTTAGTCTCCTTAAACCGAAGGTCTGAGGGCAGAATCTAAAATCTTGGGGTATTGTTAAGAGCCCAGGAACTCACAGGAGAATTAAAACTGTGGCATGGGGACAGTCAAAAATGGTCAAAAATGGGATTACTCATGTAACCTGGCAAGGGAAAACTGAGGCTTCTTTCAGAAAACAGCAGATACTGTGGGAAAAATGAAACTCATTGCACATAATCAAAAATGCTCTTAAATTGCTAGCTCGGGCACTAATCCACTGAGACTGAAGAGAACAGGTAAACCAAACCAGAAAGTAGGAAAAAAAAAAAAAGCCCTTGGTAATCAAGCAAAAAATAAATAAATAAATAAAAACCAAAACCAAAAAAAAAACCTGTCCAATTGTCTCCCCACTCTAAGCAGATTATCTGCTGCATCTTTTGAGACAGTTGTTTGTCTGGGGTGGGTCTTTGATAGAATGATAAACTTAAAAGCTGCTTAAAAGCTGCTTTGAAGGATTAAAAGGAAGTAGATAAGGATGTTAACAAAGGCGAAGGGAAAGGACAATCCATATTAAGGTAGCAGCTGAAACTGGAGATTCCTTAGTGTAGCCTGATTATTATTGTGATGAATCAGAAGACAACAAAACTGCTCTCTGCTCTATAGTTCACGAGGCTGATCTTATTGTGAAGTAGAAGTGAAAACAGAATTCATCTCCAACTCCGTTTTCCTCTTGTTTGGAAAAAATATTTTAATTCACTGTTTGAATATGTAAAAGAATGGCTCTACTTGTAGTCTGAGACAAAGAGGAGAGAAAATGTTCTGATCAAAATCCTGGCTTCAAGGGGAGACGCTACAGAGGTAGGTACTGCAGAGCAGAGAGACCTGGAATTTGACAAGAGGGAAGGGAACTGTGATGGGAGGGAAGAGTATGGCTAGGAATATCTCTGTGCTCCCTAACTTAGAAGTTACAGTCAAGGTCTCTGTGAAGTGGAGTGGATGAAGAAACTTAGGAGCTGTCATAACTAATATCTATTTGGGTGATTTTTTTTTCCTGCATTCTATCTCTTTATATTTATTTTTTATCTTTACACTTAAGAACTCACACATCATAACTTTATTTGTGCTATCTTAGAATTGAATTATGGGGCTGGAGTGATAGCACAGCGGGTAGGGTGTCTGCCTTGCACGGGGCCGACCTGGGTTCGATTCCCAGCATCCCACATGGGCCCCTTGTGTACCACCAGGAGTGATTCCTGAGTGCAGAGCCAGGAGTAAACCCCTGAGCATCGCCAGGTGTGACCCCAAAAGAAAAAAAAAAGTGACTTGTTTCACCTGTCTCCATGAATTGGGAGGGCAATGAACTAGACAAACTCCGGAAAACAACCAAGGTAATGAAGAGAGAAGAAAGAGCGTAGGGCAAGAACCAGATGTCAAAAGTAGCACTGGACGTGCCAGCTCCTCTTCTGGGACAAGCAGCTATCTAAGGGAGGGATATGTAATAATCATAACAATGGGATCATTTTCCTCACCTTCACTCTTTAAACATTGAAATAGATATTTAGAGAAAACAACCATGCCAGTGTTTTGGGTGCCTTGAAAACGTTCAAGTTCTCTTTCTGAGGATTAATACCAAAATAAGGCATGATTTTTGAGTTTAAAGAACAGAGCTATTCTGTGATCAACTAACTCTCAGTGGGATCATGCAGATGTGATCTTAATAAAACTATTCACTTTAAGCAAGCTTGGGAATACCAAATTGTTTGTGCCCTACTCCATACCCCTTACTCCTCCTCACTGAATTTCCATATTATTTGAAAACAAAACATTATTTTCTCAAACAACGAATTCCTTAAATATTATCTCCATGAACCCAAGGTCTCAATTATAATGCAGACAAAGAAAGAACTCATGCATTTTCCTTAGGATAAGACCCAGGAGTCTAGAAAGTCCTAGGGTCTGCAACAGAAGAGATTAACTTTTCTGATCCCAAAAGGAGGAAGGATTCCAAACCAATTTTCCTGAACTAGCTCTCCCCTTGCAAGTCACCTGGGGTCTGCTTGGTTCAACAATTCAAGCAGCAGGTCCCTTAGAGCATTATCTTTCCTTTGATCCGACTGATGCCAAGTGGATTGATTTTAAGGTATGCCTAGTCTTCAAAGGACTTGATCTCTAGCTTAAGAATGTAAGTTAAGTAGGGATTTTATAGGAATTTTTTGGCTTTAGGAAATAAAACATGAGAGACCCCCTGCCTCTTGCAGTCTTCTATAAAATCTCCATCTCTAATTGTTTCTCGCCTTCAAAGCAAATTCCCATACACTTCATAATATATTAGCGCAGTCTCCAACAGGCATGTGTCTAATTACCCTCCACCATCCAGGAGCAGCTCAGAATGAAATTAGCATCATTTGTTGTCAGGTTGTCTCTGAGAGATGACAATTTACCTCAAATCACTATGTGTCAAAAAATCTTGAGGGTGTGACACGGTGGAAATGCAATTCCGCAGTTCCCAGAGGTAGAAGAAATTCCCTGCTTCTCAGAAGGAGGAATGGGTATGCAAATTGGAAATCTGGCAATTTCAGGAGAGTGGACTCTGGTACTACTGCCCACCGGTTCTTCAGCATTTGCCCAAAGCTCACTGCTGTTTTTGTTCAGAGGCCCATTCACTCATTTTCCACTAATTCTCTCTGTCAGTTCTGAACCCCAAGAACCACTCCTGAGTCTTGACACTTCCCTGGCCTTATGGTCTATGGTCCACTTAGCCGCTTTCACTAGCAGCTTACCCTCTCGACCTTCAGCTTGAACTTGGACCTCAACGGACTTCTCTTATTACACCTTCATTAAAACATTCTCAGATAGTAAATGCTAATTCCAGTAGTTTTTACAAAGCTACATCCCTTTCTCCTCATTGACAGATTTTTGGCATCTCTTTTTATCATATCCAAAAATAAGGCAACACAAAACAAACTAGCATGATAAGAAATAGAGAATTATATTTTCCTTTCATTCAATGGTGTTTCCAATGTTCATGTCAGTACACCACTATGAGCCAACAACCAGGTATTACAGAACTGAAGTCACCTGTCACCTTCTCAACTTACAATGCCATTTGCAGTTATCTGGCATGTCCATTCACATATGATATATGATCACTGTATCACTGCCATCCCATTACTCATCAATTTGCTCGAGCAGGCACCAGTAATGTCTCCATTGTGAGACTTACTGTTACTGTTTTTGGCATATTGAATGCGCCACAGATAGCTTGCCATGCTCTGTCTTGCGGACGAGATTCTCTCGGTAGTTTGCCGGGCTCTCCAAGAGGGATGGAGGAATTGAACCTAAGTCAGCAGCGTTCAAGGAAAATGCCCTACCTGCTTTGCTATCACTCCAGTAGAATGGTATATATGTATATATGTACTCATATATACATATATGTATACACACACATATATATTACTCCTTCTGACTGTTATGCTTAGGCTCAAAACAGAGAAAGATAGAAAAGATCAGAATGACTAATCAAAATTGGATGAAGAGAAAAGAACAATGACATTTGGACTTGAACCTTTTGACCTTTTGATAAATGGGGGAGGGGCTGAGGGAAATCATGATGTCTGTCAACATCTGCTTTACTCTTGACTTCATCACTCATTTTTAGAATTCAGAAGGGTTTGTGTTTACATACTTCATCATGAGTCCAGGTATCCCAAAGATGGTGAATTTCAAGTCAATGAATTTGAAGTTTAAAAGGTCATCAGGGACCTTCCATGGTGGAAAGGTAGCTATTCTCAATCTATCTGAGACATAGAGATTTCTTGGTAGTCATGATATTCAAGAGGGCAAAATACGTGATTAACATTCAAGGTACACACTTAGATCAGAAGATCAGTTACTGAAATTCAGCAAATTGCAGGTGTCAATATAAAGCAGAAATGTATTTCTTACAGTTCTGGAGGATAGAAAGATCAAGATCAAGGTGATAGAAGATTGAGTGGTGGGAACCTGGTTCCCATGGCAAGGAGCAAGGCAGCTCTCTGGGGTTTCTTTTGATTAGGGCAATCGAGGGTTCTGCCTTCATGACCTACTTACCTCCTAATCACTTCCCAGATAGCTCAGCTTGGTGAGTAGAAATGGAAGTTAGAGACTGTTATGCTTCCTCACTCAGAGGACATGCCAGTTCTGCCACTGTATAAAATGAAGGCTATTTCCTTCTGCCCTAAAATTACAAACAACACTATTCCTAGGAGCAGATTGAAAAAAACATCACAGGGTGTTTATTTTTTTTTCTTACTGTTGCATTTAGTTTTCTAACATGTGCTAACTGAATAGCACAAATCTGTGTCCTGTGTGCATTCAGCATTCTGAATCAATTGCTAAGAAAAATGGAGCTGGAATGACGTAAGGCAAAAAAAGAAAAAAATACCATTAAGTCAAGACTTCGCCATGTGCCTCTAAGCCGCCATCAGTACCAATTGAATCATTTATAGAGCATACTATTGTTTGCTTCCTAAAGCCAGTCATATAAAAGAAATAGGGTATTGTCTCTTGCCCTTTGTGTTGTGAGGTTATCTAATTTCCATTCCCACATACACATTATGCCTGCTCTTTTTTTGTCTTTAAAATAAATCTGTTGCCTAAAGCTAAACATACAGTACTTTGAACGTGACAATGAAGCTATTTTTAATTTGTCCTTTCTTTTTAATTATGCTGTTGGTATATTTTGTAGGTGCAGTTTGCCACATTTTTGCTGCCACCTACAGGCACCCCTGCGAACCACCTGTGATGTCTGGGGACAGGTGTAAAATTACCTGTTTTAGCTTCAAATAGAGTTATTGCTGCATTTCTAACCATTATTTGTCAGGATGGATTTGAGGCTGTTGAAAATGTTTCTTTTAAACAATACCTACATCCTTATTTATTTCATGAAAATAAAAATATCTGCAAGATCCTCATAAAATCAGTAAACAGGACAAATCTCTGCAAACATAAAGAATTCACTAGGGATGCTGCAAGAGAAATCCCACACAAATGTGTTCTTAATAGTTTCCATAAGTAATAAAAACAGCATGTTTATGAAAAACCTAAATGCATAATTGATCAAAGCAATTTTCAGTTTAAAATTTATTAAGTATGGAAATAGCTGATGTGAAAAGGAAGGTTAAGAGAAAAAATTAAGTCTGTTAAAGAGCAATTCTCTCACATATTGACAACTATTCCTACTAATTGCACTGAGCAAACTCTGAAATAACAGCATGGATGAGAAAAACAGAAAGAACAGGAAGCATTTTTACCGTCCTAACACTTGAAGTACCAGACAACTTCTGTCTTTGGGAAGTTGACCTCAGAGGGAAAAAATGAATTAATTTCAGAAGAGGCAGTGGTATTTACTCCATGTAACCACCCATTAATTTCACTGATTTTTTAAACTACTTGTTGTACTTACATATGCATAAATATCATTACTCACAATATAATCTGGAGGTGTGTGCTACTTTTTCCATCTTTAAGAATTGCACTCTGGGGGCTGGAGTGGATTGCACAGTGGGTAGGGCTTTGCCTTGCATGCAGTCGACCCGGGTTCGATTCCCAGCATCCCATATGGTCCCCCCCCCCCCCCCCAGCATCGTCAGGAGTAATTCCTGAGTGCAGAGCTAGGAGTAACACTTGTGCATCGCCAGGTGTGATCCAAAAAGCAAAAAAAAAAAAAAAAAAGAATTGCACTCTGGCTTCCAACCCCGAGAATATTGAAGAGTTATCACACATAGCAACATTTGAAAGTGGAAGAGAGAAGTTATGTTTTTATGAATAATCTATTTCACCATTTCTATAAATATTTTTATTTACTTTTAGGATGAATACTTTCTTCCTTGAGAGGAGTAGCGTGGGGTTACTCCTAGCTCTCTCTGCACTCAGGAATTACTCCTGGCTGTGCTTGAGGACCACATGGGATGCTGGGGATCAAACCTCACATCTGCTGTGTGCCAAGCAAGTACTCTTTTCAGAGTATTATTGCTCTGGGTCAATGAATGCTTTCTTACAAGGGTGATGGAAGCGGGAGGTCACAATTCAGTATAATAAGGATTGTTATAGAGGATGCATTAAGCAAAACAAAGGGGAAGGTTACCCACTGGGGAAGCCAGTGAGAACAAAGGAAAAGGAAAAAGGTATAAATATACTCAGAGGGGCTGGAGGGATAGCACAGCAGGTAGGGTGTTTGCCTTGCACGCAGCCGAACTGGGTTCAATTCTCAGCATCCCATATGGTCCCTTGAGCACCACCAGGGGTAGTTCCTAAGTGCAGAGCCAGGAGTAATACCTGTGCATTGCCGGGTGTGACCCCAAAAGCAAAAAATAAATAAATAAAAAATATATATACCCAGAAGGAGGTCAGCATTATTATTATTATTATTATTATTATTATTATTATTTTGCTTTGGGGGTCACATCTGGTGATGCACTCAGGAATTACTCCTGACAGTGCTCAAATAGAATATGGGATACTGGGAATAGAATCTGGGTTGGCTGCATGCAAGGCAAATGCCCTACCTGCTGTCCTATCACTCCAGCCCCAGTCAGCATTATTTTGGCCTCTACCTTCAGTCTCTCCTTCCCTCTCTTTTAGTTTCATGTCAAGAAGGTTACTTAAATCAACAAAACTTGGGTTCGGGGAATGAATCAATGAATGAGATCATGCGTTGTATGTGCAAGACTCTGGATTTAATCACGGGCATTTGTATCATGAAAATTACTGAACAAGTTAAATAAGGTATAATCAAATGAAAGCACAACTCTGCTTATGGTCTAAAAGCATTGATATTGTGAAAATGTCAATATTACCCAATCAACAGGCTCAATAAAATCCTATCAAAATGTCACAGTATTTTAACACCAAAATGTGAGTAGTATTACCCACCATAATGTGCACATCAGAACCAAGAGATCTCAAAAAGTCAAAACAATGTAATGAAGGACAGAATGTTACTTCTATGTAATGAAGGACAGAAGGTTACTTCTCAACCTCACATCTTACTACAAAATTATACAACCAAAACAATGTGGTACTGGCATTAAGATAAAGGGACAGGCCAATGAAAGAGAACAGAGACTTGGGAATAAATCATCACAAATGTGTACAAATGATCTTTGACAGGAGTTTTAAGATGATTAAGCAAGAAAAGTCGTATCAGAGAGATAGTATAGAAAGTAAGACACGTGCCTTGCACATTCACACTCTGAGTTTGATCCTTGGCACCCTTTAGAGTCCACTGAGCCCTTCCAGAGTAGTCCGTGAGCACATAACTAAGTGTATACCCTGAGGACCACCGGGTGTGTCCATAAACAAAAACAAACATGTTGCAATGAATAGTCTTTTGAACAGTGTTGGGAAAATGATATCTATAGGAAAAATCATGAAGTTGGATCCTCACCCACTATCACAGAAATATTTACTCAAAATTCAAAAATCCTAAATGTAAGAACTACAATAATAAAACCTTTAAAAATAGGTAAAAGTAGTGTATTTGGTAAATGACTTCTTACATATGATATCAGAGACCCGTAACAGAAGAAAAGCTACCTGCAAAAGTCTATCTGACAGGGGATTCAGTTTCAGAATATAAACATAACTAAAACTCAACAAAAATAGTCAAATTTTTAATGGGCAAAGGATTTGAATAGACATGTCTCCAAAGAAGACAAATAAATGCTAATAAGCACATGGGGAATGAACCTTTTATCATGAGTGAAAAACAGAATCAACTATTTATGAGCCAGAGTAACAGAGCAGGGGAAGGACACTTGCATGTGGCTAATCCCATTTCGATGGCCAGAACCACATAGAGTACCTTGAGATGCAGCAGAAAAATGCTATAAGCATCTGTAAGCATCTCAGGGTATGCCCCGCCTTAATAAAACAAAAGAAAAAAATATCTCTAGGTGTGTCCCAAAATAACAAAAAATGAAATATAACACATCCAGTTTTCTAGTAGCTTAAATATTTCCCATGATAAAATCTCCCTAATACATAAATACTTGATATTTAACCATTTTCACAATTGTCTCCAAATACAGTATTTGATGTACTGTGATAAAGTTTAAAAATTGGACTTGTTTTTGGATTATTAAAGCCTAATCCCATAGCAGGATTTTAATTAAGAAAGAGAATTGGGGAGTATTTGAAATAAATTCTTCAGTTACTCTCAGCAGTCAAGAGAAAACAGACTTGCAATATTTTGACCTTTCCATAAAAAATCCCCAGACCTGCTAAATGTGACTTAGATCATCTATTCTGATTAGAGTCTTAGAATTTCTAACCAAAAATATTATATTAGAAATAAACTTATAGTTGAAATTATATAAAATATTATGATGCAAAAATGTTGGTTATTTTTTCCTGAATATCTAGTTATTCATTTATTTTCATTTTCTTCTATATTCTGGTATTTAAGGCTATGAATTTTCCTCTGAGTTGTGCTTATTTTTTTTAAACTCTGTCCCATGGTTGTTGTGTTGCTATTTATTGGATATTCTGAAATTCAGATTTTTAAACTTTTCATCTTTAATTCAGGAACATTTGAGAAAAGATTTGGAAGTGTTATATTAAAGTATTTGGCTTCTGAAATCTCAGGGCTTGGGCGAATGGAGACATTACTGAGACCGCTCGAGAAATTCGAAGACCAACGGGATGATGATGATGATGATGATGATGTTGATAAGTAATTCTGGGTTTTGGAATCGCACAAGATATCCAGGTATCAAAGGCTATTTCCAGCTGAATGATAATGAGATCACCCCCAGCAGTGGTCAAGGGAACACATAATGCCAGGGATGGAACCCAGACTTCCTTTAAGCACAGAATATGCTCCAGCCTTTTGAGCTATCTCCCAGCTCAGAAATATTTTAAGTACATTTTGGTTTATTTGCTTCATAGTCCTTCATAGTTCTAAATGGAACTATCATATTCATAGTGACTAATAATTCCATTGTTTTTAATTCTCCGTTATCTCCTATAATTTATTTCTTTTTCAAAGTGGGGGGCACACCCAGCAGTGCTCAAGGCATACTTTTGGCTTTGTGCTCAGTGATTGCTCCTAGTAGGGTCAGGGGACCATCTGGGAGGCTACGGATCAGACCTAGGTCAGCCACACGCAAAGGCAAATGCCCTATCTGCCATATTATCTCTCTGGCCCTAATTTCTGAATTATGGAAATTACTGCCATGCTATTTGGTACAGAGGCATACATAACTGTTATGCTTGTGTTGTGAATTGCTATTCAGCATTATAAACAGTCATTCTTTGTCAGATCATGGTCATTGACCTGAATTGTTCCTTATCTGAAATTAACACCAAATGCCTATTTTCTCTGTTTACCCTAATTGGTTTTATACTTAATTATGAAAACAATTTTTTTTTCATTTTTTTTCTCTTTGATCATTCTCAGTCAATTTCTGTGTGTCTCAGTCAAAGTTTTTCTGTTTCTCATATAAAATAGAATTGATTTGTGTTTGGTAATTCTTTATAAAAATTACTTTTCTTTAAATAAGTGAGTACAGCTTATTTATAATTGTTAATATTAAAAGTATGCTGCTTGTAACACTCACAGCTATTTTACTATTTACCTTTACTTATGAAGGCTATTTATCTTTGGATTTTTATACTTCTGATAAAATTGTTAGTGTTTAATAATAGAGATTACCTTTATTTTATCTCTTGCTATTCTTTTAACTTATCATCCTTTCTTAGTTATAGTACTAACAGAAGCATCATCTCCTAATTAAAACATTCCATAGGTAAAATTTATTTAAATATTTAAATTTAAATAAAAGTATTCCTGTGGGTTTGTGAACACCGTGCCTTGATGTTTTGAATATACTATAGCGATACCTCACTATACCCTGACATTGAATGTTACTGTCAATAAGTATATTGAAATCTAGATCCAGAGAAATAGCACAGTGAGTAGGTTGCTTGCCTTACATGCAGCTGATCTTGGTTCAATCCCAAGCCCACCAGGAGTGATTTCTGAATGCAGAACCAAGAGTAAGCCCTGAGCAGAGTCGAGTGTGTTCCCATCACTCCCAAATATTAAGTAGATTGGAACTATTTTCTTTAGTTTAAAATAATAGAGAATATAAATTTTCAGGCAAATTCCAAAATTTATGTTCAGAAAACAGTTGATATAAATTGGAATAGTCATACTATGGCAACTGGGACATATGTTCTACCTACTTATATAAGCAAGTTACCGAGAGTATCCTGCCCGCACAGCAGAGCCCGGCAAGCTACCCGTGGCGTACTCGATATGCCAAAAACAGTAACAAACTACAGTGCTTAGTCCCCTGACCCTGAAAGAGCCCCCAATATGCCATCAGGCTACACTAATACATGGCAGGGAAAAATGGAGACATTACTGGCACCACTTGTTTAAATCAATGAACAATGGGATGACAGTGATACAGTGATACTTATATGGTCCTAATATTCTGAGTTGGATTTGGTTAAGATAGAACTGTTGTTGTGTTTTATTTTGTTTTAGGGGAATAGTCAGCTGTACTTAGGGCTTCCTCCTGGCTGTGTAATCAGGGATCATTCAGGAGGTGCTTTTGGGGAGACTATATACTGTGCTACGAGTTGAAACTCTAGTCAACCACGTGCAAGCACTTCACACACCCCCAGCACTATTGCTCAGGTTCCTAAAATAGCCCTTCTGTTGTAATATGTATAATATGTTTTCTATTTATTATTTACATTTATCTTTCTTCCATTTACATTTACATTTATAAATTTACATTCATCTTTTCTCAGAGAGCCTGGCAAGCTACCGAGAGTATCCCGCCCACATGGCAGAGCCTGGCAAGCTACCCATGGCATGTTTGATATGCCAAAACGAGTAACAACAAGTCTCACAATGGAAGCATTACTGGTGCCCACTCGAGCAAATCGATGAGCAATGAGATGACAGTGACAGTGATAGTGATCTTTTCTCCAAACATGAAAATTTTTTTTTCATTTTCACATATGTGAGTTTCAAAAAAAAAAACTGTGTGGGCACATGGAATTTGAGTGTTTGGTGGCTGAGAGCTATCTCCCCAGGCCGATCAATGGCGACAGACAAAGGGCAGGAGAACACAGAAATGGCCCCAGGCTGGTCAGTGGTCAGTTTATTTCTCTCTTCCCCAGTGTAATCGTCCGATCTCTTCCCTTACAGCACAATCGTAGTTGTAGTTTTGGCTGTAGTCCCAGTCATCATAGTTCCATCATCCTAGGTTCCTTAGACCTCAAAGTCCTTATAGCATAGTTATATAGAAATAACTTATAGCATAGTTATATAGAAATCATGAAGGGTGGGAGTACACATAGGTGGGGGTTGAACATTGTCAAAACAACAAACAGAGGTAAAGTCACTACTTCACGGGGAGTTCTAGGAGATTAACACAAGGATAACATCTCATCTGAGGGTTCAGCACTCCAGATTACTAGGAGATCATCCACTCAAGGGTGGGATGCCATCCAGGGTGTATTGTTTTGTCCTTTCCTCAGTTAGTAATCCATTTAAACAATAATAGTAAATTTACTTCTTATAATATTTCCAGTCATTTTGTTTGAACACAGTAAGAGATATATTAAGCTTAAAGGTTGGCTTTTTCTGGAGGCATCTCAATATATATACCAGACTACAGTCCTCAGACCAGTTTAGTCTTTCCTAACCCCAGCAAGGTCCTTATTCAGTTACTTCTTTTTGGGTCATGACAGAGTTTGTTCCATGACCATGCTCTTAATTTATTATGTTAATGGTGCTTAGCTTGTCCCCTTTCAATACCAGGGTAGATTAGAGCTTGCCCTGGGTCCATCCAGTCCCTTCTTCAGGACCTTGCTTTTGGGAGTGTTAGGAAGTAAGGGCAACTAAGGCTTAATTCAGGTAAATATGATAGATGCCCAGGAGTAAATACTATTTTGGAGTCAATTAACTCCCATGTTACAAAGCATAGCATCAACTGTCTTCCTGTATCTATACAAAAAGGACATTGCTAAACCATGCAAGTGACATAAAGGAAAGAGAAAAACAATATAGGATTATTAGTGCTTGATGGAATTGGGTGTGCCTCAGGGGCACTGTTGTGGGAGTAACTCAATAAACCTAATTTCCCTGCAGGAGCAAGGACAACCCAATGGTATACAACACATATAAGTTATGCTTCAGCATTGGCAATATTTAATAAAATTTCTCTTGATGATTTTCAATATGCAGTTTCTGCTTCCATATATTTCAGAAAAGTTCTCTTAAATTACATTTCTAAATATCACTAAAAACTGTTCTGTTATTTATTATTGTAATCACCCTTCTTCCCTTGTATTTATGCCCATTGATATATCTCTAATTTATTCTTCCTATTTATTTTGCTTCTTGTTTTAATTTTTATCTATATTGTTTACATGGTATATTGTTAAATAATGGTTCCGAAGTCATTGTGTTTTCTAATAGTCAGACTATTATTTTTCCTCTTCCAATGTTATCTCTGCACTCAGAACATCAACAAATGTGACACACACAGAGGTTCTAAGCAGTTGTTCAGAGGGTTTATCCTACAAGCAATGCTGTCATCACCATGCAAATAAGATGAGTTTTAGGTTCCTTTTTGTTGTTATTTGTTTGTTTGGGGACAAAAATGGTGGTGCTATGGCCTTATTACTGTCTCTGTGCTCAGGAATCACTCCTGGTGGGGCTCAGGGGACCTTTGGTGGTGCCAGAGATTGAACCTGGGTTAGTCTCAAGCCAGGCAGATGCCTGATCTGCTGTACTATCTCCCGGGCCCCTAGTATTTGCTTCTTGAGAATTCAAGGCCACTTACAGAGCGGCTCAGTCATTCCATATTAGAATAGCTCCCTAGCAGTGCCATGAAAGAACCCAGCCATGGAGTTTCCAGTTGTAGATAGAACTACCCCATCCAACCGACATCATCATTAGAAATATTAAATCATTGTTTTAAGCCACAAAATTATGGGATTATTGTTGTACATAATTAGGTAATTGATAGAGAAATCGCTGCCTAGAAAGTGTGTGACTCTAACAATACCCAAACATGTGGAGTTGGCTTTGGAACTGGGCAGCAGATGGAGGTTTCAGAAGTGCAAGAGTGCCATTGGCAAGGGCTGAAGGAAAGGCCAAGAAATTGTTGGCGGGGGCTTGAAATGAGTCAGGGAAACCATTAGCAGCAGGAGAAGTGGCAGCTGATATTTTATATATCATTTTATAATAGCAAAAACATTTGGCAAACTTGTCAAGAGCTGGTACACAGAAGAAAGAGAGTACCTGATCTATGGTATCTAATTGAGGTGATTTCCTGGCTAACTGCTGGATGTGTCAATTGGCTGCTTTCCTGAGCACAAGATAAGGAATTGGAAAGGAAAGAGAAATGAAGGAAGGGGCTACGTGATTCACAGCGAGAAAGTGAGCCCCAAAGAAGAGGCAGAACTTTCTGGGTCAGAAAAATAAAGCAATCACATTTTCAGACTTTTCATTTGGCAAAACATCTTCCGTATAATAAATGGCCTTAAGGTGAAAATTAATCAAGGATATGGCAGTGAAACTCCTTTTTCTTGGACCTAGAAATATTTAAAGTAATTCAAGGGGAGAGCTTCTAGAAATTACAAAATCAAAAACAAAAACGTTGCTCTCTTAAGAGTGGTTCCCTAATCATTAGACCTGTGCCAGGGAATGAAACTATTCAACCCCCACTTCCATTCCATTTCATTGTAGCCAATGAAGACCGCTGATACAGTAAAAATAATGAAGTCATTTATTTAAAAAAAATTAAATAATGCATTCTCCCAAAATATCGTGTATACTCAAATTAGAACAACGTCTACCTTAAAAGTTATACATGTGAGCTTGAGGAATCAGTTTGCATTAAAAAGAGAGATAAATAGAAGTGTTCTCTATGCCTCCACTTTCCTACACAGAGAAAACATTATGATAAAACTCCTCAAGCATTTTTAATTGTTTTGGTTTGTTTCTGGGTTATTCCTAGTGATGCTCAGTGCTTAGTCCAGGCCCTGTGCTCAGGATCACTCCTGATGGTGCTTGAGGGACCATTTGTTCCTGGGATTGAGGGAACTGAACCTGTGTTGCCCACATGCAATCACGCACCCTCTGTACTCAGGAATTTCTTAGAGAAAAAGAAAATATCTAAAGATTTAAGTCACAGGATCAAACCAAGAGTCATGGGTGAAAAAGGTGCATTAGGAAACTACTCTAAGGGAGCCCATTTTTTAAATTTAATTTTTAAATTAAAAATTGAATCACCATCAGATACACAGTAACAAAATGATTCATGATTTGGTTTCAGTCATACAATGTTTCAACACCCTTCCTTTCACCAATGTATATTTCCTACCATCAATGTCCCCAGTTTCCCTCCCACCACATCACCACCACCCCAGCCTGCCTCTATGGTAGATACTTTTCTCCTCTCTCCTCTCTCTCTCTTCTCTCTCTTCTCTCTCTCTCTGTATTATGATTTGCAATACAATTACAGATAGGTTATCATGTATATCCTTTAGCCCCCTTTCATCTCTCAATTCTTGTCCAGAGTGATCATTTCCAACTCCAAACCTTCTGACCTTCCTTTCTACAGTCCTTGGGTATTAGTTTTATGCTATGCTTTGTTTATATCCCACAAATGAGTGCAATCAATCTACGTCTGGGAGTCAAAATCCAAAATAATAATAATAATAATAATAATAATAACAATAATAAAAATAAATAATAATAAAAATCCCTCAAGAACAACTCTAACGAAAGATAATCACCTAAATTGCACAATTTTCATAGAATTATTTGCATTAAATATCTTACTCTTCCCTCATTTTATTTTTATTGTTGTTTGCTTGGACTGGAGCTATAGCTCAGCAGGCAGGACGTTTGCCTTGCACGAGGCCGACCAGGTTCGATTTTTCCGTCCCTCTCAGAGAGCCCAGCAAGCTATAGAGAGTATCCTTCCTACACGGCAGAGCCTGGCAAGCTACCCCTGGCATATTGTCACAAGTCTCACAATAGAGACGTTACTGTACCCGCTAGAGCAAATCTATGAACAACAGGATGACGGTGCTACAGTGCTACAGTTGTTTGCTTGGTTTGGGGTCACACTGGTGGTGCATAAGGCTGACTCTGTGTTCACAGCTCACCCTTGGCGCTGCCCACGGGCTGGGATAGGAACTGGAATCAGCTGCAAGCAAGCCAAGCAGCGTCATCCCCGTACTATCTCTTCAGTCCCCCCTTTATTTCGGTCTTTAAGGGATATTATCCACCCTTAAAAATTACCCATCCATAAGGGAGCTCATGTCCCTGTATCATCGTTGTTTGTTGTGCCTATGGAAGAGGGGGGCCACACAACTTGCTCTTTTTTGGGGGGGTCTCTGGATTAATGAGAGCTATGTCTCAGCAGCTACATCCCAGAAGCCTTTTCTTGTCCTACCATACAAAATCCTGGTGTAGTTTTCCTACAGGGAAAAAGGACTTGAGCATGACCATTGGGACTGTCGAATGCTCTGTGCTCGATTTGCACCTCAGGGGTCAACGGTGAATTATGACTCCACCTACGAAGGCCCCTGGGTGGACTCCGCCCACCTTGCCTCTGACATGGTTAGTATAACGTTGTTTGGTTTGCTGTTGGCAAACCTGAACTGATGACCTAAGCAGAAGGGGAGTAACTCTTTTCAGATTGGAAAATTCCTTTTGCATTGTTGCCATCACCATCTCAAGAAACCTTCCCTGATGGTGGATACTCCAGCGTAAGGTCCAGTAGTACTATGCAGCCCTATTGGTTGCCAGTCCCAGGAAGTCACCTGCTCACTAAAGCCCGCCAAGGGACCCACTCGGACCAGCCCCAGAACTGCTGAACCCATTCAAAACTGGCAAGAAAAAAAATTCATTACTGACTACTTTGAATACCAAGGTTTGAGATAATTTGCCATCTTAATTTTTTCGTTGTTGTTTCCTAAGCAATAACATTTTTATTATTTTCCAGTATGCTCTTAGGATTAGTTTTATCTTCTATTATTTTAGTCTTTGTCTCAGACCTTTTCTGAGTTCTTCTGCACTGTGGAGTATTTCTGTCATAGCAGCAAATGTTCCATTAAATATTTTTAAATTCATGTTGGAGTACTTAATAACAAATTTCTCCTTTCTGAATACTTATGTTTTTTACTTATAATTTTAGAGGAGCAGGGTAGTTTCTATTGTCATTTTCCTCTTACAAATAGTTGTGCTTCATTTCTTCCTAGGGCGTGCATATATATATGACTGTTAAATTTGTTCTTTTAATTTGAAATAACTAAAGTAGGCTTATTAATAGTTCTTTTCAATAGTTCTTTTTTGGGGGGAGGCACACCCCACGGTGTTCTGGGATTACTGCACTCAAGGATCACTCCTGAGTGAGTAAGCTTCAGGGACCGTAGAGGGTTCTGGGAACCAAACCTGGGTCATATACAAGGCAAACCCTCCCACCTTGTACTTTTTCTCTGACTCCAACTGGTTTTTGTTTGTCTGTTTTTAAATAAAATTAAGGGCAATGCAGAGAAGGAAAAGGTCACCATATTGGCACCTACATTACTTTTAATTTAAAAAAGTATGCCTATGTAATTATTTTGTTCAGCTTAAATCTTTCTTATATCTTTGCTCACAAGTCTGTGACTGACTCTTGCTGAATCCAGCATCAGATGTCTTCACTAAAAAATATAGCCTCTGGATGTTTAGTAATCTACTAACTTGTGATACATATTATTTCATGGGTAAGGCATAAGATATTTTACTTTGTGTAACATTAAATTCATCTTGGTCTAAATCTTTATTGTAGTAATTCCCACTTAGTCTAGGATCCCCTTTTTAGAAGAAGGGCATAATTTCTGGTGATTTCTGAAACCCACCTTGAAAATACCTTTTTCATTTCTAATGTTCTTCACTGCTTCATAATCTCCCCATCTCACAAGAATTGTGTGTCTTGACTTTCTTGGTCCTAGTGTTTTTTAAACTACTTATCAATAACTTGGAGTTAAAACATGTTCTGTGTTCTAATTTTTCCATCTATGAAAATTTTTTGTTTTTATTTTCTCTGTATACTTTCCAAGATCAGTGAAAAATGAAGTAAGTCACCATAGTGATTTTTTTTTATTAGAAGTCCTGGCTTATCTTTTAGGCATAAAAATCCAATTTAAATGACAAACATTCATTAATATGTTGATGCTATGTTCATTGATATTATGTTTCAGAGCTTGTGCTAAGATTTTCATCAGATACCAAAATAATGCCTTAAAAAAAAAACATTCAGGATATGAAAGCCTAAGGCTAAACTTGGGCAGAATTATAAGTAATTATATTTTACAAGTAATTTATTTCACTAGTAAGTATGTATAAATATTTATTTGCATGGGTAATGATAACAGGCTTAAAAAATCTCAACATGGGTATCTATAAACCAATAAAAATGATAAATTTGATTGATTTTTAGTAATTTTGAAAAATTTTTAATTCCTGTCTATATCTATGCTTTTGGAAACATTTAGAATGTAAACAATTTAAAAGGTAGCATACTCACATGAATAGAAAACATATTATCAGCATTTCAGGTTTTTGGGAGATGTAGTATATCTTCCCATTTTTTAAATTGAGGAGAAAACACCCAGTCATTGAGATTATGGTTAACATCATGTATGCTGAAAATTAGGAAATTTATGCAGTTTTTCTTTTAGTATTTAATCTCAGTGTCAGAAATTTTTAATATTTTTTAAAGACAGATTTTCAGGATGCAAAAACTATGACTTATAAAGCAGAAAGTTGTATCACTTTATTCTCTCTAAAGGAGAGAGTTCACATCTATGTATTAAAATACTAAGATTTTAAGGACTTGAAATTTAATTAATTTCAAATTGTCCACTATAAAGTTTCATTTTGAAATAGCCCATAAGATGTCTAATCACATTAACCCAACTAAACACATAACTATTGAAGTTACTGAAACCAAATGCCCTAGACATTTTAGAGTTGACTTTTTACGTTTGTCAGAATGAAGAATTGTAGATCAATTTTTCTATCAGTTTGAATCAGTAACATCCTTCTGAAACTCTACAGCAGGTAATAGAGGATTGTCAATCACACTATCTATTACTGAAATGTAAGTGGACAAAACTATGGATTTAGCTCAGGGCAGCCGGTGTCTAGTCTTCACTTACCAAAGGCTATTTTTTAAACTGCATAAATTGTTGAGATCTCTGGATAATGGAAAACTCTTCCTTGCCCACCAAATTTCTCCTAGTGGAAAATTTTGGCTAATTTGAACATCAGTGGTGCAACTTAAAAGTTCAGGACAGCAATGTAGTAGTAGTATCCTGTTTGTGAGGAAGGGAGCCACATCATTCAGCTGGACTCCTTGCTTCTTATGTTGGTGTTCAAGGTCTGAAAATTTTTGCCGTAATCCTGGAGGAATTAGGCCTCAGTCCATGGAAGTTAGTTAAATATTGTCAGAGTCAGAGACTTAATTTTCTTGTGGTACAAAAGTTTTCATCAAGAAAGAGTCAAACTCTAATAGAAAGTTACTCTTTTTATACAGATTTCTAATGGTTTTTTAAAAAAGATATTTAGATGTACTCATTGAACTTCAGGGAAACTTGCTTTTTTGAGACTGATGTGAAAGCCCATTCCTTGAACACTTATCAAGGAAAGATTTATTCATAGAATCCTTGGAATATATTTTTGGCCATATGAATGAAGCAAATCTTCTGAATCAGGCTTTGGATTAACTATTTAAAATGGCACTATAACTCTGAGCAATTTTGGATCGTTGCCACTTTTGAAAGGGTGTTTGGATGGAAACAACTTTGCCAACTTTCTGATATTTGAGGAAGAACTTCTGAAGACTGGAGTCGATGACAAATGAGAGATTTTTACCACAGCCAAATAGTCAGAATAAATGTTTTGCAGTTCTTTTCACGGGCACCTCACAGTGTGCTCAGATTCATCCACACAGGGGCTTCGCAGTACCACGGATGGAACTTGGTAACTCATACATGCAAAGAATTAGCATTAACATCTGAGACCAGACTTTATATTTTGTACTTTTTAATTTTATTTCTGCTTAGAAATCTTTACATTTCCTTTCTTATTAGCAGATATTTCCAAAATTACGCAGGATTCTGATTTTTTTTAATATGTAGCTTTGCATTCACAATTTCAGAACTCTTGGAAATAATTTTATCATGCTACTCAAACAGAATCTCATTAAGGTTCTTCTGCAAAGACATTGTTCTCCACTCCATTTTTGAGTACACTCGGCTTGCTTTGCTTTATATGCTTCTTTTAAAAAATCACTTGTCATCAGAAGGAAAAGATGAAAGAAGATATGAAGGAAATGATTTGGGAAGACAAAGAACTTAGAGGATTGTGTTAAGAAATTTAATATAAGCTATATATATAATTCATTCATAAGTCAATGTTTATATACTTCACAAACATGATTTCAAATTAGGAAATGAGGTTCAAAGGAGGTAGTATCAAGGAGTTTTGTAAATGTTTTAAGGAAACTTGCCAATTAATTAAAAATGAAACTAAACCAAAACTGGGAAGTTCTGTACAATACATATATATGCACATGCATTTCCTCTGATTTAAAATAAATTCACACTATAGAAACCAACATTAATTATGAACTTTTGTGAGGTGAACATGATAACCATCATACCATGATAACAAGACTAGATTAAATATGAACTTTTGTTAACTCAGATAGGTAACAGAGTAGCAAGTTAATTATTCACTCAAATTATTGCAGTTCATCCTTTCTTCATTCTGATTTTTTCTGAATGTTATTGGTTATAGCAAAGAATACTAATCTATTCACAACTATTATAAGACGTAATTTACCCAGATATGTAATATTCGGAGGACTGAATTAAATACTTGTTATTTTTTAAATTCTGTGATGTTCCAATCATTCAAATCAACCAAGCCATGTGAATGGTATATAATTAATCAAGGTATTACCCTAGAAATTGTATCATTTTATTTGAAATAGAGCAATATTTGAGGGTCAGAGAAATAGTACAGCAGGTAGGGCATTTGCTTTGCACATGCCAAACATAGTGTGATTTCTGGCCTCTAAACAGCCCCTGAACCCACTGTGAGTAATCACTGAGTACAGAGCAAGGAGTAAGACCCAGAGCACTATTGAGTGTGGGACAAAAACCAACAACAAAACCAAATTTGTTATTGAAAAATTGTTTGATGAAAAACTCAGTGAGTTAAACATTTCATATCTTTCCAGTGAATCCTCCTTGAATATCATCATAATCTCTGTCAGGCGTGGTCTGGCAGTCTGTCACAGTACTCCGTGTATTCCACTATGACCAAGCTGAAAATAATGCAGAATGTCTCATCTATTAAACTGCGAGGTTATTAAGCCGTTCCCCATGGTTTCTATCTATATGCCTCTTAAACTAAGCAATGCCTAGTCTAGTATCTAGTTCAATGAGTATTTCTTTTTCCTTTTGTGTGTGTGTGTGTGTGGTTAATGGATTAGAAAAAATTTTAGAAAGCAGTGATAAAATTTTAAACATGATGAAGTTGAACAGGCAACTATTTAATTTTGCTGTGTTTCATTCACCTATTTATCTATTACAGACACATACGTCAACACAATTGTTCATGTGATTTATGCTGTACAATGTTTTATGTGTCTTAAAACAACAGTACATACTGTGAAAATATTTCACATACATATTCAACAACAGAACAATTTTTGTCAATTAGAAGATTTCAAACATACAAAGCTTAAATAGGCTAATAAATATTAACTTGGATGTTAGGTACATAGCACAATAAATCCCTGTGTAACTACCGCTCAATTCGACAATTATCAACATTTGGCAAGCTATGTTCTATCTATATCCCATTCATGCTTCCACTCTACGCTGAGCTATTTTAAAGCAGATTCCAGGCTTCATATTGCTTCATTAACACATATTTCATTATATATTTTTAGAAGATGGAGATTTTTAAAGCATTATACCATAATGTCATTATGATCCAAAATTGTTTAACTTAAAGTAATTAAATATACAGTAGCAAATTTCCCTGAAGGTCTCATAAATGCTTGTTTTATCATTGATGTATGTGTGTAAATAAATGTACAAGGTCGTCATTTTGAATTTAGTAGATTTGTTTCTTAAATCTCTTATAATTGTCCTATCTTATATTATCTTCCTATGTTTTTTTACAGTATCATTTCACAATCGCCATTTGATTTCACATTGTGGCTATAAAATAATTTATTCAAATAGTTCTCTATTATTAAGCATTTAGCGTATTTCCAATGTTTCTCTTATTAAACAATGTTCCAATGAATATGCATATAAAAAATTTTGAGCACACCTAGAATTATCCTATTAGGATTAATTCTGAGATGTGGAATACCTCATGGGCTATTTTTTTTCAGCTTTTGATACAGCTTGTCAAACGACTCTTCAAAATGATTGAGCTAATTTACACTCCTTCCAGCAGTATGAACATATCTGTGCCCCCACACCCTCATCAACACTGCATAATATCTTGATTTTAAATATTTGCCAATTTGATAGACCAAAAAGATATCTTGCTGCTTTAATTTGCATTTTTTTAGATTAATAGTAAGAGACAGAGCCTTGAATCCTTGAATCTTTGCTCAGTGCTTGCTATGACCACAAAACCATATTCTAAGCATTCCACTAAGGAAATAAATGTTTAACGGTGAGAGATAAGAAAATGCAGATATCTCTTGTGAAATTAATTTAAGCAAAAATTCTTCTCTGGATGAGTTTAAAAATTACAAGAAATTTTATTTTTATTAGTTTTGAGTTAAGTTTACAAAACTTAGCATTACCTGTTTCGCTGTCATTCGAATGGGGACACACTCCAAGTAGGCAGCAATCCCAGACCAAATGTAGCATTCACACGTGGATCCAAGAGTTTGTGGCCAGAATTGATTTTTGCACATTCTTTAAATGAGGGAAGTCAAGATCCCTCTGGCTTATAAAGCAAAGATTCAGAGATCACAGAACTATTGATCATGGGTTTGCTTCTTCCAATGTTTTGTGAATAAACAAGTTCTTTCTGAGAATAACCTATGTGTCTTGCATTTTTGTTCAGTTATTTTCCCTCTCATCCAGGCCCTTGCACCAGTCCTCTCATCCCTCTAAAGTTATACAACTTAGTCAAAGAAGAAAAAGGTACTGAAATCTTTTATCTCATTTTTTCATGTGATTTGAATATGAAAAAAATGTTTTGACTCTTACAGTACTATCGCTTGATTCCTCCTCTCTCTCAGAGAGCCCAGCAAGCTACCGAGAGTATTCCACCCATGCAGCAGAGCCTGGCAAGCTACCCGTGGCATATTCGATATGCCAAAAACAGTAACAAGTCTCACAATGGAGACTAACTGGTGCCCGCTCGAGCAAATCAATGAACAACGGGATGACAATGCTACGACAGTGCTGCAGTACTAATCTACAGAAGTAATGATCTGTAGAAAATGCAGAATTGAAAAATTACAATGAATTGGCTATTAATCAATTTATAAATCTCTGCCAACAATTTTATAAGTAGACAGGCAAATATGGTCCTCTATGACCAGAACAGCCTTTCCTAATTAGTGCTCCACAGCAATGTAAAACTCTTGTTCGATAGCACTCTCAGAAATGGATTTTTAGTTGACATTTTTTATGAAAAGTACATTTTGCACATTTTGCTTACATCTGTCTATTAAATATTCATAATAAATACTATTATCATATTAAACCCTGAAAATTTTTGAACTGGAGAAAACTTAACTCCTTAAACCAAAGTTTCTCAAATGTATTTTACCATAAAATCAGGGTTGTTTTACTTAATTTTATTATATTAATAAAATTGTTTGGGAAACAGTATGGTAGAAGTTAGGTGAAGGTATCTTGAATTGCATCTCATGATGTTGTAAAATCACTATGGATTTTTTGTAATATCTCATTGTCTCCCTATCACTTTCTCCCAGTAACTCTATCTCCAATCAATGCAGATACAATAGTTTCATTAAGATCAAAAGTGTTATCCCTTCTTTAATTCAAAGTGCTTTATGACACTCCCATGTTTTTCACATGCTATTCACTACTCCTAAAACACAATTCCTCAAATTTACCTGCAAATTCCCACAATTCCTTAAAACAGAGTCCTATTAAAGCTGTTCAATAACACCTGCCAATCTGCCAATGTTCCAATTTTTATGCTCTTTATATCTGAGCTATTCTAGTCTTGTTTTTGTTTTCCCTTTATAACATTTCAGCCGCACTGTAATATCCAAAATTTTCTGAGTCTGTGTTTATACTGCTTTCTCCTAAAGGTTAGGGATGCTGTCTAACTCATTTTATACTTACCAACAAATACGGTGTCTAGAAATAGACTCTATTTTATTCCAATATTTCATATAATAAAGATAAAAGAATGCTTATCCAATAAATTCATATTTATCAAATCACAAGAAAGAAAAATATCATATACTTGTTTCAAACGGGCATCTCCTAAGTAATCTTAACATATATTGTGTTTGTTACCTTAAGAGAAAACCAGTCTGATAGTTTCAACGTGTCATTTGTTAATTTGGCTATGAGAAACGCCAAAGATAGATTCATGAACTCCAAGAATTATTTTAAAAAGTACTTTAAGCCAGCCTTCTCTGCTACTATTTCTTTTTCATTTGTTTTGGTCCTGTTCATAGGGGCATTTTTGTTTGTTTCTTCGTTTGGTTTTATTTGAGGCCACACTCGGCAGTGTTCAAGGCTTAACCCTGGCCCTGCACTCAGGATCACTCTTGGCAGGGGTCAGGGGACCACATAGGGTGCCAGGAATTGAACTCAGGTGGGTCACATTCAGGTTGAGTACATACAAAGCAAACATCCAACCAGCTGTACTCTCATTCCTGTCTCCCAGCTTGAAGTTTACCTTTATTATTATTACAGAAAATATTTTAAGATTTAAGTTTTATTAGGAATTTATCCAAGCCTTGAAGTACATGAAGAACCCATGAAAACAAACTGTGAGTCGGTCACAAGCTCATGGAACTCAAATTCTCTTAAAAATATAGAATTTTCCTAAAAATTGTCCTCTATTGTCTCAGGGGGCAGAGGTCATCTCCCCCATAGGTGAAGTTCATGTACTAACTACAGGTTTGTGTGGGAGACACTGGCAGTTAAGGCTTTATCATAAAAACTGCTTTATATTTCTGTTCTTCTTAAATTACTTGCATAGGCACCAGAAATCACTCACCTGACCTCCCGAGGAGACAGAGAAGGCACAGGATATTACATATCTGTGAATAAAAAAGAGATTATGTGCTTTCTTTTAGTTACTCTGTACTAAGGACTAGTCTCTCTGACAAGTCACAAGGAAATCAAGTCTTTATTTAATCACTTGAAAAGTGTACTTTTTCAATGATCATTGGAACTATTTGAAGAAATAAAATGCCATCTACTGTGCACATTCTTTATATTAGGACTTGGTCCAATTATGAAGTACAAGCATTACACAAAGTTAGAAGTTTTAATATTGAGGCAGTAGAGGAACAGTACAGCAGTTAGGGGACTGCCTTGCCTGTGACTGACCTGGTTCAATCCCCAGCAACCCATTTAATCCCCGAAGCACCACAATGAGTGAATTTTGGGTAAATAGCCAGGAGTAAGTCTTGAGGAGCACTGGTGTGGTCCGAAAAGAAAATAAAACGTGTTGAGTAAAAGAAAAACATTTTAAAACAATGTATAGATTGGGGGCTAGAGCAATAGCACAGTCGGTAGAGTGTTTGCCTTGCACGTGGCTGAACCAGGTTCGATTCCCAGCATCCCATATGGTCCCCTGAGCACCCCCAGGAGTAACACCTGTGCATCGCTGGGTGTGACTCAAAAAGCAAAAAAAAAAAAAATGTATAGATCAAAAACTGATCACACTGTAAGGTTACTGGTATCATCCAGGTTTCAAAACTCTAATTTAACAGCTTGATTTAGAAAAATATGTACATACAGCCCTCAATAATGATTATGATTATTATTATATTCAACCATCTATTATTATATTCAACCAAATAAACAATAAAGTTGGTATTAAATGCTTATTATGGGCATGGTTTGAATAAGATAGATAGAATTTGTCAACCTAGGCCTTCATCTGAAGCAGCTGAGGTTCTGCACAGGTCAAGTGCATATATACTACTAATTTAATGGAGAGAAAATAATTGCCTAAAGAAACATTTTTATGGTCATAGAGGTAGTACTGGGGGCAAGGCACTTGCTGTGCATGCAGCTAATCCCAGTTCAATCTTTGACACATCAGCATCCCCTGAGCATTACCAGGGCACCAGGGGTCCCTGCTGAGCAGAGAGCCAGGAATGTACCAGCCAGAGGCCCCAAACCCTACCCATCACATGCTACAAAGAGAGAAAGAAAGAGATTTATTTTTTTTTAAATCTGGGGGGGGACACAGATTACTCCTGTCTCTGAACTCAGGGATCACTCCTGGAACTGCTTATTTCTCTTTTATTTTTTTATGTAGTTTTCTGGAAAAGTTAAATTTCATTCAGCTTTCATGATCATGTTCCTTGTCATGAGTGATAGAAATGATTGTCTTTCCACACCAGCTAGTTCAGGTTGCTTCACCTATCTTCCCTTCCTACTATTTTCCTATGCTGTAGAAGGTAAAACTAAGGCCTCTCTTTCCCAATCCATTGCACAAATGGCTCCAAAGATCATTTAGTATGATTCATGTGGAGTAGAAGTTTAAGACTTGGAGTATGGACTAAGGAGATACAGGATGCATCCTTGTACTGACCTAGATCATCAAGAAAATAAGTAAGAGCTGTGTTAGCAGATTCCCAATTCAAAGGAAATTTTCTGCATATGTCAGAACGGTTAACTCCCTTGATAGTTTCTATTGTGTAATTTTAGAGCACTTACACAAAGCTAATGTCCTTTTAGCTTTGTCAGAAATTTTGTAAACAATTTAAGAACAAAATACTATATATATACATGCATGCATGCACACACACAGACTCAGAGCTATAGTATAGCTGGTAATGTCCTTGAGCGGCATGCATGCCGCTGACCTGGGTTTGATCTCCATGACCCATATGGTATGGTCTCTTGAGCTGCACTAGGAGGGATCCCTGAAGTAAGTCCTAAGTCCTGCTGGGTGAACCCAAAGCCAAAAAAAAAAAGAAAGAAAGAAAAAGAAGAGTTGATTCTGTTATTTGCATGTGAGTACTTCCTCAGTTAGGCATTTTCTAGCTCACATTACATATGTAAGCATATAGGAATGCAAATTACTCCTTAGAATCAGTTTCTCTGTTGACTCTTCTAGGTACACATGGACTTTAGTAACTGATGAACACATTCATATAAAATACAGAAATATAACTATCAGTAAGGATACACCCCACATGCTTCAACTTTATTATATGTATCTCCTAAGGTTTATTATATTACAATAAACAAAGATTTGTACAAAAATCACATTGTTTTCTATAATGTGCATTTCTACATGCTTTCTTCATAGTAGGTACCAGCTAGATGTGGTATGATCTTCCATGCATCGGAACTAAGTTCATTTCTCTATTTCCATCAATATCTACTGTCTTTGGTATGACAGGATGAATTTAACCTCCTTTAGGAATGCATCAGAGACCCAGATCATTAGCATGCACCTAAATTGTCCACTCAGGGTTTGAGGAGTAGATGAGCACTAAACTTAGAGCTTAGAATACCAAGAAAATCAAGAAATATTCTGTGAACATTCTGAAAAGTTCACATCCAGATCAGAGAAGCTAAGCTTGGCCACGATCAAGCATCTGTAAGGTGAAATAAAAGGCAAATCTACTGAGCACTGAGTTAGCCTGCTCTCCCCATTAGCCAAAGCCTTTAAGTCACAACTATCTTGGGACCTGAGAGCCACAGGTCAGAGAAAGCACCAGACCATGCCCCAGAGTTTTCAAAAACCAATTAAGGGTTTTCTAGTTTAATTTTCTCAGATAATTAGCTCTAGAGGATGCCTTTGAATTTTATATCCTTCCCCTATGTGCGAATTTTAGCTTTATAACTCAGTGGTGATCATACTAATAACTTCTTGACACAAACAGAAGAGACAAACTTCTATAGTCACTTGAAGTCTTAGTCTGGTCACTCTTTTGCATAACTGCTTTCCATTTTTAGCTATTATTCCAGTTTTCATGCCCATTGCCCCACTCTCCACATGTACACTGCATATTATCAATGAGGCAGAAAGAGTAAGTTGAAGAATTGGAAAAATATCAACGTGCATATAGTTTGGGGCTTTAAGAAAAATGACCCTATAAAGGAGAAAGAAACAGAGAGTACCTAGAGGGAATGTAATATTGAGAGAATCTTGGGTTTGGGCATGTGTGAACAACATATTTTTAATACCAGAGATAAAAGAATTGAGTAAAAATGGTGCAAAAGAAAATAAAGGAGGCTTTTGAGCGTAGAGTTTGAAAACATCGGTTCATGTCCTCGCCACATGTAATACTACATTATAAGATATCATTAAATCCAAAGAAATAGAACTTTATGAAATGCTTCTTTTTACAAAATTACTTCGGTCTGCAGATACCTAACGTAGCCTCAAGGCATGATTAATGTTCTGGTCGACCAGACCCAAAATGAAATCATTACAGCCTATGTGGTTGATGCCTTCAAGTGATTCATTCCTACAGGAAATCGAGGAATAAAGGGAATTGTATAAACACAAAGATCCATTCTAAAGAGAATTTAGAAAGTTTACAACTTGTCCTTCGCTCCCAGGGGAGGTCATCCATAGATTCCAGAATGAGTTCAATGAGTTTGAGTCTTAATGCAGAGAAACTCTTCTCTCTGATCTCTTGGTTTAGACCCCTACCTAGATTCAATGGCACCGTGAAAAAGCACTACAGAATTGGCAACAGCTAACAAAGGTGTAATAACTAAGCCAGTGAAGTCATTAAAGACCTACCACTTTATTTTTTCTAATCACCTTTACGTTTTTTAGTGTGAGGCCTGTCATTTCTGAGTGCTAATTTTGAAGATATCCCTTTCCCCCACCTATTTTTTCTTGATCCCCTTAAAATTATATTTTATGTCAATCTTCCATGTAACTTGAAATCTTCACCAAATTCAATTCAACAACAACAGCATATTAGGAAAATAGTTAAATCATTTTTAAATGTCTTCCTTTTTTGGACCAGCCCCTCTGGCCCTTAATAACGGAATCTTGCTCCCTTGACAAATCAAAACCCTCACTCATCATTGAGTGGCTCAGAAGTTATGTTAGAAGAAAAGCATCCAACATTCTCTTAGACTGACTTTTAAGAATATTGGCCCTGTCACTGAATGATCTCAGAGATTTTGAATGTTTTTCATTAAAATTGCTTTTGTAAAAAGGGGAATTCTAGCCTTGGTTGTAGCGTTGAACCAGACCCCGAAGGTACTTTCAATCTCTGAAATTTTCAGTGACAAGTAACCTGTGAACCCCTCAACTCTCTCTTTGGTATAATAGTTATTTTCAGAGAAGTTTGAGGCAATGAATGTAAAGTTAGGTTCCAGGGTCCCGTTCCCTGCTCAGAAACTGTTGGAGGGAGCAGATCATGTTTTTATTGCTATTTCCACACCCGACTTAACACAAGCCCCAGGAAGACAATAATATATCATCTTTCTTCTCAGTTGGGGTCAGGTAAAGCCTATAAAGTTTGACGAAAAGCCAGTGTGACCCTCATTTTTCTCCTCTCAATGTATTCCCCATATCTCAGGATTTTGACTCAATCACAATGTAATTTAGGAACAGGACAAGAGAACATGGCTGCTACTGGTTCTCAAATTGGAATAGAGTTGTTTTCTGAGAAATTAGTAATTGTTGTCAGTTAGAACGTTTTAACGTTAACCTCTATATGTCCTAGATTTTACTTACTACTTGAATTTACGCTGTAATGGTAGGAATAGCTGTAACAGCTGTGGGCAAATCAGGGACTGAGACTGAGATAACAAAGTCAGTGTTTAGCATCTGTAAGCCCATTGGATGTACTGAGGATGGACTTGTAGACGAGAGATAAGTAATAGGAGTTGAATGAGAAAAATAATAAACATTTATATAGAAGAACTTATACAATCCACTTCTCCATAAAACATAAAATTTTGTCTCCTTTTCCAGTCCAGGAGCTTGCAAAGTCATATCCATTATTGTATAAAACCACATTTTCTTAAACAAATATGATGAGAAATGGCACATCTCACAGTTTGGATCAAGATTGTGTATGACCAAGATTATCTAATCTCATGCATTCCGCTGCAGCACGTATACTAAAATTGGATAGATGCAGATATTTGTATGGTGTCTGCACAAGAATGATATAAAAATTCATGAAGACTTATGTATTTAAAATATCAACCAAGCATTAAGAATTCATTGTTTTCTTTTTTGTTTTATTCTTCCGCCACCTTCTGTTCTTTTAAAATTTATTTTGACAATACCTTGCTTGGTCCAGGGCTTAATCCTGGTTTATTCCTTGTGGTTTTCAGGGAGCCAAATGTAGTGCTGGTGTGTGGAACTTAGGTCTGCTGTATGCAAGGCAAGAAGCTTAACCCCTGTACTCTTTCTGTACCCTCTTTATGCTTCCTGAAAAATATTCTTTATTTTGGGTACACAATTAGAAGTAGGTTTCAAAATAAGTTCAGTATTCAGTTAAGCCAGAGTAGGATATATTCATCTGTAGGTGCCCTGAGGTTCTCTTACATAATTTAAAATGAGAATAAGCCCACATGGTCCTATGTTCCTAGACCCAGTATAATAATGCACTTCCACAAACATTATTTGGGATAATTTATGATTTGACTTACATTCTGGCAGTGTTCAGGGGTTACACCTGGTTCAGCACTCAGGAATCACTGCTGATGGTGCTTGGGGTACCATATAGAATTCCAGGAATTAGATCTAGTCTGTCTTGTGCCCTACCCACTGTACTATCTCTCTGGCCCCTGAGATAAAGAATTTTAATCCAAAGACTTCAGTGTGTAAAAGATGCCTGTTTTCGTCATTAAAGAATTTCAGAGAAAATAATAATATATATTCAAAATATTTAAAGTTGTCTAGGGTGTTCCAAGGTGAGTAAAAGAAGAAAATAGAATAAGGCAATAGGTGTGATATTGATAAGTTGTATGAATATAGAAAAACTATAAATGATTTTATAAAATATGCATGAATAACTGGTAAAAAACTATATGAGAAAAATCTACACACAGGAATAAAATCAGAATCTATAAATATCTTCCATAAGAATAGTTAAGCTACTCCATTCATTAAATTTAGGGAAACATATACAAGTGCTACCTTAAATGAATAAAGTCCCTGGTTGCATGCCCAATGAATTAACATGATAGATTATCAGTTTCTACATGGATGACTTATCTAGAAATATCTCCCTATGGTCTTTTTTTCCTTTTGTTTCTTATCTCTCCTACCTTAAATAGAATAACCCTATTTTACTCATATAAGTGCATTCTATATGCCAAAAACAGTAACAAGTCTCACAATGGAGAGGTTACTGGTGCCTGTCGAGCAAATTGATGAACAATGGGACAACAGTGCTACAGTGCAGTGCTACTCATATAACTGGGTTATAAGGAATGGGATGAAAGGCTAGTGTAAAAGAGATCATCCCTAGAAATTAAAACTAGCAAAAGGTAGCACATTTGCATCATCATCATCATCCCATTGATCATCAAGTTTCTCGAGCAGTCTCAGTAATGTCTTCATTCATCCTAGCCCTGAGATTTTAGAAGCTTCTCTTTACTTGTCCTTCCTAACGGTGCCACATTGAAGGCTCTTTCAGGGTCAGAGGAATGAGACCCATCATTGTTACTGATTTTGGCATATGAATATGACATGGGGAGTTTTTGAGGCTCTCCCATGAAGGCAGAAAACTCTCAGTAGCTTGCCAGTTTTTCCAAGAGGAATAACTAGGCTATAAGATGTCGGGAACTTGGTTTTATAGTCTCTGGATGTTGACTGTTGATGTACATGGCTCCAGGGGCAGATTCTGGGTCTGACTGCCTAGCTACTGGATAATGGGGGATCTGGGTGGAAGAGGCCCAGTCCCGATTGGAGCAGCTTTGGAGTCTCAGCCTGGGTCCCACACACCTGGGTTCCTCTGCTGGTTCCTTCATGCATGAGGCTTGTCCAAACGTGTGGAGGGGGACCTTGAGAATGGCAGTGGCTGGGTTTTGGAGGACATTTGCATATAGTCAAAATTATATTTTTATTAAGAAATGTGCAACCTTACAAAATTATTTTTGATGTGGTTTAATAATAATAAACGTGGATAATTTTTAAAAACCATGTATATATAATTCATTGTTTGAATTTTGAGCAAAGAAAGGACATATGCCTTTACAATATGGCAAATTTACAGTACACTAAACTAATTTTCAATAAAAAACCTGGATATATGAAATGGAGAAAATATAGCTTCTTAAAAAACATGGTTTTAAGAAAAGTGGAAAAACACATGTAAGAAAATGAAGCTGGATCCATAGCTTACACCTTAAGCAAACGTCAATTCAAAGTGGATCAAAGATCTTGATATCATACTAGAATCCATAAAATACACTGAGCAAATTATAGGCTCCAAAAGTTGAACCTTAAAGTAATTTTCAATGATATAATTCCAATGAGAAAGTCAACAGAATGAAAAATGAACAAGTGTAGCTCTATCAAATTAAAGAGTTTCTGCATGGTAAAAAAAAAATCACAGCTTAAAACTAAGATACCCAACTTAACAGGAGAAAATATTAGCTTTAACGCATGAGATAAAGGGTTGCTATCCAAGAGCTATAAATTACTCACAAAGCTTAACACAAAATTAAAATAATAAACTCTATCAAAAAATACGGAGAGGAAATGAATAAGACCAACATATGGCCGATAAGCACTGGAAAAAGTATCCACCATCAACTTCTTATCAGGAAAATTCAAATCAATGACAATAAAATACACCAGCAAGAATCACATAGATTATAAAAAAAAAATAAAACCATAAAAACCTGGGAACAATCTGTTTTGGTGGAGATGTGATGAAAAACTCTCACCCACTGCTGGTGGGACTGTTGTATGATCCAACCCCTATGGGAAACATTATGTAAATTTCTCAGAAAAACAAAAGTTGAGCTCCACATGACCCAGAAATATCAATTCTGGGGATCTACCCCCTGGGGAACAGAATATTCTCTGGAAAGGACATATGCGCACCATATTCACTGCTTTACTTAGTACAATAACTAGGCTCTGGAATCAACCTAGGCGCCCAGAGATATGAATTGACTGTGAAGGTATAGTATATAGACACAATAAAATACTGACTCAGCTTCAAGGAATGATGAAGTCATGCAATTTTGTTGCAACTTGGATGGAAATGGAGAATTATTTAAATGAAATAAGGCAGGAGAAGAAGGACAAATGATCTCATTTATCTGTGGTATGTAGAATTACAGGATGAGGGAATGTGAGGTATTATAGATTACCCTTGCCTTAGAGTATAGAAAGCACAGGGAAGGAAAGAAATTGAGGGGGAAGTAAGAGGCAGACAGAAAGTAACAGGGACAAGAGCACCTTGCTGGGTCAAGGTGTGCTGAATTAGTATATCTAAACCACAGAGCAAACAACACTGAAAGCAGAAGAAGCAAAGTACAAGAATTTTAAAAGGTGCCTGTGAAGGAGGTAGGGTGGGAGTGTGGCGGGGGTGGAGGGGAGATGGGGGGCTGGGCACACTGATGGTGGGACTGGTGCTAGGACCCTATATTCTTAACAATCAACTATAAATAACTTTGCAACTCATGGTGCCTTAAGAAAAAAAAAAGGCATAAGATAATGTTTCCAGGTAGCAATTTGACAAGCAAATGGTAGAGAGCAAACATTAGAGTGAAAAAAAAAAAGTTTACTTTTATACTAAAAGAAAATGAATTTATAGATTTTTAAAGATTTAAAAATTTAAATGTAGCCTGAGCACCCCGGGCTTCCCTCCCCTCCGGACTGCCGGCCGAGTGGCCGGCACGCCGACCCCAAGCGCCGCCGCCGTCCTGTCTTCCCGCAAAGGTCTGTGGGAAAGGGGCGTGGCCTAACCACCAGGGGCGTGGCCTAAGAAAAGTGGGCGTGGCCTCATTGCCGGCGGCCAAAGCTCACGCGGCGGAAAGTAGTTTTCTCAACATCCTATCCAAGACTAACATCCTAGCTATTCGCAAGCAGTAGGACAATAAAACACAAGACTTCACATAAGAACATCTCAGTAGGAGACCAGGTTCTACACCGGCAAGTAAAAAGCCAACCACTATTAACTGAGCCTATCCACAATCCTTTTTCACAACAAAAGGAAACAGGGACACTCATCATCAAGAGCCCTCTTTCATATCACCACAAACAACATGAAGAAACAGCGAAAATCCCCATTGCAACCAGAGGACGATCAAAGGAATCCGGAAACCTCAATGGGCGCCTCCTACAAACTTGACCTCTCTGAGAAAGAATTCAGACTTGAAATCCTCAACATGTTCAATCAACTCAATGCAAAGATGGACAACTTCAAGGAAGACCTGGCGGAAACAATACAACAGACAGCCGACAAAATACGGGAAGAAATGAGAGCAGAAATAAAAAACCTTCAAAAAGAAATGAAGGATTCCGTACATGAAATCAAAAACTCTCTGACTGCCCTCAACAATAGGATGACTGCAGCCGAAGACAGAATCAGTATGCTTGAAGATGAGCTGCAAGAGGCCTACAGGCAACATCAAACCATGGCAAGAGACCTCAAAATAGCTCTAGCCAGAATCAGAGTCCTAGGGGATGAATTCAAGAGGAACAACATTAGAATCATTGGACTACCAGAACCACAGGGAACCAACCCCAACGAAAAAGACACAGTCAAACAAATCATTGCGGAAAACTTCCCACAGCTGGACAATGCAGGCATCCAGATTCAAGGCGCCCGGAGAGTGCCAGCTAAAAGAGATCCTAACAGAAAAACCCCAAGACATATCATAGTTACAATGATGGACATCTTCCAGAGAGACACAATACTCCAAGCAGCAAGGTCCAAGAAGGAAATCGCATACAAAGGAGCACCCCTTAGGCTCACAGCAGATCTATCAGAGGAAACCCTCCAAGCTCGAAGGCAATGGTGGGATATAGTGAAAAAACTCAATGAAATCAACGCTTCACCAAGAATACTTTATCCGGCTAAACTCTCATTCAAACTAGAAGGAATCATACACTACTTTGGGGATAAACAACAGCTCAGGAACTTCATAGACTCAAAACCAAACCTAAAAGAAGCACTAAAGGGGCTATTGTAAGACAAGAACAACCTCTACAAGCACAACAAACCCTTGCACAAAGACGGCACAAAATCCCATAACAATAATCTCCCTTAATGTCAATGGTCTGAATTCACCAATTAAGAGACACAGACTGGCAAAATGGATTCAGAGACTCAACCCAACCTTCTGTTGCCTGCAAGAAACACATCTGAATAGCCAGAACAAACACAGACTCAAAGTCAAAGGATGGAAAACAATCCTGCAAGCAAACAACTCCCTCAAGAAAGCCGGAGTGGCTTTACTAGTATCGGACAACATAGACTTCAGGTTGAAAAAGATTAGAAGGGATAGTGAAGGCCACTTTTTATTAATCAAGGGATGTGTACATCAGGAAGAAATCACACTCCTGAATGTCTACGCACCCAATGAGGGACCAGCTAAATACCTACAACAGCTGCTAAGAGACCTCGAGAAGGACATCTCGAGCAACACAATAGTAGTTGGAGACTTCAACACTGCACTGTCTCCTCTGGACAGATCTAGAAGATTAAAACTCACCAATGAAATACTGGCTTTGAAGGAAGAAATAGAAGAGAGAGGGCTAATAGATCTATACAGGGCTTTATATCCCCAAAAAAAGGAATACACATTCTTTTCCAGTGCACATGGAACATTTTCCAGAATAGACCATGCGCTGGGCCACACAACATACCTCAACAGAATCAACAAGATAGACACTGTACCAGCTATCTTTTCAGACCATGATGCACTGAAGATAAAACTTAACTGTGGACAGATGCAGAAAACCAAATCAAACACCTGGAAATTAAATAGCTCGATATTGAACAATGAGTGGGTCAGGAAGGAAATCAAGGAAGAAATCAAAAGGTACCTAGAAACAAATGAGAATGAAGACACGAGCTACCAGAACCTGTGGGACGCAGCTAAAGCCGTTTTAAGGGGAAAATTTATAGCTCTGCAAGCATATCTCAGGAAGGAAGAAAGGGCCCACATAAATAACTTGACTTCACAGCTCAAGACCTTAGAAAAGGACCAACAAAAGGAGCCAAAACCAGGCAGAAGGAAAGAGATAATAAAACTTAGAGCAGAAATTAATGACATGGAAACCCAAAAGACAATCCGGAAGATCAATGAAACCAAGAGCTGGTTCTTCGAGAAAATAAACAAGATTGATAAACCACTAGCAAGACTCACAAAGAAAGAGAGAGAGAGAACCCTTATAAGCCGAATCAGAAATGAAAAGGGGGACATCACGACAGAAACCAATGAAATTCAAAAGATCATCAGAGACTACTTTGAAAATCTCTATGCCACAAAACAAGAGAATCTAGAAGAAATGGATAAATTCCTCGACTCCTATAATCTCCCAAGGCTGAACCAAGAAGACCTGGAGTACCTGAATAGTCCAATTAACATCAAGGAAATTGAAATGGTAATCAAAAGTCTCCCCAAAAACAAAAGCCCAGGTCCAGACGGATTCACTAGTGAGTTCTTCCAAACATTTAAAGAGGACCTTTTGCCAGTCCTTCTCAAGCTCTTCCAGGAAATTGAAGAAACAGAAACCCTCCCTAACAGTTTCTATGAGGCTCATATCTCCCTAATACCAAAAGCAAACAAAGACACCACAAAAAAAGAAAACTACAGGCCAATATCCCTGATGAACACAGATGCAAAAATTCTCAACAAAATATTAGCAAATAGAATTCAACAACTTATCAAAAAGATCATACACCACGACCAAGTGGGATTCATCCCGGGGATGCAAGGATGGTTTAACATCCGGAAATCAATCAACATAATCCACCATATCAACAAAAGAAAAGATAAAAATCATATAATCATATCAATAGATGCAGAGAAAGCATTTGACAAGATCCAGCATCCGTTTATGATGAAAACACTAGCCAAAATAGGTATAGAAGGGACCTTCCTCAATATAGTCAAAGCCATTTATCACAAGCCTATGGCAAGCATTGTCCTCAATGGGGAAAAACTAAGAGCCTTCCCTCTGAGAACAGGGACGAGACAAGGATGCCCACTCTCTCCACTTCTGTTCAATATAGTACTGGAAGTACTTGCAATAGCGATTAGGCAAGAAAAAGACATTAAGGGCATTCAGGTAGGAAAGGAAGAAATCAAGCTCTCACTATTCGCAGATGATATGATACTATACTTAGAGAACCCTAAAGCCTCTACCAAGAAACTCCTAGAAACAATAGACTCGTACAGTAAAGTTGCAGGCTATAGAATCAATACCCAAAAGTCCATGGCTTTCCTATATGCAAATAATGAGAGAGAAGAAAGTGACCTGAGAAAAGCAATCCCATTCACAATTGCGCCTCAAAAAATCAAATACCTCGGAATCAGCTTAACAAAGGAGGTAAAGGACTTGTATAATGAAAACTATAAAACACTACTTCAGGAAATAAAAGAGGACACGAGGAAATGGAAAGACATCCCCTGCTCATGGATTGGAAGAATTAATATTGTCAAAATGGCAATTCTCCCCAAAGCATTGTACAAATTCAATGCGATCCCTATAGGGATACCCTTGACATTCTTCAAAGAAATGGAGCAAGCGCTCCTGAAATTCATATGGAACAATAAGCCCCCACGAATAGCTAAAGCAATCCTTGGGAAAAAGAAAATGGGAGGAATCAACCTCCCCAACTTCCAACTCTACTACAAAGCGGTAGTCATTAAAACAGCATGGTACTGGAACAAAGGCAGAGCGGCAGACCAATGGAACAGGGTTGAATACTCTGACATACACCCCCAAATATATGATCATCTAATCTTTGATAAGGGAGCAAGAAATGTGAAGTGGAGCAAGGAAAGCATGTTTAACAAATTGTGCTGGCAAAACTGGACGGCTACATGCAAAAAAATGGGCTTAGACCTCCATCTATCACCATGTACAAAAATCAGATCAAACTGGATTAAAGACCTCAACATCAGACCAGAATCCCTAAGGTACATTGAAGATAAGGTCGGCAAAACCCTCCACGACATTGAAGCCAAAGGTATCTTCAAAGCTGACACGCCACTGGCTAAGCTAGTGAAAACAAAGATAAATAAATGGGACTATCTCAAACTAAGGAGCTTCTGCAACTCAAAAGAAACAGTGACCAAAATACAAAGACAGTCTACAGAATGGGAAAGGATATTTATGCAGTACCCATCCGATAAAGGGTTGATAACAAGGATATACAATGCACTGGTTGAACTCCACAAGAAGAAAACTGCCAACCCGATCAAAAAATGGGCTGATGAAATGAACAGAAACTTTTCCAAAGAAGAAATCCGAATGGCTAAGAGGCACATGAGAAAATGTTCAACATCACTAATCATCAGGGAAATGCAGATCAAAACAACAATGAGATATCATCTCACACCACAGAGACTGGCCCACATCCCCAAAAACAAAAGCAACCGGTGTTGGCGTGGATGTGGGGAGAAAGGGACTCTCCTTCACTGCTGGTGGGAATGCCGACTGGTTCAGCCCTTTTGGAAAACAATATGGACGATTCTCAAAAAGTTAGAAATTGAGCTCCCATTTGACCCAGCAATACCACTCCTGGGAATATATCCCGGAGAGGCAAAAAGGTATAGTAGAGATGACATCTGCATTTCCATGTTCATTGCCGCTCTGTTCACAATAGCCACAATATGGAAAAAACCAGAGTGCCCGAAAACAGATGATTGGCTAAAGAAACTCTGGTATATTTACACAATGGAATACTATGTAGCTGTCAGGAAACATGAAGTCATGAAATTTGCATACAAGTGGATCAACATGGAAAGTATCATGTTGAGTGAAATGAGTCAGAAAGAAAGAGACAGACATAGAAAGATTGCACTCATATGTGGAATATAATGTAACTGAGAAGTACAAGTTGGCAACGATGCAACTTCTGGCAGATATCTCTCTGGACTTAGTTACTAAAATACTAAATTACAGAAACCCAAAACTGAGAGGCCGCTAAGTGTGGTCACTCGACCTCACACTTCTTCATCCTCAGCAATGGAAAACAAATTACCTAATGCTTCCTTTTCAGCAGGTCTGACTTTAGGGGAGAGACTCTCCAAACAATAATAGTGAGTTTTGTTGAAATATTGTATGCAATCAAAGTGAAAGTAAAGTGAAATTTATTAGTTACACAGGCGGGGGGGGGGCTTAGGGTGGGGGGGCTAGGGGCGTGGGGGTGTTTGGGGTGTGAGGGGGCGGGGTGGAGCTATACTGGGATTCTTGGTGGTGGAATATGAGCACTGGTGAAGGGATGGGTATTCGAGCATTGTATAACTGAGATTTAAACCTGAAAACTTTGCAACTTTGTAACTTTCCACAATAAAAAATTAAAAAATAAAAATAAATAAATAAATAAATAAATAAATTGGCAAAGTAAAAAAAAAATAAATAAAAAAAAAATAAAAATTTAAATGTAAAAATCCAAAGATTTGTTGTTTTTCCTCCAAAATAGAACTGGCAGAAAGCCTCTTTCATTTTTTTTTTTATTTCACTTTCTTTTTTCACTTAGAGAAATTTATAATTAAATTGAGAATTCTTTTTAAGAGCTATAAAGTTGACATTAAAGATAGTCTACTTCCTCCAATTCTATTAAATGTAACTGAGTAAACACCTGAAAACTTCCTCAAAATGCTTATGACTATTTTCTCCAAATCCAGTGTGCTTATTTTAGAGACTTAAGAACACGCCTCACCCTAATGTTCTAGCAAAACACCTAAGAGTAGAAGAGCATCACCCAAAGCTAGTCTGGTCATGGCTGGATTGTCACCCCAAATTAGTATTCATGAGGGGCCTTCTGACAAATGGAGTTATTATCCACAGATGCTGTAAACATAAATCAGGAGGATATCATCAATAATGTCGTATTCTCTTTGTCCTCATCATGTTTACAGAACTTGCTTTGAACAGCACATAAATACTTAGATCATATTGTGGGAAACATGCCACTCATCTTATTAGCTTTCTCTGGCTCCAAGCTCTGACGCTGATCATTCCCTGACACTGTTTGCCAACAACAAAAGAAGCCTATTGATCACATTGCTTCTCCCTTTGGCAGTCTTTCTGCCCGCTATTACCTTGCATCACTTGCCTTAAGTCAAATGTCACAGAACAGCTTACAAGAGATGTATCTATCTAGTAGAGGAAAATATATTACTGTGAATTTAATTGGCGGAAAAGTAATTGGTATTACCAATTGTTTACCCTTTAAAATTTTATTCCTTGGCATTAATGAACAGCCCAAATCAAAGCCTACTTTGTAAGCTCCAAATCCATAAAATTGGACTCATTTGCAATTTATTTTATGAACAGTTTGCCGAGTCCCAACTATCTTGGAAGCTGACCCATCAATCATTCTCAGACTCACTTTACGTATGAACAGTTTTCTCTGCTGGCATTCTCTTTCAATAGAGCATCTCTATTGAAATTTCCTGGTAATTTTTCATCTGAAGTATAGTCTTCATTTGTCTTTTCACTTTGATTCCAGATAGATTCTATGAAGGGGACACATTATTTTTGGTTTAAATTGAAATAGTGGTGCACAAATTGAGAACTTAGGGCTATGACTTGGATATACAGACTCTGTGTGAAAAATAAAGAGCTTTTTTTGAGGGGGAGGATTATTTGCCACTCGAGGAAATAAAGATTGTGCTGGGATGTCATACAAAACAAGTGGTCATTTGTAAAATGCTTATTTCATAACTGGTTCTAGAAACCCCACAGTCTCCACTCTGTTGTCTATAATTTTCAAAGCATTTGACTTTCTGAGGGATCTGCCTCTGCTCTAATCGGGAGCAATATCACGTCACTGAAGCACATCCTGGGCTTGGGTGCTAATATGCCCTTCCAGTCTCGTGCCCATTGACATGTAACTTAAACAATTCAAGTTACATAGCTAAACAGCCTTTGTGTCTGTCCTTGCCTAAGTCCTGAACTTTTGTTTATTCTACTTTTGACTTGATTCCCTAGCTTGCATTCAAATCCAGAGTCTTCTTTAAGTTTCTTGCTTGACTTTTATGCCTTTCCTCCCTGTCGTACCATCTTGAACATCAGTCACTACCTCTTCTTAATCTTATCTACGGGACCTCGGAAATTGGTATATGCATAGTAGGCCAATGACATCCATTGGACAACTTTGCCCCTCAGCTGAGCATGAACAGAACTTGAAATGCCTGCTTTCCAATGTACCATGTGTAACCAAAAAAGGCGAAAGTCTTCTCAAAGTCATTAATATGACTAAAATGAAGAGCATGAGAGAAATTACTGCATGACTTTCTGAGTACAAATTGGAAGAAACACTTCATTAAACAAGTCTCCCTTGAGCTCTTCTGGAAGCTACTGAGATTCCACACTTTAAATTCAAAATAAAGGCAACAGTGTCATTGGAGAAAACATGTACTTTGTAAGCCTCTATATCTTTCATTAAGTGTCTATTATCCGCTCAGCTAATTTCTTCATTTTATCATGCTTACTGTTCCAATGTTTCCTTTGTGGGCATTTAAATTTATTTTATATTTATTTTTTGGGGCGTGGGGGCTGCTTTACACAGGGCTTACTCTTGGTTATGTGGCCAGGGATCATTCCTGGAGGTGTTCAGGGAAGCATATGCTGTTCTAGGAATTTAACTTCTTTCGGCTGCACGAAAGGCAAGCACCCTAATGGTTATAGTATCTCTTCAGCACTCTGTGGTTTTAAACATGCAATTTCCTATTAATTTCTCATGGAGTTGTCTTCTTTGAGTGCCTTCTCTTCAAAGAAATCCCCCTTTAAACTCTCACAAATCAGTTAGTTCAATGTTTAAATTTAATGTTTAAATTCATCATTTTTGGACAGGTTTATACCTGACTTGTTTGGCCAGGACTCCTGTCCATGACATTTGTATCAGCTCTGACCACCTATCTGAGCTCTATATAATTCACTGATTGAATCATTCATTAATATATTCATTCATTCAGAAAATAATTGAGAGATAAGCATTAGCCAGACTGTGTATTTGGAACCTTTTAGTCAGCAACAAAAAATAATCAAGACTAGCATAATCCCTAGTATTATCATGGATCTTTTTCTTTTTCTTTTGTAAACATTAATGAGTTAAGCAACCAGGGCTTTAGACCCTGAGGATGGAATCGGATCAAAACTCTAACTACAACCATGAAAATAATGTATGCTACACTGGCCCCTGCAAAACTCAGCTCCTTCATCTACCTCTTTCTTTTCCTAAGGATATTTGATGAATAATTGAAATAATTGCAGAGATACATATTGAAAGGCTCTTTGTAAATCCAGGGTATTATTGTCGCTATAATTAGGCCATGCTCAGTATATAAAAATCTTGATTAGAGTACTGCTCTTTCAAAAGCTAATTAGCTTGCACAACAATACATTTCCTGGATGTGTTTTCAGAGGATTGCTTTATATTTTCTTTTCACTCCAATCCCCAGAGCAAATGAATTGAAGTGCCCTCAAAGAAAGTCTCAGATCCCTGAAGGGTGAAAGCACTGAGAGAAACTGAAGAAGGAACATATCCCTAAGGTCACTTCATACACCGGCACCTGAGTCAGGCAAACAAGTGATCAGTTAGAGAGAAGGACACTCAGCTTTTGGACAGAAAAATTCTGGATACCCTGGTTTCATCTATACCGCTTTGGGGATCTTTCCTGATTTACAAACCCATTTTATGTCACTGAATGTCTCAATGTCTTACATGACCCTCCTGTGTCTACACAGAATTTACTTAAATTAGCTATTATCAGAGAGCCCAGCACGCTACCAAGAGTATCATGCCCTCATGGCAGAGCCTGGCAAGCTACCCGTGGCATATTGGATATGCCAAAGACAGTAACAATAAATCTCACAATGAGAGACATTACTGGTGCCCGCCCGAACAAATCGATAAGCAATGGGATGACAGTGACAGTGACAGTGACAGCTATTACCTATAAAAATATCCATCTCCTTTACCGGACAAATGTCACTTTTCAATCTCAATGCCCAGGTAAGATTTAAAAAACAAACAATAACAAAGAACGTCTGCATACATCATTCGTCGCAGCATTCAGTATTATTTCTGAGATTTGGAAGCAACCTAGATGTCCAACAACAGACACGTAGATCATGAAGATGTTGTATATATACACAATGGAATACAACACAGCTACAGGGAAGGATGCAATCATGCAATTCACTGCAACATGGATGGAACTGGAAGACATCATGTTAAATGAAGTAAGCCAGAAGTAGGAGGATAAACACAGGATGGTATCACTTGTATGTGGTATTTAGAATAGTTGCATGAGGGAATGTGATGGTTTAAAGTGGGGATGCCCAGGTCAGATCAATCAATCATAGTATTGGAGGGTGAAGGAAAGAAAGAGTGGAGAGGAAAGGGAGAAGAGACTGGTGAGAAGCAAAGTGGATCAGGTCAGGAGAGTCAGATACGAAGGGGTGTTAAGGAATAATAGAGCCATATTCTCAAAACAGAGTCAACAGCCTTGAAATTAAGAGACCCAAACTTTACTAACCGAATTTAGAAAGGTGCTTGTTAAGAAGGCAGGCTGGGGGCTGGGGGCCAGGGTCGGGGGCTTGGGATGTGGGAGGGAAGCTGGGAACATTGGTGGAGGGAGTTGACTCTGGTGGAAGGATCAGTGCTGCAATACTGTAGGTCTAAAACTGAAGTAAGAGTAATTTTGTAAATCACAGTACTCTAATAAAATAAAAAACAACAACCACAGAAAAGCTCATAGACTCCTATATTCAACTGATTTCCTAATGAATGATACACATATAAACTATTTCCATGAAATTTTACCAAATTTATGGGTCCCTCCCCCACCTTCTACCACTTCAAAACACATATACTTGACATAGAAGAATTCCATATTTTATTTTTCCCTTCCCCAGTGTTCTTGAGATTCTGACATCAACCAACCCATGGTTCTGCAGCTGATTTCTGCAGGACACAGCAAATCTGGTTTCATTTTAAGTCTTCCAGAAGATGCTTGGCACTGTTTCCAGGTTTCAAATGTATATTTCTGAAATTCACAACAGAAGAACACGGTTCTGCAGCAGGAAGAACCACATGGGAAGCCCACAGGGGTGCACAGGAAAGTACTGGGAGAGGGATAACTTTAGGAAGTTTGCTTCAGTGGGAACCACTTCCACAGGAAATTCACGTTGGTGGTTTGGATCCACAAATTGCCATTACCACCACTGATTTTCTCATCATAGACTTCTAATTATAGAGTGGCTATCAAATGATATTTTACTGTATCACTGTCATCCCATTGTTTGTCGATTTACTTGAGCGGGCACCAGTAACATCTCTATTACACTCAGCCCTGAGATTTTAGCAGCCTTTCCTTACTCATCTTTCTGAACGATTGGAAACTCTTTCAGGGTCAGGGGAATGAGACCTATCGTTACTGTTCCTGGCATATTGAAGACACCACGGGTAGCTTGCCAGGCTCTGCCATGCAGGCGGAACACCCTTGGTAGCTTGCCGGGCTCTCTCCAAGAGGTACATATATTATATGTATGTTACTCTATATTATTTCAATCTGATATTTCAGGTGGAAATAATATCAAAGCCACTCAGGAAGCTTTTGCCAAAGTGCATGAGCTCTACTTCCCTTTCCTTCCTTTGTATATGAGGTTATTTAAGGAATTAAAAACATATTTTTCAAGGCTCACCGATTTGGTGTTACTTCTGTGGATAGACAGGAATTTATAAATTAAAACAATTTAACACAATTACATCAAATTGTGTATTGAAAACTTAATATGTACTAGGGAATACTTTTACTCCTTGTCTGTATGCTCAAAATTCTCACCATGAAAATCATTGTTCTCCAGTTTGTAATTGAAGAGATGGAAGCTCAAAGTTTACACCATAAATGACAAACGCAGACCATGCTAGTCTAGAGGGTGTGCTTGGAGTGCCCCCACTACCCGCATCCTGGGCAATTTTAGCATCTCCATCCCCATCCTCAGTCAGGCAAGCACTGCTAGGATAGACCGCGCTGGAAAGGCAACGCAGCAATCCATCCTTTTTCTCAGATGCAGCCCATCGATGAATTCCCCAATTATCTTTCACCCTCCATGGCCCCTCTGCCTCTTTCTCTAACTTTACTCATGATTAGAAAACACAGATCCTCATTAAAGTCCATCCCTCCATCCTATTGGCACAAATTAAAACTAGCAGTGGCCCGTGCAGTGAACTCAGTGGGATCCCTGCTAATCATTTTTGTAAATTGAAAAATAGACTTTTCTTCATCAGCACCATCTGTACCTCCAGGACGTTCTTATTAACATGTTATCTCCTGACCACGCTTCCCACAGAAAATAACTGAAAGCAAAGGATAAGAGCAAAGAGCTTCCCCCTCTTTCGACCTCTGAAATGTTTCTAAAGGACTTCAAGCGGCTAGTAGCTTATCTGGCATGAGAACAAGGTGGAAATATTGACAGAATATGTGTTACTAGTTCCAGATAATAGAAGACAGTTACAGAGGCCCAGAGACTTGAAAGAAATACTGATTTATTAAGGCAAAGTGTAATGTTCAAGATGCAATAATTCATTAATCTAGGTTATTTACATCAGTATTTTTTAGCCATTTTATATCTGTGGTTCCTGCATTACGGGTCCAGGAACCTACAGTTATGATCAAGGTGGTAGATCATTAGTTTTTAACCATTCTATAATTTCAGACCTTGACCTTGAAAGAGCCTCCAATGCAGCATCATTGGGAAAGACGAGTAAAGAGATGCTTCTAAAATCTCAAGGCTAGGACCAATGGAGACATTACTGAGACCACTCGAGAAATTTGACAATCAACGGGATGATGATAATGATGATGATGATGATGATGATGATGATGATGATGATGATGATGATGATGATGATGATGATGATGATTTCAGAACAGCAGCAGACTGTAGGTCAATGTTTGAAGAACATGGCTTTAGATGTAACAGAGAGGATACGATGAAAAAATCCCTGCCTCATGGAGAATCTATTCTAGGCAAAAACAAACACAAACAGAGGCTGGAGGGATAGTAAAACAGATAGAGCCAAACTGGGTTCAATCCTTGGCATCCGTAGGGTAACTTGAGCCCTTTAGAAGTGATTCTTAAGAGCCAGGAGTAGCCAAAAATATAAAATAAAAGAAAACGGAAAACTATATGAATCAGACATCACTTCAGTATTGAGCACAAAATATTTGTACATAATATTGTACACAATAGTGTACACCAAGTGCTGACTCAGGAGCCTCCTGAGGTAGCTATGGCTATTATTTCTGTTTTGAAGTTGAGGAAATTGACAAGGAGAAAAGGGAAGCATCTTCTCTATGTCACACAACCAATCAGAAACAGAGTTGATCCTCAAACCCAGAGTCTCGTGCCAGAGTCTATTCTCTTGACCACATTGTGTACCATGCAAAGTCACAGAGTCGGCTGGTGGAGATGTGTCCAGATATATCAGGTGATTCCTGTTTTTTCAAAATAGGACCAACTTAGTGAGAGAAAAGACGCACATCCATACCTAACTTAATTAACTCTCTCCAAAGCATTTTCTCATTTGGATTATGCACGTACGTGGGGCCTAGTGTTTTGGGTTTCTGAACACACTCGGACCTGGCTCAAATCCAGACTCCCTTACTCACAAGCATATTACCTGGACAAGCCCAAAGCCTCTAAGCCATTTCTAAATGAAGCACACATCTAATTTGTTTCATCAATTAGGCCGTGAATGTAAAGTTCTTAACACAGTGCCTGCTATAGAATCAACATGCTGAGTATTGTGGTTATTATCTATCATATACAATGAGTCTTTAGATTTTCTAACAGCTTCCTGTCTGCTTTGCTTTTTGTTTGACTAGATAATTGAATCAACCCCCAAACCCTCAGAGGTATTCAGCCTCTAGACAGCACAGGAGTTAATTCCAACAGTGATCCTGAGGAAACAACAGGATCATCTATCGGGAGGGCTGAAATCCCCAGCCAGTAACTTGGCTGCAGCTTGGATTTTCAACCACTCCAACATTTGCCATAATTCAAGCCACACAGCTTTCATTTGATCATATTAATGTACTGTTTAGTTTTTTTCTGAAATGCATAGTTATAACGGTTATAAAACTGAAGAATAATGATGTTGACAATGGTAACGATGGCTGTATCCTGGTTATAACTATGGTTATATCCTGGCACACAATAGGTGCTTCACATTCACTCAAGAAATGGTTTTGCTTTTCTTTTCCTTTTGGTTTTGTTTTGGAACCACACTTATTGATGCTCAGGGCTTACTCCTGGCTCTGTACTCAGCGATCACTTTCAGTGGGCTCAGGGGGTCATATGTGGTGCTGGGGATAAAATCTGCAAGATGAGCACCTTACCAGCTGTCCTATCACTCCACCCCCCATTACAAGTTGTTCTATCACTCCAGTCCACACCCCCAAGATTGTTGATAAAATTCCTGCAATACAATTACCACTGTAGGATGACATTGCCTTATCCTTTCCCCCTTGCCACAAGGAGCTTAGGTTTATACTCTCACACCAATCAAGGTGCCCCAGAGTCACTCCCATTCCTTTGTCTATCTGTAACCACTTCTCTATGCTCTCTTATCTAAACAGTTAATCAACTTTCCTCCCCTAATCAGACTCTTAATTTGTAGGGTCAGATCTTTCTAGGGCACTGATCTTTCTAGGACTCATATTGTAAGGTAATATTGCCTTTCTCCTCTCCTTATGTCTTTTGAATAGTTTACTTCTAAAGCAATGTCCTTTTTTTTTTTTGAACTTGATCATCATTCCCTTTTATTGAATGATTTCAAGTTAAAAAATTCACAGGCAAATATAAAAGAGATAAGATGGAAAGATCTTATATACACTGATCCAGTTTAACCCAATGGTAAGATTTTGCATAACTAAAATATATTGTCACATCAGGAAATTGACATTAAAATAATCAATCCCTTTTTTTCACTACAGGATTTGTGATCTCTGGTTTCCTCATTTCGTTTTTTTGTTTTGTTTTTGTTGTTGTTGTTCTTTTGGGGGCCACACTTGGTGACGCACCAGATTTACTTCTGGCTCTGAGCTAAAGGATCACTCCTGGCCAGGCTTGGGAGACCATATGGATGATGGAGATAGACCCTGGGTCTGCTGCATGTAAGACAGATGCCCTGTCTGCTGTTCTTTCTCTCTAATTTTCTTCCTCTTAACTTTCAGAAGTGGATTGCTGTGAGGATTAAATGAGTCTACTGGGGGAAGCACCTGGTACAGGGGAGTTATCCCAGGAACAGCATTTCCCTTCTACCCCTGCACTTTGGCTTAATCATCTCTGTGTCACCACACATGTGGCTGAGCTTTTGCTTAGCTTTCTCAAGACCAAAGTGTACCCGCAGGTGTTTTTATATATTTGGAATGACCTGAAGTGAACATACATCCCTGGATATCTGTCAAATTTCATTATTGCAATTATTTGCTAATATCCAAAATGAAGTTCATAACTCAGCTGCTTTGTTTCTATGAGGATGCCACCGTATCTTCCAGCTTACACTTTACCTAACTTACTTTATCAGTCTTTTATTTTTTTTTTTATAATTTATTTATTTTTAATTAGAGAATCACCGTGAGGGTACAGTTACAGATTTATACACTTTTGTGCTTATACTTCCCTCATACAAAGTTCGGGAACCCATCCCTTCACCAGTGTCCATTCTCCACCACCCGTAAACCCGGCGTCCCTCCCACCCTCCCCAATCCCATCTCCCCCCCACCCCACCCTGCCACTGTGGCAGGGCATTCCCTTCTGTTCTCTCTCTCTAATTAGCTCTTGTGGTTTGCAATAAAGGTGTTGAGTGGCCGCTGTGCTCAATCTCTAGCCCTCATTCAGCCAGCAACTCCCTTCCCCCACATGGCCTTCAACTACAATGTAGTTGGTGATCGCTTCTCTGAGTTGCCCTTTCCCCGGAACGTGAGGCCAGCCGTGAAGCCATGGGGTCAACCTCCTGGTACTTATTTCTACAGTTCTTGGGTATTAGTCTCCCACTCTGATATTCTATATACCATAGATGAGTGCAGTCTTTCTATGTCTGTCTCTCTCTTTCTGACTCATTTCACTCAGCATGAAACTTTTCATGCCCATCCACTTACTACAAAATCCTTGACTTCCTTTTTTCTAACAGCTGCATAGTATTCCATTGTATAGATGTACCAAAGTTTCCTCAACCAGTCATCCGTTTTGGGGCATTCGGGTTTTTTCCAGATTCTGGCTATTGTAAACAGTGCTGCGATGAACATACATGTGCAGATGTTGTTTCGATTGTACTTTTTTGCCTCTCTGGGATATATTCCCAGCAGTGGTATTGCTGGGTCAAATGGGAGCTCAACCTCTAGTTTTCTGAGAATCGTCCATACTGTTTTCCAAAAGGGCTGAACTAGCCAGCATTCCCACCAGCAGTGTAGAAGGGTCCCTTTCTCCCCACATCCTCTCCAACAGCGGTTGCTTTTGTTCTTTTGGATGTGTGCCAGTCTCTGTGGTGTGAGGTGGTATCTCATGGTTGTTTTGATCTGCATCTCTCTGATGATTAGTGATGCAGAGCACTTTTTCATGTGCCTTTTGGCCATTCGTATTTCTTCCTTGGTAAAGTTTCTGTTCATTTCTTCGCCCCATTTTTTGATGGGGTTGGATGTTTTCTTCTTGTAGAGTTCAACCAGTGCTTTATATACCATTGATATCAACCCCTTATCTGATGGGTATTGTGTAAATATCCTTTCCCATTCTGTGGATAGTCTTTGTATTCTGGTCACTGTATATCTTGCGGTGCAGAAGCTTTTTAGTTTAATGTAGTCCCATTTGTTGATCTCTGTTTTTACTAGATTGCTTAGTTCCGTGTCACCTTTGAAGATACCTTTATCTTCAATATCGTGGAGGGTTTTCCGACCTTGTCTTCAATGTACCTTATGGTTTGTGGTCTAATGTTGAGGTCTTTAATCCATTTTGATCTGACTTTTGTGCATGGTGTCAGGTCAAGGTCTAAACCCATTTTTTTGCATGTGGTTGTCCAGTTGTGCCAGCACCATTTGTTAAAGAGGCTTTCCTTGCTCCACTTCACATCTCTTGCTCCCTTATCAAAGATTAGATGATCATACATTTGGGGTTGTGTGTAGGGAAATTCCACCCTATTCCATTGGTCTACGGCTCTGCCTTTGTTCCAGTATCATGCTGTTTTAATTGTTACTGCTTTGTAGTAAAGATTGAGGTTGGGGAGGGTGATGCCTCCATCATCTTTTTCCCAAGAATTGTTTTAGCTATCCTTGGACGTTTGTTATTCCATATGAATTTTAGGATTGCTTGATCCATTTCTTTGAAGAATGTCATGGGTATACTTATAGGGATCGCATTGAATCTGTATAATGCTTTAGGGAGTATTGCCATTTGGACAACATTGATTCTCCCTATCCACGAGCAGGGTATATGTTTCCATTTCCTCATGTCCTCTTTGATTTCATGGAGTAGCGTTTTATAGTTTTCTTTGTAAAGGTCTTTTACTTCCTTGGTTAAGCTGATTCCAAGGTACTTGATTTTCTGGGGCACGATTGTGAATGGGATTGCTTTTTTCATGTCCCTTTCCTCTGCCTCATTGTTTGCATATATGAAGGCCATGGATTTTTGGGTATTGATTTTGTAGCCTGCAACTTTACTGTATAAGTCTATTGTTTCTAAGAGTTTCTTAGTAGAGGTTTTAGGCTTCTCTAGATATAGTATCATGTCGTCTGCAAATAGTGAGAGTTTGATTTCTTCCTTTCCTATCTGGATGCCCTTAATCTCTTTTTCTTGTCTAATAGCTATCGCAAGTACTTCCAGTACTATATTGAAGAGGAGTGGTGAGAGTGGGCATCCTTGTCTTGTGCCCGATCTCAGAGGAAAGGCCCTTAGTTTTTCCCCGTTGAGGATAATGCTTGCCGTAGGCTTGTGATAGATGGCTTCGACTATCTTGAGGAAAGTTCCTCCAAACCCCATTTTGGCGAGGGTTTTCATCATGAAAGGATGTTGGATCTTGTCAAATGCTTTCTCTGCATCTATTGATATGATCATATGGTTTTTGTCTTTACTTTTGTTGATATGCTGTATTATGTTGATTGATTTCTGAATGTTAAACCATCCTTGCATCCCTGGGATGAATCCCACTTGGTCGTGATGTATGATCTTTTTGATGAGTTGTTGGATCCTATTTGCTAGTATTTTGTTGAGGATCTTCGCATAGGTGTTCATCAGGGAAATTGGTCTGTAATTTTCTTTCTTAGTGGTGTCTTTGTTTGCTTTTGGTATTAGGGAGATATGTGCTTCATAGAAACTGTTTGGGAGAGTTCCTGTTTTTTCAATTTCCTGGAAAAGTTTGAGGAAAACAGACAATAGGTCTTCTTTAAATGTTTGGAAGAATTCGCCAGTGAAACCATCTGGGCCTGGGCTTTTGTTTTGGGGGAGGTTTTTGATTACCGTTTCAATTTCCTTAACATTGATGGGTCTATTCAGGTATTCCAGATCTTCTTTCTTCAGTGTTGGGAGATTGTAGGAATCAAGGAATCCATCCATTTCTTTTAGGTTCTCCTTTTTTGTGGCGTAAAGACCTTCAAAGTAGTCTCTAATGATCTTTTGAATCTCACTGGTTTCTGTTATGATGTCCCCCTTTTCATTTCTGATTCGATTTATTAGAGTTTTCTCTCTTTCTTTCTTTGTGAGTCTTGCTAGCGGTTTATCATTTTTGCATAGACACAAGAAGACAATATTATGCTTTTGTAACTTGGGATTTAATTGGCTTTGAATATTATTCATTCCCAGGCATCTGCTTTCTCAACTTAAGCCTCAGTTGCCCTCAGTTCCTAGCATCCCCAAAGCAGGGTCCTGATGAGAGACAGGACAGACTCCGGGCAAGTGGTGAGTTATGTGCTACCCTGGCATCAAGATGGGCCTGGCCAAAGTGCCTAATTCTTAACTACAAGTTAAGAGCTTGATCATGGACAAATGCTGTCACGATCCAAAAGTAACGACAAGTCTAGGACCCTGCTAGGGATAGGAGAGACTAATCTGGCCTGAGCACTATAGTCTGAGATTGAGACAGCCCCAGGAGAGCAATTATATAAGCTTAATGCATCTCTTCCTGTGTCCATACAAAATGATTAATATTATGAATGCTTATATGTTTGCTGGATGAACAGAGGAGAAACTCATGGGATTTGTCCTTGGATGGGTCATCCTGGTGAAAGAGAATCTGTCCTAGGAGCAGCATCCCCTGAGGGAAAGAACTTTAACCCTATTGATGGTGACCACACCTATGTGTAAGCCCCAACCCCCTCATACTGGGGGGATTAAACTGGGCTGGAAGAGTGGGTTAGGGAAGAGATGGAGAACTGGGAGAGAAGCAGAGAGAGAGACCGGAGTGAATGAAATAAACGGTAACTGATCAATCAACCAGCATGGCCCTTGTTTCCTCCTCAGTCTGCCTCATGGCCCCGGTGCTCTAGTTCAGTGAGCAGCCCAGGATAGATCCCCCTCAAGCCCAGGGAGCAGCCGATTGGGAGAGCCATCAGGGCTCTTTCCCCTGTTGCTCCCTTGCCAGATGTTTTTACAGACAAAGGAATGGGAGTGACTCTGGAGCACCTTGATGGGTGTGACCAGGATAAACCTAAGCTCCTTGTGGAAAGGGGGAAAGGACAAAGCAATTCTACATACCACATTTTTACAGCTGTGATAAATAAATCTAAATAACAAGTCCAATGTTTTTGGATTATACAACAAGAAGTAGCACAACCAGGATTGAATTTGAATTCATTTAGAACATTTCTCTTTAGAGTGTTCTGGCTTGGGTAAAATCTGGAATCTGATTCCAGGAACCCTGTGCAAAATAGTTATGATATACAAGACAGTATAGGTATGGATAGAGCCCAGAGTGGAGGTAAATACTCTGAAGGAGCTCAGAGATGATAAAACAAGGCAAGGCTTTCCTTTGGCACTTTGGAGAGAGATAAATTGAAAACTGTATAAAGCACATCATATTCAAATGTAGAAAAAAAACATCATTTTAAAATGAAAAGTTTTAAAAATAATAAAAATTAAAAATAGTATAATGATTAGGAATAAACAACTATGGAGCATCCTGTAATCTGTACTTTATATATCATCATCATCATCATCATCATCATCATCATCATCATCATCATCCCATTGATCCTCGAATTTCTCAAGTCTTCTCAGTAACATCTCCATTCGTCCAAGCCCTAAGATTTTAGAAGCCTCTCTCCTCTCATCCTTCCAACGATGCCATACTGGAGGCTCTTTCAGGGTCAGGGGAATGAGACCCAGCTTGTTACTGGTTTTGGCATATTGATACACCATGAGGACCTTGCAAGGTTCTCTCATGTGGGTAGGAAACTCCCAATGGTTTGTCAGGTTCTCCCAGAGGGAGAAGTAGGCTATAAGATATCCTACTTATTATCCCAAGCTGCCAGGAGCTTGCTTTTAAGTCTCTGGATGCTGGCCGTGAATGGGATTACATGGTACTGGGGGCAGTCTCTGGGTATGACTGCCTAGTTACTGGGAAATGGGGAATCTGGGTGGAGGAGGCCCAGTCCCAATCTGAGCCCTGGGTGCCACACACCTGGGTTCCTCTTCTGGTTCCTTCATATGTGAGGCTCCTAATGTATGGAGAGAGGCCTTGAGCATGGCTGTGACTAGGCTCCGGAGGTCTTCGGCCACTGGGAGCTCTGCTCGGGGTGAGGTGGAGAGGGAAGCTGGAGCCCATCCTCTCTGAGGAGGGCCCGGGGAAGACAGCCAGGTGCGTGGGCAAGAGACTCTCTGTGTCCAGAGACTTAAAAAGCAAGCTCCCAGAAGAGAGCAACGCAGAGAATCTCTTGCGATGCAGTCTCATATATATATGATATTTATTATGTTCCAATAAATTCCTTCTCTATCTGACTACTTTGGAACTCTTATCATAAAAAGTTCTTGAGTTTTGTCAAGTAAATTTTATGCAGCTAAAAAAATTAAAAATAAATAATAAAACATATCATCTGGAAAACTGTAGAATGGGGAGTGACCTCATGTCCGGGACATTTGTCGTTGTTTACACACACCTCGGACTCTACTAAATCTTTTTTCTTTTCTTTTTTTTTGGGGGGGGCTTTTTGGGTCATACCCAGTGTTGCACAGGGGTTACTCCTGGCTTTACACTCAGGAATTACTCCTGGTGGTGCTCAGAGGACCATATGGGATATGGGATGCTGGGAATCAAACCCAGGTCAGCTGCATGCAAGGCAAATGCCCTACCCTCTGTACTATCATTCTAGTCCCATCTACTAAATCTTGACTGTATTTTTACCCAGCATTTTAGGGAGATGCAGATGCCATGGATAGTCCCAACATGGATATCCCCTGAGCTCAGCTGTGAGTTCACCTGCAGCCTCAGCAACAGCCTTCAAGCATTTAAGGAGCTGTTGCACTAACAGCGCACGGTCTCTGGTTCTCTACCTAAGACTGTCCTATGGGCAGAACCTTGCCACTCTGCATGCTGGAACTGACCTCTCCAGTGGCAATCCTGTCCATAAGGAATGGAAATCAGGTACCTGTGCCTCAGTACTATCTGGCCATTGGCAAGAGCACTGGATTGCGTTCTGTCAGATTCCTAACAGGATCTCCTGAGAGACTGAGCACCCAGTGGCTGATGCTCATTAATGCCCAATCTGTTAGTGCTTTACCTTCCTCACACCTTGCCCCCCCCATGTGTGTACAACCTTCTAAATAAGGCTGAGTCCTTGAGTCAGTATTGAAAACAGAGCCCTAGAGATCTCAGTTCAGGGCATTGCTCTCTCTTCTGGCAAAATTAGTGAGGAAGTCCTTGTAACTAGCACATATTAACTTTTTTTTTTTACCTCATGCCCTTGTTACATATTGATTCTGGCTGATTAAACAGCTAAACGTCAATCCAGTTGCTGGTGGCACCAAGCTGAGTGCTGTCAGCGGGAGTGAAAGAAATGTCGGCCCAGGGCCTGTCCGGGGGAGGTTTATAGTCTGTGGGGAGAAAAGGGTGACTCTTGTGCTGCAATTAGAGAATAAAATAAGACAGCGCATAATCAGGTAGGAGTCTGACAGGCAGCTGCTCTGTGTGCTTTAAGACTTTAGAGACAGCCAGAGAGGTGGAGGCACTAAATAATGCAGGTCTCTCCAGGTGTGCCCTAGGTGGGTTTCCAGCATGTTGTCGTTTACAGGATGTAAATTGCCGCTGCTCTTCTCTCTGCATCCATCCCTGTCCCAGCAACTTCAACGCAAATGACAGAAGCACCCATGTCCAGAAAAAGAGCAACAAACACACCAGGGAAGAGCTGCAGAGACTTGTGGAGCTCAACCCGACCCCCAGAAAGTGTCTGGAATTCTGGGACAGGTGGGAAGCAGTTCTCTGAAGACATTTGAAAGCGCAAGGACCACCAGACACACTCACACACACACACCACACATCACTCAATGCACATACGGTGTTAGTGCACAGGGCTGAAAGCAGGCAAATCCCAAATTTTGTTCATCTCTGATTTCCCAGTGGAGTTATACAGGATGTGAATGGGATCTCTGACAAATTTCTGCAAATGGGATTTCTATGGAAAGCAGGGCAATGGACAGATGGAGGAATTCACATTTTATTGAAGTCACATAGGCCGTGAATTGCTTGTGATTTTGGCTTTGTGTTCAGAAAGACAGGTAGTACCAGCTGTCTGAGCCTGAATGTGATGGGTGAAGTTTATATGTTAGTTGGACCAGAGTTCATCAGACAATCTCTAGTAAGGCTCAGGTATAAAATGATGATTTCCATACTATTCCTCTGATCTTTTCCACAAACTAATCAAATATTCTGACCAATTCTCAGAGGAGCAAGTCCAAATGGTCACATAGGTCAGAAGAAGTAATTAAGATTTCAGAAGAGTTGCACCAGAGCTCTGACCCCTCTGCACACTAATTTCCACATTCATTACATAAATAATATTGAACATTTGTGCACATACATGTTTGTGCACACACACATATATGTTACATGTAAAATACATTCTAAAATACATTCTTCCTGTACTTAAAACGAATACATTTGGGTGATTTTTAAAAGTTTATCTTCTTTGTGGAGCACCAAGTAAAGGGTGCTTTGAGGGTCTGCTTGGGATGGGAGATGTATGCTGAAGGTAGACTATAGATGGAATTATGGCCACTCAATACCTCTATTGAAAACCACAATACCTAAAAGGAGAGAGAGCGCAAAAGGGAATGCCCTGCCACAGAGGTGGGGTGGGGTGGGAGGGGCTGGGTGGGGGTGGTCGGAGTGAAACCGGAATCATTTGGTGGAGAATGGGTACCGGTGGAGGGATGGGTATTCGATCATTGTATGACCGAAACATAAGCACGAAAGTTTGTAAGTCTGTAACTGTACCTCATGGTGATTCATTAAATAAAAAAAAAATAAAATTTAAAAAAAGAAAGAAAAATAAATTCCATCACTTATGCTCGCCTCATATAATCTTTCACCTCCCATTTATAATAGCTGTAATTATAAATTATTACAAAATCTCAATGCAATGAAAAAATAAATAAATAAATAAAAGTTACCTTGTTTCTAATTGATGAGCCAGCACACTTTTGTTTTTTCAATGCCTTATCCAAAGTGTAAGCCACTGTTGGCCTTCTTAATGTTTGAGAAGGAAGTGAATGATATATTTAGTTATGTTCCTTTTAAAATTTCCAAGGCATTACTATTTTTGCTATTGAAAATGCCATGCTCTTATTCAAATTAAGATAACTCCTGGGCACTTGTATTAAAGTTCTATTTAACTCATAGCATAGTGGGTAGGGCATTTGCCTTGCACACGGCAGACCCGGGTTCGATTCCTCAGTCCCTCTTGGAGAGCCCAGCAAGCTGCCAAGAGCATCCCGCCTGCACAGCAGTGCCTGGCAAACTACCCATGGTGTATTCGATATGCCAAATTCAGTAACAAGTCTCACAATGGAAACGTTACTCGTGCCCGCTTGAGCAAATTGATGAACAATGGGACGACAGTGCTACAGTGCTATAGTTTCTTCATGTTTATTTGTGTATATGTGTGTTATTGTTGTTGCAACAGTATGGCCCAGGCTATATTTTAATTTAGCCATTCAATAAGTTACAGAAAAATATTTCACAAAAATTAATGAGGCTTTATTTGTAGGTTCATTAAGTTTACTTTTCCATTACAGATTCGTATAAGAATGTTCACTTATTTGGAATACGTTTTTAAAAGATATTTACCATAGATTTCCCCAAGACTGTTATATAAGCTTGGTTGTTAATATGCCCATTTATAGCAGAGAACATTGAGAGTCAATGATTTACAGTTATGAGCACTATTCAACAAATAACCAAGTTAGATCTTTATTTCAAAATGTGTGTGCGCACACATATATGATTCAGCCTCAGCTTGCGAAGCATCAACATGCAGATGTAAGTCATAGACTTTGCACTTCAATTATAGGGAAAGTAAACATTTTTCAGAGGTAGAGGTAAGGAAGAACACAAAGGCACAGGAAGCACAACAGCATGGGTAAGGGGCACAAGCAGCCTGAGGGTCTCCTCAGAGAAATTGGATCTCCTCAAAGCAATTTTCTTTCGCTCTGAGAGAAGGTGACCATTTGTCAGGGAGAGAAATCAGGAAGAATGAATGCAGTATGGCATGGTGAGAGTGCATTTGCTCGAAGACTGTGAGGATGACAGCAGTTGAAATCCAGAGTGTAAGAGATAGTATGAGGTAAGGTAGGAAATAGTCAACTTGGTTTCCAGTACCCCTTAAGGGTGTTCCATAACATTTGGGCTTTGTAGGGATTGTCATTCCAGTGACCAAAGTAGAGAAGAAATTAGAGTAGCTGATGAGATGCAGGATAAATGACTGAGAGCATCATCTTCAAGGGGTGGATGACCCCTCGATTCTCCCAGGTAAAGGAGCAGCTTTCCCCCTGTGAGCCACACTCCTGAGTGCCGGTACCTGTACCTGGGTATCATGTTTTACTTTGCTTGTATCTGCATCAGTTTTCCTTCCCTTTCCTCTATCTCATACAGAATAGACTGACTATTGGAGAGAGTAACTGCCATTTTGGATGTAGTTAATCTTTATATATCAAACACACATATTGATTGGTCCATGGGAAATACTCAAAGTCTAATAGATTTCACTGAATGAACTCCAAGGAAAAAGAGAGACAGACAGGGTGAAAATATCGATGACTGAAGCAGAAAGGAAGAAGTTTTATATCTGGTGACCATTATTTCCTCCAGGTAAGAGAAAATAAAGTTATCTATTATGAGAGAGAACTAACAAGTCATGTCATTTCTTAAAGGACCAAGTAAATTTTTGACTCTAGAGGATTAAAAAAATATCTAAAGCAGAATTATGGATGGGAGGACACTTAAAATTTAATGATGTCCTGGTGGAATTATAAAGCACTGTTGTAAAATGGAACACTTAAATCTGGTAGGATAAGTTGCTTCCAGAGGTTAAAAAAAAAAGAAAGAGTTCCATGACACCAGATTTGAGATTCAACATGTGTCTAGGTTCAAGTTAGTCAAAACACAAGACAAATCCAAATTAGAAAACAAACAACAACAAAAAAGGAATCACAGTATGAAGAAGTGACTCTCATATTGTAAATGAAGAGGACAGAAAGGCCACACATACGTTGTGAGATACTCCACTGAGGAATTTTTGATTCTAAGAGAAGATGGTGAAACTTATTTCACTGCACAGAGTAGAAATATAGACTTTAAAGACCATTTTATTTTATTTTATTTTATTTTATTTATTTATTTACTTATTTATTTATTTATTTATTTATTTTTAAATTTTATCACCATGTGGAAAGTTACAGAGTTCTTAGGTTTATGACTCAGTTATACCGTATTCAAACACCATCCCTTCACCAGTGCCCATATTCCACCACCAAAGTCCCCGGTATACCCCCCGCCCCCCACCCCAACTGTATAACTGATGAATTTCACTTTATTTTCTCTTCATCTTGATTACGTTCCATATTTCAACACAAAACTCACTATTGTTGTGGGAGTTATATCCCCAAACAAGATAACCCTAATAAGGAGGCATTTGATAATTAGTTTTCCATTAAAAGATTGTATGTTTTCAGGTTTTAGAAAAAGTCGCGCGGCCACGTTAGCGGCCGCGCGGCTCAGATGTGTCCCAGTCCCGAATCCTGGAGCCGTGTTAGTTGCTGTTCAGTGTCGCCAGGGCTCCATCTGGAGAAGGTGTGCTGGCGGCACCTCCTCCTTCCGGCCCCCCGGTGTTGCTGGCCCCGATTAGGTTCCGGAGCATTGTCCGGGCCGCGTTGCTCACCAGAATGTAAAGGCCATTTTAAAGTCAGATATTTGATAGCCAACATTTAGACCTCATTTTAATACCAGTTCTAGCACAAGAAGACATGTGCATAGAGAATCAGCCGCACTTGCTAACCACTCTGAAACTTAATTCCTGCACTATAAAAAGGCATCACACACTTTAGAAACTGGGATATTTGCTGTGCTTATAGTGCAGTTAAAAACCAAAATATCTCACAAAATAAGTAAAAATAAAAACCCACCAGATATCGGAATTATCCTCCTCTAGACAAGGGTCACCAATAGAAGGGACGGGCACCTCGCCTGAGATGAGACCAAGACCCCATTCCCTCTAGCTTCCCGCCTCTGGTTCCAATGACCAGGAGACCAGCAACAGGACATTAAAGGTCAGAGAAGGGAAAGGTCAGGGTGTGTATGCTCCTTATTTCCTGCCAAATTAAGAACTGAGTTGCTAGCAGCAGTGTTTCAAACACCAGCTCCTGCTAAGGAGAACCTCTCACAGTTGCAATTCTCTATTCACTGGTCCTACTGGATAAGAATACTTGAATGGAAAATTTTAAATATTCCTTTTTTTTTCTCGTTTTGGAAAAGCCTCCCAAACAGTATTGAGGAAGCCCAAAGGCCCATTCTGGTGATTCTAAACCAAGCAGACCTACGTAAAGTGCAGAGGGTAAGGTACTTCTTGGATGCTGCAATGCTGAGGATTATCCAGGCTATGCTCAGGGCTCTCCTGGGCTGTGCCCAACGCTTATAAGCAGGGCCTATGTGGTGAGTACAACCAGACTCAGGAAGAAGTAAGGCATATAGATATTCACTTATTCTCTGTACTGTTCCTTTTGCCCTTACCCATTGCTAAAGGAATTACTTTGAGCATCATTCCTCATGGCTACAGATACACACACACACACACACACACACTCACACACACATTTCATAAAAGTTTAACAGAATTGAGCTTTCTGTGTCAGTGACATGGTGGTGGGAAAGAATGGGGGTATTGAGTGAAGTGGGGGGTGACAGGGGACTCCTGAGATAATGGCTAAGGACCATGGACACAGGTGAAGGTATGCTGTTGGAATGCTGTATTCAGGAAACCCAGTCATTGTCAGTATTTGAAATGGTAAACCATGGTGAGTATCATTTTTTAAAAATATTAAGTTTAACCAATATGCCCCATCAGCGATTTTACTTTACTTCGTCCTTTACTCGTAGTAGAGATTTGCGCTGTTTCCTCACGTTGTTGTGGATCCAACGAGGTAAAGCCTGTAGGTTCACTGGAACTGTTCCCTCTGATTGCCATAAAAAATTTTGAACAAGATCCACAGTGGTCAACCTTTTCCTAGTTTAGAGTACTTCTTTCCTCGTGGACATTAAACTGCGACTGATAAGAGGCATCTATTTCAGCATTGGAAGAGATGTTGTTTCCAATTGGGCTGTATGAAAATTCTTGAATACACTTGTTTTTTGGTGGAACTATAGTCGGTCAAAAGATTGTTGCCTTATTGTGTTTGAGGTGGCCAGAATGCTTTCCACAAAATTAGATAATGAAGGTTAGGATGGGGGTCCAAGGTGCTGGCAGTAGAGGATATAAATGTGCGCCGGCTCAACAGAAGGCCACGCCCACTTTTGATGAGGCCACGCCCCCTTCCGTGGAGGCCACATCCCCAGTAAGTCCCAATGTTAATGTACGCTTTACCCGGATCCACAAGTACCTGTTAGAGGGGACCGGCGATGACCACGCAGGCCCAGAGTTCAGGTGAGGGCAGTGCCCGCAGCCGGGAGGCCCCAGGCAGCGGACTTAGGGCATGCAGGGCTGGACGGAAATGATTTTAATAGTAGTTTTATAGTACACACATATGCATGTGTCTGTCATTGTACTTATACAGTTTTGTGTTGAACCAAATCACGGCATTTATGGTGTTTGGTTTAGTTTTGAAGGTACATTCGGTGTTGCTCAGGGTTAACTCCCGACTCAGAGATCACTTCTGGAGGGCTCAAGGAACCATTTGGGGTGCGAGGGATCCAATCTGGGGAGGGGACATGCAGGTAGGGCAACTGTGCTACCCACTGTACTATCGTTCTGCCCCTCCCCCCCAAATGATAGGCTTTTAAAATGATGTGTGGGGTGCAAGGAGTAGAAGCCAAGTTCTCAGGATCTGAAAAAATTATAGCACTAACTTTTTCTTGACCCTGAAACACATTTTACAAAAGAATTGAAAATGACACCATGCATCTGTGTTGCACAAAGTCCATAGCAAGAGCCTCGAAGGGGGTCAGTCCTGCCTTTTCCAGAGAGTGATTGCAGAAAGTGGGTGAGCAAGTCATGTGACTCACATCACAATGACTGGGACTTAGGATGTAGGGAAGTTCCCACAGATCCCCCAAAATAAACTCGGCCAGCTCCAAGGATGCTTGTTTATACACAATCAGTCCCTCACTGTTCTCGACTTGCTTCAGAGAAAAATGACAGAGCAGCTATTCATTCATCATGAGAAAAAGAACTTTTAGCCTTTGACAGAAATATTTACCATTGGGGCTAAGGCAATAATACAGTGAGCAGTGAGGAGGGAAGTTGCCTTGCATGTGGCTGACTCCAAATCGATCTCCAACATCACATATAGCCCCCAGAGCTCCATCACAAGTGATGCCTGAGCACAGAGCTAGGAGTAAACCCTCAGTATAGGCATGGAACAAAACATATATTTAAAAAGTATTAACTATTCATCTGCTTTACACTAATAACCAGGCACCTCCCTGAGAATAAACTTCGGCTCAATTAGATTTTGATCAACTTTTTATTTAAGAAAAATGAGTTTATGATATTTTTTTCAGGGGTGGGGGATTTTTGCAAGCGCTGTGGGACATGGGCCACTCCCAGTGATACTTGACCACAGGGCCAGGCAGTTCAATGTTTAACTGAGGGTACAGAGCTGCGGAGACCATATAATGGAAAGGACAACCAGGTTCACACCAGGTGGTGCTCAAGTGACCTCCAGGGCTACAATAGGCAGTGCTTAGGGGTCCCAAAAATTAAATCCAGAAGTGCTCAATGTACCAAATGGTGCTGAGGTTCAAATTCTATCCCAATGCATGTTCTCATGACCATTTAGTTATCTCTGTGATCCTGATTATTTTTATTACACTCACCTGTTTAGAATGTCTTCTTAATTATAAGATATGTTTATGTGGAAACGATTGGCTTAGGTTGGATATAAATTACACGAAAGAGTGGAAGGGCATTTCTAAACAAGTAGTGCTATTGCCAAACCAGGGGTTGAGGAGTCCTGAAAAGACAGACAATAAGCACACGGATGTTTATGTAAACGCAAACTTGGAAGAAAATACAGCCAAGGAACAATGCTGCAGAGCTAGTCTTCCATTTCAGAAAACTTCTATACCAGACCTAATAGGATCAAAGAGAAGGAGAGGGGTGCCTTGAGTATGTGATGATTTGAAGGACTCTACAAACAGTGGACCAATTGGCACTGTCTGACTTGCATGCAGCAAAGTGATATAAAGAAAGTTTCATCTTCTACAAAACAAGGAAAGCGGTACCCAGAAGTGGGGCATCACTCACAGCAGCTCCTCTCCCAATGCAGATGACACACCTGGTTACTGAGTGGTGACTAGCCTCTAACTCTGGTTAATCCCCCTCCACAAGATAATTCAAAGCAGATCAGGTTCCACAAAGCCATTATCTAGCTGAATCATAAAAACAGAGGTCAGAAATCAACCAAGATTGCCAATTGCATGACAAACTGTATTAACTAGATATTATAATGTTCAAGTCAATTAATTGGACAGAGAAAAGTAATTGTTCAACAGATAGGAATAATTATTGTATTTTTAAAACCTTCAGGAAATTCTTTTCATTTTAATAGTGAAAAAATTATGCATTTCTACATTGACACATCTTGACACTAAAACAGCATCAAACTGCATTATAACAGAGGTAATATTCCAAAGTTCATCTTATTCTTCATTAGTTAATTAGTTATTAGTATACAACAATGCATGTTCCTTATACATTTATTCTATAACATATTTCCATAAACTCTTATAGATATGACATATTGCACATGGAAATAAAAATGCTTGCTAACAAAACATTTTGACCAGAGATTAGGGAAGTCAACCTTTAATTTAAAGGTTGGATCAATTTTAAAAGGGCAAAGTGAATCAATGAAAATAATATTAATGACATCATACTTCTAAACATATTTGGGCATGATTTGACATCACTGCTAAATATCATGCAACTTTGAATATATGAATAAAGCCAGCCATATGATGTTACACAAAATATATGAAAGACTGAGATATTTTCATGGAAATATGATGCCCATGAAAAGCACAAAATCAGAATTCAGAGCAATAGTCACAGTATGAGTTTTGAGAATTCATGACACTCGAGTGGACACTATTGGCATCTGCTATATATGACTGCCATAATTAGAGTCAGCACTCAGACTGAGTAGCAAAATGCACAGAGATATAAAGAAAAGTCTTTACTGGAGAGATCCATAGCTAAGGGATTCTTCAATTCTACATAACAGATAAATAGCATGAAAAATCTGGCAATGAAACTAAAACAGATGATGAGATCCAGAAATTCCAGCTAGAAGGCTATGGAATAGAATGAGAAACATAATGGATAACTGGCAAAAAGACAGATCGTTTGATTCACAGGGAAAGGACAAGAGCAGGACAATCCTGAAAATGATAGTATAGAAAAAATATATGCCAAACAAAGTTTAAAGGGTGGGGGAAGATGATAAGATAGAGTCAAATTAAGAATAAATGTGGAAAGAAGGCTATAAAGTAGACAAAGTGAAACTTACAAATTGAGCCACCCAAAAGGCTATCATATTTTAAAATAGTTTTCATGTGGTTACATAACTTTGAAATATTTAAAGCAAATCTCATAAAAATATAAGAAAAAAATAAAATCCATAACTGTTTTTGGAAAATTTAGTATCATCCCCTGTTTTAGACAAAGCAAACAGATAAATAAAAGTAAATAAGGCTACCAAGGATTAAATAAAACATTAACCTTGCAAATAAAAAGTTCTACCATGCAAAATAAATCACCATGCCCTGAAAACTGACAGAAAATAAACATTTTTTTTCAAATGCACATGAAACATATTCACATAATATGGCTCTAAAAATAGAATCTAATAAATTACAAACATACTCTCTGACTACAATATAATGAAGTATAGAAATTGATTAATATTTCCAAGGGTTGGATCCCTGGAATCCCACAGTAATAATAATAATAATAGTAATAATAGTAATGGCAAGTTCTGGGCCACTATGGTCAGGACGGTTATCGGACAGTTCCTTTATTGGATAATATTGGTTTGTCCTTGCTCCTCCCATAGGAGCAAGGACAAATTAGGTTTATTGAGTTACTCCCACCACAGTGCTATTGAGGCACACAAAATTCTGTTGGATAACATTGTTTTCTCCTTGCTCTTCCTGCAGGGAGCTTAGATTTATTGAGTTACTCCTATCACAGTGCTCCTGAGGCACATCCAATTCCATCAGACACTAATAATCCTATATTGCTTTTCTCTTTCCTTTATGTCCTTTGCATGGTTTAGCAATGTCCTTTTTGTATAGACACAGGAAGACAGTTGATACTATGCTTTTGTAACATAGGAGTTAATTGACTCCAAAATAATATTTACACCTGGGTATCCATCATATTTACCTGACTTGTCTCAGTTGCCCTAACTTCCCAAAAAGAAGGATCCTGGAAAAGGACAAGGATGGACCTAGGGCAAGAAGTAAGCTACCCTGGCATCAAAAAGGGACAAGCTAAGTGCTTTAAGAAGAATAATGTTAAGGGCATGATTCTGGAACAAACTCTGTCATAGCCCAAATAGAAGTAACTGAATAAGAACTCTATGGGGAATAGGAAAGACTAACCTGGCCTGAAGACTGTAGCAAGATGCCCCCAGGAAGGGCCAACCTTTAAGTTTTGTATGAACACAGTAATATATCTCTTACTGGTCCAGACAAAATGACCAGAAATATTAGTAAGAAGTAAATTTACTATGATTGTTTAAATGGATTACTAGCTAAGGAAAAGAGAAAGCAACACAGCCTTCACACTTTCTGTATAACTACACTGTAAAGGAGAAAAAAAGGAGGAGACAAAATAAATGGTCCCTTACTACCAATCAGCTTGTAACCTCTGTTCCTCCATTCCCTGTTCCCTCGTTCTTCCATCACCAAAATAAGATTATTATTCCCTGATGGAATTGGGTGCATCCCAGGAGCACTGTGATGGGAGTAACCAATTAAACCTAAGCTCCCTGCAGGAGGAGCAAGGACAAAGAAATGTTATCCAGAACATTTTCTCTGTCAACTCATCTACTTAGAATTAAATATCCTAATTCTCATTATTTTTCTTTCTATGATAATATTTTGTTCTTTTACTTATTTTGTTTCTTTCTGTATTTTACAGAGATTATCTAGTCAAAACAAGTATATTTTTGCAGATTTCAGCTGAAAGACTAGTTGAGCACTAACCCTTCTCTATAAAAGTATAGATTTTAATTCTAATAAGTTGGTTGTTTTTCAGTTATATCATCAACAGAAAGTCATTTAGAATGTGTCATCTCAAATTCCAAGTGCAAAGAATGACCTAGGGACTATTAAATAGTAGTACTTCTGATAAAGAAGCTCCGAGGTGGGACTTGATCTGCTTTTGTTTAAAATAAAAGTTCACTTAAATAACAGTTTAAAAATGCAAAGTTTGCAAGTTTTAATAGTGCAATGTTAAAAACACCATCAAAATGTCAATGATCTTCTACCACAGCCCACAGTTTTCTTCCCTTCTTCTCCCCTAACCCTTTCATAAACTCAGTTCTGTTACCAGTCTAAATTTGGTTTTCTTTGGACACATTCAATTTCCTTGCTTTGGTTCTTTATGTACTCTATATCAGTGAGACCAGAAATAATTGTCTTTCTTTTCTGATCTATTTCACTTAACATGAAACTTTCCATTCTCACCCATGTTATACGATAAGACAAAATTTCATGTTCTCTAAAAGCCTAGTAGCATTTCATTACATGTGTTTATATGTGTTTCCATGAGGGCTGGAATGATAGCATATCGGGTAGGGCGTTTGCCTTGCATGCGGCCAACCCAGGTTTGATTCCTCCACCCCTCTCGGAGAGCCTGGCAAGCTACCAAGAGTACCTCCCCACATGGCAGAGCCTGGCAAGCTACCGGGCATAATCGATATGCCAAAATTAGTAACAAAAAGTCTCACAATGGAGACGTTACTGGTGCCCGCTCTAGCAAATCGATGAGCAAGGGGATGACCGTGACAGTGATACAGTGACATGTGTTTGGATATACTGGCCACTGTAAAGAGAGCTGCAATGAACATGTGTGTATCTGTTTTTGTGATGTCATGTGCTTTTTTATGAAATATAAAAATGTGGGGTTTTTCTTTGTTAAAACAATATAAAAATCACTAGATCATATGATTTTTCTATTTTAAATTTTTAAGAGAAATCTCTGTAATATGTATTCCACTTTTTACAGAGACTAAAACAGATTACAGTCCCAACAGTGAGTGAGGGCTTCCTTTTCTTTATATTCCTACCAGCACTTACTGTGTTTGATATTTTAAAGTAGGTCATTCTCACTCTCATAAGGTAATATCTCATTGTCACTTTGATTTGTGCTTCTCTGATAAGTGATGATATTGAGCATTTTTTCATGTGCGGTTATCCATCTGTACGTCTTCGTTACAGAAGTGCTTGTCCAGTGATCTTATTTTTATTGGAGTTATTTGTTTTGTTGTTATAGTTTTGTGAATGCTTTATATATCTTAGGTATTAGCAGTCTGTCAGTAATATGGTATACAAATATTTTCATCCATTCAGCTGCATGTTTTCATTTTAGTGGCCTTCGGTATTTTGTTTATTTGGGGTTTTTATTTTGTTCTGTTTTTGCAGTGCAGATGCCTTTTATCTTTGTGTAATGCAGTCTGTTTATTTCTGTGTTTGTTTTCCTTGCCACTGGAGTTAAGTCACTGCAGGTACTACTAGTGTCAACATCATGGACTGTTTTTCATGTTATTGTAAATGTATTTTATAAACTGAAGTCTAACATTTAAGGTTCTACCTTATTTTGAGGTAACTGTAGTGTTTGCATGTTTGAGAGGTATATTCTCAGACACTTTCGTGTCACTACCCAGTTTCCCTGCATCATTTATTGACTCTCTTTACTCCATCTTATGCTCTTTATACCTTTGAACTATCTCTCTCTAGCTCCATCATATTGTTTCTTAATAGAACAGGATACTTAGACTATTGAGGAAATTAAAATTGTCAAAAATTATCATTAATGAACTGTCTATATAGCTCTCATTCTACTCCATTGATCCGTGTCTTCTTTTACTCTAATACCACACTGTTTATTATTATTATAACCTTTATTTTATTTTATTCTTTTTCTTTTTGGGTCACACCAGGCAATGCACAGGGGTTACTCCTGGCTTTGCACTCAGGAATCACTCCTGGTGGTGCTCAGGGGATCATATGTGATGCTGGGAATCAAACCCAGGTTGGCCGCGTGCAAGGCAAATGCCCTACCCGCTGTGCTATCTCCCCAGCCCTTATTATAACTTGTAATGTAGTTTAAAGTTGAAGAAATTCACTGATTCCCATCTTTTTTTTATTCTGGATTCCTTGGTTTTGGGGGAGTTTTGTGGGTCACCATAAATTTTAATAGTATTTATTCTATGTACTCAAAAATTTCATTGGGATATTTAAAAAGATTTTAGTGGATTGTATATGCTTTGGATTGGTGGATCATATCACAATATTAATCCTTCTTATCCATGAATAGGGAATATTTTACATTTCCTTTTACCAAGATCTGGTTCTCTGAAGGAATAAACAATATTGACAAATTATTGTGAATCTAAATTAGATTCACAAAGAGAAAAAAGAGAGAGAAACAACAAATAAATAGGATCACAAATGAAAGGAGAAAGTTTACGAAAATACCACAGATATATGAAGGACATAAAAGACTACTCTGAACAACTTTATGTCATGAAATTGTAGTATTTTTAAGAAATGGATCTTTTTAGGATCTTACAATATAATAAGAGTAAATTGAGAGGAAACATAAAAAATGAACAGATCAGTTATAAGCAAAAAATTGAAACCTTCACCAATGACCTTATTCTATGGTATTCTGTCTAAAGTGGTTTTCACAGAAGTAGCTGCTTAGTTTACCTCATTGCACAGCATTACCAAACACTAAGCTTTGTCAGCATGTGCTCTGTGCCAGTCTTTCTGAGTAGAAAGACTCTGGAAGGCTGGGAATTGCATCGAAATCCCTTCTGCATTTCTTGTGAAAAAAACAAAACAAAACAGAAATGACTTCTCCACTTATATGTTTATTGCAGCACTGTTCACAAGAACCAGAATCTGGAAGCAACCCGAGTGCCCAAGCACAGACGACTGGTTCAAGAAACACAATGGAATACTATGCAGCTGTTAGAAAAAAAAAATAAAGTCATGAAATTTGCTTATAAGTGGATGGACATGGAGAGTATCATGTTAAATGAAATGGGTCAGAGAGAAACAGACATAGAATGACTGCACTCACTTTTGAAATATAAAATAACATAATATGAGATGAACAGCCAAGGACAATAGAGACCAGGACCAGGAGGATTACTGCATGGTTGAAAGCCTGCCTCATGTGCTGGGGGGAGAAGGCAGTTGAGATAGAGAAGGGACCACGAGTCAATTATGGTTGGAGGAATCTCTGGGAATGAGGGATGTGTGCTGAAAGTAGATAGCCTCTCAGTCTCTGTATTGCAAACCGTAATGCCCACAAGTAGAGAGAAAGTAACAAGGAAACTGCCTGCGGTAGAGAAAATTTACTTATAAGTGGATGGTCATGGAGAGTATCAAATTTGCTTATAAGTGGATGGACATGGAGAGTATCATGCTAAGTGAAATGGGTCAAAAAGAGAGAGATAGACATAGAATAGGACTTCACAGGAAGGTGAGGGTCACGCTAAGGTCAGCTTTGTACCTGCTCTGTGGGAGATCATTTGGACCATTAGTTTCTGGTCAAGAAAGCAGCTTTTACTGAGTCCAGACTTGTGTTTCAAGGCATAGTGATCAAATGTTGGAGTGTTGTACTAGGAAGACAAAATGTGAGTCATACATGACTTAGTAGCTGCCATAACATCCAGGAAGTCATTTTTTCTTGGCCTAATGTTGCAAGCCTTCATCTTTAATAGAAATGTTTAAAGTTTTCTGTTAACTTCCTTTAAAAACAAAAAAAACAAAAAAACCCTGACCGGGTTTATTTCTATCTTCCTGTTTTATGTTTTCCAGGTGTATGTGTGCTATTTTGTTTTTGCTACTTTCTTTCCTCTGACTCTGCTTTTCACCACGTATTATTTTTCATTATTTATTCTATACCGTCTAAGGAAATTATGATACAGACAAACTTGCAATTTTCCTGGTGAGTCATTTCAGTTTTTCTAAATTTTAGGTGAACATATCCTCATGTAATTGCTGAATATTAAGAAGTAAACAGTAATTTTTTACCTCCTCCTAAGGAGAATGAAGTTTGTGTGTCTGTGGGGGGTGATAGGGAGAGGAGAGGAGAGGAGAGGAGAGGAGAGGAGAGGAGAGGAGAGGAGAGGAGAGGAGAGGAGAGGAGAGGAGAGGAGAGGAGAGGAGAGGAGAGGAGAGGAGAGGAGAGGAGAGGAGAGGAGAGGAGAGGAGAGGAGAGGAGAGGAGAGGAGAGGAGAGGAGAGGAGAGGAGAGGAGAGGAGAGGAGAGGAGGGGAAGGGAGGGGAGGGGAAGGAGGGAGGGGAGGGGAGGGGAGGGGAGGGGAGAGGAGGAGGGGAGGAGAGGGGAGGGGAGGGGAGGAGGGGAAGGGAGGGGAGGGGAGAGAGAGAGGAAGAGAGAGAAACAGAAACAGAGGAAAGAGAGTGAGAAGGAGAGAGAGTGAGAAAGAGAGATTTTTCTACCACTGTATTCAGTCCTCATAAGTCTAGTTATTTAAGTTGGTACAGTAACAGGCATCAAGGGTTTCTACTTTCTCCATTCTTCCTCTTTAGCATGTTTTGTGAATTATCAAATTTTACCTATTTTCTTCCTCTCTTGTCTCCTTCTCTATATACTCTAAGAGATAGGCAGAGTCTAATGTGGCACAATAATATGTAAAACTTTTGCATAATAAATATCCACTGGCATTTTATCATCTCAGAATAAAGTCTTACCTTGAACCTGGCTAGTAAAAATACTTTTTAAAACTCACCTTCCTGCATCTCTGGTTCCAAGTTTCTTCAGAACCTATCACGAACTCTTTTTGACCCAGAAGGAAGAAATTATTTATATTTTCCCATATAAGCAACTTTTACTCATTATTTTTCCAAATTGTCTTGCAGTCATGAATACATATATTTTTCATCATCCTATTTCTATTGCATAGATATAATTCTTAGTTTATATTTTATGTTCTCTTTATTTGTCTGTTCCAATAGACAAATCATAAATACCACTAACCTTCATAATCTGAACACTATAGCAATCATCATCATGATCATCAATTTGTGTCCAGAATGAAAATGTACTGTATTTTACTTATTTTTACCTTTTGTAAAAACATTTTGAGCCATACATGATAGTGTTCGGAGGCTACACAGTTTTAATTTTGTGCTGATAAATTCTGGCTCTGTGCTCAGGGGTCTTTCCTGGTGATGCTCAGGGGATCATATGTGGTGCTGGGTATCAAAAGATGATTTGCCACATGCAAGTCTAGTGATTGAACACTCTAACAATATATCCAACTCCACATATTTGCAATCACTTGTATCACTTGTATCACTTGTCATCCCATTGATCTTCGATTTGCTTGAGCAGGCGCCAGTAACGTCTCCATTTGTCCCTGTCGAGAGCAAGTGCAGCCTGGTGATATTTCCTGCTCCAGGAACAGGAAGAGCCTCAAATCCTTTATTCAGGGATTTGACGAAGAAATCTGACCATCTAGTTGGTGGGCGGCCACGAGGTCTTCTGACATCCCATGGAATCCAGTTGGTGACAGCTCTAGTCCGGGGGTCATCTCTGAATCTTCACTCCCATTCCTTCCCATTCCAGTCGTCACATGATGTTCTCGAGGGTGGCACTGAAGAGTTCGGTGAAATAGTATCACCCTGCCGCACTCCTCTCTTTACATCAGTGATCACTTCCTTGTAGAATGGTGAGATTCCGGTGGTAAATCCACAATACAGCTCGAGGAGGATTTTGATATACTGAGTTTGAATGCCCTGTTTGGCCAGGGCTTCGATGACTGCCTCAGTCTCAACAGAATCGAAGGCCTTCTTTAAGTCGATGAACATTAGACAGCGCGGCATCTTGAACTCTCATGAAACTTCAATGAGTTTGGTCACTGTGTGGATATGTTCTATCATGCTGAATCCCCTTTGGAACCCGGCTTGCTCACATGGTTGTCCTTTGTCTAGTGTTCTGCCTATTCTATTCAGGATGACATGAGTGAACAACTTGTAGATGACAGATAGCAGGCAGATTGGGTGATAGTTGCCATGTCGTGGATGTCTCCCTTCTTGTACAACATAACGGTCCTACTGGTTTTCCACTGAGACGGAATCTTGCATTCATACAGATAGCATGTGAAGAGTCAAGCCAGTGTATTGATGAGTACTGGCAGCAGATTCTTCAGGTGTTCAGGTCTGCCCTTGTCCAGACCAGGTGCTGTTCGTGTCTTTACCAACGAAATGACGTGTCGGATTTCAGAAGGGAGAACACTGGGAACGACATATCCATCCTGCGGAATTTGGTATGTGGCAAGTGGACATGGCTGTCAAAGAGATCCGAGTAGAAGTCGTGAAAAATTCTCTCCATTGCCTTTCTGGAAGATGTGATAGATCCATCGGGACGTTGGCGGGCAGTCATCTTGGTCTCGTAGTTGGCGAAGGACAGGCGAGCGTTGCGAATACTTTTCCCGGCTTCTGCTGCAATGGCCAACACTACTGCTCTTCTCTCTTTGAGGTCTTCCTTTATTGAATGTCTGCACAGCTTTGTGAGCTTGGACATTAGCTTGTGGTTGCCTGAGGCTCGCACCAAACCACACTGATGAATGAGCTCGAGAGTGTCTGAAAACAGGCGTCTGTTTGTGGCTTTCTCACTCTCGGCATTCTTCGAACAGTCATGGAGATGCTGAATCAGTCAATCGTATCCCTCGTTGATGTCAAGGATGGCATCTTCCCACGTTGCTGCAATAGTGCCAAAGAGTTCCCAGTTGGTGGTCATTCCGGGAGTTGCCTTCTTCTACTTTTTTTGAAGTAAACATTTTATTTAGAGGTTTCTGAGGGAAGGAGGAAGGGATAATTGTGAGAGAGAATAGTAAGAATAACATACTGAAGAGAGAACAAGGGCTTCTCCAAGGGTGGAGGAAGCCCCTACACATAACCGAGCTTTAGGCACAAAAGTATGAAAGCATGAAAGTACACATCTCAAGAGGAGAGATGGGGGCGACACATGTGCTCGGGTGACACATGTGCTCAACCACATGGGCACAAGCAGCACATGGGCTCAGGCAGCATATGCTCTGGGAGTTGCCTTCTTAGACTTAAATTTTTCAGACTTTTCTCCCTGCTCCGTGAAGTAGAATTTTGCAGGAAGGAGACAGTGGTCTGATCCCGTTTGGAAATTTGGAACAACAGCGACATCGGTCAGGCAAAACCTTCGATTGAATATGATGTGGTCAATTTCATTGTGGAACTGCCCACCGGGAGACTCACATGTCCAGCGTTTAGATTCGACCTTCTGGAACTGTGAGTTACCATGGATGGTCCATATTTGCAATATTTTTAATAATTTCCTTTGTAATATGTTCATCCAATGGATATTTAGCCCCTTGAGGTGGTAGGATTAAATACTTATATCCCTTTATAGCCAATGATTAAGCAATTTATACTAATCAACTAAAATGTTGACACTAATAAGACTATGAATATAATTTTGTTTACTTTAAAACATTATAAAACCTTTTATCTGCAAACTCATTCTTACAGCTTAAAAGAACACTGTGCTGTGTGTTTGGTTTTGTTTAAGCTCCATTTGTCCTGGTTTCCTCTCCAGAAATCTCTATTATTCATTAGCTAGCTCTGTGTTTTCTGCTCCTGTATCTATTTTCTTTTGTTTCTCCATATTCATCTCTGTGACCTTTTACTTTACATTTTGGTTTTTATTGCACAACACTGATTTAATTTTGTGCAGAGGAAGTTCTGTAATTTATTGCATTTTATGAAGATTTTAACTCTGTTCTTTCTTTTTTCCCGTTCTGTTTAGATTATTTGTTCCCTCATATTTTGTATTTTATGACCATATGGTACACTGTTTATGAACACTATTTCTGGGGCAAGCTTCTTTGATGGTGAAAAGACCAACTCTATGAGACCATTACAAACAATTTACTATGAATTTCAGTTGTCTCATCTATAAATGAAATTTACAGCAATGTTTACCCTTACCTCAGAGGGTTAATGTTTAAATTAAATACAACAAAATTTATAAAAAAAAGTGGACATGAACATATCATAATGTTACAGCAATGGTTACATAATCCCTTCTGTTGTTATTTTCTTCAAGCCAAAAAAAAAACTTAAAAAGGAATATTATAAGAAGAAACACTTTTTAATATTCCTTCTTTCACATTTTAGCCTCTCTTTCACATTTCTCTTCTTTCCTTCAAAGTACCTGGGAGTGAAGAAGTTGCCAAGAAAGAAATCTCCAGCTTCATTTCCTTTTTTTCTTTTGGAATCTTTAACCCCACTTAAAGGAAAAGCATGAGTCCTTGGTTTCTAAACCTCGGGATTTTAATGAGTGTGTTATTTTAATTTCTATGCTGTTTTTATGTTGCTTTTTATACTTATAAAACTAACTGATTTAGATTCAGGTGGAAAAGAGGAATGGTATTTATTTGGCTATCTTAAATTTCAACGGGAGTCATTTGGCTGTGAGTCAAGGAAAAAAAACAAAAACAAAACTGGAATGATTCCAGGGAAGTTAAAGTAACATCTGGAATTTGAGATTTATAACTGAGTAAAAGGGGTTAAAGGTATTGTTTCGGGCAATGAGCACCTAAGATTTTGTTTTCATTTGTTTGTCTTTGTTAATAACTAAATAAATGTAATGCTTCTAAGAGAAAACTCTATGGATGCAAATTCTAAGAGTGTTTGATGCTTCTAAGAATAAATTAGGAGTTCCAAATGGAAAAGACCTATTATTGTTTTATGTGAATACGTTCCTATTTCCAATTCCATGTTCAAACATTTGCCCTTTCCTTGTTGTTTACAGTTATTGATTACATTTGAATAACAATAGTTAAAGCAGCCCTCTCTTATAACCTGCATTGCTTTCTTGCTCTTTAGATTACCCCTAACTGAGACTGGAAAGAGTTATTCTGAGTTTGAGCCAATCATTTGATGCTTTATGCTTTGCTAACTTGATGGGGAATGGCACAACACCCGGTGAGTGCCAGATGTTTTATGGAAAGGCCCCTGTAAACTTGGTTTTCATGTAGCTCATCAATTTAAAAGTTTTTTTTTTTTTGGCAGAATGATATGGTTTTGGAACATCCTTCCATTTTATATGGGTGCAATTCACATGCCATAAAATTCTCCACTACCAACCACCAACACACACACACACACACACACACACACACACACACACACACACACACACCCCAGACCATACAATTCAATGCTTCTGGTACATTAATATTTGTGCATAAACATTACCACTGTTTCATCCCCGACTATCTCTATCAATCCAATATAAATCTCATATTCATTTGATGCTACTTCACTCCCCTCTACCTTCAGCCCTGGCAACTAATCTAATTTCTTTGGGAGAGGGAGAAGTGGTGGGGTAAATGAATGGTCACACTGGCAGTGCTCAAGGCTCAGGGTATCATTTGGATTCCAGGAACGTGAAACAGGGTTGTAGCTGCTATAGAATATGCAAAGCAAGTGCTTTGAATCCTGTACTATTTCTATGAGCTCCTAGTCTCCATTTTATTCTTATCTCTTCTGGACATTTCATGGAAATAGATTCATACAACATGCAGCACATTTCTCTGGCTTCTTTCACATTATATAATGTAACTACAGCTCTGTAACACAATATGATTCAGCATTTCATTCTTTTTCATGACTGAAAAATATTCAAGTGGCTGGATGGACCTTACTTATTTACCAAATTTTCAGTGGAATGACCTTTGGGAGCATTTTAAACTTTGCTTGAGATTTCATATTTTTTGTCTATAGGTAAAGTGATAGTTTCTACAGAAGTTGTATTTATTGGTCCCTAAGAAAGATGACATGACAATTTAGAAAGGCGGTATAGGCTCAGAAGTGGCAAAGGAAGTAGGTACAAGTTGAGGACTAATCATATACTAATATGCCTTATGGCCACTAAGGACACTAGTCACATGAAACAAACTTTAGTAAAGAGAAACAGTCTTATGCAGTTCACAGTTCTTGTGAAACTTGATGCTGTACTACAAAGGAGCAATAGGTCTGGCTTAGGATGTATTTAATGGAAAAAATATGTAATGGAAATTATAAAACAAAGTTGTTGCATTTTAAACAATACGGCAGGTGAGTTTTTTTTTTATGCATCAGGACACTGTGAAGGTTGTTGGTACATACTTTGAGGGCCACGAGGTGGTTGAAAGGGCAAGGCTTAAGACTCACCTGCAAACTTCCATTCTGAATCCAAAGTCAAGAAAATATATTTAGAAAACGCATTTTTAAAAAACTTTTCCAAAGCTCAAAAGGCATGCCCAAATGGAACATGAGTAACACATTAAGGAATAAAGGTATCATCTCCTCACTATCACAACAGGAGGGAAATTTGGTGAATGGATATTACTAGCGATTATTTGCTGTACTGAATACTGCTATACTGATAAACTTTGACATTTAGGCTCTCCTGTTCATTAAGTAGTATTTTGACAAAATATTTAGAGATGGAGTTATACTGATGTTGTTTTACAACAATGCACAATGCGTATTGTACTGTAGCTTATGAACTCATATGGTCTCATCCAATGTATGGTATGACAAAGTTTATTTCTTTGTACCATATCTATATTTACATGTATGGTTACACATGTGAAAATGTATACACATGCATGCAAACTTATTCATCTATATATAGTTACATATATAGTCATATATATTTGCTAAATGCTTCCTGCTTCTTAATAGGACTTTTTTTGTTTGTTTGCTTGATTTGGGGCAATATGACCCTATGTGTTTGAGGCTTACTGCTGGTTCTGTGCTCACTTCTGGAGCAGCTCAGGGTATCAGGAATCAAACCTGGGTGAAAGGAAAACATCTTACTTGCTGTAATATTTTTCTCATTCCTTCTGGACCTCTGAAGGAGAGAAGGCTTAATGATACCACAGCATACAGGAGGCAGGACACTGAAGTGACATTTTCTATAATTCTTCATTGACTGTTAGAGACAGATACCACACACATACAATGAGCTCTAACTCAGACTTAATTCAGTCCCATAAATTACAGCCTATTAAGCATCTCGAGACTGGACACAGAAAAGAACAAACAGTTCAGATTTCCTCCCTTGGCTCAATTCTTTATTTTCGAAAATGATACAGTATTCTCTCTGCCACCCAAGTCAATCACTTTACAGTTATTCTTCCTCCTGCCTGTCAACATCCAGCCAATTTTCCTGAGCACACAAGCCATTCATCTAGCAAAAATCTATCAGGCTGACCATGCAACACACACTTTGCAAGGCTTGGCAAATAAAGAGATACTCAGTTATACACAATGTAGAGATTTCTCTCTCCTCAATCTTCCTATAGCATTTATTATCCTCACCACCCTTTGAACCTAAAAGCACACAAGCTGTGGTAGGTAGATTAGGTTTCCCTGGAGACAGACTCTGAGATGTAAATTTGTGTGCAGGTGGTTTATTGGGACAGACTTTTAGGAAAAACAGATGTAACCAAGTGAGAAAATAGGATAAGGCACAGAGAAAGGATGAATAAAGATAAGATGTTGTAAGTGAACTCTGCACCTAGAATGTCCCCTTAGAGATGACCACAACTACACCAAAGGTCTGAACCTGTGTAACTCTCCGTGAGATAGTCATTGGCTATGTTACCCACAAGTAGAGGAAGGAACCATAGATAGCCTAGGGAACTACTTTAGACAAAGGATGATCTTTGGGAAACACTCATCTGTGAGTCATCAAAGCACAACATTCTTCCTTTTTATTTTTAGGGTTTTTTTTTTTTTTTTTTAGAGAGAGACACTGTGATTTACAAAACCATTCATAGAGTTTCATGCATACAATGTTCCAACACTAATCCCATCACCAGTGTCAACTTCCCTTCACTAAGGTCTCCAGTTTCCTTCCCTTCCCCTAGTTGCCTTATTGACAGGCATATTTTTTTTTATTTCACTGTAGTTTACAATCTTCTGAAAGATAGGGTTTCAAGCATAACACAATCCAACTTCATTGTCTTCCCGAGAGTGTCCACTTTTCTCTACCACTGTCCCAGTGTTCCCCCTTCTTCCTCCTGATGGCAAGCTTCCTACTGAAGACCTATCTCAGAGTTATTGTTGCTTCTGGAAATTTGTTATTTCCCTGCTTTGTTTTCATTATACACCACATATGAGACATACTTGTATGTTTGATCCTCTCCTTCTAATTTCACTCAATATGATACTCTCCATATCCATTCACATAGCAGCAAACTTCATAACTGCAACTTTTCTTGTAGTTGAGTAGTATTCCATTGTGTTTGTGTACCACAGTTTCCTTACTCATCTATTCTTAGATACTTGAGCTGTTTTGTATATGGGCACATGGACTGTCCTTGAGAATGATCCTAAAGAAAGTGTGGGGAATATAGGGCCTACGGGTGCAGATTAAAATCATCTCTTGCTTAAGTCTCAATACAAATTAAGAAAATAGAAATCATAACAAGTATCTTCTTAGATCCTAATGTTTTGAAGCTAAAAATAAACTGCTAGCAAAAAGCTGGAAAAAATTCAAGTACCTGGGTTCAAATAATCATTGAAAAGTTATAATATGTATGAAATTTGAGAGGGCAGATGCAATAAATATATATCTTATTGAAAAAACAAAACAAAACAAGATACTTGAGCTGTTTCCAGACTTTGTCAATTGTGAATAGTGCTACAGTGAACATAGAAGAACAAATTATATTTCTGAAAAAATGTTTGTGGTCGTTGGAGTATATGCCCAGTCAGAATTTCTGAACCATGGGGCTGGAATGATAGTAAAGCAGGTGGGGCATTTGCTTTGAATGCGGCTGTCTCATGTTCTATTCCCAGCATCCCATGTGATCCCCTGAGCACCACAAGGATTAATTCCTGAGTTCATGAGCCAAGAGTAACCCCTGTGCATCACCAGGTGTGACCCCCCAAAAAATTCTGAACCATATGAAAGCTCAATTACAGTTTTTGAGGAGTGTCTCCGTACAGTTTTCCAGTAAGGCTGACATTTCCACCAGCAGTGAATGAGGGTTCCTTTTATTCCTCACATCCTCGCCAACACTACTTGTTTCTATTCTCTGTGATACATCCCAATCTTTAAACTATGATTCCTGTGAAACTATGGAAAAGAAACTACAATTTTTATTGAAAGCTTTTTATTATCATAAATTGGCTTTGCACTATACAGATTTAATATGGTTCTGATCAGGATACCCATGATATTTTTCAAAGAAATAGACAAAACATTCCTGAAATTCATAAGGAACAATAAACCCCCAAAAATCTTTGGGAAAAAAGCAATCCGTGGGAAAAAGAAGATGAGTGGCATCATCTTCACTAACTTGAAACTATACTACAAAGCAGTAGTAATTAAAAGAGCACGATATTGGGCTAGAAACAGACCTGCAGACTAATGGAACAGAGTTGAATATTCTTTCACAGATTCTCACTAAAATAACCACGTAATCTTTGACAAAGGAGCAAGAAATATGAAGTGGAAAAAGAAAAGCCTCTTCAATAAGTGGTGCTGGGAAAACTGGATAGCTACCTGAAAAAAATGAACTCTAACCTCTGTCTAATGCCAAGCACAAAAGTCAGATCAAAGGGGGTTAAAGATTTCAATATTGGATATGAATCCATAAAGTACATGGAGGAAAATATAGACAGAACCCTCCATGACATAGAAGCTAAAAGCGTCTTTAAGGATGAAACAGCACTGACCATGCAAGTGGAAGCAAACATAAACAAATGGGACTACATCAAAATAAGAAGCTTCTGCACTTCGGAAGAAACAGTGACCAAAATACAGAAAGAGCCCACAGAATGGAAAGAATATTTACCGAATGCCCATCTGATAAGGGATTAATATCCAGGATATACAAGACATTAGTAGAATTGTACAAGAAAATAACCTCCAGCCCCATCAAAAAATGAGAAGAAATGAGCAGAAGCCTCCTCAAAAAAGGAAAATGGGCTGGAGCAATAGCATAGCGGGTAGGGTGTTTGCCTTGCACACAGCCAACCCAGGTTTGATTCCCAGCATCCCATATGGTCCCCTGAGCACCTCCTAGAGTAATTCCTGAGTGCAGAGCCAGGAGTAACCCCTGTGCATCGCCAGGTGTGACCCAAAAAGCAAAAAAATAAAAAAGAAAGAAATACAAATGGCCAAAAGGCACATGAAAAAATGCTCCACTTTGCTAATCATCAGGGAAATGCAGATCAAAACAACAATGAGAAATCATCTCACACCACAGAGACTGGCACACATTCAAAAGAACAAAAGCAACCAGTGCTAGTGTGGGTGGGGGGGGGGAAGGGATGCTCTTTCACTGTTGGTGGGAATGCCCACTGGTCCAGCCTTTCTGGAAAATAATTTAGACATTCCTTCAAAGACTAGAAATTGAACTTCCATATGATCCTGCAATACCACTTCTTGGAATATATCCCAAGGATGCAAAAAAGCACAGTAGAAATGACATTTGTACCTTTATGTTCATTGTAGCACTGTTCATAATAGCCAGAATCTAGAAACAACCCAAGTGCCCAAGAACAGATTCCTGGGTAAAGATACTTTGGTACATCTACACAGTGGAATACAATGCAGCTGTTAGGATAGATGAAGCTATGAAATTTGCTTATAAGTGGATAGATATGGAAAATGTCATGCTAAGTGAAATGAGTCAGAAAGAGAGGGACAGGCATAGAAGGACTGCACTCATTTGTGGAGTATAAAATAACATGAGACTGACACCCAAGGATGGCAGACACAGGAAGATTGCTCCATAGTTTGAAGCCTGCCTCACGAATGGGGGCAAAAGCAGCTAGAATAGAGAAGGCATCACTAAGAAAATGATGGTTTTAAGGATCAGTCAGGATGGGAGATGTGTGCTGAAATTAGATGAAGTGCAAAAAGTGATAGCCTCTCGGTATCTGCATTGCAAATAATAATGCCCAAAAGTAGAGAGAAAGTATGTGGGAAATTGTCAGCCAGGGAGGCAGGGGGAGGGTGTGAAAGGGGGGGGGGTCTACTGGGGAAATTGGTGGTGGGAAATGTGCACTGGTGGAGGGATGGGTGTTTGAACATTGTATGATTATAACTCAAACAGGAAAGCTTGTAACTGTATCTCACGGTGATTCAATAAAATAAAATTTAAAAAATAAATAAATTGGCTTTGGACCTTTTGAATGCTTTATCGGCATCTATTTTATAATTTTATATTATTATAAATTAAATAAATGTTTATACAATTTTAATTTTCCTTATATTGATGTGGTGAATTCCATAGAATGCTTTGTGTGTACTAAACCAGCCTTGGATCTCTGAGATAAATCCTATTTGGTCATATTCTTGTATTTGGTTTGCTAATATTCTGTTGAGGATTTTTGCACGTATTTTCATCAAGGATATTGGTCTGTAGTTTTCCTTTGTGTGATATCTTTGTGATATCATGGTAATGCTTGTCTCAAAGAAACTGCGATAATTCCTATTTCTGTACAAGTATAGGTTCATAAGTCAGGATATATGTTAAACATGATATATACCATAACTTGAAACTACTTGCAAAAAATATAAATTGTATCCCTTTTGACCTGCTCCAATTAGTTACTTTTTTTTGAGGGGAGAAAATTTATTAATCTCCTATTCTATTTTATCAAATCATTAAATTCTTTTTCTTTCTCTCTTTCTGTCTTAGACTTTTTCTGGTTAAATCTCCTTATCATTAGTTCGCCTTTTTTAATGGTTAATCAACACTGTGCCTATTATGAGTCATAAATCTATCAATTTTTTTATGTTCAAAATCTAAGTGTATCCAATCTTCACAACACCTGCCCTTTTTTGAGATTTTATAGTATTTGAAATTATACATCCCTTATTGTAGAGTAGTAAAGGCTGAAATTTTATCACTTGTCAAATGATTGTAGACTAATAGGTAAAACAATCAAGAGTATGGAGTTCCTAAAGTTTAATGCAGGGTAAATTTCTCAGCTTTAGGATCTAGAAAAAAGAAAACACCTCGACTCAGTTTTATTGATGTTTTATATCTTTGTTCTATACCTGTGTACTTTGGTGTCTGTTTGCTCTGCTATGGAAGTAGTCAGCAAAGATTGGCAGGAGAGGAAAGGAACAACTACTCAGGAACAAGGCAGTAAAATAGCAATTCAGAACTAGATTCCCACTGTATGCATTTCATTGCAAGCATCTGTTTCAGGCAATGCATGCTCTTTACAGTATTGCAAGTGTACGACTGCTAGTATACAAAGCTCAGTGAAATGGGATGACTAATCAATAAACATAAGCATGAGATGGAATGAAATATATATTAATAAATATGCACTGTATTAATTTGACACAGACAGTAACATATTCTGCAGACCTTCTCGCACAATGTAGTGACACACAAGTGCATTATTAATGCTTTGGAAAATTTATTTATTCTATTCCATTAGTGTATTTTAACAAACATTGCTTTGGGACAGTATGCCTGCCAATTTATGTTTATGAGGCTGTCAACATAATTTACATGCAGACAAAAATATGATACAATATTGCCAATGCAGAATCAGCTTGTCAAATGATATTGTCACCAAAAAATGAAACAGTACCCCAGCTGAGGAATGAAGCATATTCATCACTGTTGGCTGCGCAGAATTTGAGGTGACATGCTGAAATACATTTAATGCCTTTTTTTGCATGCATCAAATGAATAAAGAGTGAATGAATGAGGTACTTGACTGCCATATACTGTGAAAAAGCAAATAGAATTCTTGTTTTTTTCCCCCAAAAATAATAAAATATAATACATGGCCTTTCCAAAATAGTTGAAGAATTTTATTTATTATTCATCTGGAAAACTGAGGTTTCAACAGAAACATTGAAAGCTCCAAGTGCTCAACAACAGTGATAAAATGATTGGAACGGTAGGAGAAGGAATAATGTCAATTTAGAGCTCTTGATACACCAAGGATGTTTTCATCTTGGGGAATGTGGAACAATAGTAGTTATTTTTGAGCCAGGAAGATTTTAAGTAGCATAAACTGTTTTATTAAGTTCACTTTCTGTCAAAATAAAGAATTAGATTTGTGGAAATTAACTTTTCTGCATTGTGAAGTCTCCAAACCAAGGTCATTGTTTCTGGACAATGACAAGAAACAGTGACTAAGGAACCTTAGACTAAAGGTGCTATTCTTAGTTTGAGACCCATATATATGATCTTCAGAAGGTAGTATGAAAAGGTTTCAGTCAAAAGATGTCTGAAGTCTCCTCTTGATGGTGGTTTGGGAGTTCAAATAACTTAAGACCAACAAAGTCCTGCTGACTCCAGGCAAAGCCAAGAGGGAGGAACAAAAATGGCAGCCAGGACAAGCAAACAGAAGTGACCAGGAAAGTCCCCAGAAACCTCCTTAGTCAGCCTCTAGGCCATAGAAGTTACCAAGTAGCTGGAAAGCCCCTCTAGACCATTGCCAAAGATAAAGCCCCATTATGTAATGCTGGAAGATAAAAGACCTGCGACCAGTGACAAGGGGCTGCTTGCTCCAAGGAAGCCAGTGCTATGTCAGTGAGCCAGACAGAGGCCCTAACCCAAGCTAGTCAATAAAGACCCTTTGTTTGTTGAATGCAACTTGTATTTGTGTGATTCCTCTGAGGAGATCTCTGCCTGGCTTAACAGTCATCATCATCATCATCGTCATCATCATCATCATCATCATCATCATCATCATCATCATCATCATCATCATCATCATCCCGTTGATCGTCGAATTTCTCAAGCGGTCTCAGTAACGTCTCTATTCATCCTAGCCCTGAGATTTTAGAAGCCTCTCTTTACACATCTTTTCCAATGGTGCCACATTGGAGGCTCTATCGGGATCAGGGGAATGAGACCCATCATTGTTACTGGTTTTGGCATACATACACATGGGGAGATTGTGAGGCTCTCCCATGTGGGCAGGAAACTCTCGGTAGCTTGCCAGGTTCTCTGAGAGGGAGAACTAGACTAAAAGATGTCGGGAGCTTGGTTTTATAGGCTCTGGATGTTGGCCGTTGGAGGGATCACACAGCGCTGGGGACAGTCCCTGGGTGTGACCACCTAGCTACTGAAAAATGGGGGATCTGGGCGGAAGAGGCCCAGTCCCGATCTGAGCAGCCTTGGAGATCTCAGCCCTGGGTCCCACACACCTGGGTTCCTCTGCTGGTTACTTTATGCATGAGGCTCCTTGTCCAAACTTGTGGAGAGGGGCTTTGAGTATGGCTTAACTGTAAGCACCGCTTTTTTAAAAAAAAAAATGTTGCCCTCAATCTCATAGGAACTTTTTAAGTAAGAGAATGTAACCATACTAACTTTGCCTGCAGTGTGTGTGCATAGGTATGCTTAGACCTCAAATTTTCAAGGAGAAATTCAAGAACTGACAAAGGCAGAACCTGCTAACAATCTCAGACTGTTGTGAGCAATATTTAGAAGTGAAGTAGATCTGAAATATGAGAAAAACAAAATGATATTGGTGATGAAGGACTTTATGGACTCCACTCTCTGGTCCATCCTCATATAGAGGATGGGAATAATATTTATCTCAGCTTGTTGTGTAGAGTCAATGGGAAACTGTGGAGTTAAATAAACTTTCTATTGGCGTGATAGCACAGTGGGTAGGGAGTTTGCCTTGCACACAACTGACCCAGGTTCGATTCCTCTGTCTCTCTCTGAGAGCCCAACAAGCTACCAAGAGTATCCCACCCACACAGCAGAGCCTGGCAAGCTACCCGTGGCATATTCAATATGCTAAAAAGAGTAACAACAAGTCTCACAATGGAGGTGTTACTGGTGCCCACTTAAGCAAATCGATGAACAACAGGACAACAGTGCTACAGCGCTATTATGCAGTCTTTGGATATGAACAAAATATAATATCACATGATTTATCAGTCACACTTCCAGCTGTAATGTTTATTGAGTCATGGAAAAGGTAATTGCAACACATAAAAATTGAAGTGATTGTTCAAAATTTTGTTAAATACAGCAAGTTTCATATATCTACTACAATCAATAATAATACTGCTACTATGAGTACTAGCTTTATCTTGAACGTTTTTCTTCAGTCATGACATATGAAATGGAGTCTGTAAATTACATCATCATCATCATGATCATCATCATCATGATCATCATCATCATTATCATTCCATTGATCATCGAATTTCTCGAGTGGTCTCAGTAACGTCTCCATTCGCCCTAGAACTGAGATTTTAGAAGCCTCTCTTTACATGTTCTTTCCAATGGTGCATTGGAGGATCTTTCAGGGTCAGGGAATTGAGACCCATCATTGTTACTGGTTTTGGCATATGAATATGACATGGGGAGTTTGCGAGGCTCTCCCATGCAGACAGGAAACTCTCACAGCTTGCCAAGTTCTCTGAGAGAGAGAACTAGGCCTTAGAGATCTCAGCCCCGGGTCCCACACACCTGGGTTCCTCTGCCGGTTCCTTCATGTGCAAGGCTCGTCCAAATGTGTGGAGAAGGGCCTTGAGCATGGCTGTGGCTGGGTTTCGGAGCTCTTTGGCAGAGAGTCTCTTGCCCCCGCACCTGGCTGTCTTCACTGGGGCCCCTCGGAGGGGGTGGGCTTCAGTTTCTCTTCCCACCATGAGCAGAGCCCCTGCAGCCTAAGACCTTCAGACCCCAGCCACAGCCATGCTCAAGGCCCCTCTCCACATGTTCAAATGAGCCTCAAGCATGAAGGAACCGGCAGAAGAAACCAGGTGTATGGGACCCAAGGCTGAGATCTCCAAGGCTGCTCGGATAGGGACTCGGCCTCTTCCGCTCAGATCCCCCATAGCTATGTGGTCACACCCAGGGACTGCCCTTGGCGCCATGTAATCCCAGCAATGTCCAACATCTAGAAACTATAAAACCAAGCTCCCAGAAGAGAGCAATGCAGAGTCTCTTGCACCCTGCCTGGCTGTCTTCACTGGGAGCCCTTGAAGGGTGTGGATTTCAGTTTCCTTCCCCACCCCAAGCAGAGGCCCCGCAGCTGAAGACCTCCGATGCACAGCCACAGCCATGCTCAAGGCCCCTCTCCACATGTTCAGATGAGCCTCACACACGAAGGAACCGACAGAAGAACCCAGGTGTGTGGGACCTTGGGCTGAGATCTCCAAGGCTGTAAATTACAACATTGTACATACACAATTGCACATAAATATGCTTGAAATACAAGATAATCTTTTTTGTTTTGTTTATGTTTGGAGCCACACCTTGTGGTGCTCAAGGTTTATTCTTGTTTCTATGCTCAGGGATCACACCTGGTAGTGCTCAGAGAGACTATACAGGGTCAAAGCCACATGAAAAGAAAATGCCCTAACCCTTATACCATTTCTCTGGTCCCTAAATAGTCTATTTTACAATGCATTTAATTTCTGTAGCAAGTAGAGAAAACTGTCTATTTATCTTTAGGTTTTATAACACATTAATCCTATAAGAAAATGTTTTTCATGAAAGAAACGTCTAATCCAAGATGGTACACACTGTGGATGTCAATGTCTTCCCTGAGGTGGCACAGAATTTGCCATTTTTCATTTTACAACCTGACTGGCAGTTTTGTCAAAACAGCAGCTGGCTTCTGCAAGTCAACCCAGAGCATCAATGAATATCTTAATTAGTGGCTGGGTGGAAAAAAATGATAATGGGAGGGTGTGGATGTCCACATACCAAAAGGGGTGATGGGAAAACCAGAGATTCTGAGAGCATCCAAACCTAGATGATAGATAAATCATTAGTTAAAGGGGAGAGGAAAGAGTAGAAGTGGAGCTTGAAGATAAAGAAAAATAAATAAAAATAAAAAACTGAAGTGCAATCACTGTCACTGTCACTATCATCCTGTTGCACATTGATTTGCTCAAGCGGGCACCAGTAACGTCTCCATTGTGAGACTTATTGTTACTGTTTTTGGCATATCAAATACACCATGGGTAGCTTGCCAGGCTCTGCTGTGTGAGCGGGATTCTCTCGTAGCTTGCCGGGCTCTCCGAGAGGGAATAAATAGATAAAGAGGCAAGAAGGTAATGAAGAGAAATTATTGTAAGGTAACACGATTATACATCATAAGAGTATCCTACACCTGCAGAATGTATTAGCACCAATTGGAATGAAGTATATGACATTTGTGTGGCTAAAAATATTTCTTCCTGACCTGAACTGGTTATTATATGGCACCCAGAGAATGAAGATGAATCACTCTTGTCATGATGATCTTCACATTAGAAATTATCATTGCTCCACTTATCAGAGAGTGGATCTGTTTTAAGGAAATTTTGGTGAATAGATTTTCCTGTAATCAAATATAGATGAGATGGTTTGGTATAAAAAAGAAAAATTTAAAACAGAACAAATATTTCATCCTTCCAGGTCCCCATCAGTATAAAATTTTATCTTGGTTTAATTGCATAGAGTGATGTTCTTAATGGTAAAAACCACTATTGAATTTGGCAAATTATTGAATCCAGAATTTTTTTCAATTTTTAGTTGAAAATGCAAATGGATTCTGATGATGAACTTCAAATATATTTGCACCTGAATCAGTATATTTATAGGCCTATAAAAGGCCATTGAATTGTAGAATGAGGTATAAGTTAGGTTGAGTTAATTTAGTAGGAAATACTAATCAGAGAGTCAAATAAACCACTTAAATCATCTGCCTTAAAGTTAAGGAAATATGTCAAGTTTGAAAAATGCTCGAGTGAAATAATTTTTTTATAATCATCAGGATGTAAATCAAAGTGCTTAGATTACGGTTTCCTGTAGCATCCAAAGCTCTGGTCTTCAGCTGTAAGGCAGAATATGGCACGGTGACTGAAACATCTCATTATGGCTCTATCTACCAATCAGTAAATGACAGAAATAAGTGTATTTCTGGGAAAACGGCACTATATTACAGGTAGGTGTTTTGTTTGAATTTTATTTCGTACATAGAACATGCATAGTTTATGGAAAGGAATATATAACCCAAATTCACATTATAAAGTTCCTTTAAATTTGATAAATTATATCATTGAACTAAGAGTTGATTTTTTTTTAAAAAAATAATATATTTATCATATGAATGTGAGTATGCAAAACATGGCACATTTATGTCATTGGTCCTTGAATGATTAAAGTTTGCAAAATACTAGCTGAGATGAAGGCATAGGTGGCTGTTGGCCAAATCACCAGATGGTGCAAAGCTACGAGGGATGGAGCCAATGTCTGATGAGCAAGCCTTGATGGGGGTAAATGCTGAGCTGAAACTAACAAGAATAAATTAAAATAGCAGAAATGTAAATTTTTATATTTTAGGTGGTACAAAACAACATCAGAATAAGCACAGGCTGTGTGGGACCTCACCTCACTGCAATTTATGTGAAAGTAGCTTATTTTATTATTAATAAAATAAAAGCACTCAGGTGCTTGTGTTTGACTTCATAGTATATAAGTTGAATTGGATTATTTTTTCCCTTTAAGAATTAACTAAAAACATCACAATGTGAGTCCGGAACTTTCTAAAAGTCGAATTTGCCTTATGATATAAATTGAAAGCAATTATGAAGGGGGAAACGTTGATTATACTTAAGAAGGGAGAGAGAAAGAGAAAATAAAGGTCTTTTTTTTTTCTACTTTAGATACAATAATTAAGTGTCTAGAATGTATTTAGTCTCATCCTAAGCAGTATATAGACTTGTTTTTTCTTATAATTTATTTCTCTTTGTCAATAATCTGCTAATTCATGACTTTATTCTTAAGTCATTATGTTGACGGTGTTGGTTTTTAATATACATCTATTTTCAAAACTAAGCACTGCAAACTTCTTAAACAAACCTCTTCAACTTCTTTATGTCACATATACATTCTTGAGCTTTTATAACATTTTATTTCTTCTACCTTTATCACCATGCCAGGGACTATATGTCGAAGAATTTATGTGTATATGAATGTATTTGTTTGTATCTATGTGTGTTTGTGTACCATATATATATATCTACCAAGTAAAGGATCTGAGACTTTACATATCTTAGCATATTTTCTTTGAGAGTGTGTGGTTCTGGAGTCATACCTGGTAGTTCTTGGGGCTTAGGGAATCACTCCTGGCAGGACTCAGGAGATCATATAGGTACCAGAGACTGAAGCCAGGTTGACCAAGCACAAGGCAAACACTATCTACCCTACTAATACTCTGACCCCAGCATGTTTTCTTATTAGTTTTATATACTTAATAAAGAAAAAACAGAAAAACAAAAATCAAGGAAACTAGGTAAAATATTCTCAAAACAAGCTTCTTAAAATCATTCACTGTATCACTGTCATCTCGTTACTCATCTATTTGCTCAAGTGGGCACCAGTAATGTCTCCCTTGTGAGACTTATTGTTACTGTTTTTGGCATATCGAATATGCCACAGGTAGCTTGCCAGGTTCTGCCATGCAGGCAAGATGCTCTCCGTAGCTTGCCGGGCTCTCCAAGAGGGATGGAGGAAATGAACCCAGGTTGGCCACGTGCAAGGCAAATGCCCTACCCGTTGTGCCTCAGCCCCTTAAAATCATTATAGATACTAAATTTCCATAGATGCTGCCAGTTGGTATTACAGAGTAAAATATTGAGGCTTCCTTCACTGTTTTTCCTTTAAGACACTTTATTTCAAGCTTGCATTTTTCCTTTTTGTGAATATTTATGAGATGCCTAGTCTATCTATACGTTATTGAAATTCAGTGTTTGTTATGGATGTGTTTAAGTATTTTCTTTAACCTATCCTGCATACAATACTGTAAGATATCTCAATTTGTGAGTAATACTTTCTTCAAATGAAAAAATATAATAATAAGCAAACTTTAGGTTTTTCAGCCCTTCACATTTTGAGGTTTTAATTGGTCTTGTGTTATTGTATCTATTATTTTATAATGCTTTTATTCTTTTATAATTGTTATATTTTCTACATTTTGAGAGATCATCTCAAAATCTCACTACCTAAGAGACAAAAATATTGCATCTTCATACCTCCTTCTTATTGCCTCATCAATCTTTGGTGATTTTAGTCTTCTAAAACCCTCCTTGCTCATCACATTGCTCACTTTTCATCTAGCCCCTTTGTTTCTTCAACATGTCATCTTATTTTGCTCTTCCTGTGGTTGTAGTGCCTGTTTTATAAAGCATAATCTCCTTTCACTCCAAGGAGAATGTCAACCAATTTAGTGAAATTTTCTCTGGAAACTTAGAATACATTATTTTCCAAATTCCTCTCCATTCTCCCTTAGTCTGTAATGTTTCTTCATCAGACACGTGAAGAACCTGCCTGTCTCCCACAATTCCTCTTGGCACCTTAGACCAAGGCAATAGATAATAAATAGTATGAACTCCCCTCCTTCTTCCAAAACTCATGCATGTTATTATTTTCAGCTATATTTAAAAAAATTAAAATTTTTAAAATAAATTATATCTAATATTTCCTTCTTTTATACTTGCTCTGTTCTTGTGTATTAATCCATAAATACATCATTAATATGTGCACGTCTTTACTTTTTTGCTGCCATTTTCTTAGCCTGAGGCACCATGATCACTGGTTTGAATACTAGGGCTTTTTAAGTGCCTAGAATCGAAACATGTGATTCCCTGGTGAAAATTGTTCAGTGACTTACCATTGTTCTTAGAATATAAAATCAATTATCTTCAGATTACCTACAAGATTTACACTTGTTCAATTCATCATACTCAAATGACATCTGTCTAAACTTTCCATTCATCTGTCTAAAATTTCCATTCTCAAATAGAACCTTTCCCTTGTCCACAGTTTCTGCAATTTTCCTCAATCAGAAAGACCCCGTACAAACATCAAGTTAATAAAAACATTTCAGTCTTTGAGCTCAAAATACATTTGTTGGGAAAAACATTCCTGGGTGTTACTGGTCAGAAATAGTGCCCCTTTGAAAAATTCTAAGATGATATGCTCAGCTTCCTTGGTATTTCTTTCCCTAGTGTGAAATAAACTACATTTATGATATTATTGCACTATCAATTCTTTCCTATCTAAACGAAAACTTTATGACAGTGTCTGGTTTGATCTGCATGTATTAATAATTGAATCTTGATGCCCTATTCTCATATCAAGAATAGGAAGGCAGATTGAAGTCCAAAATACCTAACTCATTTTGACATTTCAAACAATTCTCCATGTTCTACCGAGGGAAGAACTTTTGCACGTTAAAAAAAAGGAGAGAAGAGAGAGAGAGAGAGAGAGAGAGAGAGAGAGAGAGAGAGAAGAGATTTAAAAAACTACAATTTACAGCATGCACCAGAAACAGAATTTTTCATCTTGCTGGCAGTATTTTATATCTAGAAATTTTATCTCCTCCCAGATTCCTGGTCATTATCTCCACCTGAAATTAATATCTAGTTAAATTGTAATTATTATAGATTGATATAAAAAGTCACCTCCCTGGTTTTGATAAATTAGTTTCTTCAACTCACTCTAGCAGATGCTTGGGTCCACAGAGTTCCAATTTATTTAACAGTGTTTTATTATAATAGTGATGAGAAAGATTTATCCCAGTCTGCACTTAAGGAAGGAATACTCTTTGAGAAGTGGCTTTCCTTCGGTCCCTTTCCTTCATGTCAATTTCCAGGAATCTATTCATGAAGTTAAATGAGAACTATGCCATATCTCTGTTTTAAGTTTTTCTTCACGATTAATATAACTCATTGAATCCCTTGTTATTTTTTGACTTTGCACCAACTTCTTGAGCATATACAATCTAATTGTCATATTTTCTCCGTATCCAATCACATGGAAAATTGAATGGTAATGGGTGAAAATGAGATGTGAAGAGTAGACTCTCTATTATCCACAGAGACTAGCCAACGTCTGAGCTGCTCAGTATTATTTTTTTCTTCTTGGGGTACTAATAATATCAAAGCAAATCTTTTCCCTTTATAGTCAAATTACCCTCCACAGGTCACACTACCAAGTGAAGAATAGTTATGGGTTTAAGTCCTTAATATATGCGAAAAGGGAGAATATCTCTGCTGCATTGCCTTACGCATGAGTGAACATATTCCTGGACACATCATCATAAAGGAATATATATATACATTTATATATATATATACATATATATACCTTTTGGAACACCTGGCCAGCTACCAAGAGTATCCTGCCCACACAGAAGAGTCTGGCAAGCTCCCCATGGCATATTCGATATGCCAAATACAGTAACAATAACAAGACTCATTCCTCTGACCCTGAAAAGAGTCTTCAATCATTGGGTAAAATGAGCAAGGAGAGGCTGCTAAAATCTCAGGGCTGGGACAAATGGAGACGTTACTGGTGCCCAAACGAGTAAATCGATGAACAATGGGATGGCAGTGATATAGTGATTTGCATAGTCTTCTTTGCAAGCCTCCCAGGAAAACCAGCCTCGTGAGAAGGAAGGTCTTGGAATCAGGGAAGAGTCAAGACTACAACCTCGGTAGGTTGTCCTAATAAGGACCTGCAGATACAGACCCAGAGTACCCACACATTCTCTCGTAAATATGTTTGGGAAAGAAGTTGGAAAGTGGAGCGGAGAATATGTTATAGGTAAAAGATTTTTTTAGAGAAACCATAAAAATCCCTCTTTGTTTAGAAATAGCACTTAGGTGGCCATCCCTGCCTCCTTCTACTTGAATGGCCTCATTCCACGTGTGTGTCTTGGGGTCTGGAGTTCATATCTCCTGTGAGTAGCATAGAGATGACTGCGATACTGACACAGACTTTGCTTTCATATTCAAATTCTTTGGGGATCTGCTGCTCCCATAGAAAGGCTGAGACATAAAGGTATTCTAGAGCAGAAATAGCCTGATAGCAATAGAACAAAGGGCAACAGACTTCATAGAAAACAGAAAACTCAGTTATGGACCATATTTCGCTGACTCATTAATACCAGGTAATGTTTTTTGTTTGAGATCTTAGCTCTAAGACATTCTACACTAATATTGCTGCAAGGAACATGAACCCTCTCCATTGTCCAGAACACAAGTTGGCACTTTATTTTCTCCCTTTTTCCTCCCCCTGCAACATTTGGTACCATAGAAAAAATGCTCTGTACCAAGATACGTGAAATATTCCAGATGTATTCCACTGAGGATGTATGTAGCACAAATCAACTTGCCTTGAGCTTCTCTGATATATAGCCAGTGTTTTAATGTTCCCATTTATACTGATCTGTAATACATCTTCATAGTGTTGGCTTAATCACAAATGACAAGGGTGGAAAATGTAATAAAGACAGGGGCACATTAATCCACTTTGTATGAAAATGTGGAAAGGTAATCCAATTCTGTACTGCTTGCTCTTAAAAAATATAAAAGTTTGTAAGGTTTCTTCATCTTTGTTGTGGAGATGCCAGTCAATCTTAGAAAGCAATATTTCAGGGTAATTGAGGCCTCAGCACCTGAGTGTATATATAGCAGTAACATGTATATGCTGAGAAATTAAGCCAGAGTGGCTCTGAGGACCAAGTTACCTACTTGTTATGTGAAGTCTCTTTGTGAACTGAGTAACACACAGGTGACATCCAGGCAAGCTTGTTCTGAGTGAACCACTCACAGAAATTCCCAAAATCCAATAATGCCACCTGTTTAACCCTAAGACACTTCATACAAAAGATATTTGTAACTCTGCTCCTAAAGAGAAGTCTAGTTTATCTTGGAAAGAAAGAAGAAAGAAAGAAAGAAAGAAAGAAAGAAAGAAAGAAAGAAAGAAAAGAAAGAAAGAAAGAAAGAAGAAAGAAAGGAAAGAAAGAAAGAAAGAAAGAAGAAGAAAGAAAGAAAGAAAGAAAGAAAGAAAGAAGAAGAAAGAAAGAAAGAGAGAAAGAAAGAGAGAGAGAAAGAAAGAGAGAGAGAGAAAGAGAGAGAGAAAGAGAGAGAGAAGAGAGAGAGAAAGAGAGAGAGAAAGAGAGAAGAGAGAGAAAGAGAGAAAGAAAGAAAGAGAGAGAGAGAGAGAAGAAGAAAGAAAGAAGAAAGAAAGAAAGAAAGAAAGAAAGAAGAAAGAAAGAAAGAAAGAAAGAAAGAAAGAAAGAAAGAAAGAAAGAAAGAAAGAAAGAAAGAAAGAAAGAAAGAAAGAAAAGAAGAAGAAAGAAAGAAAGAAAGAAAGAAAGAAAGTGGGGGTAGAGGAGGAGAGGGAGGAAGAGGGAGAGAGGGGGAGAAGAGGAGGGTAGAGGGAGGGAGGAAGGAAGGAAGGAAGGAAGGAAGGAAGGAAGGAAGGAAGGAAGGAAGGAAGGAAGGAGAAGGAAGGAAGGAAGGAAGGAAGGAAGGAAGGAAGGAAGGAAAGGAAGGAAGGAAGGAAAGAATCAGAGGTCAACATAGCTAGATCATATATTTCAAGTGGGGAGTTTGGTTGGAGAAGAGAGCGGTTATGATGTCAGGGTTGTTATTTTAAAAAGACTAGTGTTGGGGCTGGAGTTGGAGTGATAGCACAGCGGGGTAGGGCGTTTGCCTTGCACGAGGCTGACCTGGGTTCAATTTCCAGTATCCCATATGGTCGCCTGAACACCGCCAGGAGTAATTCCTGAGTGCATGAGACAGGAGTGACCCCTGCTGCATCGCTGGGGGGTGACTCAAAAAGAAAAAAAATACTAAAAACTAAAAAAATATTTTTTTAAAATAAAAAAAATAAAAAGACTAGTTTCATCTAAAAATTAGTCACTTGAAAATACCTTTAAAGAAGAGTTTGGAGAAAGTGACAGTATCTGATGTCATAAGACATCATAGAAAAAATAAGTTATGTGTTATTTCTGGCTAAGTCTAAGTGTAACAGAGAAATTGGAATAATAAAATAAATAGTTCAGAGCTTTAAATTTTCAGCTCATGGCGCAGTGTGAGTATAACAGATGTATCACATGATATATTCTACTTGACATGTTTGAGCTATTTCTTTGAGCTCTGGTGGAAATTGACACTTATTTCTAGGCAATAAAATCATGGTAAATGTATAGATTCAATCATAATGCAATTGCATTATTTAGCAGAAGATGCCACCATCATAGAATAGAAAGAAAAGTAGTTCTGGTGGCTTTATTTTTGGAGGGACACATGGCACATACCCAGATGTTCTCAGTGCTTACTCCTAGCTATATGCTCAGGAATCACTGCTGGGAGGGCTTGGAAAAGCACAAATGGTGTCAGAGATGAAATCCAGGTCAGCCATGTTGAGTCAAGGGTTTTCCTTCTGTACTTTTTTACAGACTTTATTACTATTATTATTATTATTATTAACACTGTGATTATTATTAGTAGTAGTATAGGGACATTCCTGGTAGGTTTGGGAGACTGTATAGAGTGTAGGCAATTGTCTGCAGGTTAGTACACGCATGGCAAGCACAGTACTCTGTACAATTTCTCTGGTCTCTGCATACTAGCTCTAAAAAGTCCATGCTGGCCTTTAAGAAATGACTAACTGTGAGTTCTACAGTTGCAAAGAAAATGAATTCTGTCAGCAAACATACAGGTTTGGAAGAGAACCAAAGTCTCGGCTGAGAGCATAATTCCGACCAATACCTTGACTGCAAATTCCTAAGCAGTAGACTCGGCTCAGACATACCTGGAATCCTAGCTCAGGTTATAAAACATGAGATTATAAAATGAAATTTCTTTAAAGTCACTGAAATTTTGGAAATGTGTTATGCCACAGTAGAAAACTGAAAAAGCAAGGAATTGGGAAGTTTCTACACATTCTTAAAGAAAATTTCTGTAACCTAAATTATAGCTTCAAGTTTCTGGAAGTTCAAGTCCAAAGCATAATCCTGAAGATGATTGAAATATAATTCAAACATAATAATTGAATTCTATATTATATTCAAATATAAAAATTGAAATTTAATTCAATAAAAATTGAATTCCCAGCCTTTTAACCCTCATATAAGGAAACAGACCAAGAACCCTGAAAATTGTGTTGAGGAATTATAAGGTGATTTTTGTGAAGATGGTGAACATAGTCATTTTATTTTGCCAAGTAGCCTGAGAAAGTTTTTCCTTATAATGAGGTTATGATGAGCAATCCTGCCATATCGTTCCTTTAGAAAGTGTTGTTAACTGCCATAAGAACATATAATCTTCTCATATTTTCTAACTTCTAAATCTAATTCAAGTTCTAGCAGATGATTCAGGTTGTGAGGTTCAAAGTATGACCAATGAAGAGGTGTAATACACAGCAAAATACTAGTTGCATATTTTACAATTTATATCAACCAAGTCCAGGTTTGTGGGAATAGATCCTAGTAGAGTTGGTAAATATAAAATTAATGTAGCATTGTGTAGAGCCTGTTTTAATGATTTCAGTTTATAAAGAGATTCTGCATTGACTATATTAGCTCAAGTGTCGGGAGTGATCCTTGTAGCTTGCTTAGTTGGTTTACTGAAATTTGGACTCAGAAGTAACCTATATTAAATGAAGTTAAATGCTAAAACTTCTTGGTATATTACAAAGAAAAATTGCCCTTTACTTGTGAAAATTAAAATACGGTTGAGGATTTTTCATGTCACAGCTGACTCTATTATTATGTCCTCCAGATGTTACATTCTTCACCAACTCTCTGAGTTATATATGGTGAAAAACCCAGAATGCTGATATCTTTGTATACTACAGTTGACAGTAAAAACTACTGTCATTGAATTAGGCTCCCTGAATTCTTTTGTGAGTTAATGGAATTAAAAAAATATAAAACCTAATATGTGGCACTTAGTTATCAAAATTAAAATGGGCATGGAAACATATAAGTTGCTGGTCCAAACAGTTTGTATTGTTTAGTTACCCCAGTGGCTCCTGAATTGAAATTAAACTTGCAGATTATTGGATTCTTACTTAATAAATTTGCAAAAATCTTTAGGACTTCAGAGGTCTTACTTGTTTTGACCACAAAAGAGAGACCAATTAATATCCATCAAAATTTTATGCCAATTTAAGGATTCAGTCTTTCTGGAGTAAGAATAGAAAAATGAGACTCCCTGAGGATGCCATTTAGATGCTATCTAATATGATGCCATATCGACAAATTGATATCTTAAATCTTTCTTCTGGTCAATCCTCAAAGAACCCTTGTCTTATCTGTTTACCAGGATGATAATGCAGTGAGTACAGGTAACTAATCACACTTTTCAGAAATTACTGACCTGGTTATGAAGTGACTAATTCCCAGAATTCCAATTCGGTCTGTGAGTCACAATAAGAACTTATGAAAGCAGGATTATTAATAGAATTTTGCTGGAGGTTCTGACTCATCATTATACTTTGCAGTTATTTTCCCCATTTCAACACATATATTTAACATAGATTGACTCAACATATAGAATGTCTACATTGGTTCTCTGACCTATAAAATTTGTCTTATTGTTATAGAAAAATCATACAGAAAACACTGTACAGGAAGTCCTCATTTAATGTTTTGAAGGATTCTTCTAGTTTGTGACTTCATTAGAAATAAATTTATTTTTATTCTTAAGGATAGAAAGATGTAGGATCTGATTCCTTTCATATTCCTATTCATATGAAACAAACTTGGAGACTAACATTGGATTACTGAAAACTTAATCCATGATGTATTCAGTTACAAATGAGTGCCCCAATGTTATTTAGCTCCATTGCTGGAGCAAATCAACACATTCCTTCTAACTGGTATGAATTCTGTAATGTGTTGGATGCTCTTTCTCTAAGACTTGCTAGTGAAAACCATGGATGAGCCAATGATAGATTTACCTGGTTGTATCTATGTTAAGCTTTCCAGTCCTATTACACAGCCTCACCCCTACAATCTTAAAAACCATTTCCTTTCCACAGAACATTCTGCAGGTACCAAACATCATTACCAGGAACAGGTAGTATGGGTGAGATCGACAGAAACATTTCTGGTCTCATACCAAGCAACTATCTTAGGGTCTGACAATAGAATTAAATATGTTTTCATATTAGAATCAGTAGTTTGAGAGCCTTGGGCAAATTGCAATTTTTATAGAAAAACTAAGATACTGATAGTCTTTCCCTCAGAGTAAGTGAGAAAATGACATGAGATGAGTATAAATATTGTACCTAACAGGTAGCATACACTTAGAAATGTCAATTGTACTGGAATAGAAAGCCATAAAAGTGTCCTCTATACATTCAATGCAAAAGTTAAGTACTTATATCCATGATAAAATTGAACTTTTTTGCTTAATGGTGCATTTAATGGTCATTTATTTTATTTTTTTCCCTTATGTCCGGTTTGGTTGCTGAGGAAGCCTAGGAATACATTATTTAAATTTCGGGAGTGTGATATCATAAATAAACATGTGTAAGTACTAAATTAAGTTCACCACTGAAAGTCTAATTCTATCTATCCTGCACCATGCAATGATCCACATTTACCTAAATTAGCTACCACCCTCTTCTCCTTTCCCTTTTGGTAACTACTAATTAAACTGGTCTATTATTCTGAAAGTTGGCTTTTGTTCTATTTGGTTATCTGCTCATTTGTTTTCTCTATAAATACTATAAATGAGTAATTTTAACATATATATTATGTAATGCATAGTTACAGTAGTAACAGCTTTTATGGCCTTCTTGTCTAATAGTATTATACCTTCACCACAACCAAATGACCCAAGACCTTCCATCACTGTGCTAATGCTACTGCTAGCCTATTCTTTCCCTGCTGCCCTATAACTTGGCCATTTGTTTTGAGTCAAACCCATTTGTTTGTTGTAGGATAACATAGCCTCAGGTAGTTTAGGTTTATTGGGTTACTCCTGTCACAGTGCTCCCATTCCTCTGTGTTTATTTGTAGCTTCTTTCTTAGTGTTCTGTTGACTTGTGAATATTGTTTTTCTCTTCTCCTTGAGTCCTTTGCATAGTTTATTCAGAGCCATGTCCTTTTTGTATGGACACAGGAAGACTTAGCAAATGCTATGCTTTTGTAACCTGGGAGTCATTTGACTTTGCATGATATTTTCCTCCTGGGCATCTGTTCTCTCAACCTAAGCCTCAGCTGCCCTTACTTCCTAGCACCCCCAAAAGCAGGGTCCCGACGAGGGACAGGACGGACCCAGGGCAAGCAGTGAGTTGTGTGCTACCCTGGCATCGAGATGGGCCTGGCCAAAGTGCCCTAATGCTTAACTATAAGTTAAGAGCTTGGTCATGGACAAATGCTGTCATGATCCAAATAGTGATAACTAGATTTGGACTCTGCTAGGGTTAGGAATGATTAATCTGGCCTGAGTGCTGTAGTCTGAGTCTGTGGCAAAATGTTTCCAGGAGAGCTGCCTTGCAAGGCTCAATGTATCTCTTGCTATGTCCATACAAAAATAACTAGTATTAAGATGTTAATGAGTGTTTGGACTAAGGAAAGGAGAAAAACAGCTTAAGAGTCAGGAAGGGCTTTGGAATGCCCCTAGGTTGTGTTCCCTTTGAACCTGAGGCCCTCAGGAAGGGCTTTCTTATGTTGATTTTGCTACCAGGCTGGGTGTAGCTGAGAGGGCAAGGTGAAGAGAGACAAGAAGGGGGAGAGACAGAGTGGAAGAGAATCAGGGCTGCAGTAGATCCAGAGAGAAGACGGAGCTAGGAGTGTGGGAGATGAGAAAGATGGAAGACTGAATAAACGGTAACTAATCAGCAACCAGCTTGGTCCTCGTTCTTCTGTCGCCAGTCCTCGGCCAACGGCCATCCCGATCCAGCCCATACACAGCGGTTCCAGAGCACTGAACGCGGGTGGTAAGACAGAGCCACCCGGAGAGCCCGCGAGTGCGCACGCCCCTCAGCATGCTTAGTTTTTTACAGTTTGTTATTAATAATTATTGTCCATTCCCCTAATTTACTTTTCTATATCATAGATAAGTAAAGTCATCTGGTATGTTCCCCTCGCTCTCTGATTTATTTGACACATAATACCCTCCAATCACATCCAAGTTCTGGCTAATTGCAAGATTTCATCTCTTCTAATGGCTACAAAACATTCTGTTGTATATAGATAAATATATGAATTACTTTATTAATTCATCCTTTAATGGATATTTGGGTTGCTACCCTATCATGGCACAGTACTTAGTGCTGCCACGAACATAGACATGCACATGTTTTTCCTAGTTATGTTCTTGGGTATATGCCAATGAATGAAATTGCTGGATCATAAAGAAGCTCTGTTCTTATTTTTATAAGAAATCTCTACTATTTTCTATAGAGGCTGGGCTAGAAAATATTCCCACCAAGAGTGAGTAAGAATTACTTTTATATCACATCCCCACTAACACTGAATGCTTCCACTTCTATTGACATATACTGTTCTCATAGATGAGAGATGATAAGAGATGATACTTCATTGTCACTTTGATTTGCATTTCCCTGATAATAAACAATTAAGAACACTTTTTCCTTTGTCTACTAGCCATATTTATGCCTGGTTGTTTTTTCCCCATTCTTTTTTTTTTTTTTCTGCTAGTGTCCTCTACCATGGGAATGTTTTATGGTGTACAGAACTCAGCTTACTGTGGTGGGGAGATGGGGGTTAGAGGGCGGGAGATTTAAGACAATGATGGAGTAAAGTGACATTAGGACATTGTATGCATGAAACCCTAGCATCAACACCATGATTAACATAACTTTTTTTTACAAAGGTTAACTTTTATGTCATGTTTTAACTGATATCATACTGATGAGAGAGACAGAATAGTGATTTGTTTTTCTAGAGAACCACAGAAGGGTATCTAGAAAGTGCTTGCATAGAAGAGGATAGGAAATAAATCCTGAAAAAATTAAAAGGCTGCCAATTTAGTGAAACTCTGTGGAGCCCAGTGATTTGGAGCATATCAAGGACAACTTGCTGCATCCTGCTGCTCTTACCATTAATTAAGAGGCACAGTGTTTAGTGGGTCTCTTCGGGTTTGGGAGGGAATATATACTCCACTTAAGCATGCCTCTCTATTCCATTAGCCAAGTAACCGAAACAGCTGCCAGCACAAAAGCCCAGAATAAGAAAAGATTTTGCAGCAAGAGAGCCATGTGAGTTTCTTCGTCACTGAGGCTGTGAGTCCCAACAGACATTCTAGCTCCTGACCCAGCCGTGGCAGAGAGGATGACCTCAAAGAGCTTTAGCCAGACCTCTAGATGGGACTCAGCATGGACCCAAGACTTGACAGAATCTGGCCACTGACAGCAGATTTTCTTTTGAAAAGTAACTTCTGGCATATTGTCTGTCTTAGAAGAGATTAAATGTTGAACTTCAGTCCACCAAATTACAACTTGATACGTGCAAGGAATTATCGACTAACTGTTCTTTCTCACCCCAAAAGTACTAACTTCGGAGATGCATAGTAGTATTTTATATCAAATGGAAGGCATATATAAAATACTAGGTTTTGTAGATATTTACTATCACTGAGAAGGTATCTGCCCTGTAAGCATCTCTGCTATGTCTATAAAAACCACCATCTTTACTTGCAGTATTATTTATACACAGCACTGCTCTTGACCAAAGACATCACATTAGGATATATATGTACATATGTATTGCAAAATAAGTTTATGTATATTGGTTATATAAGTACTACAGTGCTTTCGATCAGAGTAAATGATTGGAGGAATGGTGGAGTGACCTTTTATTTATGGATTTTTGTGGAAAACACGTTTCATAAACTTTATTTTGTAAATCCAGTTTAATGGTACTGGATACATTCATTTTGTTGTGCAGCTATCAGCACTATCTATTACCAGAACTCTTTCATCTTACAACACTAAAAATTTATTCCTATTAAACACTGTCTCCTTCTAATCAAACCTTGTTAATCACCACTCCATTTCTCCAACTATTAATTTGATCTTTTAGATATCTCATATAAATTTAATCATACAATATTTATCTTTTTATTACTTAGTTCACTTACTTTAATGTCCTCAAGGCTCACCCATGCTATAGTACATGCAGAATTCTTCTCCTTTTGGAAGACTAAAGGAGATTCCTTTCTCTCCCTCCTCTCCCCTCTTTCCCTCCTCCCCCACCCTCTCTCTCTGTATATATATATGTATATATATATAATCCAAGACAAATACAGTTAAATATACATTTTGTGTATATGCACACTTCCATGTTTTAACAATTGTGACATATGCTGCTACAATAAACCTGAGTGTACAAATTCCTTTTTCAGGATGTTCCTTTTAATTATTTCTGGTATTCACCCAGAAATGCACTTGCTTGGTCATATAGAAATTCTACTTTTATTCTCTTAAAAATCATCAAAATGTCTGCTAGAAAAAGTGTGTCATTATACATATTCCTAGCAGAAGTACTCAAAGCTTCCAAATTCTTCACATGCTTGCCAACACATAGAGATATGTTTATTATATATATGTGTGTGTAACATATAGTAGACCTCCTAATGACTATAAGATAGTATTTCACTTTTTATTTACATACCACAAATAATTGTTCATATGTAAATAAAAAGTGAAATATTATCTCATCAAGCATATTTCAAATGAATATCTTCTTCAATAAAAAGTCTGTTCAAATATTTTCTCCATCATGGAATTGAGTTTTTTAAGTATTGTTATTAGTTTTTAGAAATTCTCTTTGTATTCTGGTTATTATCCTGGTTATCAGAAAATTTGCAATCTTTTAAAATATTTTCTCCATTCATTCTTGAGGCTCTAAAGTTTAGTATAGGGGAGCAGAGGTCATCACTGGCTTTTCTGCTTAGATGGCTCACCTAGTTAACCAAATAGCACTGGGACTTGCTTTTCCTTCTTCAGATTCTCTGTTTCCTGGCCCATATATTTTACCATTATGAAGAAGGGACCTACCTTCTATTGTAGATTGTTGAAAACTTGAAGACAGTGAGTGTTTGATATAAGTTTCATTTGTTTTCTAGAAACTAGCTCATATTCAAAGATTTTAATTTAACCTTGTCATATATCTGTTTTCCTTGCAAACATACTCGTTATGCTAACTTTAGTTCCCTGTGCTAGATATGAAAGCAATAGACTTTACAATGACAAAAGCCATTATTTAACTGTATGAGATCAAATTTCAATAGAAAATCCCTGTTATATGTTATTCCAACTGATTTGACTCCTCTAATTAAACCACGATGGATGCATCCACTCTGCAGTGATGGCACAGAGACAAAAGCACACAGAACTAGACTGATATCAAGCTGTATATCAGTGAGTTCAAAGGGTTCCTGAATGAAAGAGAGAGAGTGAGAAAGGGAGAGAGAGAGGAAGGGAGGGAGAAATAGAGAGAGAAGAAAAGCACCTGCCACAGAGGTGGGGAAGGAAGTTTGGGAAGGAAACTGGACACATTCGTGGTGGGAAATGTGTACTGGTGAAGGAATGGGTGTTGGGACATTATATAACTGAAACCTAATCATGAACAACCTTGTAACTGTGTGTCTCACTGTGAATCAATAAAAAATAAAAAATTAAATTAAAGGAGAAAAATAAATAATAAAAGATAACAGAATATACAAAAAGCAGAAGCAAAAAATTTATGAATGAAAAGAAAATTGTATTGGGGATAAGATTTTATGCTGAACACAAGATATAATAATTATAGCACTTGTTTTTATATGTTTAAAGGAAAATATTACAGCACCCAAACCCAGAAGAAAAGGTTCTCTGGCCATTTTCATGATTAACAAGACAACCAAGATAAATACCTAATAATCAAAAGATTAGTGACTCCACCAATCCAAATGTTGCCTATGGACCCAGGGACCAAGGGACCCATCGGACCCATTGGACCCATCGTGGGTGAGAGGAAGTTCAGGACACCGATACTGTCTTTTTTTTTTCTTTTTGGGTCACACCCAGCGATGCTCAGGGGTTATTCCTGGCTTTGCACTCAGGAATTACTCCTGGCAGTGCTTGAGGGACCATATGGGATGCCAGGGATCAAACCCGGGTTGGCCGCATGCAAGGCAAATGCCCTCCCCACTGTGCTATCGCTCTGGCCCCCGATATTGTCTTTTATTATCCATGCAACCAAACTACGTAGGAGGAATCTGATGATAAAAATCAAGATAAATGGCATACTTTACCAAAACCCATGCTGGTTGAACAACTTCTGAGACATTCACAGTACTTAGCTTCCCTAAAAATGAAGCATCTGCTCTATATCTGGGGCTCTTGCTCTGATGTAGGTCTCTAGGTTGATCTCCCTGCAAGTTCCCTGGCAGCAGCACACATTAAGGACATCGCCTTCTTACAAAAATCTGTGAATACTATTCAAGGATTATGAGTATTGTTTGTATGTAATCAAAGTAAAGAGAAAGTAAAGTGAAATTTATCAGCTACACAGGCGGGGTGGGGGGCTGGGAGGCAGGGGGTGCAGAATTATGCAGGACTCATAATTATCAATAATTTTCATATTATTGATAATTATGAGTCATCAATAATCCTCATAATCAATAATTATGAGACTCCTGAATGCTACCTTAGACACCTTTTCTGGATTCCATCTCCCATCAGTGCTACTAGAGGAGGCAATCAAATCTGATAACTTAAGTTCTAGGAGAGAATTCTAGAAATACAAAAAGACTATAGTCTCCAGAGACTATAGTCTGTGGGATGATTCTAGGAGGTTTCAAGGAGATCTACTGAAATCAGACTCCAGGAAGCCAGAGAAGATTGACTGGTCAAAACTATCCTGGTGACATACGGTTTGACGGGATAGCACACAGGTTGAGGAAAGCACTGGGTGACTTGGAGCTCCATGAAGCATTCAGGCAAATTAGCCTAACATTTGAGAATGAACAGGTACCTACAGGTTCACGCACTAAAAACAGATCATTGGTGCCATGAAGTATGAAATATTGGATGTGAAGGGTGAAAGAAATGATAGGAGTTCTATTTCATAGAAGACACCCAGGTAAAATTTCTCTTATAAAGTGACACATTTACTGAATTCTGAAAAAAACTGAGGGAGCAAGCTATATAAATGTCTGGAAGAAGATAGAGGTGTTTCTACAAGAAATAAGAGACTGAGTTGCTATTTGAACCCAAGGTACCTGATTTATAGATTTAATTTTTTTCTTCCAATGGTTTTGTTGGCCCTTTATTCTCAGCTAAAGTGGGTTTAACCTAACCTGTGTCAGAAGTTTACTTTAAGAAAGAAGAACACATTAAAGCAGTATTTGTTGATACTGAAAAAGCTACACATTATGTTTATTCTTCAACTCCTTCCCACCTCCAGAGGTAACTCAGAATCCTTTGAAAGGGGTCAAGGGCATAACATGCAGCAGATCTCAGTATAGTTCCTCTATTCATAAAGCTCTCTCTAATGCTGCCCGGCATTCTGCAATATGGCATAGCTTATACCTGATTGTCTCTGGGACCTTGTTATACATGATCTATTTTCATCTTGTGGCTCTAGTAGTTTAAGAAGTGTATTTTCAAAAACACTATGTCAAGGCTGGGAGACACTAGTGATCAGGTGACCTGAGGCATTCATCTTTTGTAAATAGAAAAGTTCCAGATTTCCAGAAGCCAGGGGCAGAGATGGTATCCTGGTATATCAAGCACTGCAAGGAATGACTCCATGCTGGGTTGTTTGCCTGTTGGTTGCACATCCTTCCTTTCATTTATTTATTTATATTTTTTTATTGAATCACCATGCAGGAAGTTACAAAGCTTTCAGGCTTAAGTCTCAGTTACATAATGCTTGAACACCCATCCCTTCACCAGTGCATATATTCCACCACCAAGAACCATGGTAAACCTTTCCCCCCCGCCCCCTGCCTCCCAGCCCCCCACCCCGCCTGTGTAGCTGATAAATTTCACTTTACTTTCTCTTTACTTTGATTACATACAAACAAAAAAGCTCACTATTATTGTTTGGAGTCCCCCCCCCTCAGAGTCGGACCTGCTGGAAAGGAAGCATTTGATAATTTGTTTTCCATTGATGAGAATGAAGAGATATGAGGTCATGTGGCCACAGTAGCGGCCTTGAGGTTCTAGATTTCTGTATTTTAGTATTTTAGTGACTAAGTCCAGAGGGCTTTCTGTCAAAGGTTGCATCATTGCTAGCTTGTACCTTTCTGCTACTTTATATTCCACATATGAGTGCAATCTTTCTGTGTCTGTCTCTTTCTTTCTGACTCATTTCACTCAACATGATACTTTCCATGTTGATCCACTTATATGCAAATTTCATGACTTCATGCTTTCTAACAGCTGCATAGTATTCCATTGTGTAGATGTACCAAATTTTTTAGCCAGACATTTGTTCTCAGGCATTTGGTTTTTTCCCAGATTGTGGCTATTGTAAACTGTGCTGCGATGAACATACAGGTGCAGATGTCATTTTGACTATACTTTTTTGCTTCTCCGGGGTATCTTCCCAGGACTGGTATTGCTGGGTCAAATGGGAGCTTGATTTCTAATTTTTTAGAAGCGACCATATTGTTTTCCAAAAGGGCTGAACCAGTGGGCATTCCCACCAGCAGTGTAGGAGGGCTCCTTTCTCCCCACAACCACGCCAACAGCAGTTGTTTTTGTTCTTTTAGATATGAGCTATTCTCTGTGGTGTGAGGTGGTATCTCATAGTAGTTTTGATCTGCATCTCCCTGATGATTAGTGATGAAAAGAAACTTTCTCAAGGAGGAAATACGAATGGCACATTCTTCCTTTGATAGTCTGGCAGTATTTATGCATAGGAAAGAATAAGAAGGGAACAATACTTCAGTTGCTTTCTCAACTTTGTTAGGACCTACCTGCTTAGATTGTATACTCATAGAAATACACCCCATGAGAAAAGGAGGAAGATGTTAGAAAAGAAAATGGTGCCAATTAGCATCTACTCTCCTACTGGTGACATCAATGTATTCCCTTGAACTTACACAGAAGATTGATGTGGTCTCTTCCTTCTAAACATTTTGATAAGCCATCGGAGTATAGCCTTCATGAGTGTTAAGTATATATAAATAAAAAATAACTGATATAATGAAAATATAATCTAGGCCCAAGAGGCTAAAAAAAACCTTTTATTAGGGTCCCATATACACTTTCTCCACAATGTAACTATCGTTGCTATTTTAATACCATAATTTGGTTGCAAATAATGCTATCTTATAGACATACTCATTGGCTAGAATTTTGTTCAACATCATCTCTTGAGACACGTCCACATTGCTGCACAGAGCCATGGTTCGTTCATTCTCTTAGCTGTGTAATAGTCTACAATTTGAATGTCCTCCCAATTCCTAAAAAAATCTTCTTGTTTTTATAGATTAGTGACTATCATAAGCTTAATGCAAATATCTTAGGTTAATTAATTCATTTATTTGGGAATATATAAGGTAATGTTGAATAAGGTGATAATGTTAGTAATCCATTCTGAATCGCCTTTGACTCAAAATCACAATGATTTTTCACTGAAATGATTTGTGTGTGGGTTGTGGGTGGGGAGGCAGAAAATCATTTCAATCAAGCTTTCTACTGTGAACTGAATATTAACTATTTAACTCAGTGTTTCTCAATCTCTTTTCCACCCATGGTCCCTTTCTTACCTTATTCCCTTCCAGTTCCATCACTCATGGTACCAAATGTTTCCCTAATCTCATGCACTGGCCCTTGTTTATGTTATCTGTGTCCCCACAGGAATATCTTGGTGACTGAAGGGGATGATAGTGTCTTTCCCAGTTGATAAACACTGATTTAACACACTGAATCAAAAATGAATTTCCATTCAAAATAGTAAAATTTATAATTCACTGGGTGCCTTTATTGGTCTTGATCAAGCACCTAAGATGTTGAGGTTTATTATTAGAAATAAGAACAAAGAACCGTCGAATTAACAAAGTAATTGTAAGGGAACTGTAGGTCTCAACATCTGAAATGAAGAGAGCTGAGAAGCCATTCTTACCAACAAAGACATGTCCTCTATTCTTTGATGTAATATACTTCCGCGTCTTCTTGTCAAGAAATCCTTCAAATTCCCACTGTCTCTTTCGATTTTTATGTTAGTCATTTTACGTTATTGTAATGGAAATTATACAACTCTGAAAGTTCTAGTCTCATTTTAAAATGAGGGTGTTGCCTATTTATGCAGGATATCTTATCTAAGGTGGTTAAATTAGTCAACTTACACACAATCTCTGATGTTATAGGTATCCATTAAAGAAAAGTTATTGAATCTTTCAGTACCTTTCCCACTAGTCATGGTCTATTTAATATGCAAATATTACATTGATCAATGTAAATAATAGGAACTATTTGTTTTTAAATTTGTTATTTGTTCACATATTTATAAAACCATTTATATTCCTGTCTCTGTCAGAAACTAGGAGGGATAACAGGATATCTCTCTACTTGGAACCGGAGATAACTGCCCTGGACCTTTCATCTGCTCTGATTCTAAGAGTCATCTTTTTCACTATGAGTCAGAGTACTTGGTCTGACAGCTTCCTGGGCCACAGAGCAGGCTGAGGTGCATCATAGGATAATATCAGTTTCTTTACCAAATTCCAAACCTGAAGCCTTAAGAGCCCTTAAATGACACATCACCACGGTTTCCCTGGGCTAGTATCCATGGTATCCACAATACAGTTATTTCACCCCCTGTTTGAACCATCAGTGGCAGGAAGTGCTATGCCTTCCATGTCTACCTGTTCCATCCTGAGTGCTATTTCTTCCCCTCTCACATGAAATTGAAGAGCATCCCCCCCGCACAAGAGAATGTAGCACTGTAGCACTGTTGTCCCTGTGTTCATCAATTTGCTCAAGCAGGCACCAGTAACATCTCCATTGTGAGACGTTATTGTAGTTACTGGTTCTTCTTTTCTTTTTTTTTAAATTAATTTTTAGCACTGTAGCACTGTTGTCCCATTGTTCATTGATTTGCTCAAGCGGGCACCAGTAATGTCTCCATTGTGGACTTCTTGTTACTGTTTTTGGCATATCGAATACACCATGGGTAGCTTGCCAGGCTCTGCTGTGCAGGTGAGATACTCTCTGTAGCTTGCTGGGCTCTCTGAGAGGGATGGAGGAATCAAACCTGGGTCAGCTACATGCAAGGCAAATGCCCTACCTGCTGTGCTATTGCTCCAGCCCATTAATTTTTATTTTATTTTATTTTATTTTATTTTATTTTTTATGAATCACTGTGGGGTACAGTTATAGACTTACAAACTTCCGTGCTTACGTTTCATTCATACAATGGTCAAGTACCATCCCTTCAACAGTGCCATTATCCACCACCAATAAGCCTGGTATCCCTCCCACCACCCCCAGCCCATCCCTCCCACCCCACCCTGCCTCTGTGGCAAGGCATTCCCTTTTTGCTGTTTCTCCTTATGTGTGTTGTGGTTTGAAATAGAGGTATTGAATTGCTATCATTAGGTCTGTAGTCTACTTTCAACACGCATCAGCCCTCCCGACTGGGCCCTCCAAGCACCCCATACTTGGTGTTCCCTTCTCTATCTGAGCTGCCTTTTCCCCCTTCATGTGAGGCTGGCTTCTAAGCCATGGAGCAATACTACTGGTATTCACCTCTACTATTCTTGGGTGTAAGTATCCCATTCTGATTCTTTATATTTCACAAATGAGTGCAATCTTTCTATGTCTGTCCCTCTCTTTCTGACTCATTTCACTTAACATGATGCTCTCCATGTAGATACACTTATACACAAATTTCATGACTTCATTCTTTCTAACAGCTGCATAGTATTCCACTGTGTAGATGTAGCAAAGTTTCTTTAACCAATCATCTATTTTCGGACACTCATGTTTTTTCAAAATTCTGGCTATTGTAAACAGTGCTGCAATGAACATACAAGTGCAGATGTCATTTCTACTATATTTTATTGTATCACCGGGATATATTCCAGAAGAAGTTGTTACTGTTTTTGGAATATAGAATATGCCACGGGCATATAGAATATGCCAGGCTCTGCCATGCAGGTGAGATACTCTCAGTAGCTTGCTGGACTCTCCGAAGGGGATGGAGGAATCAAACCCGGGTTGGCCGAGTGCAGGGCAAATGCCCTACCCGCTGTGCTATAACTCCAGTCCCACAAGAGAATGAATCCACTGAAAAGCCAGGAGCTGGAAAGAGACTGCCTCTTTGCACCTCCCCGCCCCTCTGGGGTCCTGGTTGTCATGCCCATGAACTGCTTAATGTACCATTTAAGCGCATTAACGACCGTAATCCAGAAACTCACAAATGAATCTTGGAACAGAAGTAGTTGGCTACAGAGATGTCTCAGACTGAAATTATTTCAAGTTTTAGAATTTTGTGGCTGCACCACACCACATACTTTTATTTTCTACTTTTTTGTTGAGTCACTGAGATAAACATCTCAGTGACTCATACTACAGACATCTTATACTACTCATAACAAGCAATAAAAAATAATAATGGTGGTGGGAAGGTGCAATGGTGGAGGGATTAGTGTTGAAATATTGAATGTAATCAATTTCTGTGAACAACTTCATGAAAATGAGATTAAAAAGATTTATAAAGTAAAAAGTAAAATAGATAAATGAACAAATAAAGCACATGAACTTGAAAAATGATCTCCCTGTCACTTCCATCCACTGAGTCTTCTGCTTTTGAAAGCTACAAGCAGTTCTGCATCTTCTTCAAAATGAAATTCCTTAAAGAAGGATTATTTTCCCTTTGGGGTGCATCACTTACCAAAATACAGCTGGAATGTTACTTTTAATTCAGGGGAGTTTTATATTGTTCTCTGAACTTTATTGTACATTTATATGTATGTTTGTGTATGTGTGTATGTATATGTGTGCATATAGATGTATATATATGCACATATATGCATCATATATGTGTACACACATATGGGTCTGTGTGTGTACATGCTGAATTCAGTATTATATAAATTAGGATTTTTGCCAATGAGATCCATCAAAAATTGCCATTTACAATATACAGCATTATGACAATAATCCAAAATTTAAATTCATCAATATGTTGAATTTATACTGCTCAGAGCGTCTGGATTTGGTGACAGTTTAGGAAACATTGGTGAAACAGTCACATACATGAGCAATGAAATAGTTTTTGTATTTCTCTACCCTTTAATAGTTCTGTCATCTCAAACAAATGTCTTATCTTTCCAAGCTTCAGTTTCCTTATCTCTGATTTGTTTCTGAGAGGATTAAGTGAGAAAATTATTATAAATAACTTAGCTCAGTTTGGTAGAAAATCAACAACAACAAAAAAATTGCATGATAATAGTTTTCCATGACCTTCTTTAAGCCCAGTAACCTGAAATCTGTTTCCCCTCCAAAGTCAGTGGCTCATCCAGCACGTTGGAAACAGAAAAGTTAAAGCCAAGGCTAAAGCATCTGGGGCCGGAGCTACAGTCCAGTGTGGGGAGGGCATGTGTCTTACATGGGACCAACCTGGGTTCAATTCCCAGCATCCCATATGGTTCCCCGAGCACTGCCAGGAGTAATTCCTGGGTGCAGAGCCAGGAGTAACCCCTGTGCATCACTGGGTGTGATCCGAAAAGAAAAAAAAAAGACTAAAGCGTCTGACATGAACTATGAACTTTTGTGTGTTTGTTACTAGAACTGGGCTGGAGCAATATCACAGCGGTTGGGCTTTCGTCTTTCATGCGTCCGACTGGTGTTCGATTCCTCCACCCCTCTCAGAGAGCCCAGCAAGCTACTGAGAGTATGGAGCCCACATGGCAGAGCCTGGCAAGCTACCCGTGCATATTGGATATGCCAAAAACAGTAACAATAAGTCTCACAATGAGAGATGTTACTGGTGCCCGCTTGAACAAATCGATGAGCACGGGATGACAGTGACAGTTACTAGAACTAAGCCATATGTGTCTAACTAAGCCACAGGTCTAATTCTGAGTATTTCTCCAGTGATATACATGTCAATTACAAAGTTCTCTTTACCTTTTCTCTTATCAGTCAGCCTCATGCTTATTCATTTACCCAGCCACTGAAGAACCCAGAGGCATATAGGATGATTTATTTTGTGGCCTGACAGTGACCAGTGTGATATGGCTAGTAAGGAAAAGCAGGGGGAAGGGGGGGGAATCTTTATTATAACTTGGCTCACAGGGGACTACTCCATCCTGCAAGACAGATATTATTAGAGAGGATATTTATACAGAATCTCCAAGAGTTAAACACACACACACTACATGCACACACTCTCTCTCTCACTCTCTCTCTTTTTCCTCCCCCCCACCACACATACACACATGCACTCTGCATAATGAATACATTTCATTATTTTTAGTCAATCACAGGGCCATCACATAGAATGCAAGTGAAGCATGAGGCCAGAAATAATTTTAGACCTCTGTATTTGGCATTTATTTAAGGTTATTATCAGGAGATAATAGACTATGGGTGCCTTTTAATAGAGCTGTAGTTTCTTTAGAAATTAAAGTAGCAAGTAGTGAAATGCCTCATGCATGGCAATGATATTTAGCTTCCTTTAGTTTCTTTCTAAGATATGGGGTCCAAGGTGATTTAAAAAAGAGTCCTTGGAGACCGCTGTGAGTTTTCCATTGATTTCATATGCACAGAGACAGGTATGCTCATAATGGTGCCTATTGTCAACAAGTTTTAAAGGAAAGAAAGACTTTACTAAAATTATATGCATGTGTGTGCAGTTAAATTAAATTTCAAACCAAGATAAAAACAACAACCCTCTAAGATTGTCAATTGTACAGCTATTTTATTGCTGACAGAAGTATCTTACTTAAACTATTCCTTTGGAAAGTTTATTCTGAAACATTAAATTTGTTTGTCAAAATAAACATTGAATTTTTCCTAAAAGAAGATTCTTGAGAGAAGAATTTAAGAATGACTAGGTAGTGTTTTGAGAGCACCTTTGGTTGGAGCAAGAAGCAAGACCACTGTGGCACCAGTAAGTGCAGTCAGAAAGAGGTAATTTCCTTTTAGACTGACTTGGGTGAGGCCGGAGCCAGGGAGGTGGCTTTGAGAAAACAGTGATTCCTCCTCTCTGTTCAAGTCACCTCTGCCACCCAGGGAAATACTTGATATGGATTTAGACCAGTAAAGTCAGCTGTGAACACATACATGAATTGAATGCTAGTGCCCCACCAAACTCACAAAGCTGCTATCAAACCGCACCTGAATTATACTTTTTCTGCATGGGGTGGAAGTGGCCCCCACCCACGACCCAATTTCTTGAGAACCCATGAGTTCAGGCTGAAGCAAAGAATTTTTCTTTGCCGAAAAAGGAAAATCAGTCCTAACCTCATCACAGATGCTAAGTTGGGGAGGGAGGGTAGAGTGTTACATGTCCAAGGGAGAACATGAATTCTCTATAGGAGGAAAAAGCCGAGTCAGAAGTAGGAACTAAGCACTGCCATGTGCGACCCAGAGGGCTAATTAAATAAATAAAGGCACATTTTTAGCAGATATTCAACTCAAGTTCTACTGCTTGAGTCATGTGGCCCTTGGTACTCCTTAATCTTGTTTTAATCTATTTTCTCTTAATTTCTCAGTAGAATATTAAGGTACCAAGTCTTCATATAAAAGTATCTTTGATTTCCCCTTAAAATCAAATAAGGGCAAAGCTATGCAATAATTTAGATATACACTATTTTCTACCTAAAAGTAGTAATCAAGAAAGTGATTAGGTTTGATTGGGGGGGGAGAATATTTCTACTCTATTTCTACTCTATTGGAGGCACCCTGGAAATCCTGAAATGAAAGCAAGAATGAGACACAAGATACAGGGTTTGTAGTGTTGAAAGGAAAATTATCCTCACTCTTATGGGTTCTTCTTGGGTTGGTCATGCAACTAAATCAACATGACACAGCTTACAAGGGAAAAGGAGCTTATAAAATTGTACACATATAGAAAATCTACATAAATGAAAATTCTAAAGTGAATGGAAAAAAGCAAGACTACTTATCCAGTGGTAAGTTATGGGTTGAGGTTCTAGGGTTTCAAGGAGGGACCTCATGTGGTGAATGAACTAAATGATCAATAATTTCATGTTTGCTCTGTCATCCAAATAGGCTTCTCCAATAGAAAGGTGATTTCTGTTAGACAATACCTCCAATTTACACTCTAGGTAATAACCTCCAATTTTCATTCTTCTAGCTAGTTAAGGGAATGGTAAAACTTTCTCTTCAACCTAAAGGGTTTCAATTAACCTTAGCTGGAAATAATTCAAGCATCAAAGTGATATTTTAGGAAGGCTTATCCTTTAGCTTATACTTTTGTTTGGAATCTTTTCAAAGATACAGATCAGCTAAATTTCAAGTTTTAAAGGAAGGATAAGGCTATATCTATCTATCTATCTATCTATCTATCTATCTATCTATCTATCTATCTATCTATCTATCTATCTATCTATCTATCTACCTATCTATCTATCTATATATGGGGGTTGGCCATGTTAAGAGTACTGGAGTATGGGAAGGTGCCCTCAGCTCCTCTCTCAGAGGCCTCTATGAAGGCCTAAGGTCTTCCAGGTACCAAAGCAGGATGCCTTGCTTGACCCCAAGCCTACATGTTTGTCTGATGCCGAATTCCATCCTGATTCTTTGAATCCACAAGATAAATATAGCACATATTTTGAAATGTGACTAAACTTGAATATTAGAATAGTGATTAAAAGAATCTTCTCTAAAATGCCAGCAATTTTTATTGAGCATTTTATAATTACTTAACAATATCTAAATGCATTATATAAATTATCTAATTTATTGGCTCACATCAATAATAAAAGAAGAACATTTTATTCTATGAGAAAACTGACATATAAGGAAGCTGAAAAGTTGACTCAAGGTTACAAAGTATTAAATGGTGAGTCAAAGTGGTTTCAGTCTCTTGATACAGATATGCTGAGCTTCAGCTTAGAAAATCTGAGGAAAAAAATTAGAGACCACATTTAATTACCTTGAAAAAAAGCAGACGTTCACAGTGAGTTTCTATGAATAAGATCCTCAGTCTTCTTTGCTTAAGAGCCTGTTTGTAGAAAAAAGAATTTAAAACATTCTAGTTAATGTATGCCAAGACATGTGTCTAACACAATGACTGACAGAAATATGAGATCTAATCCCTTCTTTAAAGAGCTCGATGAAAAGAATACACACACAAGCAAAAAACTAAATGATGTACATGGGATCTTAGGATAGCTAGCTCCAGATATTTTGATTTTTATAGGATGTTGGTAGATTTTTTTTTTGGTTTTAATAGTTAAGCAGGTTTCTATAAACATCTAGAGTTAGAATAGGTGCTTGAGAAAATGGAGATTAAGGGAGGGAGGGAGAATGCCCATGGAGTGTTAAACTTGAACACAGGATTTGGAAGGATAATGGAAATTTACAGTGGAAACAGTGAGGGGGAATTTTCAGTCTTGGCAGAGAGTATCCAGGTTAATTACTTAGACAAATTACTAGACAAATTGAAAAGTTCTTATAGAGAGATCCTTGAATGTCATTCAACTTCTTCTTTCCACAAACATTTATTGAGTGCTGGTTCTATTCAGGCATTGACTGTATAGGTTAGAATTGATTCAAAAGAAAGTAAACTATATATTTATATATAGCAAGAAACATCACAGTGGCAGTGGTCTTCAGAAAGATTGAGAAGAATTGAAAAAAATAAGTAAGGACTGGGTGGAGATCAGAACTTGTCGAAAGGTTATACTGTAATAATCCTGTTGAGTTAAATGAGAGCCTAGAAAGACAGAACAAAATGGTTAGAGACAAGGAGGGCACATTTGAGAGATGTCATGGAGAAAAAAAAATCAATGGGCCTTACTAATAGATTGAACTGAGGGACAAATTGACAACATATTAGAACAGTTTGGGAATCTTGAAAATGGTTGTATCCATGACTACAAGGGGTAAGATGGAAAACCACTAAATAGAAAAAATCTTGATGTTTTCTAGTTGAGTTTTTTGTGACAATCTAATGAAATAAAAGTAAATCAGAAAACTGATGCCTTAAAAGTTGAGCTTGAGTGAACTAGTAGAAACTTTGATCTTGCTATAAACAATAAAAGTAACACAGTTAGCTGAACTCTAAAAGCTGATCAAAATTTTCAGTCAGAACTAACAGGTTGATGACAGAAATTGAATTCATACGTAAGTAGGAATTTTTTAAATGATGAATGATAGAAATAAAATTATAAATGGACAAATTGAACATTATAAAGAATAGAAGAGAAATTAATAGCAAAATTTTTAAGCTAGAATGTACTCAGTATTAACTATTTTAGTATTCCAGAGGATCGCTGTATCACTGTCATCCTGTTGTTCATCTATTTGCTCGAGTGGGCGCCAGGAACATCTCCATTCGTCCTAGCCCTGAGATTGTAGCATCCTCTCCTTACTCATCCTTCCCAACGGTGCTGTATTGGAGGCTCTTTCAGGTTCAGGGGAATGAGACCCATTATTGTTACTGTTTTTGGCATATCGAATGTGCCACAGGGAGTTTGCCAGGCTCTGCTGTGCAGGCGGGATATCTCAGTAGCTTGTTGGGCTCTCTGAGAGGGACAATGAATGTATTTAAGAGAATACAAGCAAGTATGTTAAAACCAAATACATGTGTGCTGATTTAGGTAACATCAGTATGCTAGACTATATTAGGTCACAAGGCCGCAAATGAGGCTGCATGTTTCCAGGAGCTTCGTTTTATACCAGAGGATACTAAGCCTTAATCTTAATCTCTGAAAGGCCCTTGCATTGGCAGCTGGGACAGAAAACCAAATATTACTACAAAAGCAAGAGAGTGTATCCCCATTCTGCAATTATCCATTTCCAACTTGGGGTATAAAGTTCTCTTTTCACTTTGTAAGTTTCTCTCTTCTCTCCCTCTTCTTACATATCCAAAATAGAACTATTTCATTAAACTGTTTTCTCTGAAAATTCTATTCCATGTTGTAAAGGTAAGAGCCAAAAGCCAGGTTGAGATTCAGGCTGATTAGTCAATCCTGATCTTCAAACTCCCCTCATCCCCTTTTACTTACCCTATTAGCAACATATTTGAAGAAGAACCTAAAATGAGTCAGAGAATCTACAGAGTATCAGTGAGAGAAATCATGTAGGATTCAGCTACAGTGAGATTTCTATATCACACTTGGGAACAATGTTTAGGTATCAGTTAAGGTAGACTGGATGTGTCTGAAAATTCTAGGAGAGAATTCTTCAAGGAAATAAAGAGGATACTATTTAATGTTATTCAAAGGACTGAGAGAAGATTTTCACAGGGAGATGACTTATGGGATAACTTAGATATAAGCACATAGAAAATGTAAGGAACAAAATGCTCTTGTTAGGAAAACAAAATCATCATGGAACTGTATTGCAGACTCCCAGAGTTTCATTTTTGTTATTCAGGCGACTGACTGAAGCTTTGACAGCCAAAGCTTTTGGATCCCAGAAGTTTCCACCTTAAACACGGCCATCACAATTGAACATATGGCCAGCCCCCCAATTAAATGAACAGCCAGGCTGCCTTGCCCATCCTGCTTGGAGCTGCTTTTGTTTTAAAGATCATGGTTGATTTATACAGCAGGTTAATAGAGACTGCCCTGCTTGCTGGCTGGCTGACTGCCTTTTTGTTTGTTTGGGTTTTTTGTTTGTTTGTTTTTGGAGGAATGTTAGGTCACGCCCGGTGATGCTCAGGGCTTATTCCTGGCTCTGCACTCAGGAATTACTCCTGGCAGTGCTGGGGTGCAGGGGGTGGGGGTGGGGGACCATATTGGGAGACCTATGTTCCAACGCAGGTCAGCCACATGCAAGGCTGGAGTGCAAAGCTTGCTTTCTTTCTCTCTCTTTTTTTCTTTTCTTTCTCTTTTTACTTCTTTCTTTCTATCCTATTTTCTTTAATTTCTTCCTCTCTCCCTCTCTCCTTCTCTTCCTCTCTCCCTCTCTCCTTCTTATCTTCCTCTGTCCCCTGTCTCTTCCTTCTTTCTCTTTAACCCCTTCTTCCCTGTTTTGTTGTTGTTGTTGTTGTGTTGTTGTTTTGCTTTTCTGGGTCTCACTTGGAGATGCAAAGGGGTTACTCCTGACTCATGAACTCAAGAATTACTCCTGGCAGTGCGGGGGGTGGGGGGAACCATACAGGATGCTGGGAATCGAACCCCAGTCAGCTGTGTGGAAGGCAAATGCCCTACTCTCTGTGCCTGTGCCCTACTCCAGCTCCTGCCTTTTTTTTTTTATTTCTCTGACACAATAGCTAAATAAGTCATGCTGATAATTTTACCTCCGAAGTTTATTTTAACATATCAGAAATATTTTTCCCTTGGCATAAAAAAATAATGAGATGTGAACCCATTTTCTTTCTTTTGTCTCTCTTTCAATGAGTTAATCCCTGCTCTTATTATTTAAATATACCAATAAACTTTAACCACCACTCTCAGTCTCAGTAAAGGCCTCTAGACCATAACTGCCCTAATCTCTTATCATTCTATCACCCATTTTACTTTGGCCCAGATGTGCTGTGTAAATGTTGTAAGTAACAAACTTATATTTTTTTCAAATTCCCTGATTTTGAAGGCCACCTTGCAATCACAATAATAATGCCAAGAGCAATATTGTAAGTCCAGCTGCAATTCTAAATTAAAAGTGGAAAATGTCACTGATGCCCCAACAGCCATTTCAAATTGATAGCGCTATTATCAATGGGCTGAGATCTGCACAGAATAATATGTAATTCCACTAGGAATAGTATTTACATAAGAACAGCATTGTAGAAACTGCACTTGATCTCACTTTAATCTAACCATAGAAAACAGAATAAAAGAACACGAATGGGTCATATTTGAAAGGAGGTTGATAATGAAAGGTAGCTAAATCCTAATGTCCTATAATTAGAAGGAGAAAAGTTATAAGTAAAGCAACCTCAAAGAAATTAACAGCTGACTTCCAAAAAAAAAAAAAGAGGCAAATTCTTCTGGGCAGGGTCTGCCCTTAGATTCTCTTTAAGATAAAGTTTTGTTGGTGGCCCTCGTCAGAAATATTTATTTATATTTGCAGAAACAATAAAGGTTACGTGAAGGATCCAGGCCACAGGGCAATTTCTCAGTCCTTCTGGCAGCTACCGACCTACAACAACCTGCACTTTGTAAAAATGTGTTCTCTATTCCTTACCTTTATATGAACACTGCTTGTGACCATACAGACCAAATGGTTACGTGGAGGGTGTTAATTGGCCGTCATCTAGTCTTCAGACTTAGTGCTGAACAAAATTCTTTATGCCCCCACCATGTCTGTCAATTGATTGGTATTTTGCAGGCCAATGGAACATGAGATTCACAGATATACAAGAACTAGAATGGGGGAGAGAGAAGTAATGAGACAGAGGAGAGAGAGAGAGAGAGAGAGAGAGAGAGAGAGAGAGAGAGAGAGAGAGAGAGAGAGGAGAGAGTGAGCAGAGGGAGTGGCTGTCATAGAGGCAGGCTGGGATGGGGGAGAGTGCGGTGGGAGAGAAACTGGTATAATGGTGGAAAATGTACACTGGTGGAGGGATGGGTGTTGGAACTTTGTATGACGAAAACCCCACCATGATCAGCTTTGTAACTGTGTATCTCAAGGTGATTTGATTTTAAAAAAGAATACAAAAAGTACTTGTGGAACTCATAATGTTGCAGGCAAAGTTCCTCAAAGGACATCCAAGTCCTAACTCCTAGAATCTATTGTATAGTACATATATGGCAAAGAAATACTCTAACTTTGGAGTATGTCAAGGAATGGCATGGTTTAAGCTTAAGGACCTTGGAATGGGGAGACTATTTTCAATGATTAATATTCATTCAATCTAATTAAGAGTACTTAAGCTTGGAAAAGAAAGTCAGAAGAGGTGGGGAGGGAGAGGAGGAGGGTGAAGTTGTCTCTGCCCAAATGATGTCATGGGGTGGGGTCGGGAATGGCAGCAGAGACAGTGCTATTTGCCCGCCTGTATGACCTACCTCCGTCTCCCCAGGGAAGTGCGTGTAAAGGCTACTGTCAAGTTGTACCTGGGCTCCACTTGATCTGCCACCCAGCATAGGACTAGATCCCCACAACCAGAGTTTCAGTCAAGCAAGAGCCTTAAACTGGAGTGCAGAATTGCTCTTTCCAGGAGAAAGAAAGTCTGTTCTGACCTCTGATCAAGTTTCAGAGGTTCATCATCTATCCACACAGGAAAGAATTTGAGAAGATCAATAATGCAATACGTAATTCTATTTAGGAAATATGGTAGTTATATTTAGGAGGGAAGTTGACAGAGCAAAAGGGCAAAGGGTAAACACATTTCAGAGAAAACACAGGCTTCTCCAGAGGGGAGAGAGAGCCCCATGAAGTAAACAAAGGGATAAAGGGGCTGGAGAGGGAACACAGTTTACCTTACACCTGGCTGACCTAGGTTAAATCTCCATCCTACTTATGTCTCCAAGTCCTGCCCTGAAGTGATTCCTGAGAGTAGAGCCAGGAGTAAGCACTAAGCACTGCCTAGAATGTTTAAAATATCTAAAAAGAAAAAAAAAAACAGGAAAAAAAAGGAATTACATGTCCCAAGTTGGGAATGTGCCCAAATGGGAACAGACACCACTTTCTTTGGCAAAGTTGATTTTGGGGTTTTCCCAAGCTGCTCCTGGTTGAGATTTTTCCATGAATCTGTTGATAGGATGTTGTCAAGGAAATGGCATGATCTTTTAATTTTTTAATTTTAGGACTCCTTTATTCCTGCTAAAGTTTCTCTTCTCTTAAGGAAGTCCAGCCTTCTCTGGGTTGGGACCATTTGGGGGCTAGTGACAGAAGAAATGATTATAAATCGTATCTTGGTTTTATTTCTTCTCTAAAGAAGCTCATTGCCAGAAGGTCCCTATTTATCTTCCTATTCCAGAAAGAGGGGTCTATAGTTATAAGGAGTTATGCACAAGGACCAGGACTCCTAGCATCATGGGCTGACAGCCAGCCACAGTCCTACAATTGCATGAAACAAATTTCTGCCAAAACCTAAATGAGCAAGAAACTACATTATTCTCCCTTAAGGCCTACAGAAACGAATACAGCCCTACTGATAGCTTTATTTTATCCCACTGAGATCCATGTTGAACTTCTGGCCTCTGGAACTGTAAAATAATAAATGTGCTTTACTTTAAGCCACTTAATTCATTGGTAATTTGTTATGACAATAAAAATGAATACACTTGAGAAGCAGGAAATTCTGGCAGCAGAACAAGCACTACAGATAATCATTAAGAACTTTGGAGACATATTTGATTCTTTAAATCATGTTCATGTGTAACTGTGATAAAAAATTAAAAAACAAATGACAAAATCAACGTAGTATTAGAAACTATTAAACCCACCGCCAGAAATTTATAACTCAAGTCTTAAAAAATTTAGGTCGAGACAAGAAGCATGAAGGGAAACTAGAGCTATAATATTGGAAATGACTTTGAATAGGAATAAATCACTAAGTTCTAACTGTAGAATTCTGTTTCAACTTTGTTATACATATTTATTTTGCATACCATAAGTTTTCTAAATAGGTATGTTGTTTTAGTTTGCTTTGTTTTACTTAGTTTCTTTTTTTGCTGTTTTAAAATAAAGCTCCGTTTCTAGGAAATCATTCTTAAGAAAGAATTATACCAAGAGACTATGAAATAAAGCTCCTGGAAGAGAGCGACACAGAATGTCCTGACCCCAAGCCAAGCTGTCCTCACAGGGGCAACTCAGAGGGGGGTGGGTTAAGTTGCCCTCCCCTTTCCAGTAGAATCCCTGTAGACAAAAACCTCCAGAATCCAACTGCACAGCCATGCTCAAGGCTGCTCTCCACAGGCTCAGACAAGCCTCACCTATGAGGGAACCTGAAGAAAAAAACCCAGATATGCGGAACCTGTGACTGAGATCTCCAAACTGGTTCAGAACAAGAGTGGACCTCCTCCCCCCAGCTCCCCAATTTTCCAGTAGCTTGGCAGCTACACTGAAAAACTGCACCTGGTGCCATATAATAAATGGCTAAGATCCAGAGACTATGAAATAAAGCTCCCAGAAGACAGCGACACAGAATGTCCTGGAGCACGAGGCCACATTTGCGGCTACGCGACATCTTATACTCTAGTTCACTGTTGTACCAAAAGTAGCACACGTTTATTTAGGTTTAACATACATGCTTGTAATATCTTATACAAGGGCTTAAATGGCTCTAAGATGAAATACAATAATATTCACACCATGGTGGTGGGAAGGTGCATGGTAGTGGGATTAGTCTTAGAATATTATTTGTAATAAACTATTGTGAACACCATTATAAAAATAAAACAAGATTAAAATCCAAGGAAAGAGAAAGAAAGAAAAAGAAAGTAAGAAAGAAAGAAAGAAAGAAAGAAAGAAAGAAAGAAAGAAAGAAAGAAAGAAAGAAAGAAAGAAAGAAAGAAAGAGAAAGAGAGAAAGAAAGAGAGAAAGAAATAAAGAGAGAAAGAGAGAGAAAGAAAGAAAGAAAGAAAGAAAGAAAGAAAGAAAGAAAGAAAGAAAGAAAGAAAGAAAGAAAGAAAGAAAGAAGGAAAGAGAGAAGGAAAGAAAGAAGGAAAAAAGAAGGAAAGAACAAAGAAAGAAAGAAAGAAAGAAAGAAAGAAAGAAAGAAAGAAAGAAAGAAAGAAAGAAAGAAAGAAAGAAAGAAAGAAAGAAGGAAGGAAGCAAAGAAAGAAGGAAAGAAAGAAAGACAAAGAAGGAAAGAAAGCTATAATTAGGAGGAGTTAAATAAGATCTGAAATTCTGCTTTTAGAAGGCTCACACCTGGCTGTGCTTGGGGGACTGTATGTGATGCAATATACTGGAACCAGGATTGACGATATATAAAGTACCTTACCCCCTACACTGCTTTTGCTAGCCCCTATCCATTGTCTTTTATAAGATAATGCCTTGAGATGAACTATTTTACTTTTCTAAAACAAAGAAGAAAAGAAATAGACAAAATGAATGTGAAAGGATGAACATGACATAGATGGAGGAAGACTCCCATGGTTTGAAACAAAAGTTCATAAAGAAATAAGAAAAGAGGACAGGTGTGGGGAAATATGGATAGAGGTAGCTATGGTAGATTTAATATGGAGGAAGATGGGTATATGAAGATTCACTCAGGAGAAATTTATTATTACTAGCTAAGCTAAAAACTCTGAAATATGTCAAAATAAACTAGATAAAAGAGCAAGATAACAGTTGAGAGTAATATTTTCATTGCACCATACCCACAAACAATGAAGCGTAGTGAATTAACATCAGGAAGAAATTAGTATTCTCCATGGATTGGAAACTGGGAAGAAACCATTTGTCACAGACATAGAATACATCCATCCCACTATTTATCTAACTGTGTACTCAGCAGACATGTCTAGAGGCAGCCTCCATGGACAGATCAGTTACTGGGAAGACGGTTGGGCAGAGTGATAGTACCGCAGGTAGGCCATTTGCCTTGCACGTGGCTAACCTGGGTTCGATCCCGGGCATCCCATATTGTCCTCCAAGCACCTCCAGGAGTAATTCCTGAATATAGAGTCAGGAGTAACTCCTGAGCATCACTGGTGTGACCCAAAGAGCCAAACAAAAATTAATTAACTAGTTAATTTAAAGAAAAATAATTTGGGAAGGGGGAGCTAGGAAGGAAAGGGCTATAAACATACAATCTGGCTTCCACAGAAGCTGTAAGTCAGTATAGGAGCTCGGTGAATAGAGTGATTGTGGGTCCCTGAATCCCAATGAAGCGTTTCAGGATCTACACAGGTGGTTTCACTACCTGTGGAGTGTCCACCTACAGAAATGAGGGCACATGATCTAGAAACTGCAGACAACCATAGACTGAAGATTACTCTGATGAAGTATACACAGCTTGAAAGAATTTGCTTTGCAATTTGAATCATTTTCATGTTTTTTTAAAGTCTCTTTTGGCAATATTTCATGTAAAGGCAGATTAGGAGTGAAAGGCACATGTTTCTCTTGGTTCTTTTATGTTGTCTTGTAAATGTTGGGTCTTCAGAAGTTGTATTATTTTTGTCTCTGCTTTGGAGGCCTGCTGTTTCCTTAATTGATGTGGTAGCATTTGACTGGCTTTATTCCCATCGTCACATAATCATTATTTTCCATATCTCAGTTGTTGCTCCATTTCATTAACTTTTTTTTTCAGAAAATTGCTCTCTATTTATCTATTTATAGGTTTTGAATGTCTATAGTCTTTGTCCAAAACCAGTATGATTTCCTTTATCTTCCTGCTTTTGATCTTTAATTTTTCTTTGTTCGGAATCAATCATTTTTCCCCTCGATACTTCCTTTGATATTCGTTTTTCCTCGCTGCTGCCTCAGTAATTGGAATTTTCTTGAATTTGTGCTTTATTTAAAAATCTTTTGGTAATGGGTGGTCAATTTTAGGGACACTGGGTGTTCACAGCCCGCAGCCATCTGTGCCTCGGGGCTCAATCCCTCCAGCTCCATTTCTACCTGTCCCTCAAACAGAGTGAATTTTCTAGAAGGCTTTGCAGCTCTTTCTTCTCACCAGGCTCTGTAGCTCTCTTTTCCTCACCAGATTTCTTCCCTCTTTTTCAGTTGTTCTGTGTTTGCCTATCATTCCCTTTCAAGCATAGAGTCAGCCTTATTTCTAACTATAGTCTTATTGCTGCATATAACTGTAATCATTTCTTCGTGTGTTTTAGGTTTGGACATTATATTTGGTAGCTGTGCTCAGGAATTCCTCCCTGCTCTGTGCTCAGTTGCTACTGAAAGTACAGGGGAGCCAGGTAGTACTAAAATTAAATCCCAGCATGCAAAACATGTCATTTACCCATTGAACTTCTCTACAGTACCTCATGGTAATCAGTTTAACTCTTTTTTAATGCCTTTATGTTGATATTTAACTCCAAGCATCCTTATTTACCCTTAAATCTAAACTTTTGAGGTTTCTGTTACTCTAAGCTAGTAAGTACAAATGACCTTTTATGAGCTCCATGTACTCATTGGTATAATGTAATCTTTATCAGGTAAGATCATTAAATCCATTTGAGCTGATTGATTTTTGGCATCTCTTATCCACAGACTTAAGCCATGAGGAAACTGTAGTCGAGTTCAGTATCTATCCACAACACGAATGAATTGAAACTCCCGTACAGGGGCTCATGGGAGTCAGGTCAAGTATCTCGCCATCTCATTTCATGTTGCTTTTTAGTGATGAACATTTAGATCCAGTCAAGCAAGGTAAGGTTGTAAATATTAGGTTTCTCTGATTTCAAGATTTCACTAACTGTTTATGAAACCTTTTATCTAGTTAACTCAGCTGCTTGCTATTAAGATGTGTTATCTTCTTGGCTCAGAAATAAAAGTCCCAGGGTAAAGACATGGAGAGACCTGGTATCCCTCTGTTACTAGAGCTCTGTTTGATTGTCCCTGGCTTCAGGCTTCAGTTTCCTGGGGCTACAGTATCTACAGCAGATCTTGTCTTAACATTGTAAAGTGTAAATATAAGCAATGAGAGATGCTTGCCTGGCCCAAGAAGGCTGTGGTTTTGCGGATGGGAAAGAACAGAAAAAAAGCACAAAGCTCTCTTTCTCTCTTTTTCTTTCTCTCTCCCTTATCTCTCTCTCTCTCTCTCTCTCTCTCTCTCACACACACACACACACACACACAGTGAAGATATTTTCAAGATGCTTACAGCTCGAGCAATCCTCCTAACAAATGTGTTTGCATATGAAACGCAGTTTCTTCTCCCAGCATTCCAGGTTTATAGTGATTTCTGATTTGTAGCAACCCTATTCTGATTTGATGTCATGTTTTGTTCTGTCATGTCTTCTTTTCCAGACTTGGTTCTTTCTACCATATGAACCATATAAGCATTCTTTCTAAACATTTTGTAATTGAGACTTCAGACTCACTAGATCATGGACCCTCTTAAAGCTACCGAGCTACTATACCAACTCTATTTGATGATGTCATTGATACAACTTCAAGTCCCTGCCAGTAAGTCAAAATTCCTAAATGATAACAATCTGATAGTGGCCAACTGTCTCTTCTTTGTATACCACTATGGCAATTTTCTGTCTTAGAGTGGGATGCAATTATGTCCAGAGTGAGGCTGTTAGCGGCCACTTTATCTAGAGTACCTGTGTGTGTAGTATTTCTGCTGCATCAGGTGTTAATTTCATTTTTCCAATCTAGTGTCACCTCCACCCTAATTCCTGCTGCATGCTCAGACACCCTCCAGGTGCCTAAACCAGTCTATGTCTTCTGGAATTCTCACCATTTTCTAATTCATTCTGGAACTTTCATATCTTCTAAAACTGCCACTGTATTCTAGCTCATCCCAAAAATAGGGCAGGAGCTCTGTTTTTTGGTTTTGTTTTTTTTTTTAATAGGAACCAGAACAGAGCTTCCTCAACAGTCTCACAAAAATTTCAGTGGATTTATTTTCATTTAATTTTTTAATTCTTTTTAATTCATAATTGCCACTTTCTAGAGTCCCACTAAAGAGTCCAGACATTTGGGGAAGAGAAGTGGTGGTAAATGTAGAATCCAAGAGCCAGACTACACACTCACAATTGACCATTCCTTTTTCTTTTCACCTATTACTATTGGAGTGTTCTTGTGTGCACAATTCTCTAAACATAAACTGTGAACTCTTCCCAGAAAAATTACTGGGCAATTCGTACAATTCAACCTCTTGGACTCCTGCTCTGTGAGCTCAATCAGATATATTCTAATCCTGGAGGTATCTCAGACTAAGTTCAGTATGATAAATTGCTCCCATCCTTAGTTCCTTGATCTGCTGGTATGAAAGAACATTAGTGCTTGTCATCCTTCCCATCTTTACTTTCCATAACTCCTTGTATGTCACACATTTATGCAGGTTACAGGTATTTTAATACACATCATACATCATTTTATCAGTCTTAGTATAGTACTATGAAGTATAAGGGGGTGGAGCGATAGCACAGTGGGTAGGGCGTTTTCCTTGCATGCAGCCAACTGGGGTTCGATTCCTCCAGCCCTCTCGGAGAGCCTGGCAAGATACCGAGAGTATCTCGCCCACATGGCAGAGCCTGGCATACTCAATATGCCAACAACAGTAATGACGAGTCTCACAATGGAGACGTTACTGGTGCCTGCTCGAGCAAATCCATGAGCAACGAGGTGACAGTGACAGTGATAAAGTACAAGACGGAATTATAAAAACTTCATATGCTGAGACAACTGAGACCCTTTAAGTATCCCCTTGGTCCTAGGCTGCACAAAGAATGGGTTATTTCACTTGTGCTATGCTCCATGATCTGTTAGTTTTTGAGACTCTTTGTTACGTAAACCCTCAAAATTGTGGAAATACCGTAAGTGATAGAGTTTGAAAAATGATGTTCCACTTTAAATCATAAGTAAAATTCATTGAAGAGTTTAAATGTTACCAAAGCTTTGGCAATGTGTAACTTGCTTGTAAACTTAGCTAAAATTTGCTGGATGTTTTCCTAGTATTCCCTTATAGCTAATAAACATGGTATGATTTAAACTAACACAAGAAACAAAAAGAAGTAATAAGTTGATTAATTTAATTCCCATCCTGACTTTTATCCAGAGGGAGGGCCTTGCTTGCAGGGCATAAAGGAAGTGTTCTAATTCAGTTTACTAAGCTGAGACTCAAGTTGCCTCTTTTCCAGGCCTTGAGTTAAGGTGTGAGAAGGGAATTGCAAATATGATTACAAACCTGACCTTAATGTCATAGAGTTCACGGTCTGCTGGGGAAAATAAAACTCAAACACAAATAACTATGAGACAGGTAGAATGTGATAAGAAGTGAGAAAAAAATAAAAAGCTATGGTAATCCAGAGGAGTGAGAAATTTAAGCGACCAAAGTTTTCTTTAAAATATAAATAGCTTTCCTTTGCTGGAGAATAAACACCAAGACCAAACCTAGGTTATAAATCAAATATACTGGATGTGTAAAATTATTCCAAATACTCACCCCGAACACACATAGTCTTCTATTGCCCCTTAATAGGTGCCTTGTTCCTATGATTTTCTACTCTCAGGGAAGGGCAAAATGAAGGATCTTGGGTAGTGAAGACTAAAACTTTGGCCATAGGACTGCATGGGTGATCTGAGTCAGCCCAGTCCTCTGTGTTATAAGCTTTCTACTTTCATTAGGGCATTACATTTCCATGGGGCAGGCTCCTATTTCAACAAACTACACACACCCACTAATGATGATTTCAAATGACTAAGCCGTGTGCATCCATACAAATTGAGATCACACCTCCATCCTTGGAATATTGTCATGATTATATTAATGACACATTACAAGTCTGTCGCTTCTCATTTCATTTATTGTGTGTGTGAGTTATGTTGGATCACTTTATCTCACATTCAATTGCTAGCATTTTCTCTGGACACAGATTTGCCTTCTCTAGTACAAAACAGCAGCACACCCAACAGTTTCGGCTGGGAAGTGAAAGAAAATGCAACATCCACTTAGGTATAAGGGTGTGTATGGCCTAATATGCACAAACATGTTTTTTTTTCCAAATTCTGAAATGTAAATTACAGTTTTATGTTGAAGACTTGTCTTACACTTTTTTGTTGTTATTGTTTATAAGATGTAGCTAGGAAGTTAAAGGAAATGTAATATCCACTTAGGTTTAAGGGTGTGTAGGGCCTAATATGCACAAACATGTTTTGTCCAAATTTTGAAATGTGAATTATGGATTTATGTTGAAGACTTGCCTTACACTTTTTTTGTTTTTTGTTTATAAGATGTAGCATTGTTGACTTATCTGCTGTATCTCACATTCACTTTTCCTTGAAGTAGCCAAGTAAATACTCTCTTTTCACCAAATGCAAAGTTATTGCAAAGATTACCTGGGAAACAAAACTATAAGCACTGAAGGGTTTGGGTCCACCTTGTTTTGTGGTCAAGGAATCAATGAAATCATTTAAAGTTTTATCTTTTTGTTTGTTTGCTCGTTTGCTTGCTTGCTTGTTTGTTTGGATGATTTTAGTTTGTGTGTGGTGCTCAGATCTTAATCCTGACTCTGAGCTCAGGAATCACTCCTGACAGGGTTGAGGGGGTCATAACAGAGGTACCAGCAATCTAGCCTGGCTGACTGTGTGCAAGGCAAGCATTCTACCTGCCATCCTACCACCCTGGCCCCATTTAAGGGTTTTCTTTGAGGAGAATTATCATCATCCCATTGATTGTTGAATTTCTCGAGTGGTCTCAGTAACATCTCCATTCATCTTAGCCCTGAGATTTTAGAAACCTCTCTTTACTCATCCTTTCCAATGGTGCCGCATTGGAGGCTCTTTCAGGGTCAGGGAATGAGCCCCCATCATTGTTACTGGTTTTGGCATATGAATATGCCATGGGGAGTTTGCAAGTCTCTCCCATGTGGGCTGGAAACTCTTGGTAGCTTGCCAGGTTCTCCCAGAGGGAGAACTAGGCTATAAGCTTCCAGGAGCTTGGTTTTTTGAGGAAAATAATTCACATTATCTTTTGTTACCTATTTATTTTTAAATATAAGCTTACCCATCTACTCAAGAGTAAAAATGTCCTCCAGTATAATTTGGCAATATTTTGTTCATTTGTTTGCTTTTTTTTTGTGTGTGTGTGTGTGAGGGACACTCTTCTTATTGATAGAGAGAAAAATAATTCATGTTTTCTATAAACATCCTCTCCTTTATATCTATCATTATTGCTGCTGATAAAATCTCATTATCTGCAGTTTTATGGAAAAACATAGATCCAAACAAACTTATGAAGGAGGGAGAGGGGTCTCCAAACACAGCTTCATGGCAGTGGAACTAGAGTCCACCGTGTCTCACAATTCTGGCTTCCTCTTTCATGGTCCCATATAAATCAAGGACACTGGTGGGGTCTCAGTCATCTTGCCTGGGGATGAGGTGCCCAGGCAGGGATCGCCATGGGCTCTGCCTTGGAGACCTCAGTCTGTATGTGACACTGCCCTTCATAAGGTAGGAAAAGCATTGGTCTAGGAATTGGGGATCTGTGTTCTACTCTGGGCTCTGCCCCTGTGAACCATGATTACCTTGAGCAAGTACTTCAATATCTCTGAGCAATAGCAACCGAGCTTGCCTATCCCTTGGTGATATGAAATTCAAAGGGGGAAAACTCACAGAGTGGAACTTGGAAAGAAGAAATAGCTCGACAAGTGTATATCTGTAGTGACAGTAGGGACAGTTAGAACTGTCAGAAATATAAATGAGGGAGCAACACACAGTATATACAGACATCGAGAGAACTGCACCAGGACATAAAACTGAAAGATAGACCGAGTCCACCACAGATGGTGGTTTCTGAAATGTGTGTGAGTTGATGCCTGGAAAGATATGGGACAAAATCATTTTCATCTCATTGCTGATTACTTAGATTAAAAAATTACTATAAACTCTTTAGGTAATTTCAGGACATAAAGATTAGAAACTCAACAGAATGAAAAGGGATGAAGTTCCTGAAAAATTAATTGGGGGAAATTATTGAAATACACCTGATCTTTAACTGTGCTGTGCTATAAGTTGAGGTGGTATATAATAATTTATAATTTCATAATTCAATTTTGTTTTGCTTTTTGGGTCACACCCGGCAATGCTCAGGGGTTACTCCTGGCTCTGCACTCAGGAATCACTCCTGGCGGTGCTTAGAGGGACCATATGAGATGCTGGGATTCAAACCCATGTCAGCTACATGCAAGGCAAATGCCCTACCCACTGTGCTATTGCTTTAGCCCCTCATAATTCTATTCTATATGAATAATTCACTGTATCACTGTATCACTGTCATCACATTGATCAATGATTTGCTCGAGCAGGCCCAGTAATGTCTTCATTTGTCCTAGCTCTGAGATTTTAGCAGCCTCTCTTTACTTGTCCTTCCCAATGATGCTGCATTAGAGGCTCTTCAGGGTCAGGGGAATGATATCTAGCATTGTTACCATATTTGGCATATGAATACACCACGGGAAGCTTGTCAGGCTCTCCCATGTGGGCAGGAAACTGTGTGGGAAGAAAACTCTCGGTAGCTTGCCAGGGTCTCCAAGAGAAAGAACTATGCTAATTTTCTGATGAGGAATGTAAATTATTTTTTTCTGTTTCTTGCCTTCAGTCAGGTGAGCAGGACATTTGGGGATCACCAGGTCCAGTATAAATGGAGAGTGAGGAACTGAACAGATGGCATATGCAGCAGAAATCTTTATGCTTTCATGCAAAGAACAAAATTCACAAAGATTCCATGCAAGCTCCAGAACCATGCCTCAGCATCCTCTTATCTCACCTGTTAATCCCAAGGATCAGCATTAGACTCAGACCTGGAGGAGCTGTGAGCAGAGAGAGAGCTGTGAGCAGAGAGTGGACAAACCCCAGCCCTGACCTTGGAAGTCCCTGCCTTGGACCCGGAAATATCCTGATGGCAGGCACCTTCCCATATCAGGTTGCAGCCCCACTTGGGGGAGACACTGCCAGATGCTCCATCCTCTCCTGGGGATGCACAGGAGGGTGGGATTATGACTGTCTGTCAGGACAGGTGATGGGTTCAGTGTACATGGGAGGATATTGCAGCCCTGAGATCTGGGACTCCTCCCTGGGCCCAAAGGAATGTCCTTATGGGCCCAGCCAGAGGCTGCCTCCTAGGCTAGGAGCTCCTTTGATTAAGCACCCCTGAGCTTCAAGGCTTCCACAGCAACCACAGCCCCCAAAGTGGTTCCACCATGGGGGCAGCCACAGGGACTCAGCATGAACAAACCTTTAGTCTTGTTCTGCTCAAAAAATTATCATGCATGCATGTGTATCTGTGTGTGTTTCAATTTTGGGGTCACAATAGACAGTGCTCATGGCTTATTCAAACTTGACACTCAAGAATCACTCCTGTTGTGGGTTGGGGGACTGTTTTGAAATCCGAGAATTGAACCTGGATTGGCCTTGTGCAAGGTAAGAGCCCTCCCCACAATACTACCACTCCAACCCTTTCGAAATAAATTTCTTTCCAACACAGCAGGAGTGATCCCTAAACAAATATCTCCTCCTCCCCCAAAACCTCAACTGCCTGGGATTGGTTTGAATATTAAACATAATCAAATATAGTAAACTATATTATAAAATAAAAAATTATAGAAACAACTACTTTACTTTATAAATAACCCCTTTACACACAATATTCACCCCAACATCCGGGGGTCACCCAGTCAGCTGATGAAGAGTTGAGAGATGCTTTTCAACTTGACTTGAGGGAGCAGAAATTCTTTATGAATTTAATATGAATCATTAAAATTAGAATATAAAAACATAAATCAGAAATAGATAAAAAACAGTAGCTTAATGGAGAATTTCTAATCAAGAGCACTATTTTTTTTTTTTTGCTTTTGGGGTAACGCTCAGTGATGCACAAGGGTTACTCCTAGTTCATGCACTCAGAAATGACTCCTGGAGGTGCTTGGGGGACCATATGGGATGCTGGGAATCAAACCTGGGTTGGCTACATGCAAGGCAAACGCCCTACCCGCTGTGCTATTGCTCTAACCCCCGAGAGTGCTGGTTTTTATCTGCATCCAAATCCTAGTTTTGTGACCTTGAACAAGACAACCACTGAGGTCCTCTGTTCTTTCATGCTACAACTAATATATTTAATGCTATGGTGAAGGTTATATTTTGAAATGTACTTAGAAGTACATTAAAACTAAAAATTTCTAATACAAGTGTTAAAAAGGCAAGTTATAATCTATAGTCTTTTATTTTTATATTTTTCCTATTAAAACTTTATCCATTTTTGAGTAAACTTTCTATTCCTCTTTCTATTCATTTTCTTGCCTTGGTGAAGTTATAAATAAGGGGAAAATGATGGAAATCAGTATAAACCATAAAGATCTTGGACAGGGGAAAAGAGATAGTATAGTGGGAAAAGCACTTGCCTTGCACACATCACACTACAGTTCAATTCCTGCACCACATATGGTCTCCTGAGCACTGTCAGGAATGAACCCTGAGTACAGAGCTAGGAGTAATACTTAAGTATTGCTGACAGAACCAAAAAAATTAAAAGTAAGAAATGTCCTACAAAAATAAGGTGCTCATTAAAAGGTCAAACAGGATACTGCCAAAAGAATTATAGGCTTCTCAGATTCAGACCAGGACGTCTGCTCTCTCTTCGGAATGGTCAACGCACTTTCAGCCAAATTGGACAGCACTTTGCTCACATCAACCGATGGTTACTCCCTGCCACCCCTATTTAATTCCCTCTTCCCTCAGCTCTTTTCTAGTGAGAGTTTGTCACTTGTCACTTGTAGTCCCTTTGATCTTCAATTTGCTCGAGCGGGTGCCAGTAACATCTCCATTTGTCTCTGTCGCAAGCTAGTGTAGCCCAATGATACCTACTCGCTCCAGGAACAGAAAGAGCCTCAAATCGTTCATCCAGAGATTTGATGAAGAAATCTAACCATCTAGTTGGAGGGCGGCCACGAGGTCTTCTGACGTCCCACGGAATCCAGTCTGTAACAGCTCTCATCCAACAGTCGTCTCTGAATCGCATTACATGACCGGCCCATCTGATTTTTGATGCCTTGGCAAATGAGACAGCATCCCTGATTTTTGACCGTCGACGGAGGTCAGAACTTCGGATTCCTTCTCTCACTTGAGTGAGACATGCTATTCCCAGCATAGCTCTTTTGATTCCTAGTGAGAGTTTACAGGACTCAAACCATCCTTTGGTTTGTGTGCCTGTCTCCCTGCTGAAGAGAAATAACTGTGAGGGCTTAGCAAGTACCATCAAAACTACCTGTGTAAGTATTGCCCTTGACTTACACAAATCACTGTTTATGGTTAAAATCTTAAGCTACATATTTCAAAATGCTCCATAAAGCAGGTTTTGTTTGGTAAGCTTTATTCACAACTTGTTGACAAAATAGTAGAAATTCTGTGATCTTTACCTTCTTTCTGCTGGACCATTACTTGGCTCAATCTAAATGCAACAGCAGAGATACTAACTAGAAGAAATAACCATCTGTCTACCACACTAGTTCCTGAGCTTGTGAATCCAGGAATTTGCCAGTTTTACTGTAGTGTCTTCCCAGAAGAAGTTGGGAAATCCAGAAGACCCATGGAATGAAAAATAAAAATACTAAATTTTACCTCTCTAAACTAGCATTGGTTAGTTACCGAGAAACAGAATCTAAAAACTTGAAAGTAATTGATGTTTTTCTCTACGTAAACAAATTTAGAGATAAGCTAATGGTAAGTGTATTATCCTAACATTTTTCTTCACATAGTCTAAATTTGATATTTGGGGAAAAGAAGTTATCATCTTTTCCAGCCAAAGTGCCTAATTACTCTTAAGTCTTGAATTCCCAAGTTAGCATATTTTGCCCATTCACTGCTCAATAAATATTAATTGGAGGAGATGGGTTATAATTTAGGTGCGTGTAATATATAATTTACCTGTAACCTATAATTATTTTAAATGCTCAAATAAGGGAATTGATTGGACTGAAAAGAAAATAACTTATTTCACTTAAAAAATTTATGATCTAACTTCATAAAATGATCCATCTTCAGACAGTTTACTTAGATAAATAAACTACCACAGAAAAAATCCTTGGTCCCATCAAGGATGAGGCAACTGTGTTCAGACTGAGCTCAGTGTTATGGGTCCTAAAATTCTCAGGTGGTTTTGAGTTAGTCTCCAGGGGGAAAAAAAGTACTGTATCCTCACACACAGAGAAAGAGATACTCAGAAGCCTCCATTTGTTAATTCCATACACAACTGGACCAGGGGTAAACTCTTTATCATTACCGTTCCACGGGATCCTGACTTCTTTGCCCAACTTATGAAGGCTGTACCAATTTTTTTTTCTTTTTTGGGGTTCATACCTGGCATTGCACAGGGGTTTCTTCTGGCTCATGCACTCAGAAATTACTCCTGTCAGTGCTCAGGGGACCATATGGGATGCTGGGTATTGAACCCGGCTTGGCCACATGCAAGGCAAACACATTACCAGCTGTGCTATTGCTCCAGCCCCTGTACCCATTTTCAATGAAGGGAAGTTTGAGTTCTGTGAAGGGAGGTCTATTTACTGTCCCTGTGTTTTGCTCATCATCACCATCAGAGGATGCCTGACTCCCAATCCTGCTTTTACCAAATCTGTGTACTAAATCACCCTGACATTTTTGTGAGTTGTATTACCTTGTCATGTGTAACATACCCTCAAAAAGACAAACAATATTCAAGCAATAAGAGTAGAGTTGTAACAGCTATCCCAGGATTCAGCACAGATTTGGGGTGTACATGGATGTGGAGATGGAATGAGAGACAAACTAGAATCTAGGAGAAAAGAGAATATCTCAACCCACTTCCTTTGTTGTTTTTTTTTTAATTTTTATTTTTTATTGAATCACCATGAAGAAAGTTACAAAGCTTTCAGTTTGTCTCAGTCATACAATGATCAAACCCCCATCCCTTCACCAGTGCCCATGTTCTACCACCAAGAACCCCAGTACACCCCCCATCCCACCCTCCCCCCACCTGTGTGGCTAATGATCTTCACTTTATTCTCTCTATACTTTGAATACATTCAATATTTCAACAGAAAACTCACTATTATTATTTGGAATTTTCCCCCAACAATCAAACCTGCTGAAAAGGCATCATTTGATAGTTTATTTTCCATTGCTGAGAATGAAGAATATATCCAAAAATACATATGTCCAAAAATATAATCCAAAAATATCAGTTTTGGATTTCTGATATTTTAGTAATTAAGTCCAGAGAGATTTCTGCCAGAAGTCGCCGAAAGAGAAAGAAAGGCCCGAGAGAGAAAAACCTTTCCCCTCCCAGGGCGGCATGGGGTTGTAGCTCAGTTCACAGTCTAGATGCATTTCTGTAAGAAGCCACTGTCATCCCACTTCCTTAATACATAATATACGTCAGAGTATACATGAGTAAATATATGCATACCTATGTACAGGCGTGCATACTTACATGCATATGTATATGCACTATGCACAATAGAAACTGGAGACCAAATTCACACTAAGTGATATCTCACTCTCCACATCCCCTGAGTCTCTTGCAAGCCTCAGAAATCACCCACCCAACTGGCCCCCCCATGGAGTCTATAATCAGATTTGCCATTCAGCTCCTTCTCGCTGGGCTCCTTGCCTTGCAGTTCTATTATTGTTTCATGAAACTTTAAAACTTTCCACCCTTCCTTCATTGTAGTCAACTTTAAATAAATTCAGAGTGTCACTTGTTAAAATAAATGACATTTAAACAACCTCAGCATGGTAACTCATTCCTCATTATCATAGAGAGCTCTTCTGAAAGGTCTATAGTACATTATCTGTACGAAATGGATTTTACCTTCAATATTAACCTCATTGCTCAGAGAGGACAGGTGCTAAGCACTCTGGTGAGAGGTGGCATGGAAATTCATAGGTAGATTGATAGAACGGAGCAAGTGATGATGAACTAAAACAAAGGCAGCGAAAAGGTTTAGGTTAAATATTAGGTAGCAAAGCTGAGCTGGGAGCGCAGTGATGGAGCAGGCTGCCACGGAAGATGGAAGAACATTTTTATTGTTTCAGATCCCCACAGCTCCCAATGCCCACAGTGCTGGCAAATAAAGAAGCTACCTGCAGGGTGTGGCCAGTGCTTCAGACAAGCCCTAGATGCCTTCAGTGCAGTATCCTCGCTTTGCAAAGCGGGAGGCTGAGGCTGACAGCAGGGCTGGCCCTCCTTCGGGATACATAGGACTGAGCAACAGCTCAGACATAGCTCGGACAAGACTCAGGTGAGCAAACTCAGCAGAGCCTTTCCTGCAATCCAGGCTGACCTCCCGCCAGCACGGAACCTCTGGGTTTACAACCAAGCACTGAACTGAAGCTATTGCCTAGAGGAACCCTAGGAGAAGCAGCATCCCCAATACTTGGGTCACGGCCAGTGGATCTGGAAAGACTTCAGAGTAAATGTTGAGAGCACCCGTGTTAAGTGGACTGATACAGGAAGACTGAAAGAGAACTTGGTCTTTGATTAATTTCCTGCCCAGAGGAGATGGGGAAGGAGGCATATTTTACATGCAGGGGGAGAAATCAGAGTACGTAACTATGCCCATAGGCCACTTGATCTACTGCCCAATGAAGTAAAGAAGTCAGCAGACTAAAGACATCGGCTACTACCCAGCCTTACTTTTCTAACCTCAGAAACAAGTCTGCATCTTTTTAAAAGAAAGCTAGAACCCAGAGGTGTGGCTCTAATTTACAGGAATGATGATGCTGAGACTCATTACGTTGGACTGGAGTGATAGTGGAAAACTTGCCCCCAGTATTCAACCCCCAGTATAGCGTATGGTCCCCAACCCCACCAGGGTTCAGGGCCAGGAGTTAGCCTTGAGCACTAGGAGTAACTCCCACCAAATTGAAAACAGAATCATAAGCCAAAACAAAACCCTCTCCATGTCACCTGGAGAGGTGGATTCTGGATTCCCAAGTCACACAGTTCTCTGAGCTCCCTCGGGCGGGGTTTCCTGCTGAGCTCTACTGCCCTCCCCAGTGGCATCACTAAAACAACAAGTGAACTCCCTGAACACTGCCATCTGTTTCCTCAACGGTTCCCTGGGGTCACAGAGATTTACACATTTCTCTCAAACTAAAACATTTTCACAAGGTCCTAAAACAGTCCAAAGTTTGTCTTGTAGAACTCATACCCAGTAAGTGTTTGAAACAACTATTTACTAGCAATAATGAAAATATTTGAGGTGCTCCTACAAACTTCTAGTTGTGAAATATCAATAAAATAATTGCCTAATTCCAAACCGTGCACTGTTCTAATTAATTCTGCATGAGACATTTTTCCAGCTTCAAAGATTGCCTTACTTGTATTGCATAACAAAATAATGGTATAATTAGGAATAAATTTGTCACTTTTATAAGTAATTCCTTTTTATTATGTATTTGGAAGCAAAGCGCAAGCATGATTAAAGCCCCCTTTAAAAGGTTTTATTAATTATTATGATTATTATGGGGAATAAGCATCCACAAACTGCAAAATGTTCCCTAGGCAAGAGACGAAGCCACAAAATGTGGCAGGACCAGGGGTGAAAGGGACTCAGGTGTCTTTATCTTTCATGGCCCCAGTATCATTGTCACGTCCTTGCTGTCAGACAGGGGAGTCCAGGAGTCACTTATGATGGTGCTTGGTGAACCATACAGTGACAGGGAAGGAACCTGGGGTTCCCACAGGCTTTGCGTCAAATCCCCCAGCTCACTTTGTATTCTCTGTCTTTTCTCAGGCACCCTCTCCCACAGGTCTGATTACTATGGAGAATAACAAACTGCACAACATTCCATAGGGAAGACTCGAAATCACCAAACATGGCAGGGACAGGGACAAAATGGACTCAGACAATCTTAGAGTTTGGACACGTTGTCCTCAACACCGCTTCGTCTTTGTTGACCTTCTCTTTACATCCCATGTCTTGCTAAAGCAGAATCAGCCCTAAAAAATATCATCCCTGAGATGGTTCCACCAGGAGTCTCCCCTGGCTGTCATTCTGGAAGGGGCCCTGTTCTGAATTCTCACTCCTACTCTGTCTAAGAACCATTGAACAACCAGAACTTAAGGAAAGCAACTTTCTTTAACGTTTGTAGGATTCATTGTGGGTTTTTGTTTTGTCTCTTGAGTAGGGAGGAGAAGGTTGGGCCTCCTCCGGTAGTGCTCAGGGCTCACTATGGACTCGAAGCTTAGGGATCACTCCTGGCAGTGCTAGATGTCCAAATGGGGTTGGCAAATGCAAGAAAAGCACTTTACCTCCTGTAAATCTTTGTGGCCCATTATTTTTTATATTCAACTCAGAATCCACTGCAGTAGAATAGAACAGTTTAAAATCCATGGATCAATTAATGACAGAAAAAATAAATAATGAAAGCGCATGTTCCTATTAATATGCATTTCCAGGTAATATGGACGTTAAAGCTCTTGTCTTACTGGATGCCAATCCAGTTTTACCCTTACTAGTATATAAGTTCCCTGAGCACTGCCAGAAGTGATCCTTGGGTCCTAACCACTGCTGAGAATGGCTTATTCCCACAAATTATAAAACAAAAATAATATGCATCACCTAAAACACACAATTGGATTCTACTATTGAACACTAGTAAGGAAGAGATATGGGACCAGTTATCCTGATGATGAAGTAGAGTAGCCTTTACCAAGAACTCTCTCCCTCTACGATGTCAAAACTACCCATACTGAAAATACACACCTTTAATGTCACCAACTTTTTTCTCCTCAAGGACTTCATGTAAAGCCACAGGTTGAAGATCGTCATGGCTTCTAGGAAGTCCAGAATTCAAATCTCTTGATTTTCACATGAGAAAAACAAAGACACAGAGTGTATCCGACCAAACTTATTAGTGGCCAGAGAGATAGTACAATGGATAGAACTTGCCTTGCACATAGTATACCTGGGTTTGATTCCCCGCATCCCATTTGGTCCTTCCAATACCACCGGGAGTGATCCCTGAGTGTAGAGCCAGGAGTAACCCTTGAGCATGTGTACCCCCCCCCCAAAAAAAAACCAAAATAAAACAAAGGTGTTAAATTCTCACACATATCTCAACCTTTGGTTCAAAAGCCTTTAAAAGCCCACAGATACCAAAAATGAAACTGTCACCTCACAGATGATGATCCCCATGGAAACCATATAAAAAGGAATATGAGGCAAAGACCATATGTTCTATGTTAGGTCTGCCACCTGTTTTTCTACACTCATTCCACCTCTGTCCCTTCCTTCCTGCACTCCTCTCCCCAGGCACACAGGAACACATCTAGAATACAGAGAAGGACCCTAGGCTGAGAAACATGAAGATACTTTTTTTCATCGGGATGCAAAGCAAAGCTCAAGTAGAAAGTCCTTCCCATGACTGAAGAAACTGTACCTCATAGCCACTTGGCTGTCCTTCCCCAAACACCTCCCCACCTTCCTACAGGGAGCACGGTGCCCCAAGAAGGGGAGGTAGAAGGGCGTTTTGCTCACTATCTGGATGGGTCTCGACAGCAGCACCTGTAAACAAGCTTGTTCACTATCAGTCAATTTTTTTAAATTTTTTAAATTTTATTGAATCACCATGAGATAGTTACAAGCTTTCATGTTTGGGTTACAATCACACAATGATCAAACACCCATCCCTCCACCAGTGCACATTCCCCACCACCAGTATCCCCGGTATACACCCTCTTTCCCAGCCTCCCCCTGCCTCTAAGGCAGACAGTATTCCCCAAGTTTCTCTATGTCCTACTCAAGCCCCCTTGTTCAGGGATTCCTGTAGAAAACTTCACCCAATGGCACCAGCACATTCTGAAAGAAATCTTCTGGGGTTTCTCTTGGTGTGATATCAGACCTAGATCATTATTAGGTGGGGCTGATGTGCCATAGAATTTACCAGGTGAAGTAGAGCATAGCCAATCCATGCATGAAGAAGAGCACAGAAGGTTTCTTTCTCTGGATTCAACACCATGGCCAGGTATAGAGTGCTCAGCCCGAGGTGGGAGAGGACATAAGGGAGCACAGCAGTCCCGGCTTTGTGTGGATATAACAGACTGTAGGACACTTAGGATGCTAGCTTGATTGCTGCCACAAGGTAGAGAAGGCGATGCGGGTAGCTGCTGAGGAAGAACCTGGCATTTGCTGCCATTAACACATGTGCCATATTTTCCTCGTTGTTGTTCTTTTCTGCTTCTGCCCTTAAAGTCTCCTAAGACACTTGTTCTTGTCTTGAGAGGGCAGCTGGAGCCACCCTGATTATCTGCCCCTCCCAGCCTCGTGTGAAAGGGGCAAGAAGCTGAGGTCGGAGGAGGGAGGCTGAGCCCAGTGCTCTTCTGAGAACTCGGCAGGAGGGGTGGCGTTCTTCGCTTCCCTGAAGGGGCTCATGCCTAGCTTCAATCTTTAAACTCCACCTTTCCATTAAAAGGAAAGTTATTAACTTTTGTTTTGTTTTGTTTTGTTTTGTTTTGTTTAAGTGTGTGTGGGGGCACATAACAGTGCTCCTCAGGGCTGGTTCTGTGCTCAGGAATGTTCTTGGCAGTGCTGGTGATTGAACCAGCATCAGTTTCATGAGGACTGAGCACCTTAACCTTTGTCTATTCCTCGGTATGGTCATGAACGTTTCCTACTAGTTACCAAGCATACAAAAAACTGGACTGGAGTGATAGAACAGCGGGTAGGGCATTTACCTTGCACGTGGCTGACCTGGGCTCGATTCCTCTGATCCTTTCGGAAAGCCTGGCAAGCTACTGAGAGTATCTTGCCTGCATGGCAGAGACTGGCAAGCTCCCCGTGGCGTATTCGATATGCCAAAAAGAGTAACATCAAGTCTTACAATGGGGACGTTACTGGTGCCTGCTCGAGCAAATCAATTTTGAACAACAGGACTACAGTGATACAGGGCTACAAAAGACAGCCCTCCTGGGTTAGTGGGTGAGTGGAGAGATGCCTTGCTCCTGGAATACTGTATCTTCATCGCCCATTTCCAACTGAACTCAAGTGCCACCATCTGTGCACCGCACTTGGTTTCACAAACTATGGGGCAGCTTGGGTGTACAGCAGTCCCAGTTCTGAGTAAACACCCCAAGAAAGGAGGGTATTTAAAATACAAGTTTGGAAGTTTGGGGTGGAGGTGGGGGTGGGTCAAAGTGGTAGTGCAGTCTATGGGGTGCTTGCCTTGCACAGAGCTGACCCGGATTCAATCCCTGGATCTCCATATGGTGCCCTGAGCCTTCTCAGGAGTGATCCTGAGTTCAGAGTCAGGGTCTCTGAGTACAGCCGGTGTGCACCCCACCAAAATATAAGATAAAATTACATACCAGCTCGGGCTGCACCCCACAAGGAAGAAAACTATAGCAATTCATCTGTCCTGGGTGACCGCCTCTAAAATCCTATAACACACATTATGTGGCTCTATGTAGTAATGCTTTGCCTGCTGTATTTCTCCTCCTGCACCCTCTGTCTTGATGGAGAACTCCTCACAGAGGGGAGGATGTGGCTGCCATTTTTCTCATATCCTCTGCAGTGCCAAGGAGACAGAAATCATCCATGCATTCATCCATTTATTTCTTGCTCAAACATTTATCGAGCACCCACTCTATGCAAGGACTTATTCAGGCACTAAGAAGTAAAGAAAAAAATAATAATATATGGGCCCCAGACATAGAGCTCGGGCCTCGGGAGAGAACCAGCCATGTGGGTATGTAATGATCATAGAAGCACAGCAAATGTGCTACAGAAGTGCCAGCCAAGTGCAGCCTCCGAGGGCGCAGAGGAGAGAGCAGACTCAGAGGGAACGGCAGGGAGACTGGTACCAAAGCTGCTCAATAAATATTTGTTGATTAATTACGAGAGGAGTATACTTCTTTGGGGATTACAGGGACAAAATGTCCTCATTAGCTGATGATGAAACGTTTTCCTTATAGTCAGGAAGCTCGGGGGAGCTGGCGAGCGATAATCTGCGTATTAATGATAACCAAAGGAAGAAGCGCAGGCAGAAGCCAAAAAGCATCTTTGGATCTCGAGCATTCCATGTCTGGGTCCACCGTGATCTGACTAGCCCATGGAATTCTCTCTGCCCTGCCTGTCCTTCTCTCCTGTCCCAGGAGAGGTCGTCACCAGAGGGAATCATGTAGCATTTCAGCCCCGGGACCCTCTTGCGGTTCTGACCAGCAGCTAGTAGGCAGAATGGTGTACAGATCTTCCTCCAAGACCTCGGCCTGGCGAGGGGGGTGAGAGCCTCTCGGCATGGCCTGGGTCTGGCAGCATGGTCTATTTATTCTGCAGCATATGCTGGCTCAGCACATTAAGGCAGCTCCAAATTTCCATGTTCATTTTAGTCCTCCCTGAACTCTCATAAGTTGCTTTTTTGCAGTGATCTCGCCCTTATGGTTTATAAGGGAACCAGCTGTAATTCTTCAGCCTTAGAACTCTTGAGCCAAAAGGCTTCACACTGCCCCCTAGCTACCCGCTCCCCTGGATCAGATGACCAGCCATGCCCTGGTTGGAAGCAAGAATCTTCAGCAAGGCTGGGAATGTGGTTATTCTTCTGTGTGTGTATGTGTGTGTGTGTGTGTGTGTGTGTGTGTGTGTGTGGTTATTCTTACACCCCACTTCACACCATCCCGGCGCCTGCATGTCCTCAATCTGTCCATAAAACAATGTCAAGGTACAAAGTAAAACCACCACCCATGCTAGCAGGCATGTGAAACTGCTTTTCTCGGTTCGGAGGAGAGATCTAATCAGACATGTAACGTAGGGAATACTTATATCCACCTTCTGATGCTGTTTCCTTGGTCTATAATAGGCTTTTCTTCTTGGTCAACTGCACAATTTTTATAACTACCGCTCTTTTCCTGAATTGAAAATTGAAAGCCAAACCTTGCAACTGTTTATATTAAACAGAGAAAGAAAAAAGCAGGTTCTATAAGGTTACAATGCAATCAATTGGGGAAAAAAAAAAGAAAAAGAAGTAGGTTATTTCTGGCATTAATTCACAATGAGGAAGCTTGCAATCCTAGTTCTATTTATGCTAAAACAGCAGCAACAGTAAAGAAAAGTGTACACTAAAACTCGGGGGATTACAGCAATTCATTTCCGTATGGATCAATGGTCCATTTCTTCCCATAGCAAGAAATTTTTAAATCAATATTTGTAGCAAAAAAAAAATGAGGTTCTACTGTGTCAACAGTCCTTCCATCCTTAGAAGTTCAAGGTTCAAGAGTGACACTTTTCAGGCCTTCAAATTCCACATGTGACTTGAACATTGTAACTCTTAATATTTCATCTACCTCTAAATTTTTCATTTTAAAGCCTGCATTTGGGAGATCTGAGTACTTCATAAAAATATCTCTTAGGATTTCATCTCCTGCCTCAAGAGCCCCACTGGGAAGTATAGAATAACATCACATGAGGCTGACACAGAAAAACAGTAGATACAAGGGCCAGGAGGGTTGCCCCATAGCTGGAAGACTTCTTCATGAGTGGAGGGGAGAAGGCAGATGGAATAGAGAGGGGATCACTAAGAAAATGATGGCTGGAGGAATCAGTCGGGATGGGAGATACGTGCCGAAAGTAGATAATGGACCAAACATGATGACGTCTCAGTGTCTGTGTTGCAAACCATAATGCCCAAAAGTAGAGAGAGAGTATGGGGAATACTGTCTACCATGGAGGCAGGAGGAGGGTTGGAAAGGGGGGGTATACCGGGGATATTGGTGGTGGGGTATGTGCACTGGTGGAGGGATGGGTGTTTGATCATTGTGTGATTGTAACCCAAACATGAAAGCGTGTAACTATCTCACAGTGATTCAATAAAATTTTTTTAAATAATTAAAAAAAATAAAAAAGATCTCCACTGGAATGAGAGTCCAAACATGGGAGAATTAATTCAAAGAGTAAAGAATACCAGGGAATAACATGACTGCAGAGGATAGAGACTAAGAATGAACTTTTATTTCACTAATAGTTTGGGTCGATTTTGACAGGTACTATTATTTTTATTTTATTATGTTTTTTATCCTGAGACAGATGCAGAAGAACCCAGAGATAAACCCTCTGATGTATGAACAATTAATCTATGACACCAGAGCAGAGTGCATGAAGCAGGCCAAAGAAAGCTTTGTCAACAAATAATATTGCACAAACTGGATGGCAACACTTAAAAAAAAGACACTTCATAGCAATAGCACAGCAGGTAGAGTGCTTGCATCACATCTGGCTGACCCTGATTTGATACTAAACACCCCATATATATGGTCACCTGAATCTACCAGAATTAAGCCTCGTGCACCGCTGGGTTTGGCCCAAAAACAAACTACAAAAATCTAAATTTATATCTCGCACCATACAAAAGTTAATATAAAGTGAACAACATATGCATAAATAACCTTAAGGAAAACATAGACAGATCTCTCTAGAATATAGCCCTCAGTTGTGTTTTCAATTATCTGACTATTGGGAAAGACAAAAAATGGAAAACAACAGATCACATCAGACTAAAAAGGTTTTGCATGGCACAAGAAAGTCAGGATAAAATTAAAATGACATTTATTCTTAAGCAGAAATGTCGGCCATTTTCTAAGATACAGGCTTTGCAGGAAAGCCAGCTATAGACTAGAATATTGGGAAAATTGAGAACAAAATTTTACGGAAAGAGAAATGTAGAAACATGAAGCAAAAGGTGTGAAGAAGATTCACTAAGATCCTCTGAACACTGTCCAAAGAAGGCTAACTAGCCTTTCTATAACCTGTGCCTAATTTCTAGCTATAGTGGAATTTAATGAGCATCCTGAGAGCTAGTCACTAGTGCTGCCACCAATGGATTCTAAGTAAATGTTCCAAATCATCAATAACAGTAATTCTAGAAATTTTCAATTGCTTTTCAATTTTTTGAAGAACAAAATTTTTTTTCAGTTTCTTTTGCACTTGCAATAACATCCAAATGCATCGGGTTAAGAATAACAAGTGCAGGGGCTGGAGCGATAGCACAGTGGGTAGGGCGTTTGCCTTGCACGCGGCCGACCCGGATTCAAATCCCAGCATCCCATATGGTTCCCTGAGCATGGCCAGGAGTAATTCCTGAGTTCAGAGCCAAGAATAACCCTTGTGCATCGCCAGGTGTGACCCAAAAAGCAAAAAGAAAAAAGAAAAAAAAAGAATAACAAGTGCAAGGGCCAGAGAAATAATACAGTGAGCAAGGTGCTTACCATGCACACAGCCCATCCTGGTTGACCTTCAGCACCGCATATGGTCCCCTGAGCCCACCAGGAGTGATTCCTACACATAGAGCCAGGAGTCAGCCATGAGCATAGTCAGGTATGACCCCCCCCCCCACCATCTAACAACAACAACAATCACAGAAGAGTTTTATATGAGGACAGGTGCTAGGATTTGTATTTAGCAAATGATTAAGAGTTTAGAATTTAGCTCTACTCTGTCTTTAGAAAGAACATGTAGGAAGTAAATGTGCATTTATAGATCAGAGTATAGAAAGAAAACGCCAGAAGTTTGGTTTCAAATAGTCCCACTAAGTATGGATCATTCAAAAAATGGCAGGAAGATTATATTTAACCTTCCCCAACATCGCCTGAAAGGAGTACCATTTGAAATATGTTTTCCTTGCCCCATGCTTGATTGCTTCTTGCTTAGGTGAGTTTTCCATAATTAGAATGGAGCCAAGGATCGCAAGATCAAGAAATGTAGGTCAAAGCTGTGATGTTTCTAAACTGGTACAACTTGCCACTAACAGATTTGACCCTGGCATATGGTCCATAGTCTGAGGTTACAGATAGGATCATTTTGCATGTTGTTGGTCCAAAGACTGTACTAGATTCTGAGGATGAAAAATAAACTTGGAACAAAGATTTTTAATTGACAAAATGTCCTTTATCATGTAACCAGATATTTCTTGACTCCTTTGGGCTAGAGCATAGTATTTCACACGGGGCAACTGCACACCTATCAACAGGCTAAGGACAACAAGATCTGGAAATTCCAAAGAGGCACCTGAACATAAAATATATAGGGTCTAGAAGTTTCTGACTCTCCAAAGTGTTATAATTCTACAGAGTAATGGTTCTAAGATAGAGTTATTTCCTCTTCCAAGGGGTGTTTGGCGTTATTAGTTGACATTATTGAGAGTTTACTACTGACTGCTAATGGGGAACAGGGAAACTACTGAACATCCTACATGCACGAAAGATCCTGAGACTGTAATTTAGCTTTCTTACCAGAGAACTAATTTTCAAAGATCCCTTCTTAAAGGCAGATTATTGACCATTCAACATTGCTCTCCCCTAACCAAGTCAAGCAGATCAAACCTGTTGTGTATCTGCATTCATGCTCTGTAATCATAGTTTGACTCCTTGGTTGCAAGTCAATAAAATAACAAGTACTGAATAATTTACACACTTGTGCTTGAAACTAAAGAAGTGATCAGTCAGCTGTTAGGTGATGAACAAAGGTATTCTTTGGTGCTTCAAAGTATGCATGTTAGGATTTTATCAAAACTCAAGAGATCACAGGTTTCCTCCTGAACTCCTTTCTACTCTTCTCTTTGCCTACAAAAGGCAAAATTCTACTTGCCAGAATAAAAGAGATTTATGAGATTTAGCTTCCATCTTCCACATGGCACTGTCTCTAAAATAATATGATTTTCTTGACTCTGAGATTTGAGGTCTCAGTGTTTGGCTTCTGTTGCATGCATCGGGCCTAAACTAGATTTGAGTTTGGTCAATAGAACCAACTAAAACTTTATGTTCCCAAATGGCATTAGGGCTGAAGATGAGAAACTTCTCTAGAACCACTAGAAATTTACAGAGATGAAAAAAATATCTAGTTCTGTCTAGAAGGCAAGATACCCCAGTTAGTGTGAACTCCCCAAAGAGTGTATTATATAGTACTAAACATTTCAAAATAGACCCTCCCTCTTTGACACATCACCTTTATGGTATTGGTATTATTCCATTTCTTATTATGTTTCAATCCATGTGTTCTCAACTTCCCACAACAGTCTCAATGGAGCAGGAGGGAATTATTTGGAAAACCATGGATTAAGGCTGCCTTTAAATTATTGTAGCATCTTTGAACTCAGCACCTATTTCATCATTGGCAGTCTTCCTTGAACACTTCTGATAACTTATGGACAGATTTTGCTGTCAATACTGTTTCTAGTCTTCTTCTAAGTTCGGACACTTTATCATTAGGCTCAAATGCACTATATTCTTGGTGCACTATCCCTCAACTTGGATAAATCATCAGTCTTAAAAATCATCAGTCCTTTATGTTCTAAGAGCTTCCATAAGTATAACACACTTGTGTGAGTCATTTCTTATCATATCTCTGCAAGGGATCCTTCTCTATCAGGTTAACCTTTCTTAATATTAGAGAAAAATAACTGTAGAATTCCCTTCTACCCCACTTCCTGATTATATAAAACTTGGGGTCTGGAGCGATAGCACAGCGGTAGGGCGTTTGCCTTGCACACAGCCGACCCGGGCTCGATTCCCAGCATCCCATATGGTCCCCTGAGCACAGCCAGGAGTAATTCCTGAGTGCAGAGCCAGAAGTAACCCTTGTGCATCACCAGGTGTTACCCAAAAAAGAAAAAAAAATCTCCACAATGAATGGTCAAGTGCGATACTGGATCAAAAACAAGTAAGACATTATTTATTATTGTTGTTGTTTTATTAGATTCAATGTATGCTAGTGCTCAGGAATTGTGCTAGGCATTTTACATGCACCATCACAATTTTGTAAGGAACATACATTTGTTCCCACTGTGTTATATGAGTAAATTGAGCTCCAAAGATTCAAACAAATTGCTCAGCATCACCAACTTTTGTATTTCTCACCTTAACTCCAAACTTTGATCTGTAGGAATTGAGTAACTAAGCTCCTAATTAGTTCACTGCACAGCTGCCCTCAAGGTGTTCACAGTCGAACAGAGGGGCAAGTGGATTCATTGGGAGAAGCAAAAGCTCTGCAAGCCAAGTCAGATAAATGAGACTGTTGGTGACTAAGCATTGACAGGCTCCGGGCAGACATTTCCCTGATGCCTTTAATGACTTTTCCAAAACTAGTCTTGAGGCCCCCGTGACCACGTGGCTTGGTGCTTCACAGTCTTATGAATAATAATGAAATCCAATCAGGAACAGAAGACTTAGATTTTAATTGAGCTATCCTTTAAAGGACTGCTTTTCTCAGTGTCAAGGTCATGTTCTCCTATCTGAAGCAGTTATTTTATGTGTGCAGCAGAGATAATAGGCACTGGAGACACATTGAGGACAAGTGGCATACGGCATAAAAGAAAGGAGGAAATATACGAAAAGCAATCATTGAAGTATACACTATAGACCTTCCATTGATAATTGGTTTAAATTATTAAAGCACATAAGAGGTTATTAACTAGAGAGACTATAAATTACTTTTTTTTTTGCTGAGCATGACTTTTCAAAGTCTCCCAAACTTCCATTTAAAAAAAAAATTAAAGCCTTAAAGTCATTAGGAAAAAAAATATCTTTTTAAAAATTATCTCCAGAGTGGATGGATGAGGAAAGAGCAGATGCTTCATGAATTTGAGATCACGTTACCTGCCATGAGAATATAAAATGGAAAATTGTATGTAAGTAATGCTAATAATATAGCTCAAGGGATAAGTGGCATTGGGTGGGTTCAGAGAACCAAGGCAGCAGGCCTCAAGAACTGGAAGTGTTCCTGAGGAATTAGGGCAGGGAGGTGGAAACACTCTCCACCTCCCCTTCCTTCTCCCCTCCCCACCACACACACACACACACACACACACACACACACACACACATACACACACACACATTTATAGAAAATGTATGTCAATGACTGTGATGAGCAGGTGGGGAGCTGGGTTCTGATCCCGTCACCTCCACCAGGGTGCAGAACCATAGAGGGGGCAGCTGAACCCAGGAGGTCTTAGGAAAAGGCACAGCCTGGGCAAAATGAGTGGCATATATCTTCCTTCTCACATGGGAGATAAAGATTTACATCCCCATTCTCTGAACCCTCCTGGACTTTTCTGCAAATAGGTTTGATGAGCCTGTTCTTATCTATGGCTCCTTCCAATCATCTGGGGCTCCGAATTAGCATTTTTAGGATGTACTGTTCTGGCAAGAGACCCTCTATCTAGGAAGGCCAATTATCTCCTTGGATTCTTAGTTCTATCTTTATTCATTAACTCCCATTTCCTGTCTCAGAAATGAGCTCATTTGGGCCACTTGCTTTTCTTTGAATGACTTTTCCTCCTTGTGGCCTAAATCCAGGATCTTTTTGTGGGAACTCCGTCTAGACCTTCATCCTTGCCCAGGGGATTCTCTAACTCCTTTCCTTTACCTTCTTTTCTTCCTCAAAAGTTAACTCACTGAACAACCGAAACTAAAGAGTAAAATTGTTCTTCTTGCCACCTAACAGAGCTGCCCAGGTCCAGATCTGTTCATCTTGTCTGGCAGAAATGCTACAAATATAGAATCATCCCTTGAGAGATAGCCACTGTGTCTTATTTATTATGGAAGGTTCAAGACTATGAACAGCTGCCACCTACACAACACACAGCAACACACAGTCTTCTAGAACCTTCGCAACTTAAAAAAAAAAAAAAAACAAACCTAGTTTTCCCCCAAGTCCAAACAAATTATGGATTATGGATTCCTACTTCTTTGTTCAGAAGCAATAAAAGCATTTCTCCCAGAATAAGAATTTTTTTCAAACAGGAAGTAGGACAATTTTTCTAGGATATTTTCAAGAATTTCCTCCAACTGCAAAGGACTGGAGTGTAGAGAAAAGAGTGTAGAGAGTCTAGGAGCCAGAGAAAAGCGCTATGACTCAGGCCAACAGAGAGCAAGAGCTTGACGAAGTTTGAGATTCAGGCTCCAACACTCCCCCAGGCTTTTTACCACAGAACATTAGTCTCCCCTTTAACCTCACCCCTCAGTCCTCCTGGACTGTTGATTCCTCCTCAGGTTAGTTTTCTGGCTGTTGCGTCCTCAGAAGTCTGAGAAACAAAATATTATGATATTGACTGATTCAAACAAGTTTATTGATAATTCTCCTCTCTGGAATATTTTTTATTTTCTTCTGTTTTATATTTTTAGTTAATTATTTTTCTGGGGCTAGAGAGATTGTACAGTGGGTAAAGTACTTGTCTGGCACATAACTAATCCAGTTTCAGTCCCCAGCACTCTAGTTGGTCCCCCACATGTCAAAGAGTGATTCCTGAGTTCAGGATTAAGCACTGAGCACAACATGGTGTGGGTCAAAAAAGAATCATTTCTATTTTTCAATTGCAATAACAACTATGTGCATTGGGGGGGTTATAATTTCACACCTTTTCTAAGTTTATACTTAATACATAATACCCATCCCCAAGGCCTACAGCACCCGGTATTCCCAGGCAGTCTCCCATCCACGTACTAACCAGGCCTGACTCTGCTTAGCTTCCAAGATCAGACAAGATCAGGCGTGTTCTCCCCACGGTATATTCGATATGCCAAAAACAGTAACAATAACAGATCTCAGTCCCCTGACCCTGAAAGAGCCACCAATCATTGGGAAAGATGAGTAAGGAGAGGCTGCTAAATTCTAAGGACTGGGACAAATGGAGATGTTATTGGTACCCGCTCGAGTAAATTGATAAACAACGAGATGACAATGACAGTGATACAGTGACCCATCCCCAAAATTCTTTATTGGTGGTTTGTCCCCATGTCCTAGTTTTCTCAGAACAATCTATATGAATACCATCATTATTACAAACTTATTTTAAATATGATAATAATTTCAATAACAATCATAATTATTTTAAAGTTAATTTGTTGCTATTATTTTACAATAACTAATATTATTGTTTTATATTTACAGTAAACTATGCCATTCCCCTACCAAAGTGCCAGCATCCCTCTACCATTATCCTATGGTCCCATTTCATTCCCCAATACTACATTTTAATCAATCAGAAACATTTCTATAACTTCATGAAGAACAGGGTTTTTTCGCTCATGATGATACTGGAGACAGACTGAAATACAAGATGTTTTGAGAGTCAAGTTAAGAAGCCTTGACTTTAACTCAGAGCAAGGTGTACATGTTAAAAGTTTATGTATGTTTTGGGGTTGGACTGATAGCACAGGAGGTTCGGGGAATGCCTTGCACACAGCCAACCCGGGTTCAATTTTCAGCATCCCATATGGTCCCCCAGGCACCTCCAGGAGTAATTCTTGAATGAAGAGCCAGAAGTAACCTCTGAGCATTGCCGGGTGTGACTCAAAAAGCAAAAAAAAAAAGTTTATGGAAAATGAAATATGATCGGTATTGCATTTTTAAGATCTAACTGACAGGGGAAGTAGATTGGAGAAGAACCCAGAGACAATGCAGATAAATTAGTTGGAAAGTTCTCTGGAATGGAAATAAGAGAGACAAAAACTTACCCCAGAATGGTGATGGTGGCATGAGAAGAATAAGAGAGACATGTAGGTAGATAATGTACTTATAGCACTGCTTTGAGGAATTTAATTGTGTCAGTGTGAATTACAGCTGAACAAATAATCTGTGAGGCACATTAATATCATAAGCAACTACAGGAATGTTAAGAGCAAAGGTATAATCCAATCTATGTCTTATAGAACATGTCTGATTCTTGAAATGGGAGAAAATTCTTGTAGAATTTATCAGGGCAGAAGGAGGTACCCTTAAATTGTGTAATTGAGGTGAATGAGTTTTAATTAAGGGCATATTTACAAAGGCATGAGTAATTTGTATAGAGATCAAAGGGAATGTTTTAAGTTTCACAGATCTAGCGACAATTCTAAGAATTGATATATTGAAGGGAGAGAGTGGTCCCTGGAAATTAGAAAGAGACTATTGGTAAAGAAAAGTATTGACTAGCACTGGGGCATTACCACCTGGTCGAGAAACATCATGATTTCCTTACAAGGAGAGAAGGAATAAAAAAATACAGATTTATGTTCTCATTGGCTCACCTCAATCCAAGCCAGAAAAATTAGAACTTGAGTTAAGTGTATACCTGTCTCCTAGGATACAAAGCAAGGTGGTAAAGGATAAAGAATCTATCTGTAGAGGAAAACAACAGAGAATCCAACTCATGACACACTCATCCTAACACAGAGATAACAAATAGATACCAAATTTGTGCATATGGGATGCTGCCAGACCTATAATATAACTATAAAGTTTATGTCAAGTGGGAGAGAAGACTATATGGGCATTGGGAACATCAAATAAAATACAAGCACAGGACAAGAGAACAACTAGAGTGTCAGCAGAATGTGAGCAATTACAAGGGAGGTATAGAGTTGAGATGCATTCTGGTCATCTGAAGTTAGGAACTCTAGTGGGAAATTGAACATAAGGACGCTTTAATAGAAGAGCCATCATTTGAGCCCGTAGGGGAAAAGGATCCTGATAGATAGAAACCCAAGGGAAGCTGTAAACTCTGAATAAGACACAAGTGGCTGGAAAATGGCAAAACAGAAGAAAAGCAAGTTGTTTAGGAGAAATCTGACTCTAGTTTTTTTCAAAGATTATAAACAGGTAGAGATCAATTCTGCTGCAATTTATGTTCTATTCATTGATGTGCTTTTCAAATTGGACATCTATTGTGTGTCAGGCCCTGCTCTTAATACTGGTGATACAATAATGAACTAGGTAGACAAAAGTCCTTTCATCAAGGAGATTATATACACTGGATTGTGAGGCAAGTAGAACATAAATAAATAAATGTGGTAGGCAAACATTAGAGAACGTCTAATTTTGTGAGGAGAATGGATATCTTAAGTACTAGAAAATCACTTCTTGGCAACTATGGAATGTTCAGGGAAACCTCATTGAGTACAGCTTTGAGATAAGATTAGATCTAAATACTAGAATGCTAGACTGCTTCTCGTTCTACATCATGAACAAGTGGAGGAGCATTTTAGGCAGAGAGAGAAACGGAACCGAAGACATATAGCAGGAACTTCAATAATGAGCTTGAAGACATGAATAAAGATCAATTTGCATATTTATTGGAATAAAGATTCATACAAGGTGCTGGGGCTGGCTTGGCTAGTGAGAAATAGTTGTTTTACTTTCAAGAATTGTGTGGAGCCAGCTGATATCACTCTGGCATCTTTTATTAGCTGTGGTAGGAGAATTGGCGCCAGAGATGTTGACAATCCTAGAGGCCAGATCTTCTATGCAGGTCCCAGCTCTTCCCTTCTCCCCATTCAGAGAATTTGTCCAGCACAGCACAAGGCAGATAGGAAAGGGAGCTAGAGAAATGACTAAGGACCTATCATTGAAGACATATTAGTCAGGAAAAGGAGATTTGATTTTAAGTTTGATAGGAAGCTTTTAGATCTATGTAGCAAACAGACTAATTTAATTCACAAGTTAATAGGTAATTCTGGCTATTCCAAGAAAACAGGAAATTCAATGATTAGCTACTGCATCTATGTGGATGAGAAGCAGCATTGACTTTGACTAGAGTGTAACAGCGAGGCTGAAGGGAAAAAGTAACTTAAGACCCACTATAAAACTTCTGACAACATCTCTAGAATATTTACCAACATTCACATGGCAACATACTAGGTCCTACTATGTTATTGAATATATTTCAATTCGATTCAAACTACTTAAGGACTGAGACTTCTGCTCCCACCCTTACCCCCACCCCACTACCACCACCACCAAGTGCTAAACCAATACAGCAAGTCAATAAATACGTGTTGATTTATGCCCAAACCATTTTCACCTAAATTATCATCATTTGTACCTTATTTAATCATGGAGAGCATTGGTTGATTTGAAGGATTCTTCAATTACAGAACTTTTTCTTTAAATTCATTTAGATTTCATAGGGAATAGGGTTGGGAACAGATGGATATGGGAGTTGAAGAAGAGTTAGCTTCTTCTGTCAGTCATCAGACACCAATCAAGAGAAAGACTATTATTTTACATAAAATCAAATTTCTATCCTTCAACGGAGAAAAAGAAACAACAAAAAACAAACCAATGTAGACTTATTTGTATAGCTAACTAAATTATTTGAACAAGTTGTATACCTTGTCATAGTTCAGTGCAATATCTTAAAGTTTCTTCTCTAAATTCTTCATCTACCCAACTTCCCTAGAAGTTATCTTCCATTACTGTCCCTGAATGTGCCTGAGTCAAGAGAATCTGAAACCAGTTATTTTTTCTAATCCTACCCCCTTCCATCACAAATATACCATGTTCAGCCCTGTGTATAATTTTTTTTTATTATTCAGATTTTTCTCGTATTTCAACAACTAAGTCCCGCAACTCACGGAATTATCCAATGAAAGAAATCTCCTTGCTTATAATCTGTAATAGTTACTGAATAAATTCCTTAGGAACTATCAAGTAACAATATATTTGATTTTTGATATTGGATAAACGTGTGAGCATGTGTATATTCGTGTGTGGAGGTGGATGGGTGTTTATATGGGTATATGTGTGTGTGTGCCTGTGGATGAGGCGGGGGAGAAAGAGAGACAGAGACAGAGACAGAGACAGAGAGAAAGAGGGATTGGAACCTCGCTATTGCAACTTTTCTTTTTCTGCTTTCTTCACACTTAGCAGTCCAGAGAGCAAAGATGAGATTGAGTGTTCTTCAGAAACTTCATTGTAAATGTAAGTGAAACATAGTTAATTGCTTGTACCACGCAAGAACTTATCAACCGCATCCCTACTCTGCCCATCTAACCAACAGAAAAAATTAATTTAAGAGAGAGAGAGGTGTGGGGTTAAATGGAGAAAACTCACAAGACTGAGATTCACAAGACCAGGGACATTCTTCAATCTTTCTACACCTTCATAATCTTGGGAGAGTCACTTCCCTTCTCCAGGTCTAGGTTTCTAATACAGAAGGCTTTGAATAAATGATCCCCTGAGGTCTTTCTAACTGTGTCAGCCCACTGCTGTAGGCTTGTAAATGAGATCTGAGCTTTATCACCACCCTTTGATCAGCTCTGCAGACCACACTCTCTCCTGACATGCTGTGCTTCCGGGAACATAATTGGAATAATGTGGGTGTCATATCTCTTTTGATTCTCCAAACATGAGCTGGAGTCATCAACTCTCCTCATTTAACCTTTCAACAAATAGCTGTTTGCTTCAGCCAGGGGCAGTATAAATAATGATAATAAAATATCTTAATACAAAGAGGAACACAGATAATATTCGAGTTACTAAATTAGAAAATATCTCTGTGCCCATATGGCACCCAGAAATCATTCTCCCCTTAGCAACTGGCTTTCAGTTCGCGAAAATGGAAGGCAATTTACCAAATGCCACGGCCATGCCACGCCGAAAGCAGAGTTGCAGTAATATGCCTTTCCATGGCGTCTTCCCCCTTTTGTGCATTTGCAGGGATAGCTAGCAGCACCCCCAAACTGCATGTGGACACGGGCTTTGTTGTTAGCCAGTGCAGACGCCCTCTGGCTATCTTCCCTCATGCCTGCCTTGGCAGCAGAATCTGCTGCCTCTTCCTATTTGTCTCCTTTGCTCCTGTCGGTGTAATGTGGGCATTTGTTTTACTAAAGGGTTTGCTATGCTCACTCGGTATTAGACTTAGGGATCAGACATGAAATAATTATTCAGCCTGAAGCAGATTTTTTTTTTTTCCTCTAGTGCTGCCATTTCTAAGTGAGCCGCCAGGAGCAGGGATCTGTGTTACAGGAGAAAAACCACTCACAGCCAGACAGGAGTTTTTGTAGAGACAGATAAAGAAAGGCCCATTTAGACCCTTTATCTGCTGGTTTTCTGAAAGCCAAAGGAGATTCTTGAGGCTTCTCCCTGAAGTATAAGTCCCCTCAAAACAACTAAATGGCTGCCTTGCTAGTATCTGTGAAACTCAGTTTACCTCTTCCCTTCTGGGGCTGGTGAGCCTCACCTGTGACCCCAAGCTCACAGTCTGTCTTAATCCTTTATGTTTTCATCTGTTCCAGACCTGTACTTCAAGAAGTCCGATGTCAATCAAATGCATTCATTTGATTTTAAGACCCCTCTCTTCTGTGGCCGATTTTCAAGCGCTGATCAGAAGGATGAGTATTTAAATTTTTTCCATACAAAAATAAATTTATATTCTTTTTTTTTGTTGTTGCCTAGAATACCATAGAGCATTTAAATAATCTTTGAAAAGTTTCCCTGTTCTTGTCAGCCCCAAGTCTCCGGATTGTGCTTCAATTCAGTTAGGCCAAATGACTCAGAGTATTTAGCATCTGAAGATGTGGATAACCACAGATAAGCACTTTCGATCATTGCTCAAATATTTAATGACTGCCATGTGCTAGGCTTTATGGATAAATGGTATTTGCCTTCCTAGAGATCATAGTCCAGTAAGAAAGACAGAAAATTGAACAGACATAATTACTGTAAAACACACCAGGTACTGCAGAGAGAAAAGAACAGAGTGAAATCAAAGCAGTGGCTGATCTCTCATTCTAGCTGAGCAAGACAGTCCCAGGATGACTTTTTGGAACATGTCCCAAGCGATACTGCATTTTCACAGTGATAATCTTCCTTTTTGATGCGTCTATTAATTCAATGCCATCATTAACTAGGATGATGTGTATGTATGCGCTCACACGCTATAATGACATTCCTGTTCAAATGACTTAATTGGGAAATGAAGCAAGTAATAAATCCTCACTGCTAAGGAATATAGAATCTCCAGAAGAAAAACAAGTTCATACCTAAAATGTCAACCCAGTAGGAGGTGGAGGTAAATCGAGTCAAAGGTTGGAACGCATTTGAAAATACATTTTGTCCATGATGAGACATCAGGCAAGTTCCAGAAAGCTTCATCAAGAAGGTGCATGGGGTATAATGGGATCCTTCTTGTTAACTATCTCCTATGGCCCTTCTGAGTTTTAGGTCTGAAGGATATAAAGGACACAGCATGGGACCCCGCACTCCAGCATATACTTGGAACTCCAGGAAGAAGGGAAGGGATACAAAATCATTTTAACTAAATACCTCATAATCACTTTTCAGATTAAAAAATATTCTGCTCTTCCCCTAATTAATGATGAACTGTGCAACTTTCTTATCTCTTAAATGGGTATAATTAAAAGTACTTAATATACAAAATAGAGTACTTCTTATATTTAAATAAGAATATAGTTAAAACTATCATTATGGTTCTTGGTTTATACTGAGTGTAAACAAAAAATCCAATCTTTTGTTAGAATAAGTATAATACAGGGGGCTCTTTCATCATTTTCCATGGTATGCTAGCTAGAGATAATAAAAAAATGAACAGAATGACTAATTTTCCTGGCCAAACACTATTGAAACTAAGCAACATTGAGTCTTTAAATGAACCCCTGTAAAGAACAATGAAGCAGATGTATCTTAGAAATAGAACTGATTGACTTAAATGCTTAATTTTCTTTCGTATGTCAATGTGTAGCACAGCGTCAATTAAATCTGATAAATACAAAGAAGTAAGAAAGTGAATATTATGTTTATGACTTCAATATTTTTTCTCAATGTTTCAGTTTTCTGGATTTTTTTTGTTTAATACTATTGCCTCTACTTCTTATTGCTATAAATGCATAGTTTTCTACTGGTTTGTTTAATTGAGGATTTTACTTAAGTCTCGTGAATTTTCTGCTATTAATGATTTACTAGCCTCCTCTGGTAGCATCACACAGTGGCAAAGTTTCTCTTGCAACTGTTTTACAGATATGGAGATGATACTTACTATGAATATTAAGGGGAAGAGGATTTCTTTCTGTAAAACTCTACACAGTGTTATAGTTAAACACAGAGATGACAGAAACCATCTTGAATGGTTTCTTCAACTAAAGGATCCACCAACAGATGGATGCAAGTCAACTCAATTCAATGTAATTCAACTGACACAACCCCACTCAACTCTGGAAGAAAGATTAATAGGTAGAAACCATAAAATAAAGGCCTAATCCTAACTACTGGTATTGGGAAAACAGTGAGCTTTTCCAAGGTTTAATCAAGCTAGTTTGCTAGTGTCACTTAGTTCCCGCAGAATGAGGTAGGAGAGAGATAGAGCAAAGCCCTTGAGGGGAATGCTTCCACTAGGGTGCCTCTCTCCTCCCTTTCCTGAAGGAAGCTCTTTGGAAATCAATAAGTAAAAAGTGCACTTGACTTTCTGTGAGATGTGTAAATCAGAATCATAATTGTTTCTAGCAATATATGAAAAAGATATCAACTTGATGAACTCAAGCAGGTAGTGTCTGCCTATACAATGATTCTGGGACTTGTTCAAAATCAATATGGTTAAGATCCATTTGATGAGAAAGAGAACCTTTCCACATCAGCGGCTGCTTCCTCTGTGGCAGTTTCACTCTAGTGGACTGACTGCAGCCATCAGAAGTAATGAGGCTGCCCTCCTCAGGGTTGAGAACCGTCTATGGACCTATCAGGGAAAAGGCGAACTTCTAAGGCAAGAATATCGTGTCCATTGTCCAGATTCACACTCATTCATAATCCGAACTCTAGCACGCAGATTTAAAAAAATGCAGGTACATCACATAAAAACTTGTTCTCATTTTGACCATCTAAAAAAATCAAATATCATTATCACAGTGGAAGTAGAAATGGATATGGGTAAATTATGATGGGGTTAGAAGCAAATGTCTGGGGTCAGCCTCCCTGGTTTCAAACCCCAATATGAGCACTTACTAGCTAGATGACCCACAGATATGATATGATGTCTCTGGGCCTCTATTTCATATAGAAAATAAAGGAAGTGGGAGTAAGATGATCATGACTGTCAAGAATGGATCTATTTTTCCCCACATTCGGAGCAGGGGAAAATGATAATTGGGTCATCCTTTGGAGGAGGAGGAGGAGGAGGAGAGGGAGGAGGAGGAGAAGAAGAAGAAGAAGAACAAGAAGAAGAAGAAGAAGAAGAAGAAGAAGAAGAAGAAGAAGAAGAAGAAGAAGAAGAAGAAGAAGAAGAAGAAGAAGAAGAAGAAGAAGAAGAAGAAGAAGAAGAAGAAGAAGAAGAAGAAAGAAAGAAAGAAAGAAAGAAAGAAAGAAAGAAAGAAAGAAAGAAAGAAAGAAAGAAAGAAAGAAAGAAAGAAAGAAAGAGAGAGAGAGAAAGAAAGAGAGAGAAAAAGAAAGGTTAAAAAAAAGAAGGAAGTTCCTTTCAAAAGATTTTCTTGCTCTTTGGGATCCCTTGGTTCACAAGGTATTGATCTGTATTAAAATCAAGGAACTAGGTGCATGTGATATGTGCATTACCTATAAAATTCTGCCCCTCCCCATTCCACTCCCCACCCCCCACCCTCCACTTAGCTAAACGCTATCAACAGAGCAGAGAAGTGATTCATTGGCTAATCAGTTCAATACCTGCCACACTTAGTTGGTTTAGCACCTAATCTGTCTGAAACTGACCCCAGGCTTCCTGAAAGTGGGAAGTATAGATTCTTCCCACCAACTATTATGAAAAAATGCCCCATTCACAGAAAACAATTGAGAAGGCCCCTATGATCCTGCTTAGTTGATTACCGGTCCTGGGAGTGTTAAGAACTAAGAACACAGGGTCGCATGCAAGAGTTTCCTGCTTCAAATTGTGCAGCTTTGATGCTGCTCGGATCCATAATGGAAACCTGTCCTACCTTCCAGCCAGTCTCTGGGAATCGCTGCTCCCCTCTCCTGCTCTGCACAGATTCATCAGTTTTTCCTGCTGCTTTTGTTTCTTTGCCCAAAAACCCAGCCTAAAATCATGGCCCAAACATGTCTGCAACAGTTAACTAGGGTAACTGAGAGGGATTGTGTCAACGGTTCACATTGAAAAAACACAGGTATCATTTTCTGAAAATATATGCTATATTCCATGCGGTAAGAAGCACTTGTTCTGGAATATGAGACCTGGTTATGCTCTCTCCTGCTGCTGCTACTACAATCTTGCTGAGTGACTTGTGGCACCTCCCTTCCAATCTAGAAGAAATGAGTCAGCTCTTGGGTAGAGATGCAGATAGATCAATGCAGTTGCTTTCCTGATCCATGGCTCTCTGAGGAAGGTTGTATTGGCCTCTACTAATGCAGAAAACAATCAAATATAATCACCAAGAATCTGCAGTTTTTAAAATTGTTTGCAGAATTTCACGGTCAGGGGTCATTGGTTAGCAAGTCAACTCTGTGACAAATCTGTGGTATTTTTCAATTGAATACATTCCTGACAAAATAATAAAGTCATCAGAAGAAAAGAAATAGATACTTTGCAATATATCCATCCAGTTTGAAAGTTTCACTTCAGTTGTGAGAAATATATTAAAATTATTTTTCCATTGGTCCCTGTCATAAAATAATAACATGATTATGGAAAACTAAAAATACTGTAACAATGTTTTTATAACAAGCTGGACATTGGAAATATGAATTTCTGGAAAATTTGACTGTGTGATTATTTCAGAAGCATCTCGGATAAAGAATTCCTTTTACCTGTCTCTGGAAATGATCACATATCGGGGTTTCATTGACTAGCATGTACTGGCAGATCATGATTTTACATTTATTAAAAAATTTCTATTACCAAGCATATGCTGCCACTCCAAAGGTCTAATCACACTGGAAAACATTGAGTGTTCTATGAGCACAGGACATTTGACTTCGTATGGCCGTGAGTATGCAGATCAGGAAAACCTATAAGCGAACACCTTCCCCTGTACCCCGAGGATGAATCACACATGAGCATTGCCTTTCTTGAATCATCACTCATTAATGATTACATTACCATCAACTCCGTGCCACTTTTTAAAGGAGTCATTTGCATCTTTATCATGATGTACCCACTTAAATGTAGGTTCAGACAAATCTAGAGCTACAAGATGAAGTAACAATGGATAATTAGAAAACAAATGAACAATTTTTGTTTGCTGGTTTCTGTTTGGAGGTCTCACATTGTAGTGCTCAGGACTTACTCCTGGCTCTGTACTCAGAGATCACTTCTGGTGGGCTTAAGGGACCGTAGGGGGCACTGGAGATCAAACCTAGGTCGGCCACATGCAAGTGCTCCCCTCACTGTACTATCACTCCAGTCCCTAATATTTTTAAATTGCATTCTTTGTCCTTCCAATTTGTTGGGAAAAGAGGAAATCTTAGTTCTCCAGCAAGAACTGTATCGTTGTTGAATGATGGATGGAATGCTGCCACCTCTTGGTAATCCAGCACAGAGGAAAACAGTTTCCAGAAAAGTGAGTTTGCATTTTATTGGCTGAAGGCAATAGAGTTGCAAAGCATAATTCTACTCTTCTGGTGTCAGAACAATCTGTAATTGCTGTTATTATTTTTAGCGTTTAATGCTTACAGAGCATATTGAAGCCATTCTCTGACAATAATACCATATTAAAAAGAATCCATCATATGGTTCCACTGGTTTTAGTTTCACAAAGGAAGGTCTAAATTAGTTTGACCCAGCATCTTCTCACACCTCTATTATTTTGAGGGGAGGGGAATATGGTCTCTGTGCCGAGGACTTTCTCATTAAACTTCACAGCCATGCATGATCCCCTTAAATTCTGTTTCATCTAAATGATTTTCGCTTCCAACCTATACGCCAGACAAAGAGACAGCAAAATGGCTGGCCACTCTGATTTATTTTTGCTAGAATAAACAAAATAAAACTGGGATTCAGAAACTTGTGACTGTACCACACACTGGCCCTATAACTTTGACTAAACAACCCACATTTCTTTCATTTGCTCATCTGCAAAATGGATATATCAATCTGTATTGTACCTACGCCTTCTTGTTATCATAAAATCAAGTGCAGTTACAGATTCAGAAATGATTTTGCAAGGAACAACACGCTGCATTTGGATCAACGTGATCATAGAAAAAGCGGTATCGTTTTCCTTCTTCAACAAAGATTTATTAATAAATATAAATAGCTGGTATTTGGTTTTGTTCTCATTCAACTGCTATTTTTCTCAGGGCTGAGCAACTGATGATACCAATAAAACAATATAAACATGCCAGAAGACTTACTGAAGTGACATTACCATTCATAAGCTCTCAAGTCAAGCAAAATTGTGGCAACATTTTATTAATGCAAGGCCCAGCAGTATCATTTTGGCCACCCAAAGGCATAGCATATTCAGAATAGCCTTGGCGGTTGGGGAAATCATCTTGCCTCACTGTCACTGTATTATATGTGCAATAAACTTTCCACAGCCATTGTCACTCTTGTCACAGAGTTACTTGTTCACATTCTATATTTCTGCAAAGACCAAGATCCTCCTTGGTTTACTAATCTGTGCCTCAGCAGAATTTAAAACTCTATCAGAGACCATATTTATTCGCTAAGTATTTATTTCATGGTAAAACTGAATTGAAACAAATATTATTAAGCAATTATTACTAACTATTTGCTTTATTTGAGGGAATCCAGTTGAGAGATGTCACTTAGAACAAAATTCTAAATGCAGTCCACATAGCTTAAGAAAAATCATTTGAGAAAGCAGTGGAAAATTTGGAAGAGAAAATAAATCAAGAATTTCTAAAGTGCATGCTGTTTCTATATCTTTAAGTATGAAAATACTTCTGAGCAAAAGGAAAACCGTGATTATTATGGGCAATGGTGAATTGAAGGGACAAGGAAGGAGCTGTTCTTCATATAAACTAATAGAATGAAAAGTAACTGCATAGTTGCATAGTCATAGTGCATAGTCAAAATGCACCAGGCAAGTATAATGTTCATGATTACAAGCTTCATAGGTTCACTCCAAATCTCTGAAGTATGATGTGAAAATCTGGGTTCACAACAAACTTTCCAGACAGTGGGAACTAATATAAGGGAGGTGGAGGGGCAAAGGGAGATGTTTAAGGCAGAAAAAAATATTTAACTTAAGTAAGGGAAAGAAAATAAAAAAACATATTTTAAGTACTATGTACATGGTAGGTTTTGCAGTGTAAGATATTAAGTTGCTGCAGAAGTTGCAAAAACAAAACTAACGTTAGACCAGTGATGTGGTCAATAGACAGAGAACATGCTTTGCATGTGTGAAGACCTGTGTTCAGTCACCAGCACCATGTACCCAGTCTAGATATAATATAGCTCTATAGGGCCAAGAGGTGAACATGGAGCATAAGATTAGAAAGAATGGTCTCAGAAGGAAGAATTCCTGAGAATGGGCCAAGATGGGGCTGGGATATGCACCCAGGATATACAACAGAGAAGACTTTCAAACCTCCTGCTCTTTTCCAGTACCTCCGTCTTACTATCTTGCACATCATATGCAAGTGCCCAACTATCCCTACAGTAAAGAGATCATTAACAAAGAGGGTTTTACACATACCCTGGGCTTCCTACTTCAGGATACCCCACTTCCCAGCATCTCCATCCTTCCCTCCCTTCTCTTAAATAGTCTCTACTTAACTGAGACCCATCTGCTCTCAGTTCTCTATTTTTAATCTTCAACATCCTGAAGATTCTAGTGTGAGCACAACATAACGGAATTACTAGCTGTGGTTTCCACAAAAATTAATAATGATGATAACACAATAATGATGATGATGATGATGACGACGACGACAACGATGATGATGATGATGATGATGATGATGATGATGATGATGATGATGTTATTGGAGAGAATTATCTCCATAATCTAAAAGAAAAAAATCAGAGACCAGAACTGGCTAATGGGACTAAGTGATTAAGAATCTTTGTAAGGTAGAGATGGGCGTCTTGTCTGTGAATATTTTATAACAGGACAGAGGACAACGGGACACCAGCAGAATATTGGCAGTGTATTCCTTCATATGAGTCCAAGTCTTCCCTGAATGAAGTAATAATTCAAAAATTAGATATATATTTCAGAGTTATTACACATTTGTGTATACACAGCTTAAAGCTGAGAAGTATATATGTTTCTACTATATATACTTACATTGGCAGAATCTGGCAAGCTACCCATGGCGTATTCGATATGACAAAAGCAGTAACAACAAGTCTCACAACGGAGACATTACTGGTGCCTGCTCAAGAAAATCAATTAACAATGGCCTGATAGTGCTACAGTGCTACATACTTACATTATATACCTACAGAATATAAATACAGCATTTTTCAAAAATGCACATATGAATGCCTATGGAAGTTTTACTAATAAAGACAACTATAAAGAGGGCCAGAGGGCCAGTTCTATATTAGGTAGAGCTTTTACCTTGCATGTGGCCCAACCAGGTACTATTCCCAGAGCCCACATGGTTCCCTCAGTCCCACCAGGACTGATCCCTGAGCTCAGAGCCAGGAGTAAGTCCTGAGCAACACTGGGTATGGCCCCCAAACCAAAAGATTTTAAAAAGGGGGAAAATCTATATAACATAATGAAATGGAGAAAGCAGAATCTTGACTGGGTGAAAGAAATATTAAGTTAATTTTCAGATTTTAACACAATCCCCGTGAGCCACACTTGCCACTCAGGGTCAGCATCTATGTAGATTGGACGTTGTAACAGTTAAGTAGGTGCCATCTGCAGTCTATGGTTAGGGAGGTCGCCTTAAACATAATCTCTAAATGCAGTCCTTCATCAAGGTGAGTTTGTCTTATATTTAGATAAAATGATTATAAGTGTTTGCTTTTGAGATTGTAACATCCTCTGTACCAGCTCTCCTGCCTAGTACATAATTAACCTGTCAACCCACCCTGCAGTAATAAGTGTGATAGACAGGAAATATATTAGGAAGGAACTTTTGTGTGATGTGTTTTCAAGCCCTTCTTTATCCTTCAACTATCTTTCCTTTTAATTAGCACTTGGGTAACAGCATACCATAGTGAATTACCGTATTACTGTTATCAATAAAAATTATTTTGGGTCTAAAGTAGTCATTAAGATGAAATGTGTAAGACCTGTTCTAGATAGTTTGTAAGGAGAAAACAGTTGGAAATCAGTCTCCTTTTTTGTACATTAATGTTAAAAGATTCAGAGAATCCTTGGATTTGTAATCCACATTTATTAATCATAAAGATGTGAATGTATGGGAGATAAAGGAGAGAGAATGGTGCCTGAATCTGTGGAGAATGCAGCACTGATATGATAAAGAAGACAGTTTTGTTAAAGGTGGCACACTGAACAAACACATTTATCTCTACTACCTCCTCACCATCTTGACTGAAACAACAGCAAGAGGGTGATTTGCATCCCAAATACAAAAGAAATGGGAGAAGAGGTGATAATAACCAAAAGCTGCAGGCAAGGAAACCAAAAAATGAGAGGATCTCACTTATCAGATGTAAGCATACTGAACACTTAGATAGGAATAGAGAAAGCAGAGCAGTAACCCAATTTACTCTCCTTAAAATCTCCTGTAAGCTCCAGAACTGGTAACGTCAGCTAGCAGGACGAGTGGCAGAAGACAGAACTAAGGAGGAATAGATAAAGTAAAATACGGTTTTAAAAGACGGATCAGAGATTCCCTTCTCTTTTGAGCCCACTGGCAGCTTTCTTCCCACGCCCTGCTGCTAACTTAGAGGTGGCTTCCCTGGATAGGGTAAAAGAATAGACACAATTGAGAACAAAACAATAGTAAGATATTCTTCTACAAGATTCTCAGACTGAAGTAATAATTACACGGCACTGACATAAAATTTTCAGTCCGATGGGCTGAAGCGATAGCACAACAGGTAGGGTATTTGCCTTGCATGTGGCCGACCCAGGTTCGATTCCCAGCATTCCCTATGGTCCCCTGAGCATTGTCAGGTGTGGTTCCTGAATGCAGAGCCAGGAGTGAGCCCTGTGCATTGCCAAGTGTGACCAAAAAAGGCCAAAAAAAAATTCAGTCCGAAAAGAAAATAAACTTAAGGCTCCCAGTGAAAAGTCTAACCAGTTCCATCTATGGTAAAGCCTGCCAGCATACACACAAGTTGCATATAGGCTTTTAATACCTGTTTTAGGTGATCAAGTAGTTTTAAAAGATCTCAAAGAAATCCAAAGAAAATATCACCCAACACACACTAAATAAATAAATAAATAAATAAATAAATAAATAGTCGGGAGTGGAAAGAGGACAAGGGCTAAGGCACATAACTTGCATATGTATAATACTGATTTGATCCCTGGCATCCATAGTTTCCCAGATGCAGTCCTCAAGGTCTGGCAGCAACTTAGGAAGCATCTGGTACCACAGGTCCTGAGCAGAGCTGTATCTTTGGGCCCTTACGCTGAAAATCCAACCCAGGTTGATTGAGGATCACTGGGAAGAATCCTCAATTCTAGAACCCCTGAGCAATGCTGGGAAGACACCTCACTACCCCCAAAAGAATGTATTGGAGATAAAGAATCATCTAGATGAGGAAAAGGTTTTTTTATGTGATATAATTACTACTGTAGTAAAATAAATATCAATATGTACACCCCCACCAAACAGTAACAGAATGCAATTTATTAAAGAGGATGGGAGTACGGATAGTACAGCAGGTAAGGCATGTGGATACTATTCAATCCTCAGTACCACATATAGTTCCCTGAGCTCCACGGGAGTGATCCCTGAGAACAGAGCAAAAAAATCAAGAAAAAAAAACACAAGACAAGGAAACAAATACATGATGACAAAGATTAAAAAGTTAAGAGATAGAATGATTGGATAGTTGTGAATAGTTACAGCTGCATTCCTGACGGTGGAGATGAGAGGGATCAGAGAGTAGACATGGAGCTAAAATCAAAACCTAAGATGATACCATCTTCAAGAATTTTTTTAAATTATTTTATTATTATTATTTTTTATTGAATCACCATGTGGAAAGTTACAAAGCTTTCAGGCTTAAGTCGCAGTATGCAATGCTCAAACACCCATCCCTTCACCAGTGCACATATTCCACCACCAAGAATCACAGTATACCTCTCCCCAACCCCCCAGCCCCCCAGCCCCCCACCCCGCCTGTGTAGCTGATAAATTTCACTTTACTTTCTCTTTACTTTGATTAAATTAAATATTTCATTAAAAAAACTCACTATTATTGTTTGGATATTCTTCCCCCAAAGTCGGATCTGCTGAAAAGGAAGCATTTGATAATTTGTTTTCCATTGCTGACAATGAAGCGATGAAGTCAAGCGGCCGCAATAGAGGCCACACGGTATTGGATTTCTGCATTTTAGTATTTTAGTAACTAAGTCCAGAGAAATTTCTGCCAGAAATTGCATCATTGCAAGCTTGTACCTCTCTGCTACTTTATAGTCCACATATGAGTGCAATCTTTCTATGTCTGTCTCTTTCTTTCTGACTCATTTCACTCAATATGATACTTTCCATGTTGATCCACTTATATACAAATTTCAAGACTTCATCTTTTCTAACAGCTGCATAGTATTCCATTGTGTAGATGTACCAAAGTTTCTTTAGCCAGTCATCTGTTTGGAGGCACTCCGTTTTTTCCAGATTGTGGCTATTGTAAACAGTGCTGCAATGAACATAGAAATACAGATGTAATTTCTACTATACCTTTTTGCCTCTCCGGGATATATTCCCAGAAGTGGTATTGCTGGGTCAAATGGGAGCTCAATTTCTAATTTTTTGAGAATCGTCCATATTGTTTTCCAAAATGGCTGAACCGGTCAACATTCCCACCAGCAGTGAAAGAGAGTCCCTTTCTCCCCACATCCACACCAACACCAGTTGCTTTTGTTTTTTGGGATGTGGGCCAGTCTCTGTGCTGTTAGATGATATCTCATTGTTGAATTTTTATGTATAATTAATAATAAAGAGAAATAAATAATGTTATAAAGTTTCCTATAAACCTGGAGAGATAGACCATGTGGTTCCTCAAGAGCACTAAGAGTGATTCCTGTGTTCTAAACCAGGAGTAAGCACTGAGTAACACTGAATGTGGCCCCCAAACAAAACACCCCCCCAAAACTTTCTAGATATGAACATGAGTTTTCAAATTTGAGCAGTATTCCCTGAAAGGTGATAAAATATACATCAAAATTTTTATAATATGAAAATAGAAATCTTCTTAAATTGAAGCAATAAAATTTTCAGAGAAAAGTTACGGCAATAAAGAATATGAAGAATTTTAATTTCTGGAAAGAAGTCACATGTAGAAAACAAAAGAATAAAATCTGTAGATATTTGGGGAAAATGATCTCCAATTTAAGTTCATTACTCAGTCAACTGCATAAGGATAAATAGAATAGTTTTGAGACAGGTAATATCGAAGATTCACTTTTCAAATATTTCACTCTATCACTGTCATTGCGTTGTTCATCGATTTACTCAAGCAGGCACCAGTAATGTCTTTAGTACACTCAGCCCTGAGATTCTAGCAGCCTCTCCTTACTTATCTTTCCCAATGAATGGGACTCTTTCAGGGTTAGGGTAATGAGAGCTATTGTTACTGTTTTTGACATATCGAGTACACCACAGGTAGCTTGCCAGGCTCTGCCTGTGTGGGTGGGATACTCCCGGTAGCTTGCCAGGCTCTGCTAGAGGTATGTATATATCTTTTACTGTATTTGGGATATGAATACACTACAGGAGCTCCCAGGCTCTCCCTTGTGAGCAATAGACTCTTGGTAGCTTGTCAGGTTCTCCAAGAGGGAGAACTAGGCTATTAGATGTTGTGCGGCTGCATTGCAGCTGTGTGCTTCCAGGAGTTTGGTTTTATAGTCTCTGAATATTGGCCCTTGGTGGGATTATACGGCACCGGGGGCAGTTTCTGGGTATGACTGCCTAGCTGCTGGAAAATGGAGGTATCTGGGTGGAAGAGGTCCAGTCCCAATTCGAGTAGCCTTGGAGATCTCGGCCCCAGTCCCACACACCTGGGTTCCTTCATATGTGAGGCTCATCCAAACGTGTGGACAGTGGACTTGAGTGTGGCTGTGCCATGTTCCGGGGTCTTCAACTGTTGAGGCTTTGTTCGGGATGGGGAGAGAAATGCAACCCATCCCCTCCAAGGGACCCCGGTTAGTCAGCCAGGCGTGGGGGCAAGGGACTCTGCATCACTCTCTTTTGGGAGCTTGTTTTTATAGTCTCTGGATGTTGGCCATTGATGTGATTACACAGTTCTGGGGATGGTTGGGGTGGGGGCAGTTTCTGGGTGTGACTTCTTAGCTACTGGAAAATGGGGAAAATAATGGAAATAATGGAAAATAATACTTTTTTCAAGTATTTATTCTAGGGAAAAGGTATACCAAAACAAGGAGGTAAACCAGAAAATGGAAAGATAAGGAACATAGGAAACAAGGCAGATAATGAAAATTCCCAAATTGCCCGTTGGAAAGGCATACTGAGCAGGTCAGAAGGACCAAAAACAGTCTTCAAAGATATGTAATTACTCATAGAGTATGCTTTAACAATTTGAGAAGTGATTTGGGCATTGTAGATAAAAGGTTAAGGAGAAAAGTCAGTGTGAAAACTGGTGAGAAGCGGGGAAAAGAGGAGTCGTAGCCTAAAGAGACTGGGGATCTTAATCACCTTTCTCTTTACCCACTTTGCTTACCAGGGGAAGGTTGGGACTGATCAAGGATGCCACAAACACCTACATAAGGTAAATGCTTTCATCACCAGTCCCTTTGGGCATTGCCAGATTGTTGCTGATTTTCACTTGATCATCGCAGAATGGAAATCAGCCACCACTACCTAATTTCAGGCTGGAGAAGAATTTGCTTTATTCAGAAAAACAAAAACAAAAAGAATATAATCTTCACCTCCAACCAGGTTGTTTCAGGTCCATTGACATATTCTCGCAGAAAAGAATTTCAGAAAAGAGATGAAAAGTGGAATAAAATATGTTCATTTGAGAGCTATGAAAAGAGGGGGAAAAAAGTTGCAAACACAAAAAACTATGCCAATTTGTCCACATGAAAAGAGCTGACAACACATCTCAAGTAGAGATGAGGATAATTTCTCAAGGTGGTGAATGTACCATAAAGGAAAAGAAAGGAATTATACATCTCATGCAGAGATATGGGCAACCTACCCAATGTACAGCTTTTTTTTTTTTCTTATTGGGTCACACCAGCAATGCACAGGGGTTACTTCTGGCTCTGCGGTGCTCAGGGGACCATATAGGATGCTGGGAATCAAACCCTGGTTGGCTGCATGAAGGCAAATGTCCTACCCACTGTGCTATTGCTCCAGCTCCCAATGCACAGCTTTGCCTTTGCAAAGATCATCTTACAAGATTTTCCTAAACGTCTGGTCCCACACCTTCCAACAAAGTCTGTTGAAACTGTGGATGGTCTTCTTTGTTCTAGCATTGGCACCTCTCTTTTCAAGGAGGAGACTGCAGCTGATGCCCTAGGCCTAGTAATCCTGTAGGTCAAAAGGGTTCCTGGCCTTCTCAATGGGTTTTTTATATTTCAAAGTCCTCCATATTCATTTGGTTCTAAACAGTGACTTTTTGTTTGTTTACCTTTGGGGTCTCATCTGGAGATGCTTAGGGATTACTCCTGGCTCTGGATTAAAGAATTACTCCTAGCAGTGATTGGGAAACCATATTGGATGCTGGGGAATCGAACCCAGGTCCACAGCATGCAAGGCTAATGTCCTACCTGCTGTACTATCTCTCTGTCCACCAAACGGTGACTTTTTTCTAATCCATCTTGTCAATGCCTCTGACAAGGCAGTTACCTGCAATAATATCATGGAAATCTAAATATGCAAAATATAAGACTACTTGTAATTCATTATTATTTGAGGAATTTGTTTTCGGGAGATCACAGCTTCAATGTACTCAGGGCTTACTTCTGGTTCTGCACTCAGCGGTCACTCCTAGCAAGGCTCAAGAGACTAAATAAGATAGGTAGGCGACTCATTCAAGGAAAATATCTTACCCTTCACACTATCTCGATGGCCCCAAGATAAGAGTATTTCTAATCCCAGAGAAATAATGTGCATGTAAGGAAGAAAGTACAGTCATGTTTCAGGTTGGGGATGAACTGTAATGTGGGCACAGTCTTAACTCTGAACTCATTTACTATCTTTGTGGTGGGGTGGGGTCTCCAAAACAAAAAAATTTGGAAGGTAAATAGAACAAAGAGCTAGCATATTTTGCCATGTTGGAAAGTTAACAATGTTACAAATGGAAAAATAAGTGTCAATGTGAGTATAATATTAAAAGAATAGAATATAGATACAAATGGGAGGCAATAAAAAATAGTTGAAAGCTGCTATTTTCCAGAGCAGCTATTGAATGAAAGTGGTAAGACAATCATATTTTATATAATTAGACTTGTAGAATTTGTGGCTTTGAACTATGTGCTATGTAGGGGGAAAAAATGCATGTCTGTAAAGTTGAGAATCATAGCTACACATTCTCTTTGTAGAAGCCTGAAGCTAGCCTCAGGGAGAGAAGGACCTTGTTATAAGAAGCCAATGATGATAACATCTTTTGTTGAGCTATTTTTGAGGACACAAAGATTCCAAGGGAGACCAAAAGTAGCCAGAGGAAGTAGCAGAATTTAGCAGGAATGTTAAATCCCACTCCTTACTTTTTTGCAGAATGAGAAATGTTCTCATTTCTTACTCCCCATGAGAAAAAGGCATAGAAGCATTTTCTGCTTTCTTTCATGATCTTGATGAAATTAGAAGGAGCTGAGTACATGAGGCTCAGTTACTTCTGGGGATACATCTTCTTCCTGAATGGGTTGCCCTCAAGATATAGTTGTCCTTTATCTGCCCAGGGGTACAGATTTCAAGTGTGACCTGGGCCTGACTCTGCATAAAGAGACCTCCAGCTTATAAGAAATACTCAATTCCAGAAGGGAGGTATATTTTACAGAACAATTATTGAGTGACATAAGTATACATTCATCAAATTTATAGTTTTCAGTAGGGAACTCCATGAATGCAATTCCTATATATAATTTATCACTTGGTTTCAATTCAGAGTAAAGAAAGACAAGTTTATTATTGCCTTCCCCTCAAAATCTATTAGATATTGTCCCCTTCCTGGCAATACTGAGTGATCTTTGACCAATGGGAAGATGGCTCAGAAAAAAAATGTGTTGCAGGTGTTGTGATCACTATCACTGTCACCGTCATCCCCTTGCTCATCGATTTGCTGGAGCAGGCAACAGTAACATCTCCATTGTGAGACTTGTTGTAACTGTTTTTGGCATATCGAATACACCAAGAGTAGCTGGCCAGGCTCTGCCATACAGGCGAGATACTCTCGGTAGGTTGCTGGGGTCTCCGAGCGGGACGGAGGAATTGAACTCGGTCAGCCACGTGCAAGGCAAACGCCTTACTGGCTATGCTGTGATAAACTGATCAAACCACCTTTTAGAAGTGAAAATTTTACTTGCTAACTAAAGGGAATTCTTCAAAATGGCCTTCTTCAGGGAGCGCCTCTCTTAGGAGAATGGTCTCGCGTGAAAATATGTTCCTTCCCAAAGCAAAACTTGAGTGCAGCTCATGTGTTTATTAACAGATGAATTTCAGTGTGTCAAAATCCAGCCTCAGCTGGAACCCACCTGTCCTTAACTCCAGACTACTCAAAAGCCATGTTAGCTTCAGTGCTTCAGTGAGACCAGCAGAAATGTGGGTTGAAATGATGCACAACATAAATTTTCCCTATGGCAAATCCTGCTTCCTTCATAAACTTGCCCAGATTCTGTTTTTTCATGTGAGTGGATTCCAGCAAGACTCCATAATAAACTTCCTGAGAACTTTCCTAATCCTATTTTCAGTATCAGATTTCCAGGAAATGTAATTTGCAAGAGTTCAAAGCATAACATTTTGTTATGTAACTTAATCTCCCTGCGCCCTGACACCCCACCCCAAATTAATAGTCAGCACTTAGTGTTGACTGTATGTGGGTGAATGTTTCTGTTAGACATTTCATATGTGACAACTCTAGTGTGTTCAAGTAAACAGAACAGAGTAAGAAAATATTTCAGGATGAGGACTGTAAATTTCATAGATAATCACTGTCACTGTCACTATCATCCCGTAATAAATAACTTATAAATAACTAAATATTAATCAGGTCAACATATTCTCTGTTGTGTGCTACTGTTCTTGTAACCTCCATGTCAGAACTCTCTCTTGAAGAAAATACCTTTTCCTATACCTGTGAGCCAATAAAACTGTGAGAAGTTTGCTAAAGAAAAGCTATCTTTAGGTGAAATATTTTCAACCACTATATCTCTTGTCTTAATAATAATTTGGACTTTTGAAGCAAAATCCTAGGCCTCCCACTGTCCTCTTAGGTGACATGAGAAAAGCTATTTTTTTTTTGAAATTTCTTTTCACGTAAACCTCAAATAGCTGAGTAGTTCATGAATTAATCATAGAAGCATGACAGAAGACAGACAAAAATGGGGGGAAAACAATTTCCTGAGTTCATTTTTTATCTTCTTTGACTTAACCATGGCGATGGTCTTAGAAAACTAGCTTTTTTTTTTTCTGAAGGAATCTCTGCTTCTCATTCCCACTGCTGTACCAAGAGAGTGAAATTTCCGTGGCATGTGCTGAAGTCCTGCCCCTAGGAAACCAAGCAGAGACTTCTGGAACTGAAAACACGTTGAAAGATGATTCATTCTAATGTATGAAATGATCTTGACCTTTCAGGACTCAAGAGAATATCTCATATGCTTCCCTCAGTAAAGTGTAACTAACTTTTATAAATCTGTTCAATTCTGCTCAACATAGGTTAGGCTAAGGGTAGGATACACAATCTGTATTTATAGATAATACTCAAAACCACTCTCTGCTACTATACCTCTGTTATAGCAGTGATAATTTTGAAACATAGTACAGTATTTTGACACAAAGCCATCAGATCGCTTCCACATGTTAATCCTCCTGTCATACAGACAGCTTGAATGTATTTGGTATCTGTTCCTTTTTCGTTTCTGAAATTGTACCGAAAAAGTCTTTGTTGCTTTAACTACCCACTACATTTTGCAACTCCATTTCTCATCCATTATTCTTTTATCCCCTTCTCAAATTCCAATTCTTGACTACTACGCACATGCCTTTTACTAGTTTGGCCAAACGGGTTCCTAGAAGGGATATGACAAGTTTGTATATATTTCATCTTTCTGGATTAGATGTAAAACTACCTACATTTTGATCCTGATGCTGATGAAAGCAGCAGTATTCTGTACAAGTGTAGCATGAGCTCATCTAGAGTTTTAGTTATGTTAAAGTGTAAGAGGATAGGAGAAATTGAAGGAAAATTTATTTGGTGCCTTAAGACATCCCAAATAATGTCATTTCAATGTGAAACCTATATAAAAGTAAGTGATGAAATATGTTAGGACACGTGGCAGTGATACTGGAAAGTGCAGGTAGAGTCCAGAGTGAAACAACACTGACCCTTTTCTTCACTTTATCATTGTCAAATCAAACAAAAGGGAATGCCCTGCCACAGAGGTAGGGTTCGGGTGGTAGGGGGTGGTGAGAGGGATACTGGGATCATTGGTGCAGGTGAATGGGCACTGGTGGAGGGATCGGTAAACGATCACTGTATGAGTGAAATGCAAACACAAAAATTCATAAGTTTTCAACTGTACATCACAGTGATTCTCTAATAAATTTTTTTAAATAGATTATACCTACTCTCCAAAAGAGAAATTAATAGATCAGTCAGTCACCGAGCAGAGTAAGCACACATATATATATACAACAAAGCTAAATTACACGTTCCAATTCAGCTTTAGACTTACCCTTTTAGTAGCTATCTGAAGCACAGTAGTTGACTGGATCCTGTTTATTCCCTAGAATAGCAATTTAGGTGGTGTTTCCTTCCCTAGAACCTGCTGAGATTATTTACCCTCCTGTGCCACTTCTCAAATAACTGTAACTGCCAGAACCTAAAAGGAGAACTCAGATGGCCTCCAGGCTTTAGAATTTCAGAGAGTGAAAGTACATATCTTGAATCATTTTTCTGTTACAGAAAATGAACAAAAGTCAGAGCAAACAAACTTTTCAGAATCCTTCTCTTTACATTTCCTGAAATGAGAAGCATGCCATGTGTGTGCATCTGTATCTAAGTGTAGCTGTTAAATGTATGACGCACTTATGATAGCCCCTTCTTCATGGAGCTCAGAGATGGATTGGCTCTATTTATATTACATGCATATTATTGGGTTTGCATCAGTGACTTTCTCCTTACAGAAATATATATATATATATATAGTTAGCTAGTTAGGTTATTTTTCCAGTATTATTAAAATTAACTATTTATTATAAGCAGCTTTTTCTTAAAGTTTAAGAGAAATTTAGTTTGTTTTATTTTATGGCACAATCACATGTGATATAAATACTTTACAGAAATCCAACAAAGTATTCTTATTACACATAGGAAGAAATTGAGACCAGGGAGGTAACACAAATTGTGGCCTGAAATTGTTATTTATGCATTGTACTACAGTATTAATACAAAATTATGTATTTCAATGATGGTCCTGCGCTGTCTTTATGCTGAAGCTTTTACTCTTTCACTGTTTCCAATGATCCCTCCTAATAACTCAACTTGATCGGTCATGTTAAATTTCTGATCTGAGGCAGTGTCATAGCTTACCAAAGGAAAGGGACAAGGGATTTGTATGATCCTTTTTTCTTTTTTAAAGAATCTGTTTAACTAAGTTCAATTGCTTTGTGTTTATTGAGTAGTTAGAAATATAACACTTGGACAAATTCAGAATCAGAAATGGAACCAAAGCTCAGTGCTTTAATGCTTGATTCCGAGGTTAATAACTGTTTTTGTGATGTGAGTTAACTGAAGACAAACAAATAGTTCAGTTCAAACAATTTAACAAACACTCTCTGGATTATCATTATCTTCAAGACATTATGTAAATATCTATCATCATGTATATATGAGCATACATACCTTTTAAGATCCAATCAAATAATCAGTATATATATGTATACATATACGTATTTATATATATTCAGTAACGTTCAAGGATTATTCCTGATTTTGTGCTCAGGGGTCATTTCTCGGGCAGTGTTTAGGGAACCATATGGGGTGCTGGGGATCGAATCTGGGTTGATGACCTAAAACACGGTCACTATATTAAAGCTCAGCCCTGTTTATATTCTTTTGATACAAATATAACACAGAAATGTTTTCTGTGCCATTCTTAGTCTTCTTAGTAAAGGTCAGAAACTTTTTATAAGTTCATCATTCGTATACTTACTGCACTTCCCTTATAATCAATAATATACCTTTGGACTAGTGGTAAAGGCTTAGGTGTATTTCATGATGATGATTGTTAAGTGAAATAAGGTAGAGGGAGAATTGCGATTATTATATGGGCTCTCTCATCTGTGTTTTGCAGAGCAACCAAACAAGGAAAGAAAAAATATTGAACAATGACAAACTTGGCACTTTTCAGAGATTTCCAAACCAAAAGTGAAAGGATGGAAGAGAAAGAAGAGGGACAAAAAGTACCACTAAGGACAGTGGGGGGGAAAGGGGTCGTAGGCATTTTGGTGATAGTGAAATGCAATAACTTTGCATAAAACTATAAATGTTAACATTATTGTAACCATGCCACATAAACTATTGTCATGATAACTTTTAAAGGAAATTGGATCATGAATCCAAAGAAAGACTAAATCTATACAGAAACACAATGGAACTTTGTCCTTATCATAGATTCTACATGTACCTTTAGTATTCACTGTCATAAATAATCAGACTTCACAAAAATAAGGAGTGCTGCTCATTAGCTTTAAAGGAAGTCATATATTTAATACACACACAAAAATAGTGGCAATACCATTCCAGCAAACCAAATCCAATGCAAATATGGGTATTATGAGGAAGCAGATACGTAGGCTTCATGTGTAATAAGGATTTAATTACAGGAAAGTAAAATTAGGGAAAAGAAAATATGTTATTTGTTTCAAATTTTCAGTAGCATCTGTGGTAGAACCATTGTTATATCTAATAGGCAGAATACTCTTGTTCATGATGGTTAAGGCACCTCTCAGAGTCTTGGCCTGGAAGCAAAATTGAAGGTGGAATAACTTATCTGAAGTTCCCACCCTCATTTAACCAAAAACTACAGGTGTGAGCAATAGATAACCTGGTCTTCTTTGAAAGTGGAGAGGACATGACTGAGGCCTTGTAGATATGGACCGCTGGCCACTCACCACTTTCAATACTCCCTGGGGTACATGTATGAAGTTAAAAATAATACCCCATTCCTACACACACATATACATATATAAACATACATGTAAACATGCACAATTAATCCCTGAGCTGAGATCTATTGAAAAAAAAAACAACCTTATTTTCTCAATTCCATCACATGTATATTCCTTCCTGCGTAGTGTGGATTAAAGACAGATATAATGTATTGCATTTTAGTGTGTTTGGGATTTCCTGTTTGTCATTTACTCACATAAAAAATTGTAATATAGATTCTTTCACCTTCAATTGTAAGCAGTCCTTTGACCTATAAGATGCTGTGGAAGTGACACTGTATAAATTTCTAGTCATTAACTCCTTAACTCTCACTTCCTCAAGGTAGGAATTCTGATCCTGGATCCCAGTCTCCATACTAGGAGTAGCTGAATTCATGTATACAGGCCAAATCCACATAGGAAAACACCCAAGAAACTCTGTCTGACAGCACAGTGCATCTCTATCTGGGAGCCGGCACCAGATGCCAGTCATGTTCTTGAGTCACCTCGTACGATAACCTAATCGTGTTTTCAGGAGACTACAGTCCACCTAGTACATCCAGGACTGAATAACTGGCCAGCTAGTTCTTTCACAAGAAACATGAGAGGTGTCCTCCTTTGGGGCCATTAAGTTTGCGGAGTGATTCATTAATACTGACACAAATACCTGAAGTACTGTGTCTACTCATCTTTTACCCATAATTAAGATCCTTTGTGGGGCTGGAGCAATAGCACAGCGGGTAGGGCATTTGCCTTGCACCCAGCTGACCCGGGTTCGATTCCCAGCATCCCATATGGTCCCCTGAGCACCACCAGGAGTAATTCCTGAGTGCATGAGCCAGGAGTAACCCCTGTGCATCGCCGGGTGTGACCCAAAAAGCAAAAAAAAAAAAAAAAAGATTCTTTGTATTCACAGAATTTTAAAAATACATTGGCAAATATTTTAAATATAAGACTAATGAATACTAATTGGATTTATGTATATGTTTATGTACAACTGCTTCTCTTTTTATAAGAAATTCTAGAAAAGTAGCAGGTAACCACATATCCTTAGTGTCTTTAGATTACTCAGAAAAACCTACAATTGTATGTTGGCTTCCACAATACAAATTCAGAGAACAACAGACAGAAAACGTTGTGGCTGTGGCCCATGTTTTCATACACTCTTTCTCCCTGTGCTCACACCACGGATATCCCCATTGGTCTTAGGTTTCACAAAAGTACATGCCACTAAATTTTCTGTAATTTTCCAAGTTTTAGAACTAGGAACAAATATTTCCTCTCCTGAAAGCAGACCATCTTTAATACCTAAGTTCCAAATCTCAAGAGGAAAACATTGATCTTGAAGGCATGCTGTCAATTAGGCCCTCTTAGAGGTTTATCCTGTGAGTAGATCATCCTGATTTAATTCAATGTGATTTTCCCCCCTCTCCAATGTTAATGGTCTTCCCTCTGCATGTTACAATGTCAGACACCTTCCCTGTGTTTTCAACATCCCAGAAATAGTGAAGATCCTAACCAGGAAGTCTCTTAATGAGCCGTTAAGCAATCTGCCTTACATTTGGGACAGTTCTTTACAATTTTGAAGCACTGTAACACTGTCTTTCCATTGTTCATCAATTTGCTCAAGCGAGCACCAGTAATGTCTCCAGCATGAGACTTATTGTTACTGCTTTTGGCATATCAAATAAGCCATAAGTAGCTTGCCAGACTCTGCCATGTGGGCGGAATACTCTCAGTAGCTTGCTGGGTTCTCCAAGAGGGATGGAGCAATCAAACCCAGGTCTGGCGAGTGCAAGGCAAACACCCTACCCACTATGCTATCTCTCCAGTCCAACAATTTTGAAAAGCTTTTAAAAATACCACCTCCTTTGATTTCATGTTTTTGGAATAAAAATTCACTCATTGAATCTCTTAAGTTTGTCTTTCGTTTAACAAATGGTGCTGGCATAACTGGACAACCACATGTAAATAAATAGGTTTAGACCTCAATCTAACACCATGCACAAAAATCAGATCAAAATGGATTAAAGACCTCAACAGAAGACCAGAATACATAAGGTACATTGAAGACAAGGTTGGCAAAACCCTCCACGACATTGAAGCTAATGGTATCTTCAAAGATGACACACCACTGACCAACCAAGTGGAAACAGATAAACAAATGGGACTACATTAAACTAAGAAGTTTCTGCACCGCAAAAGATACAGTGACCCAAATACAAAGACAATCTACGGAATGGGAAAGAATATTCACCCAATACCCATCTGATAAGGGGTTGATATCAAGGATATTACAAGGCACTGGTTGGAATTTGCAAGAAGAAAATATCCAACCCCATTAGAAAATGGGGTGATGAAATGAACAGAAACTTTCTCAAGGAAGAAATATGAATGGCCAAAAGGCACATGATAAAATGCTCCTCATCACTAATCATCAGAGAGATGCAGATCAAAACAACTATGAGATACCACTTCACACTACAGAGACTGGCACACATCCAAATGAACAAAAGCAACCGCTGTTGGTGTGGATGTGGGGAGAAAGGGACTCTCCTACACTGCTGGTGGGAATGCTGACTGCTTCAGCCCTTTTGGAAAACAGCATGGACACTTCTCAAAAAATTAGAAATTGAGCTCCCATTTGACCCACCAATAGCACTCCCGGGAGTATATCCGGAGAGTCAAAAAAGTATAGTTGAAATGACATCTGCACTCGAATGTTCATTGCAGCACTATGTTTAATAGCAAGAATCTGGAAAAAACCCGAGTGCCCGAGAACAGGTGACCGGTTAAAGAAACTTTGGTATATCTACACAATGGAATACTATGCAGCTATTAGAAAAGATGAAGTCATGGCCTTTGCATATAAGTGGATCAACATGGAAAGTATCATGCTAAGTGAAATGAATCAAAAAGGAGGGACAGACATAGAAAGATTGGCCTCATCTGTGGAATATAAAGTAACAGAATGGGAGACTAGCACCCAAGAATAGTAGAGATAAGTACCAGGAGGTTGGCTACACAGCTTGGAAGCTGGCCTCACACTCTGGAGGAAAAGGCAGCTCAGATAGAGAAGGGAACACCAGGTAAAGTGTGGTTCGAGGACCTGCTGGGAATGGGGGAGATGCATGCTGAAAGTGGACTAGGGGTGGGGGGGATAGGGAGGTGGGAGGGAGGGGTACTGGGATCTTCCATGATGGAGAATGGGCACTGGTGGAGGGATGGATACTCGAGCATTATATGACTGAAACACAAGCATGAAAAGTTGCAAGTCTGTAACTGTACCTCATGGTGATTCACTAATGAAACAAAAAAGTTAGCTTTTGAAGAGAGTTATTATGGAAGGCTGTTGGCCCAGCAGAGAGCTTCATGCTCCTGTCAGGTACTTCTCCAGTGCACTGTGTTCTCAGACTTGAGTAAAGCTGGAAATACACAGATGAATATTATTCTGGGACTTGCAATAACAAATCACTTGTCAACAATCATTATGAGAGAGCAGCAACAACAATGATGTTTCACAATTAATAAGTCCATGAGATGGGAGTTTTTTTCTGCTCTGAAATCACAGGTTTAGAGAGAAATTGGGCATCAAATTGGTCCAGATGAGTAACCTGAATCAACAGCATCAACAAATTGCAGTCCCCTGTTACACTGCTAGTCCAAGCAATAAAACATCTATCTTTATGTCTCTCCCACGTTTGAGAAATCCTATGATCATTATGAAATTAAATTATCTGGAATCCAAATGTTTCATACACTGTGCTTTTACTTATTCTTTGCTCTCAAACATAACTCTCCCCTAACTTCTGTGGAGAATTTTTTAAATTATTTTCTAAGCCAAAAAATAAAAAAAGTAAATCATTTTTACCACCAACCTCTTTGTTATGATAGGAAAAACAGAGATGACATGAAAAAGTGAACTACAGAAGTAAACCTGGAGAGAAACCTCATCACATCATCAGGCCTTTTGTTCTGGGATAAAACCCTAACTTCGAATCCCGAGTCTAAGATTCGGCTCACTGTCAAAATGTTTAATTTTCCAATTTCTGCATTTGTAAATTAGAATAATAATGATGAACTCTTATAAAAACTCATTATGAGATAACACGCATACTGTGTTAAATAAATAAAGCACCCAAGAGTTAAATAAATCACTTTCATGCATTTTATATTGATATAGTATAAGTAACTGGCGTGTGTCCTTTTTTGTGCCTGGCATTGATAGGGAGGTTAGGACCTAGTTCAGTCACTCAGGTACATATAACCAGCTTATGGAAACATACCGTACGTGCTATCAACATTAAGGAACCTGTGAAGGAAACAAGAACACAAAGACAGTGCACACTGAGTGAGAATGGATGTTGGAGATTTATTGATGATGGCAGATCTTGGAGAAATGTAAAGAGAAATGGTAGTGGACAGTGGGAAGATTTGTTAAAGCAGAGTTGGGTGTGCCTGTGTTTCACATGCGTGGGAAAAAGTGCACTGACCAAACCTCAAATACTATCCAACCATAAAAGAAGTATCTTATGCTTCCATGTTGAACTCTCATCAAACTTTGATACCCTGTTACAATGAAAGCCCAGCAATTAACAAGTTAAAGCATTTAGAAATGAGCAGCATACTCAGGGCCAAAGAGATAATAGGTTAAGGTGCTTGCCTTGCAAACTACCAACCTGGGTTCTGTGTTTCCCTCCAGCAGCACCAGGGTCACTACTGAGCATCACTTGATGTGGACCCCACTGCCCAACTGCCAAATCAAAATAAATAGGATATCAATGAAAGGACTGGGAAAGAAGACGGTGAGGATGTGCAACAGGGAACTGCAAAGCAGAAGCATCTTACCTAAGAGGGATTTTTCTCAGATGAGGGGTATAGAACACGAATGATGATAAGTCTCTATTTGCATAAACAGGTATGAGCACTATACAGTCTCACACTGGTGCTGGCACCCAATCATATAGATTTCTATACTCTTCATTGCCCCAATGTATGTGGTGAGTGCTTTTGCCTTGAACTCTAGGTGGGAAAAAAATAGAATGGCATGAACAATTAGATGAAACAAGTTTTCACAAATATAGTTGAACAGGGGTTGTTAAATTAGAAATAAAAATTCTACTGTGTTCAGAGCCAGTCTGGGAACAGAGTGAGTGTCATCTTTCTGTTCCAAGATTCTAACGGCCCATATTCTTAATACCTTGCCTAAATGCATGCCAACGATTGAGTGGTCACAGGCAAGGCAATCTTAGCTAAAGTATTACGTACATGATCAAACAATAGAAAGGAATACATTTTAAGACCAAGGTTAAAAGAAATATGTTAATGATAGAAACTGACTTAAATATATTTCAAAGCAATTTTGGCCTGGATAATGTTCAGGAGACTACGGATGAAAGTAGATTGGGTGGTGAGGAAAAGCAAGAACTCCTTATAGCCAACAAACTCCAGACACATTTTTCTCAATACTATTTTGGACTTTATTCCCCCCATAAGCTTTCAAATTTCAATCACTACCCCACTGAGTCTGGGGAGAAATTGATAAAGAAAATAATATAGCAGACAATCACAAGTGAATTGAATTTGAGCACAATTGAGATGAACTGCAGTGTTTAAAAATAGAGTCATTTCAGAAATGGGCTTAAGGGAGAGCATTTTCCTCTTATGCGCTGCTTAAATGTTTGAGACCAGAAATAAGGGGAGGAATTAGGATGGTGGAAACATGGGGCAGGGGAGTAGCCTGGATGCTATACAGTGGCTTAGCTGAATGATTATTTAATTTCTCTCAACCTTTTCATTTTCTGGACACTTCGTAAAACTATCTGAGTAGCATGAGTAAGGAAAATTGTTGAAATAAGGTGATCTTGTTTACAATCACAGGTGAACTGCATTTTCCACAGGGTGAGTCATGCATAAAACCCTTTTCATTTCATTATAATATATATGAGTATAGCATGTATGTTTACATATGTATTCAAATACATATACTAAAGTTATGAAGATGAAAAAAGCTGACTCACAAACATATAGATTCTTAGAAATAAAAGGGATTTCTGAGATTATATTATCCAGCCCCTGTATTGGATTGTACTATTAGGGACAATGAAAAATACTTTCATTAGAAAATGCAATAAGTTAAACAGGAGATGTTTGGATTACCCTTAACCCCAGAGTATAGACAGGAGGAGAAGGAAATAAATACAGTGGAAGGGAGGGGGTGAGAGACAGATGAGAAGAAACAGGAGAGGAGGCCAAGGAGATTCAGATACATGACTAGTGTTAAGGAATGGAAGAGCTAACCACCCAAACCACTGAGTCAGCAATATTGAAATCATGAGACCTGAACTTCAAATGGTGCCGTCAGGAGGGCAGGCTGAGCAGGTGGAGGGTATTGGAGGGAATCTGGAAATATCAGTAGAGGGAAGTAGACCCTGGTGGTGGGATCAGTGTGGAACTTTATATGTCTAAAACACAACAATGAATAACTTTGTAAATCACAGTACTTTGAAAAATAACTTAAGGGGCTGGAGCAATAACACAGTGGGTAGGGCGTTTGCCTTGCATGTGGCTGACCCAGGTTTGATTCCCAGCACCTCATATGGTCCCCTGAGAACCACCAGGAGTAACCCCTGAGTGCATGAGCCAGGAGTAACTCCTGTGCAACACTGGGTGTAACCCAAAAAGAAAAAGAAACAAAAACCTTAAAAATTATGAATTACTGATTCTACTCAAGATCTAATGAATCAGACTCCCTGAAGCTCGGATAATAGAATGGGTTAGTTTAAAAGCTCTCAGAAAACACCTAAAAATGCCAGTCTCACGTCTAACAAGTATGAATCCAATAGAGCTTCCATCACAATACAGTAGAGAAATCCAAACCTTGGCCTAAAGAACTCATACAGAAATGAAAGCAGCAAAACAAAGATAGGAACCTCAATTTCCCAGCATTGCTGAATGCTGGAAAATTGCACTTTCATTACTTCAAATAGAGGAATAAAGAAATCTAAATGTCCCTAGAATACTCAATTTTAAAAAAATCTCCCAAGTTAACAGGGAAGCCCCCAACCAACATGATAGGGGAGCTATTCTCAGTTCCCACATTGACAAGAGCAGCTAAGAGTCTCGTCTTCCTAAATGGAAAGTTGAGAAAACAGGCCCAGCTTTTTTTCAAGTTAGGCTTTAGTCTCTCACATGATGCCGCTGTGCCCCTCCTCAAACATATGTGCTTATGTTGTCTTCCCTATACCCTCCCAATGTGGCAGTCTGTTGTTTATATTACTGACGTTACTTATAATATCCCAGTTTGAGTATGTGGAACCTCTCTACCCCTGACACAGTCATACTCTGTAATCTCCCTAAAAATTCAACTTTGATGCACTTATTCATCCCTATGTTCCCATTCTCCAGCACATGTATGACACTCACTAACCCAGAATTTAAGATTTTTGTAATCAAGTTATACCTTATTCTATGTCCCAGACTCCTCCTCTTTGGGATTACAATGCTAAATTCCTTGTACCTCAAGCCTTCTTGAAATAAGCCCCATTTTGTTCATCATTATATCACAATACCTGTGACAGATCACTCAATTAATACATTTCAGCAATGTTTTCTAAGTCCTAATAATCATATTATTGTTGGATTATTACTTTCCTTCATTACACAGCTCAGATTTACATTTCATTTTTTCAATGTAAAATCGAACTTAATGATTTAGGCTGACATTAAAGTTACTAAAATCTGAATGTCCTTTTTAATAAATATTTTGTTTATTTTGGATGACAATCAGTAAGTGCTCATTGGCTACTTCCAGCTTGGTGCTCAAGACACCATATGGTGCCAGGAATTGAACCCTGTCATCCTGTATGTAAAGCATCCATTCTACTCTGTTAAGCTATCTCTCTGATCATCTCATGAATATCTGTAGTAATATATTTTCAATTTTGAACAACAGTTAATAATTTTACCTAAAACATGAACCTAAGTACTGAACAGAATCAGGTTCAAATCCTGGTTATACCACTTACCTGATGCCATGTGATCTTAGGAAAGTGATATCACTTTTCAGAATATCTTTTTTTCTTTTCTATTTATTGGCATAACTATAGTATATACTTTGTAGATTTCTCCAAAAATTTATGAAATATATATATATATATATATATATAAAACCAGGGATTTCATGCAGAACTAAATAATGTGTATAACTCAATAACAAAAAATCAACCCCCTCTCCCCCAATAAAGCAGTCTTATTATAGACTCCACAAAAGAAAATTTATAGAAACAGCCAACAAGTACTTGAAGAGATATTAAACACTTCTGGTACTCAAGTTTTGAAAATTGGAAACTCAATGAAATATGCCATATGCTACATTTAATTGAAAAAAATTAGGAGATTGATATAAGGTGAAGCTATAGTGACACTTGAATTCTGATGCATTGCTGGTAAGAATGAAAAAAGATACAGGCTATGCTCTCATAGATAGTATATAGTTGGATCTTGTTTGTTAATCACTCATGATCTCTGTCATTTCATTGGTGCACATCGGTGCATTTAGACTATTGTTCAAAGTGAGTATTGATATGTCTTAGTCTTCTAGACATCAATGTCTCTATATTGAACTTTCTGAGGGCCTCTTAATTCTCTCATGACCTACAGTGGGCTTCTACCATACAGAAGTCTATAAATTATTCTTTGTCTACATACAGGTGATGTTAAATGAAATTTTATGATTTTATATGTTTTGGACTATTATTTTAGTTTGACAAGATTATTTAAAACATACCCATCAAAGAGGTTATTACATTGACCCTCTAACTTTGGAACAGATGAAAATGTAATTAGTCTACCTCCAGTGTTCTCAGTCATACATTGATTGCAGAGAAAGAGAAAAATAGGGACTCTGCTTCAAATTATCTTAGACATATTGATTCACAGTTTTGGGATACATTTGCTCAATCACTTACATAAATGAATCTATAACATACACATCATAAAGCTCTGTTCTCTTCTTCCCTATAAATTTAATCTTGGTGTCCACTAATGCACTGGCATGATAATGTGCAGAAAGCTCATCTTGTTCTACCAGCAGACATATAACCTATATTTTGTGCTGATGTAAGTAGTAAAACTAATTGTTTGCAATCAATAGAGGGATTACTTATGTAGCCAGATCAAAGGAGCCATCTGTTCACTGCTGCTGTTCTGCTACACCAAGGTTACACTACATTTCTAGGTGGCACACTGCATACCCCGGGAAGTTTCACAATTCACATACAGGCTAACAGGCTGAAAGCAGGGCAGACCTAGGAAGAAGTTGACCCGGGAGCCTCTTTTTACCTGAAGGCTCTACTCAAGCCCTCTCAAATTAAGGTCAGTCTGTTAGATGTGAATGAGAATCCACAAAGGTGGAATCCTTACTTGTATCTCTCACCAATGAAAAATCTGAGATATTGTTTGTGGTTACATCCTGAAGTTTTTTGCAGGTGACACTGTATGAAGAATAAAACATAATGAACACACACATATACACACAAAGCCACTCTGCCACACATATACATACACAAACTTATAAGCCATTAGTGGTGTTCTCTGCTGAACACATAACACAAAACTCTGCAGAAGACCAGTAACTCCATACTAGAATCTCTTAGAAATCTTTTACATTTCTAAAAGGGAGATACCGAGATCACCCTTGACCCTAGTTTTTAGAGAGAAAAAACGTTTTAGAGAAGGAAAAACATCAGAGGAAGAAGAGAAAAAGGAAGAGATGGGTGAAAAGGCATCAAGGCTTCGGTTTTATTGGCTATATGGGGTGAGCGGTACAGCCATATATCCCAAACACAGACTCAACAAAACTGAAAACGAGATCTAAGCTGCAACACTGAAACTCTGAAAGGAGCTTCTCAAGTTGATGGGGGCTGTTGTGGAGTGGGAAAATGGGGACACTGATGGAAGGAAAAATGACACTGTTAGTGGGATTGGTGTTGAAATATTATATGCCTACAACTACACTATCAACTTTGTAGACAGAGTTCTTTAATCAAAGAAATGTCTACATTCCTATGTCTCCCACTCAAATCACTGTATCACTGTATCACTGTCTTTCCGCTGCTCATCAATTCGCTTGAGCGGGCACCAGTAGCATCTCCAGTGTGAGGCTTGTTACTGTTTTTGGCATTTCGAAAACACCACAGGTAGCTTGCCAGGCTCTGCCGTGCAGGTGGGATACTCTCAGTAGCTTGCCGGGCTCTCCGAGAGGGGTATAGAAATCAAACCCGCGTCGGCCACGTGCAAGACAAACGCCCTACCTGCTGTGCTATCGCTCCAGCCCCCCCACTTGCATTATTCCTGGTATATAGAAAATCTGGATATAAAATATAAAATGAGTATTTACATTGTGTCTTGCCATGCATAAAGCTCTTGATCAGCTTGAAGAAGTTAAAATAAAAAAAATATTGAATCCTGCCTTCAATGAGTTGGTTATTATCAAGAGGTAAAGAACAGAGTTGGTCCAGGATGTGGCTGGTGGTAGGTAGGAGCACACATGCAGTTGCTTTGAATGCATGAGAACCGGGTCTGATTTCCTTCCAGAACCACCAAAAACAAGAACCAGGAATGGATATTACCTGAAACGGTGGTACAAGACTCTCCACTGTGACTGGAGGATTGTGAGTTAGAGTGTTGGTACCTTAGGGCTTCTGAGGCAAGACAAGGCAGAGACGGAGGAGTGACTGAAAACCTTCATAGATTAAAACACTGCTGCTGATAGGGTTTCATATGTAACACCACTAGCTTTTAGAACCACCTCTCCCTCCTAGTTGAAAGCTTCCCTCCACCATAGACATTGTCCTCTCCGTGTCCCCAGTCCTATAAAGTGGCAAGTTTGCTACTGAATACCAAGTCTCATGTTCCTTGTTTTCTTTGTCTTTGGGTATTCATTATTCTATCACTATGTATCTTTATATTCCATATATGAGAAAGATCATTCTGCATCTGTCTCTCTCCTTCTAACATCACTCAATGTGAAACTCTCCATATCACTCCTGTTAGCAGTAGATGTCATGACTATCTTTTCTAATGGCCGAGTAATATTCATATATATATATATATATACATACATACATATATGCCATAGTTTCTTTATCTAATCATCTATTGGACGCTTGGGTTGTTTTCAGATTTGGGCTATTATGGATAGTATTGCAAGGTACACAGGACCGCTAATGTCTTTTTTCCATTTTGTTGTGAGGTCCTTGGGGTATATTCCAAGAAGCAGAATTGCTGGTTCAAATGGAAGTTCAATTCCTAGATGTTTTCAGGAATGTCCATATTGTTTTCAAGAAAGACTAGACCAGTTGACATTCCAACTAGCGGTGAAAGAGAGTTTCCTTCTCCTGGCATCCACACCAACACTTTTTTGATGTGTCTCAATCTTTGTATGAAACCTTGTTACTCATAGTACCATAAACTACAGTGAAAACACTTAATTTTTTTTATAAGACAGGCTCCCATCACAGCAAACTGGGGGGTGGAGGCAAGTGGGGGTGGGGAGGTATTGGTGGAGGGAGTGGACACTTATGAAGGGATGGGCATTGATTGAAATATTGTATGTCTGAAACCCAATCATGAATAACTTTGTAGTTTTATAAAGATTAAATTAAAAAAAAAGAATGAAAAGGGAAAAAAAAACTTCATGGAAAGAGTGTTTCCACAACTCATTGAAAATAAACTGAACAGCAGAGTGTTGAGGCCAAGTAACATCTCATTATTATTGTTTTTTTTAAATCACAAAAGCGCGCAGCAACCTACGTATATCCCATTGCTTCTATTTATTCAGAAAAAAATTACATTCAAAGCCAAAAGTTAATCATGGGGCCCAGGCCTGTGCCTGTGGAGAGATGCCCCTTCTTTCCCTGGAGTTTCTCGGGGCGGGGAGCCTGGCAGAGGGCAGTGAAGAAGGAGGGTGAACACTAATTAACTTGGTGAGCCAGTTTTATAACACGATTAGTTGCTAAATTGCAGTCAAGATCCTACGTCCCGAGAAAGCACTTTGTATACAGAGCTATACTTTAACTGATATTGAAGTTTAATTATGATTTTGAAAATCTATTTATACCACAAAGAAGAAAGAGAAATTAGAATTAGCAAGGAGAGTATAAATGCGACTCCTCGAGTGATGAAGTCTGAGATTTCTAGTTATAAGAGAAAGGAAGAATGAAGGTAGCATTTAGAAACTTAATAGAACTGGTTAGCCTTAAACACTTAATGGATTTCCTATAAATAGGCTGAGAACACTGTATTTCTAAATACTTTATGGGATAAAAAAAATGGCCATATGGTGAAAAATTAAATCTCATGGCAGCAGGGGTGATCACCAGAAAATGGCTAGGAGGTGAGTTAGGGTCAGAAAAAAATGAGAAATTATTCAATCAACAAACATTTTCTGAAAGCTTCCTGGGGGCTATGCACAATGATTAAGGCTCAGTTCTCCTGGACATGGGATGTTGAAGAAACATCACAACTGAGAAGAGCCAGTGAATATTGGAGGTTGAGTTATACATGTCAAGAATCAGTCTAACTAAGCAGAGAAGCTCATGAGGCAAAAAACCAAGTCAGGCAGAAAATAAAACATATTTGAATAAATAGGATAAAAATAGAAAATGTCAACATATTTATATGAATAGCACTGTCTGTAGCACTGTCTTCCCGTTGTGCATCAATTTCCTCGAGCGGGCAACAGTAACGTCTCCATTGTGAGACTTGTTGTTACTGTTTTTGGCATATTGAATACGCCACGGGTAGCTTGCCAGGTTCTGTTGTGTGGGCGGGATACTCTCGGTAGCTAGCCAGGCTCTCTGAGAGGGATGGAGGAATCGAACCTGAATTGGCTGCATGCAAGGCAGCTGTGCTAGTGTTTGTAATTCATCAAAATGACTTCTCAATGAAGAAGAGGATATATTGTGACTTTAAATCAATGCTTTATTAGCATTGTTTTAATTCTTGATTAGGGCATTTTAGACTATTTACTATGTTAGTTAAGCTATGAATACAATCACACTCATGTATTTCCATATGTACATGCAAATACAAATGCATATGCACAGAGGTTGAAATACAAATACAAATACAAATGCACAGAGGTTGAAATCCAAATGAGAATGTCTGTTTATTATGGCTCAGCTCTTACTTCACATCTGGGATAAGCCACAAACACACACACACAAGAAAAAAATGCAGGAAAGGTGCCTTAGCTCATCAGCAAAAAGAAAAAAAAAATAGAGATGGATTTGAGATCCTTTCCCTAATACCAGGATCAATTTCTAGCAATGTGCAGGTATTGGGGGTGGGTGATGGTGCCCTGAATATGGCATCCAGAACTTGCAGTCATATGCATGCCTCAATTTTTCTGTTCAGCCTTACAGGTGAAGATTGAAAGTTGCATCCCCACTGTCAGTCTGAAATGGTCACAGATACAGCAGTTCACTAACCTGCTTGAGTACCCAGGAGTACATCCTCAGCTTCTGGGTTAAAAAAAAAAATGACTGCGTTTCTTCAGTACTCTAAGCTGTCTAAAAGGAAGAGATTCAGGATCACAACCTCACTAGTTTTTTTTTTTTTAACAAGTACCAAGAAGACCAAACACAATGAAATTGAAATTGTGTTGAATTCCCTCAGCATGGCACACAAGTAGCAATTGTTAATGAGAAAGGCAAAGAAATCTAATTCCATTATCTAATTTTCTAGTTGGAGACAATAATTTTCTTTTTTCCTCACATTGTTTGGATCACAATTACGCTAATGCAATATTACTTCCACACTCACAAACAAGTGAGAGGTAAAACAAAAGATGAAGAAATCAAGATGTAAACTGTGGAGACATCCCAAAATAAGAGAACGTGCTACTGTGATATTGTGATTTACCAGAAATAGATGTATTCAGATAAAATATATATTGCTCAAGCATATTTGATTTTCATTCACCATCCTGGTTTACAAAATTCTAGGAATTTTGAAGGCCCTGATAATGTTTAAATAATCTCTTGAGTGCTTAATGAAAATGATTTTTGGAAATCTCCCAGACTTGGGTGCTAGCTGTCAGAGAAAACAAGAGAAATATAGAGTCCTATTACCAAACTGCTAAGGAGAGAGAGAGAGTCTGTACATTGAGTTGTAATTGCCAATGACCAGTGATGTAATTAATCATGTCTATTTAGTAATGTCGCCATTAAAAGCCAAGAAGATGGGTCCTGAGAGATTTCACACTGATAAACAACACACAGGGCATTTGAGGAGAAAGCTAATCTGAAGACATAGAAGCCCAGTGCCTTATACCATACCTTGTTCTTTGTGTTTATTCTACCTGGTTAGTGACTCAAATCCTTTGGTATCCTTATTAATAAATTTGTTTCTGGTAAATGAGAATCCTGTGTTCTGTGTGTTGCTCTAAAATTGATCAAACTCAAGGAGAATACCCCAGAAACCTCTGACTTATAATCAATCAGAGAGGCACTGATAATACTCTGGGTTTCAATGGACATTTGAAGCCTGAAGAGGACATCCTCAAACCTTTGATCTACAGAAACACAGAAGCAACCCTGGAGCTTGTGATCAGTCTTCCAAGTAAAGGGTGATTTGGGAGATGGAACTCTTCAAATTCTTGGTGAGCATATAAGAATTGAATGGAATTCTTGGATACCTGCTGTTGTCCTGCAATTGCTTTCTTGATGTGTCCATCCACACCTCCATTACAATTGGCTGCAGGACATTCCATAATGCATTGGTGAATAGATACTTGTCATATGCATTCATGACCTCTCAGGTGGAGGAAACATCTTTGAAGGGAAGTAACTTCTCAGCCCTGTGATGATGGTCTCCTTACAGCACAGATGTCTGAGATGAAAATTGTATCTATGGACGAGTGTGTTCTTATTATTGAAGAGGAGACAGTGGACTTTGAAGTTTTGGTAGACTCATGAAAACCTTGATTGTCATGAGGCCATCCAACGCTACAAAAGTTAGATCCGTGTTTTATCCTATAATACTAAAAGTACATTCAGACTACATCATCTCAAGTGATGCAATCATATGAAAGACAGCAAATACAGTGAGATATGCAGAAAGATGGAAGAGCATAATGTGGAATAACCCAATGTAGTATGATATAAACCTTGGGGAAACTTTATGGAATCATTCACATAGTACCCAAATATACAGTGAAACATGCATTATTTATAAATATTTTACCAGCAAGTTGCTTTTAATCACACAGTTATTGTCCACATCACTCAAGCAGTCTTTAGCATAGATTAAAACAATTAAGTTCATAAGACTCTTTTCCAAAAGCTGCATTTGAGTTATTATGAATAATAAAACAGTTAATGGAGAAAGAGCATCTTACTTGAACTTGGCAGTAAAGAAAGTAAAAGAAATATAGCAAAAAAAAAAAGATTTATGTAAAGGTAGAAGCCCAAAGCAATATCAAATCTGTTCTCTCGAAAAGTGGTATGTAGACAGCCAAAGATATCCCTACCCACCACTTCACCCTGACATTTTGCATATCAAAGCAATGGCAGTGCATCTATTTGGAAAACATAATCAATCAAGAAGTTTTCTACTATATTATTCTGATAAATTTTTGCTATCTAAACAGAAATGCTGAGTCTACTCACTTTGGACCAAAGTAAAGTAAAATTTAAACAGAAAACCTATCAAATTATCAATTTTTGAAGTTAAATTTTGGTCAGGTATTGCTATATTATTCACCTACATGGTCAAGAGGACAAAAAGAGTGTGTCTAGCACACAGCTCCTGCCATTTCATACCTGAGAGAGTGTGTGAGATGTTTCCTTTCTCTGCCTCAGTCTCTGTGTTTTCAAGGTCAATGTTTCAGCCACTACATGTAGCTCTCAAATAATTCATGGTATAGAGAGGTCAAGATAAAAATACACCAGGTGAGGCAATTGCCTTGCATTATGGCCAATGAGCTTTAATCCCCAGAACCCCATATAGCTTCCTGAAGACAATTACAGGCAATCCATGAGCACAGAGTCAGGAATAAGTTCTGAGTACCATAATGTGGTCCAAACCCCACCATCTCAAAATAATAATAATTCATAGCATGGCGAGCAGAGTATGAAATATTCTTATTTATTAACATGACTTACTATTATTATTAATAATAATAAACAAGTATAAGAATTAAGCAAGACTGTTGAAAGAGGCATTAGAGGGGGAAAGTGATGGTGCACACCAGTGGCCTATGCACACATGAATAAAAAAGATGAATAGTCTGGGAGACCCTAAAGTCAAACCCCCTTGTGGTATATATAATTTTTAATTTAAGAAATTATGTCATTGGCAAAGAGTTCAGAAGACCAAAAGAAGTATAATTTCTAGATCCACAAAGTTGAGAAGGCAGTCCTTTCAGAAACTAAATTTATGCATTTAGTGCTGGACACTAGAATTGAAAAAAAAATTGTGACTATCTGTCTTGGAAGTGCTGTATTGAAAGAGCTAAATGGTTCTGGAGATAATACAGTGACATGGTTTTGATTCCCAGCACCACATGATCTGCACTTATATGTTCATCACAGCACTGTTTACAATAGCCAGAATCTGGAAAAAACCCGAGTGCCCGAGAACAGATGACTGTCTAAAGAAACTTTGGTACAGCTATACAATGGAATATTATGCAGCTGTTAGAAAAGATGAAGTCATGAACTTTGCATACAGATGGATCAACATGAAAAGTATCATGCTAAGTGAAATGAGTCAGAAAGGGATAGACATAGAAAGATTGTGCTCATCTGTGGAATATAAAATAACCGAGTGGGAGATTAACACCCAAGAATAGTAGTATATAATAACAGGAGGTTGACTCCATGGCTTGGAAGCTGGCCTCACATGCTGTGGGAAAGGCAGCCCAGGTAGAGAAGGGTAAAGTAAAATGTGATTGGAGAGCCTGTGCGGGAAAGGAAATAGTGCTGAAAGTAGACTAGAGACTGAACACAATGGCCACAACACCCAAAAGGAGAGAGAGAACAAAATGGAATGCCCTGCCACAGAGGCGGGGTCGGGGTGGGAATGGGATTGGGGGATGGGAGGGATACTGGGTTCATTGGTGGTGGAGAATGGATACTGGTAGAGGGATGGGCTCACAAACACTGTATGAGGGAAACACAAGCATGAAAATGTGTAAATCTGTAACTATACCCTCACAATGACTCACTAATTAAAAAATAAAAATTAAAAAAATTAATTTAATTTAAAAAAAAGGAAAGTGGCATTTTTCTTATGGATCTAAGGCAAAACAAAGTGTATTGGTAGGCATTGAATTTATAGCTCTTGTTACAGAAAAGGAATCTTTATGATCAGTCTGGGGAAGCCATCAACTCCTCCCTTCCCATCGCTGTGATGCAGTAGAGACTGATCATCCAGTCACAGAGAGAAGATAGTGTGTGATAGCATGAACTCAAAGGTTCTTCCAAAGCAGCAATTACTCTCATGCAATTCCCCCAATTCAAAGGTCACCCAAAAGGGCAGGTCTTCTTGCGCTAACTTTCATCCCCAGTTCATTTTCTTTTCATTTTCCAAAACTGCTGTTCTCATCACAGGGTGCAATAGCATACCGTCTTTTCATGCTTTCTTGCTCCCTTGAGGTATGTGCTCCAGTTTGGGTAATTACATTCTGCCAGCCTAAATTATCCTTGCAGTTTACATTGAGTAAGGCATTTTTCTTTAATATCTATCCTAAATTGTTGCATAGTGTTTCTGTGTACCAGTAAATATTACATACATGCCAAGGTAATAGTGAGAACCGTGGAAACAGCCTACCCTATTTATAGGAGAACAAGGAAGGATTAAAACTAATTAAAATTTACTTCGATTATTCATATCTTTTTGCATGTTTGGGCCTTTATGCTGGCAGTTAAGGAAAATTGGCTTGATATAAACGGCACTTCTTTTCTGGGTTTGGTGATTTTTTAAGCTCTCCTGCCTCTCCAATTTCAGCTTCATTTATTGGACACCCCCAAGTAGATTTCTAAATGGCAGAAAAGAGTGATGAGTCAATAACATAGAGGTGGGGTGAAGAGGTTGATATTTGGCCTTAGCCCCTTCATCATGGATGTAATTTTTAAATAGAGCATTGCAAATTCTATCATAGCTGTGGTTGTTGGATTCAAAGTCTATATCCATTATATATATATATATATATATATGTTGTGTGTGTATATATATATATATATACATATTTTCCCTTTTGCTTGTCTGCTCCCTTATTAAGAGTATTTATTCTAGTTGCTTTTATGGCTGACCTTGAGAGTTTATTGCAAGCATTATTTCTCTTGCTTGCTCACTCTCACTCTTGTTCTCATTCTCTCTCTTTCTCTTCCTGTCTCTGATCTCATTCCTTTAAAGGCCTCAGTATCTCAAGACAACAGTTTTACATCTACACTTTATCTTTCCATCCTTGCTGCATTAGTCAAGAGACAGACTTGGGCACACAAAAGCTTAGCCTATGAGCAGCAGTAAACAGTGTGCATAAGCTGATCCTTGCAGTGTGTGTATAGATTAATTGGCTATGCATTAACCTATACAATGCAATAATTTGATTATTGGCTTTGAGGTCCTAGAGTGCAGGATATGGATTTGTTCATCTGTCTCTGTGTCTCTGGTCACTCTCTCACTCTCTCTCTCTCTGTTCTTCCTTACCTCTCTAGGGTTAACAAAATATCTGAAATAAATAGCTACCAAGGAAATGTTATTTTAATCGATACAGATTGAGTGGAAAAGTAAATTATATGAAGACGCTTTATATTTCAAATAAAACTCCGAAAGGTTTTTAGGCTTTTACTCAAGGTTCGTGGGCTCCTCATTTTTCCTGCCATATCCTTGTGCAAATTTCCTCCTATAAGAGATATCTTTATTCTGTCCTTCAAAGCATAGAGCCTGCCCAAAGAGAGGTTTGGGCATATTATTTGCCTATTATGTGCCTATTTCCCCTCAGAGATGTACATATTATTTGCCCCATTCCTTCTGTCATTACAGGGTCAAAGACATTCTCCTGCTTATGCACGTAGGCATCTTTCCATTTGGCAGACACTTAGGAAGTACTACTTCCTAAAGTACTACTGAGTTCTGAGCCAGAACTATGCAGTTTCCGGGACTACAGAGATAAGATTTGTACTCTCAAAACATATAACGTAGGATGGAAGGTAATACAAATCAGTTATTTGTACAAAGAAATATTTCATTACTCTTCTCTAGAGGCAAAGTCCTTCAGAGAACTTTGAATTAGAAGTTGAATAAGAGAGAACAAAATCCCATGGTCAGTACTTGAAGTCAACAGACATACATGAGCAATCTTGAATGTTGGGCTGGCCATGTCTGCATCATTCCACCAGTATTAGGAGGTGCCTTTTACTTGTACCTTTTTCATAGGCTGGAGGGAGCCCCCAAGAGAGAAGAGTTATGAACAAGAGATGAGGATAGCTCCATTCATGAGGACCTGCTACAGATACGGTAGTAATCTGGGGAAAGCCCATACTTTCTAAGACTCACATTGTTTATAATAAAAGGAGGTAGATTGCATCCTGCTCACCATGATCCTTTAGGCGCTGACATTTTATACGTCTTCAGGCAGATGCCTTAACTTACCGTGAACAGCAGGCAGGTATGACTGGGCTGCTATGTAGGACTAGAGTTGCTAATTACGCAAGGAACACTACATACGTTGTACTTCATCTGAACTTTAGATAATTTTGCTTTACAGTTTACTCTTTCCCCCCCCACACAATTTCCCTATCTATTCTAAACTGGTGGCAAGAATTTGGGGGCTTCTGTTGGCTGTTTTGCAATTCAGACAAGTGATTAGAATATTCCCAGCACATACACTTAATCAAAACAAGCCCAATTAAGCTCACTACTCCAGATTCCACCTCATTAGCTTTCTGTTCCTAAAATATAACAGATGTCATTGCTGCAGGCCCGGAGGTACAGACACATTTTTCAGCTAAGCACTTACAATGCAACCTAAGTTAGAGGAAGATTTAATTATTACTTTCATTGTCGTGGCTTCCCTTGGAAGCTCATTTTTCACTTAATAGCAAGCTCTCTCTACCTACTTGCCCACTGCTACCAAAATAATGTGTCTTTCTCCTCAAAGAGGGAGTTCATAAAAAGTCTCATTCCTATCTTCTGCCTTTTTGCTTGGTAAATTGATTTCGGTTGCTCCTGGATTTGTCTGACCCGCACTTTTTATTAACGAAATGGAAGGGGAATGAAATGGGATGTGATGATTGCCTCACCTTTCCGAGCAACTCTGGTTGCTTGCTGGGTCTTCTGGCACCCATACTGAGACAAGGGTTCACACCTCAACTCTCCCCACCTCCGCTTTGCACAATATTGTTTCACAGCACTTAGTATTGCAATTCCTGACATGCTTTTTTCCCTCCTTCTCAAGGCAGAGTCCATTCTTCTAATGCTTCTAATCCTTTACCCCTATATTACTTTTCTTTCTATTTCCAGCTCCAAACACATACTGGTACAGAGGAGGGACTTGCTTTTAAGAATTGAGGGGGAAATAAAAGAAACAACTAACTCAAATTCTACTTTGGGAAATCCAAGGAGCAAAAATGCTTTATGTGAGAGGGAGAGTTAATAACTGTTACTCTTGAGCAGAATAATTAGTGATTTCTTTGTCCAGAGAGCAGATAAAGACAAACCTGAGTCTTATACATTATTCAACTGATGTTTCGACTCAATGTCAGCCTCAGTCCTCTAGCCTTTCTATTTTTTCTCTCACATATTTTCTTAATTATTGAGAAAATGCCATGTTTTTAAATCCTAAGAATTGAGGAAGTCATAAGAATTTCAGAAAAACTCGCTCATGCTGAGTATTGCTTGGTAAGTACTTAATTTTTAAAGAAAACCCTAGGAAGTTCTTTTTCTCCTATAGACATTAACCAAGAAAAAAGATCCCAACACAATTGCTTCCTATAGATGAATCTCTTACTTTTCTTTAGATTCACAAGTGACAAGGGACTTACAATTTATAATCAAGCTGGGGCAGAGGGGAATGTTCAATCAGATGCATAGCATACACTTATGCATATAATGAGATCATAAAAATATGACTTGTAATTTTAAAATTGAATAAAACCATACATTCAAAATACAACTTTCCTTTCACTTGAGCCTTCTTGATAAGTAGAAAAATCAGTCCCAGTATGGTGACACTGCTCAGAATGTTCACAAAAATTCTTTATAAAATTTTAAAGAGTTTTGCATCAATCAGCTAGGGGTACCACGACAAAATCCCACAAAGAGATTAATAAACAATAGAATTAATTTTTCACAGTTCTAGAGGCTGGGTTGTCCAAGATCAAAGTGCCGGTGAGGACCTACTTCCTACAGCTCCTCAACGTGTTCTTACATAGATCTGTGTGCATCTGGGGAGCAAAAGAAAGATTCATTTGGTTCCCTGGTGACTCTTATGATAACACTAGTTTCATAAAACCAGGACCCACATTTTCCGATTTCTGTGACAATGATTAGCTCCAGGAATTCCCTGTCTCCATGTCACATAGTCACATAGTCATATGAAGGTTAGGGCAACAAATGAACTTAGTCCACAGATTAGTAGGGACAAAAGTATTCAATCTCTAATTCATTTAGGGGAAAAAAAGTGAGCCAATGGATTAACATTGTGAAGATGTCAATATTCCCACAAAGCATTATACAGATTCAATGAAATCCCCATTAAAATACCCATGACATTTTATAAAAAATAGATCTCAAATACTCTGAAATATACAAGAAATAACAACCCTTACCCGAATAGCCAAAGCAATTCTTAGGAAAAAAGAAAATTGGTGGCATCACTCTCCCCAATATCAAACTGTACTATAAAGCTGTGGCAAATAAAACAGTGTGGTACTAAGATAAGGATAAACTTTCAAGTCAGTGGAATAGAAAGGAAAATTTAGAGGCAGATCTTCAAGTATGTGGAAAAAAGGAGAAAAACCTTGAGAGTGCAGAAAAAAAAAAAAAGAAAAAGCCTCTTCAACCAATGGTGCTGGGAAAACTGGTCAGTCATGCAAAATGAATGAATGTAAACCTCTTTCTAACCCCTCACCCAAAAGTCAAATCAAAATGGATTAAAGACCCTGATTTAATCTGAATACAGACTTTAAATTGAGAAAAATGTAGGAATAATTTTTCACAGTATTAAACCTATAGACATCTTTAAGGAGTCAACAACTCTGGCCAAGTAAGCAGAAAAAATTAAAGTAATGGGACTCATAAAATTCACAAACTTCTGCATCTCAAAGGATGTATTTTTGACCAAAATACAAAGAAACCCTACAGACTGGGATAAATTATTTGCTCATCACTAATCTGATAAGAGGTTACAATCCATTATATATATATATATATATATACATGTTATATAGTTCTGATAGAAATATACAAAACCAAAAATAAATCGAACCCATCCAGAAATTGGGAGACAACATGAGCAGACACTTTCTCAAAGACATGCAAATGACTAAAAGGCATGTGAAAAAATGCTCTGCATCACCAATCGTCAGGTAAATGTGAATCCAAACAACAATGGGATACCTCTTCACACCACAGAGACTGGCACACATCAAAAAGAATAATAACAAACAATGATGGAGTGAATGAGGGGAGAAAAGGACACTCATTCACTGCTGATAGGAATGCTGACCGTTCCAGCATTAATTTAAAACAATCTGAACATTCCTAAAAAATTAGAAATTGAGCTCCCATTTGGCCTAGTAATTCCACTTCTTGGAATATTCCCCAAGGGTCCTAAAGGAAAATGGAGAAAGACACTGCACCCTATTTCTTGCAGAGCTATTTGGTTATTCACAATAATCAAAATCTGGAAACAGCCCAAGTGTCTAAGAACAGATGACTGGATAAAGAAAGTATGGTACAGATACACAATGGAATATTATTTGGCCATAAGAACATATGAAATCTTGAAATGTGTGCTAATCAGAGGGAGCAAGACTAACATGGACCGATCTCTCTGATATGTCTGATATAAAGAAACATAATGGTGGTATGGTGAACGCCCAATGGCAGTGGAAACAAAGATGATGAGAACTGGTCTTCAGAAGGAAGGATGCTACTTGGGGGGGGTTAAGGCATGTGACAGGGAAGGAGCTCTAACTATGACTGGAGTGAGGGTTGGGGGAAGGGGGAGTGTCCAACTGGGGGCTGGGGAAGCTGAAAGGTAGCAAATGTTACCCATGAAACCGTATCAGTAACAGTACAGTAAACTATAGTGCCAAAATTTCCAAAAAAGCCCTTCTTATAAAAGCAGACTGTCGGGGGTGAGTGGGAAACAGGAGGTGAGATGCTCTTTCTTTGCCCCGGTGGACACTGGTGAAGAGATTGGTATTGAAACATGTATGTCTCAAACCCAATCATGAATAACTTTGTAATTCATAGTGACTAAAAGACAAAAGCACTGTAGCACTGTCATCCTGTGGAGGTCATCGATTTGCTAGAGTGGGTACCAGTGAAGTACTGGTAAAGCCTCCGTTATGAGACTTGTTGTTACTGTTTTTGGCATATCGAATACATCATGGGTAGCTTGCTAGGCTCTGCCGTGCGGATGGGATACTCTCGGTAGCTTGCCGGGCTCTCCGAGAGGGACAGAGGAATCTAACCTGGGTCGGCTGTGTGCAAGGCAAATGCCCTACCCGCTGTGCTATCGCTTTTCTCCAGTCCCAAAACAAAAAAAACAAAAAAGAAAGGAAAAGAAAAGGAAGAAATGTGGGTCAATGGCTTTAAAACAAGAAACTTGATGTTTCAAGACGCGGCAGTTATTTTCAGTTACTCTCAATTCATAAGATTCATTCACCTGATTTGGCTTTAAAACATCCTTGGCAGGTTCTAATATCAAAATTTAGCATCAGGAGTCAGAGTAAGAGTACAATAGGTAAGACACTTGTGTTGCAATGAGTGGATCTGGGTTCGATCCCTAGCATCATAGGTCCCCCAAGCACTACCACAAGTGATCCCATAGGTAGGGTATGCACCCCAAACAAAATCAAACAATTAAAAAAAATTAGCATCAACCTGTAAGAATTTGTCATTTCAGAAAAAAACCTAAGGAATGTGTTCCAGAGTGGGACACAATTGTCAAGGAGAAATTCAGCATTTATCTGGAATGGCCACAGTATTGTTGGAATTAGTGCTTAGCTCTCCTGTTTGACTCTTAAGTAGGAAAGAACATATAATTGGATTTTAGAAGTGGGGTATACTTAATGAGGTAACCAATGAGCTGTGTTGATAGGAACATCTTCTATCTCAGTGGTTTTCAATCTTTTTTATTCCTGTGTACTACTGAAAACAGGAGACGTATTTGGTGGACTGCTAAAGCAGAAATAAAAGCAATTATTTATAAATAGTATTTTGTGTATCTTTTTTTAAACTCTAATATCATTAAATTAAAAATATTTTTCTAGGCTCAAGATGTATGCACCAATAATTTTCACCAACTGGCAGGAAGCTTCTGTAGATATCAGCGAGTTCCAACAAGCCATGGTTGAAAACCATTATTCTGGGCACTGTACATCTACATACTTAGAGTTCAATAGCATCATGTCATAAAAGCAACACCAGGCCGGCCGACATTTAAGCACAGAGCCACGTGGGGACGCTCCTTTGCGGCCCCGCGCGAGATCGACCCCGGAGGCAACTGAACCACTTTGGACATGAGCGGCGCCCCCATCACTCACTGCCAGCGAGTGATGCAATTACCAAAAGAATTTTCCTTGGACTTCATATAGAAATCCAAAACCGCGCGGCTGCTATCGCAGCCGTGTGACCTAATATCTCTTGATTGTCAGCAACGTGTAAATGTTCCTTTTTGGCAGGGCTTAACGTGGGGGGAAACTCCAAACAATAGTACTAAGTTTTTTGTTGAAGGGTAAAAGATTGTAGCGAAAGAATTTTAGGCAGAATTTTCCCTGGACTTTATATAGAAACCCAAAACCACGCGGCTGCGGCAGCCTAATGTCATCTAATCATCAGCAATATGAAATGGTTCCTTTGTAATGGGTTGGACTCTGGGGGGACCATAATAGGGTTAAAGTTTGTAGCGACGTGTAATTTCTGGCTGTACTTTCCCTGGACTTTATACAGAAATTCAAAGCCGCGAGGCCGCTGCCATGGCCACGCAACCTATTGCCATTTAATCATCACCAATATGAAATGGTTCCCTTTTAACGGGTCGGACTTTGGTGGGAAATCCTAACAAGAATAGTAAGTCTTTTGCTGAAATATTGAAGGCCACCAAAGTGGTAGCCATCTCTATAGACTGAACTAAGCCATATCCCCACGCCGGCTGAGAAGAAATATCCTTCTTTCTCGGGAAGAAACGCGGCGTGGCGTTAACCATAGTATGATGTCCATTAAGCTGACATGGACCTGGTGGCGTGGCAATGGGATACAAGGGAATAAATTATTATGTACTTGGAACAGCGGGACGCTGGTGGAATCTTGAGCCGGGGCCGATACCAGCGTATTACTTTTGGTTCCAGAAACTGCTTGCAGACATTCTACCAGACTATCAACTAAGCCAGAGCCCCACACCGGCTGATGATGAGAAATAACCATCTCTTTTGGTTTGTTTTCCCTTTGTCAGGCAGCGTGGTGATTACTAAACAGGCGTGATCTCGGTGGTGCGGGACGAGGGGGGGAAAAAAATAGAAAAGTTATGTAACAAACAGCGGGACTTAATATCTCTACATTCTCAGCAAAGTCTTCTCTTTTTTGGGGGGAAACCCTAGCAACAATAGTGAGTTATGTGTTGAAACATGGACTGTAACCAAGATAAAGCATAAACGAAGTGAAACTTATCACTTACAAGGGCGGGGACTGGGGGGGGCGGGAGGGGGCAGGAGGTATAATGGGGTGGTTGGTGATGGAATATGGGCACGGGTGAAGGGAAGGGTGTTTGAGTACTGTATAACTGACATAATCCTGAGAACTTTGTAACCCTCCACATGGTGATTCAATAAAATTTAAATTAAAAAAAAAAGCAACACCAGACCTTAATGAGGCTAAATATTCATCACTGTCACTGTCACTGCCATCCCATTACTCATCGATTTGCTCAGGCAGGCACCAGTAACATCTCCGTTGTGAGACTTGTTATTACTGTTTTTGGCATATTGAATATGCCACAGGTAGCTTGCCAGGCTCTGCCGTGCAGGCAAGATACTCTTGGTAGCTTACAGGGCTCTCTGAGAGGGGCGGAGGAATCGAACCTGAGTCGGCCGTGTGAAAGACGAATGCCCTACCTGCTGAGCTATCGCTCCAGCCCAAATATTGATACCTTTTTAAATTAATTATTTTTGGTTTTAAGTTTGTGATACTCAGGGCTTATTTCTGGCTCTGAGCTCAGGAACCATTTCTGATGGGGCTCAGTGGGATATACAGGATTCCCAGAATTGAACCTGAGTTAGCCATAGTTAGCCAAGCTCCCTACCCATTGAACTATCTTTCCAGCCCTATACCTTTACTGTTTTTAGCTCATTGAAAGTAATACAATATTTATCGATTTATGAATTTAAATTCTGATTCTATAATAATACTAAACACGAGTTAATGCATTTGCCAAATGTTTACTTAATATAAACAACAGGTAATTCTTTAAAAGACAGAAAATCATGCTTGTTTAAATTTGATGCCTCTTTAATAGAAAGCAGATATTGGCAAATTCTATCCCTCAATGAAATCTATACTGTATCTTATTTATGGCCTGTGATCAGAGAATAATATTTACTTTTTTTGCAATGGCGGGGGATTATGGGAAACACATACAGGAATTCTGAGTTTACTTTTGTATCTGTATTCAGGAATTATTCTTTGTGTGCTTGGGGGCCACATGGGATGCCAAGAATGAAACCCAGGTCAGACGTGTACACAAGTACCCTACAGATGTACTATATATCTCCCATCACTACTCTTTCCATGTTTAATAGTAGACTAAAAGCCAGAAGAATAAAACATTGGGTTTCTTTAAATAATATAAAATTCTGATTTCTTTTTTTTTTTTTGCTTTTTGGGTCACATCCAGCAATGCACAGGGGTCACTCCTGACTCATGTACTCAGGAATTACCCCTGGTGGTGCTCACGGGACCATATGGGATGCTTGGATTCGAACCCGGGTTGGCCACGTGCAAGGCAAGCACCCTACCCACTGTGCTATCACTCCAGCCCCTAAAATTCTGATTTCAGCAGCATGATTTATTAGACTATAGTAGCTTTTATTAATGATTCTAGATTTATATTTGTATTTTTTTTTAATTTGACTATTGCAAGGTGCAGAGTTCTTCGAGAAAGGAAAGGGGAACTTTTTTAAAAAATTGTTTTATTTTTTTTATTTTATAAAGCAGTACATAATAGGAAAGGGGTACTTTGACAACAGAAAGAAAGAAAACTGCATTAGCATAGCCACTGTCACAAAGGTGAGACAAAAAAGGGGGAGTCTCTTTTGTAGAAAGGAATAAATAAAATTACAAAAAGGCAAGTAGGGCACAAGGGTGTTGTGATGGGGCTGCAGATGGCCCGCAGGTTGCTTTGCTCTGAGACCGGTCTATGTTCTGAGAGCAGTGCCTGGGAGGGGCTAAAGGGTAGCACAGGCAAAGGGTAGCCCAACATCCAGGAGCCTGAGGGAATCTCAACCAATGTTTAGTTAAAATGCGTTTTTGATGGGGGCAAAACAGTCTGGCTAAATATTTATGAGTCAAACAATGTGAATCTGGAGGGGTGGTGCCTGTCCTTGGCATGGAATGAACAGATAGCATCTGTGACTCTTATTTAAGTCACATTAGGGAAGAGTGGTTCTCTGCAATAACCCGAACCCTAGAAGACCAAGCTTTGCTGGGTGGTGACTCGGAGGGGGGGAGGGGAGTTCTGCTTTCTAGAACCACGAGGCTCAGGGATAAAATTCCCCAGTATCAGGCGCTATGGCAAAGCGTTTCTATAGTGTCTGTGGCTGCTTCCACACACTACAACAAGGAGTTGAGTTGTCACACATAGACCAGATGGTCTAGAAAGCTAAAATATTTACAATTGTGCTGTTTCTAAACAACTTTGTTGACTCCCGCTATAAAGGAATTGAAGGGAGGAGAGAATATTGGTAGAACTGCTAGAATTCGGAGTCAAACGTTGCTTAACAACCTTTACTCAGCCTCCCCGACTTGAGTGACATCTCTAGGAGTACATTCCCCTCAGACTCCTGTTGGAGGCTCCCAGGAACCCAGACCGTGTGCTCATGGCACACGCCTATCAATCACTGGCTGTATTTTAAATGCCTGCATCTCCCAAGACCCTTCATTCTGCCAGAAAAAAAAAGAGAAAGCTCTTTGCTGTATTTGAATTCTTAACACTTAAGAACAGAGTCTGGAAATCTGGAGAATGAAGCAAACAATCCAACAAACTAACTTTGATATTCAAAGTCATCATTAATGATGTATTGCCAAAGATAACTTCAGCCCCAGGGAGAAGGTAAGAGCAATCTTTACTCACACTGTGCATATGCAAATAATCATAGTTAGAGAGCAGAGAAGTACTTTGTTCTCTTTAGTAGGTTAAATATGCCTCTTCACAAATGTATTAGCAGACTTCCTTTGCTTAGCAAATCCCCTTTTCAGGAGCTGTTCAAAGGTAAACTTTATCCCCAGGTTGGATTATCATAACCTGCCTATCTGTGTGTGTGAATTAAACTCACCTCTCCCATCTGGAAAAGGAATTCCTCTTCAGCCCCCACACTCCCCTCAAATATCAACTAACTTTTACAGTCAGTCAAGAGGCCGTTTGCTTTCTTTCTCTGAAAACTTACTTCTATCAATGGCTTTTTTTTAGATACTAAGTCTTCTTTGGAGGCTCTTTGCCAAATCTTAAATGTTGGTATTTTCACACGTGTCTCATTAGATTTTTTCCATGTTAAGTGATTTTTAGGAATGAGTCCACTCACCTCAGTGGCTGACAGGACCATCTATGGATGTGAAATCGGGGTGGGGAGGCCTTGACAGTGAATGTGGAGGTCAGTGATAAGGCCAAGATATGATATCAATTATAATTGCCAGTTCTTTGGCCATTCCCAGAGTTGGAAGGTACACTCCTTGGGAGATTACTAAGGAAATAATTCTTCAAGAAAAAGATCTAAATGACACCAGTCCAAAGGAAAAAGTCTGAACCCCTCAGGACAGAAGCTGTTCACCAAGAAGGAAGGGCTGGAAAGACCATTAAGACTACCAAAAGTTTTGAGTCCTTCCCCATGACTACACCCTGGCAACAATTCTTACCAGCATAAAGAACTCCAAGTCAAGGCAACTTTTAGAAACCCATATAGAAACCCTTTCCAAAGTCAACCAGGGTTCTTTCCTCTCTCTAAGTCTCCATTCCATCTTGGACATAAATCTATTTTTTTCTCACTTCCTTCAAAAACATATTTCTTTTCACACCTGAAATTTCTTTCTGTGAGAATAGGCAACAAATCTGACAAACATGGACAGGGCGTTAAGGACTGACTTTGCTTTTTCTATAAAGAGCATAACCTTACCTCACCCTAAGAACCAGGACAAAAAACATTTAGGTGGTAGAGACTTGTTCCAATGCCACCCAGATCAAGTGGGTCTTGAGGATAGTTTAATGGCTGCCTACATGGAACTGGCAGAACCAGAGAATCTGAGCCTTGTAGGAGCTCCAAATTTTAATGAATTCTGCTATTTTTTTAAGAAATGTTTTAAAGAGCCACAATCTACATTCTTCTAACACATATTTCCTTCTAACAATTAGATTTTATTTTTTTTATTTTTTTATTTTTTGCTTTTTGGGTCACACCTGGCGATACACAGGGGTCACTCCTGGCTCTGCACTCAGGAATTACCCCTGGCGGTGCTCAGGGGACCATATGGGATACTGGGAATCGAACCCGGGTCAGGCCGCGTGCAAGGCAAACACCCTACCCGCTGTGCTATCGCTCCAGCCCCGAACAATCAGATTTTAGTTGTATGCCAGTGGCCTGTGTCATTGGGAAAGCTTTGCACCCAGGGAGAAGTCAGCATAGTGTGATCAATGGATATGTCCATCATGTAGTGGCTGCCAGAGAACTTCATTTGATGGGTCCACAACTCCAAGATAAACTGATGTGCTTTTTCCCTAAATCCAAGGTCCTGGGTTTCCAGACAAGACCCCTATGGACCACCAGATTGTCAACAGTACATCTCATACAATGTCTATTGATTATTTTTTCCCTGGATAGTAGCCAAAGCCTTTACATGTCCCAACTTCGTGGATGATGTGGGTGATGACAAACCTACAATGATTTTTCTACTGTGCCTCTAATGTGCATCTCATAAAAATATTTTTTGCATCTGCAATAGGTCTCAAAAAATATTTTGCATGTTTTCCTTCTGGTCAGAACAGGCAACTTCTACTGTTATCCAATCACTACCTGGTAGTGTTTAGGGGGAGGCAGTCCCTGCCAGGGCATGCTCTCTAGACATTAGCCACATTCCAGGTACGTCCTTGTAACATCATTAACAAGTTTCCCGGCTTTTAATTTTGCTTACTACAGAAGCTTCTCCTTTATTCAGAACTGCAAGTCCAGGAGCAGGGACACGGTTCAAAGTCAGGGGCATATACTTTGCATGTGCAATGCCCTAAGTGTTCGGTTTCTGGCTCCACATGTCTCCCCACCCCTAGAACTTAAGTGGTGACTCCGGAGAACCCACACACCCCTGGGTCCCAGGTGCAGTACATCTCCCTAATGCTTCTCACTGAATTATTGGGCCGTGAAGCTGAATATCACAAGGAGTGATCACAAGGCCCTTTAGCACTTCTCTGAAGTTACCCCATACACTACAGACCAAACAAACAAAAAGAAACCAAGGCACATCCTTGCTTTCTAGTTCTTTAGGATAAGTTCAAATTCTTTAAATGATATTCAGAACCTTTTGGGATCTCGAGCCTCCCAATTCATGTCTTGCCTTTCTCGTTTCTCCCCTCACACACTGGCTGCCAACTTTATGGAAGAATTTTGTCTGCTGAATATACCTGTCTTCCTCAAACCCCAGTCCTAATGTAGGATGCTTTGGCTCCTCAGAAGCCTCTCTCCCTACCCAAGCCTGTTCTCAGTAGATTTCTAGTCATTCTGCATTTTGCGGTTTAGGCACCCCTTTTTCTAAGAAATACTGGTTCTTCTCCTGCCTTCCTGCTTCAGATCCAGCAGGACTCCATGGGGAGGGGTGTGTGTTTGTGTGTGTTGGGGGGGTAGGCAGTCTTTCCTACTTCTCCTTTTGGCACTGTGGTTTTCTTCTCATAGCTTAAACCACATTGAGTTTTAATTGTCCGTGTCCTCATCTAAACTCTACATAAGGAACATGTTTTGTGAAGTCAGAACACATGCTTGTATTGGTCTGTCATTTATCCACAAAACCTATTACACCACCTGGCACATGGCTGGCATTCAATAAATAAGTGGAAAATGAATGGGAGAACAAAATCTTTTCTGTGGTTAAAGGGAGACTGGTGAAAAATTCTTTCTTTTGACTCCTTCAAAAATAACTGGCAGAGCTTATTAAATTAGCAACCACAGAATAGGCCCAAATCTGAGGAAATGTTATTTTGAAAAGGCCTATGGGACATAGATTTTACCCAGAGTTTCAGTTGAATTATTATTGTTATTTTGTTGTTGCTGTTGTTGCTGTTGTTATTGCTCTCCAGATGAGTCTTCTGATGCTGAAATATATGTCTTTGAGGATAATTTGGTAATTGGTAATTGAGTTTAAGATCTTAAATGAGATAAGAACTTTCAGTTTGAGGATGATACAAGCAGTTCATAACAGCTAATTGATGTATAAGTGTGCTTCAAAACTATGGCCCTCAACGAATTCTTGTTCTATCAGGCAATTACCTCCATTTTTTTGTAGCCTTCTACTCTCTTCTTGAAGCTTTCTGTGAAAAGTATTAATTTTGCCTCCGCAGTCATTGTCTCAGAGCCCACACGTGTGTCAGATACATTCCACGCATCCCTGGAAAATCTCTAGAAAATTGGAGCAGAACTTTTCAAAAGATAGAAATCACTGTAGGTTTGTCATCACCCACATCATCCATTTCCGTTGATTTGCTATTAGCATCTGTGATGAGGCTTGGAGGGAGCTGCCAACCCTTGAATGTCACAGAGATGAAATTTAGCTGGTGGGGCTGAAGCCAGCTTATTACTGTTCAGCTTGTGAAGCTTCATGATTGTCCCTTCTTGTTAGAAGGCCTCAAAAATTCGAGCACAAAAGGCATAGATTGCTTTGCAAAATCTATCTTAATTAATCATCAATAATGCCTGATGGGAAGATTGCTGCTTTCATCTGAGTTAAATAAAACACAATTGCTAAATCCTTTTCTTGCTCCAGGTTTTCACAGTATTGTGTGCGTGGCTCCTTACATATTTGAGATGTTAGAAGGTCTAATCGCATCAGTGTGTTACTGAGGGCCTCATTAGGCCCTGCCATCAAGAGCTGTTCAGGCCCCTTCTCTACTGGTAGAGCCAAGTCCCAATGAGTTAAACAGGGACAGGAGAATGGCAAACCATTCCGCTGTATCCCAGAAGCTAATTAAGAAGGAGGGCAAAGCATTGCTAAAGACTTCAGCGAGTTTGCCTTGCAGCTCTTCGACAGTGACCTTGCATCAAATGATGAAAGTACAGAAGAGAGTCACTCTTGCGTGGTAAATGATCATCAGGAAAGTTCAAAAGCTACCGGATGGGTGGCTAAGTGTGCTAGAAGGAGCTTGCTTTGTTCTCTGCCCCTTTGAACTCACACATTTTCTTTTCTGTGCAAATAGAGAGAGAAAATAATGAAGAACTTAACTCCCCACTAAATTGGACAATATAGAATCAGCCTCTTGTGCCAATAATATAAATGTTACATATTGGGGTTTACATATACCAGTTTACCATGGGGTACCATGTAGTAAAATGGGTCATTGTAGTCTCATAATGAGTATTGTAATTGCCCTTCTCTTCTGCCGGCCTTTGCTTATAGAGCTAAATAATAAAAAACCTCCAAAAAACGAAAAATTCATTTTCCATCTATTCTGAAACTTTAGACTGAGACATGATCCAGTTCCATCCCACATAAAGAAATCTTCACATCTTCTATCTGGAATTGGACAGGACTTTGGACGAGAAAGACAAATTTATGTCCCAAAGATGTTAAAAAGGACAATAAAGGGGACCACATTTCTTGATGTCATCTCATCTTTTACTTGTCCACAGACCCTCAATTGCCGATGCCTGTATATCCTATTAGATAACAAATTCTTGTCTAAGTTACTATTAGTCAGGTCATCTACTCCAGAAAACTGAATCAAGTCCTTTCTGCTAGAGAACACAAATGATTTGTGATTACTCCCAGCCTTTAAAAAGAGAGAGAGCGAGAGAGAGAGAGAGAGAGAGAGAGAGAGAGAGAGAGAGAGAGAGAGAGAGAGAGCACTTCTTAAGAACTTCCCAGCTCTTTAACTCAATGGGTCAGAGTATATAACTGAGCTTGGAGAAAAGGGTACTGTGTAACAAGATATCAAATCTGATTCTTTTCTTTTTATGGGGAACATAAATGGAATGGATCTTAACAGTCTAGGATCTTTAACAATACTTAAAGCCTCCAATTTTCCAGTTCATAAAAAGCACTGGTATCTTTCATAGTCCAGTTAGAGAAATGACAATGATAGTAGGTGCATTAAGAATTAGAATTTAATACAGGGGGTTTAACAGAAAAAAAAAGAAGAAGCAATATTAAGACAATACATAGATACCAAAATCAGGGAGAAATTATCACTCTTTTTTTTTTTTTTTTTTTGCTTTTTGGGTCACACTCAGCAATGCACAGGGGTCATTCCTGACTCATGTACTCAGGAATTACCCCTAGCGGTGCTCAGGGGACCATATGGGATGCTGGGATTCAAACCCGGGTCAGCCGCGTGCAAGGCAAACGCCCTACCCGCTGTGCTATCACTCCAGCCCCGAAATTATCACTCTTAAAGGTGAAGGGAATGAGGGAAAAAAATGAATGGAAACAAAACTCAGGGACTCTTAGGAGAGGCATCAAAATGTTCATCAAAGGGAATCAAGGGAGTGAGTGTGCAGACTCCTGAGCTGATATCATGGAAGACCACTGCGGTACCTCCCAGATGAGGCAATGATTTTAAAACTCCAAGAGTTCTAAAAGATTCTGGGCTGTATTATCTAGCAAACTGATCAATGCAAGTTAAGTACTTTATAGTTCTCTGTGAGCTATTCTAGCAAAGAATCAAATCCAAAGGCGGTAGGGATAGTGAGACTTTCCAGTTGAGTGGAGGTTGTAAGTAACTTGGGACCTATTACGTTCCATTGGCATCTAAAGTGGAGATAGTCTCCTAGATCTGGACCTTCATTTGTGTGGTGTGTAGTAATTTTGGATGGTGGTATGTTTGAAGGCTAAGTCACCTAGCTAGTATCACAGAGAATTCGTTGGCAAAGGCAAAAGCCCACAAACCTAATATCAGAAATCTTGACTTAAGAAGTAACATAGAAGTAAGAAATGCATTCAATCCTCTCCCATTTTTATACAATAACCCATCTCCATCTCTTTTCCTGGTTATACTAAGTTCAAAGTTCATAATAAAGTTGATTTCTTGTGCCACTCTCCTTTCACTACTCAGAAAGACTTCTCAAAATATAAATCGCCAGCTGGCCAGTCTTTCCTCAAACTCACTTTATTCCACACAGAACATTTCACGGAAAGTTGAGCCTTGCAGATGGCACTCATTATGATTTCTTGGCCTAACATGTTATTTCTCCCTGTGTTTTAATGTTCTTTGTGATCTTAATGGAATTCAGAAATAAGAACAATTAAATGCTCGAGAACAAACTTACACATTTCCCAATTTCTATTACATTTCAACATATCTTTATTCTGTTTAAATAAACCTATTGATAGTCCCTTTTTCACAAATAGTTGGAATTGTTTTTTCAAAATTAACCCTTGTTTAAGGATGTATCTTCATATAGCTTTTAAAAAAAGTATGTGATTCATAAATGTTGTGACAGAAAACACTACAAAAATGAAATGTATAGGGTATTTTGAAATACTTTTTAACCCACGTTGCATCAGATTCCACCTGTAAATTTAAATTTTATCAAGGGAAATAGAAATGTTAGTAAGTAGGAAGGGTAGATATCCATGATTCTCTTAGACTCAAATTTTGGGCTAGATTATAATGGATTCACTGCTAAATTCAGTTCTGTACTACCTCATGGGTAGCTTTGTAGCAAAAGAATGAAGAATTAACACATTCTAAAGAATGGTGATTGGACTCAGTTTAAAAGCAGTGTGATATTCATGAAGGAAGTAAAACTTACATCAGGAAATAGTGGAAAATACTTTAAAAAAACAGGAAAGATTTTACTTTTTGTAGTACTTTTATAACTGCTAAGTGAAATCTGCATCAAGCCTTGGTGTTCTCACACTTGCTCAAGACAAAGATCAGTACAATAGATTTCCACTGATAATTTTTAAGGCAAGTACACTTTTGTTATCACAGAATTCTCAATGGACACAAAAAAATCCTCACTTAGATTCTGTGTATCCTCTCCATGTCACTAAAAAGTAACTTAATTAGTTGTTCTTCATTGCTGAAACAAATTATTAGCATGTGACTATTCAATAATTAAAACAAAATAAATTCCTCCTAATTAAGGTAAGAGAAGGGAAGAGGAAACTATGTATGTTAAAAAAAAAACTTTCATCATCCCACAGGCAAGGTAGTTATTGGGCTGTTCAACGCTGAAGACATAAAAGATGCAAAAAGGCTGTGATAACGTGTAAGAACATAGACATGGAGAACAGAATTCAGCAAAAAAAAATCTCAAATAGGAAAAGTCACCTCATGCTGTCTCTATTAAAAATTAGCCCCTCAAAGTGTTTGCCAATGCACAAATACGGTTCTTCATCCAACCTGCCAAGTCAAATAAGAGCTAAAGTGATGGTCAGATGATGGGTACAGATTCATCTCCATCAACCATCTGGATGTCTATGAAAAGCGACTTGAAGGGATATCTCATTCACATATGCCAATAAAAATTACTAAGTAACTAGATATAGGCATCAGGAATCAGGAGGATGGATGCAAATTCAAATGCATTCTCAACTTGAAGATCAGCAGGAAGTAATTTTTTTTTCCTTCAATGTAGACCTCAGCACAAATGCATATCCCCTGAGGGTAGTTATCCAAGCAACCGCATTACCACTTTTATTAAACATCCCCAATTCTCTGAAAGAATCTGGATCTCTATGTGCCCTGAGGTGCCCAAAACTGATCCTGGTAATAGTGAGAAACTGAGGAGAGAGCAACAAGAAAAGAGCAGAGTTTTGCTGGATTAATAGGACTGCTTTAGAACCAGGAACAGAAGTCACATCAATTCAGGATAGAAACTGAAATTATCCTTCTGATGCTTTGAAAATCACACACTACTATGCCATTTGGGAGGACATCCTTTATTAAATTCTGTAAAACACACTTCGAATTTGCTATAGACCATGTGATATCTAAAATTAGGATCATATTGATCACTTCCTTCTCAAAGTAATTGTTTGGTTGGCTGGGTTTACAGTTACCCAGTGAGGAAATCCACTTGTCTCTTACTGCAAGTCAAACTGTTACTTTGAATCTAAATGCAACATTCCAATTAGTGAGCCATTATTATCTATTTGCCCAAGTCCTTGTTTTCAAAGCTGTATGAGCAAGTTCTAGGGGAATGCATGATCCAAATGATGAAGATTTTAAAACTCACCCTTTAGAAAACAAGGAAAGCAAAGCCATGATAATTAAGTTTTGAAGTACATAGTTGAGACTGCATATTAAGAGTTTACGGGGTGTGATTACACTGTGGGCTAGAACTAACAGAGAAAACCTGAATTGAGGAGGTGAGATCTGAATGATGCCTTGATCAATAGGATTTGATTAAGTAGAAGTTGGAAGGCAGTTTAGAAAAAAAGAAACGACACAAGCCAAAGCAAGAAGAGAGGAGTATTTTTCTTTTAACTACAGTGAATAAGCATTTCTATGTCTCTTGACATTTCTGTATTGTTTTAAGAACTATCTCTGAACTTGTTGAATGGCTCCAGAAAAAAAATGTTGGAGCATACAAATGAGTGAGAGTAGATTAAAAAAAAAAGAGAGAGAGAATCATCAGGAGTTGAAACCATAAAAGAAAAATTAAATTGCTGCAACTATATAATGGATTCAAATTTTCAGTCACAAACTGATATATGCAAAAATGTAACTTATTTTTCTATAGTCAAATATAATTTCTATCATCAAGCTCCCATTTCTGCTCAATAGCAGCAAACCCATATCAAGTTTCTTTCAGGTAAATTTCTTCCCATTCAGGCACTTCTCAGTCAATTCCAGTTTATAATGCAGCTGTATTCAGATTTTTTAAATCACTTGAAGATTCTATTCTCTTTCTCCTTTCCCTATATTCATTTAAGTTTCTAGGACCTAGGCAACTATCAGTATAAAAAAGAAAATGGAATGAGAAAGAGATGTCTCAAGTCAGAATCTTGTTAGAGTTATCCTAAACTAACCTTTTTTTTTTGTTTGGTTTTGCTTTTTGAAGAATAGCAAGCTTTGTTTGGAAGTTTTAAGGAAAGGGATGAGAGAGAGAAGAGAGAGAGAGAGAGAGAGAGAGAGAGAGAGAGAGAGAGAGAGAGAGAGAGAGAGAGACATGCTCAAGAGAGAATATGGGCTTCTCCAAAGTAGAGAGATAACCCCAGTACACTAAAGTATGAAAACATAAAAGTACATATTAAACATGGGAGATGCAGGTGACAAGTGTTAGGCCACACATGCACTCTGGCAGCATGTATGCCAAACTGACCTTTTGTAAGGCATACTTTGTTAGGGAGTCCTTACACAGGTCCTCCCATGCAGAGGACTGGGGTTCCATTCCTGCCACTGCGAGATGAAAGATGAGAGGGCCAGTTACCTGGTCAATGACTGAGGTTGATGATTTACATTCTTGCACTTTACATACGAGTTCCAAATCCTGCCTTGGTCTTCAATGTTTAAGTCATGTATTATTTCTTAAGGTCTAACTTCTTAACATACATAAAACTTTCGATCTCTTTCGGCTCTCACTCAGCTATTCTATACCTTTCTTGAGGGTACTTATAGGGCAAGCATATTCTACTAGCCCACCTGAAGGATCAAGAATGCACTCACTTGTCAGCCATATTGCCCACAATCAAACCACCAAGCTTCACTTCTCTAGAATTTCTGCATCATTCAAGAAACGTGGTAGTCAGAAGGTAGTCAAGGAGATAGGCAAGGCTGGATTGCATTCTACTCCTGCTCCTATTTGTCCCATCTAGCCTCCGGCAGATTATCCCGAGGTTCCGGTACATATCCTATACACTTCCAGCTACTCTCCTCTCCTGTTCTCACCACTTCCTCTGATTGGTAGGTATTTTTCCAAATGGCTTTATTCCGGCATTGGGTATGAGAACGCAATTGGGTCTCTAATGTTTATTCACCATTTCCTTTGAACTGACTTAGGAGTACCTCCTGAAATAATACACCGTGAATACAGAGTGTTTCTTTTTTTCTACTCAACAGTTCACAACTGGAAGAGACAGCAGGAGCTCAGTTAAGAAGAGCACAACACATGCTGGAATTATGATGCACCAGTGTTGGCCTTTTGATGTTAAAAAAAATTAAATCAGAAACTGAAATGAAAATGTAGCTTAAGATGCAAGCAAGCCATGAATATAATTTTTATTGTAGTGGGATAAAAAGTCCATTGCTTCATATATTTATTTCTTCACACATGAATTCATTTAAAATATTCATTGGCGGGGTCAGAAAGACAGTGCAGTGGGTAAGGTACTTGCCTTGCACAGAGCTGACTGGGGTTCAGTTCCTGGCACTACAAATGGTCCCCTAAGCCTGCCAGAAGTGATGCCTGAGCACAGAGCCAGGAGCAATCTCTGAGTACAGTGGATGTGACCCAAATCCCCCACTCACCCCACACAATTTGTTGGACACCAGTAAGGAGTAAAATGCTAAATACATCAGCAAACACATTTACTGTTTTGTTGAATGAACATTATACAGGGAAAGAATAGACTACAATAGGCTGTAATAGGGGCTGGAGCCATAGCACAGCGGGTAGGGCGTTTGCCTTGCACACGGCCAACCTGGGTTCGATTCCCAGCATCCCATATGGTCCCCTGAGCACTACCAGGAGTAATTCCTGAGTGTACAGCCGGAGTAACCCCTGTGTATTGCCAGGTGTGGCCCGAAAAGCAAAAAAAAAAAAAAAAATAGGCAATAATAGATGATATGAGATTCCAGAGAATAGAATTCAGCAGTCACATGTAAGGCAAGCGCCTTGCCTGTTATCCTCAAGTGATCATTCTTAACAGCAATGTTATGAAGAATTAGGATATTAGGATCAAAAACTCAGAGGTGGGACTGCTTAATGGTTAGAATAATAGATTTTTTTCTGCCCTAGTTGTTCATTCATTCTAAATTCTCTGACCAAATAATGCCTGAGAAGGCAGTCTGTTTACTGACTTGCTGAGCTAGAAATACAACAGCTAGTGAGGATGGGCTCTCTAGGCCTTCCTTGTCCTGAAATGGAGCTCTAAAATGCTTGAAAACAAGAAACACTCCAGACTCCTGTTGTTGTGCTGCTTTTGTGAGAGTTTAATTGCTTTTGAATGCATATGAATGTCAATTAGAACCAGGCTAAATATGTCTTCTTGGAGACAGAGCATTTGGTCTTTCTTTCAAGTTCTTTTGTTTGCTTGAATCAGCTTTGTAGTTTAACAGATGTTTTTGGAGGAAATGGAGACATAAGCTTTTATAATGCTGAAAATTAAATGAGAAACAATGCTCTTCTATTCACCTCCCCCCACCTCCAACCAACATGCAACCCTGCAAAATTAGCGACTTACTTTACCCTGCAGAAAATCTGCACTTTTAGAGGAACCACTTTACCACAAAGATGGGTGTATCCTGTATACCTAGAGTTCTTTACATATTGCTCATTCTTTGGGGAAATATATAGCTAAATGTGCAAGTGATTATCCTTTAAGTGTTAGAGCAAGTGTTTTCTAGAATCATAAAATTGTCTCCCTTTAATTAAAAGTAATGTGAAATTACCTTAAGAATATGATTGTTCAGATTTACTGGGCTAAGGTTTGCCCCTTCTCTCCTACCCCTCAATCAAACTCCTTGTGAGAAACAGATGTCTCAAGTCGGCCACCTTTCATTGTCTGAGGCTATTTCCTTACCTGGCCTTTTTTTCTTCCCCATATCCAAGAATCAACATAACTTGTATGGTATCCTTGCTTCTGAAACTGGTTTCAAAAGGAAAATTGAGCTTTGGCACTATAATTGAGATGGCATTGTGATTTATTTAGGTGACAAACAATAAAATCATTTATTTATATGGCAAACAATAAAACCAGCTCAACCAGACAAACATAAAACTTCACAAAAAGTTATGTCTGACTCAGTTCTTTGATCTAATTTCTTCTGATTTTTTAAAATTTAAAACAATTACAAGACACAGTGAAATGTAAAAGTTAGTCCAAAGAGACCATGAATCTCAGAACTAGATTTAGATATGTCAGAGGTGCTGAGATCCCCTGATTGTAAATTTAAATATCTTTAATTAATAAGCTATGAACTGTAAGAGGAAATATAGATAATATTCAAGAATAAAATACAAAATGTAAACACAAAGTCAGAAACTTTAAGAAAGAATCAAGTAGAAAAGTTATCAATAAAATACTAATGAAAATGATGAACTCAGTAGTAGACTGAACACAAGGAGAAATGTAGCTTGAAATATATCAATAGAGAGTATATTGAAATTCAATAGGAATAAAGTATAAAGGATGAAGAAGAGAGAATAAAGTTTAGGGAAAATGACAAAGTATAAAAAATTACAAAGTATAAATACATATACATATAATGTGACTAACAAAGAATTGAATCAAAAATGTATGAAGTATCTTGAAGTACTTCAAATAATATTAAAATGATGATTAAAATTTTAAAAATTAAAAAAAGAAATTTCTAAGCTTAATAACAAGTATCAAATAATAAATTTAGAGAGTGTAGAGAAAAACAAGCAGAATAAAGATAAGCCATTAAAAAATCTACAGCTACATGCATCATATTCAAATAATACATAATCTAAAATAAAGACATATTCTAAGAAGACAGCAGAGGTGGAAATTCGTTTTCATTTGTATGTTTGGGGGCTACATCTGGTGATGTTCAGAGCTTACTTCTGGTTCTATGCTCAGTATCACTCCTGACTGGGTTCAAGGAAATCATATAGGTCACCTGAGACTGAACCTGGTTTAGCTGTATCCTGCAAGGCAAACATCCTACCTGCTACATTATTGCTCTGTCCCAGATGGAATTCCTGTACATGGGTGGAATAAGGAGAATTATACTGAGCTCCTTTAGAAGGGGAGCAAATTTTTTTAATCCAAGAACTGGAGAGAATTCTTATTTTAACAGAGAAAAGACCACCAATCTAAAATTCTCCACCCTGTGAAATTATACTTCAAAAGTGAAGATGAAAGGAGCTCTTAAAACACATAAATCAAAGAAATTTGTAATGAGTATCTGTTTCACAAGAATTCTTTTAAAAATTTCTTGAGGAAAAAAAGCAAAATACATAGTTCAGAAACTCAGACATAGAGATTTGGAAAAGAGTATTAAATAATTAATAAATGAAGACAAAATAAAATATCTTATTTTATTGTTGAATCATTTAATAGAGAACAGATTGATCAAATATTATGTTTGATTGATTATAGCTAGTAGTTAAGAGGAGTGAATGGCAACAATGGGAAGAGAATGGAAGAGAGGGGCTGGGAAATCTTCTATAAGTTATTTATACTAGTTGTGAAGTGATACTCATGTTATTTGAAAGCACATGTGAGAGATGGAAGTTATATCATCTATGCCTTCATTGTATCCAGGTGATCAATTATAGCCCTTTTGGTTTAAGTCAAAATGGAAGATATTAGTTCTCCTAACTAGGAAGACCAGAAAACTGGTTAGCTGGGTTCAGGCATCACTTGAAGCTTGGTTCAAATGAAGCAATTTTCTTCTTTCTTACAATAAAGTTTCTGTCTTCTTTATAAGTTTAGTTTCCAAACTCTTTTCTTTTATGTGTAATTATTCTAGTGGCTCTAGACTTTTTCTTCTTGCTCTTGCTAATCACAAGGATTGAGGATGACTTGCCAGTTTTTCTTCATATTTCTACAGTGGAACATATCATATAACCCAAGTTCATTGTGTTACTTTGTAAGGAGTATAGTTACATTTTCTAATTCTGAAAGAAACGATTTTGGAACCCGGAAATTAGTTTAGTGAATTGTTACCATTGCATTAGGTTTTGCATTTGCTTCTCATAGATTGTTTTCACTTACATGTACCTAGAATAATACATTGAAATTTTGAAAGTTGAAATTTAGGAAATAGCTGGAATTTTCACATTGTATAAATGAACAGTATCATATGCCTAAATTAGAAATAATTTCTTTTTACCCCTCCTCTCAGCAGAGAATACAATTACTGAAATTATGCTTACACATGATATTATGGATAAACTGAGACCAACATCACCCCCTTTAATAGTTTTCATCTATACCATAATCACTAGTATTAAAATAGTCCTAATTAATTTAATTTAATCATACAAAATCAAAGTGAATCAGATCTGGAAAAGGATTTTAGAAAACATCTGTCAGCTTCCTGTATTTTATTTATTTATTGGGGGTGTAGGTTAGGTCAGGAGGTGTTAGGGCTTAGTCCTACCAGGCTCCAGGGATTATATCTGGCGCTAGAAATAGAACCCACATAGTCCTCATGCAAGGCACATGCCCTACCTACTGTACTCTGGCCCAACCTCCCATATTTTATTTTATTATTTTTTTAAACTTTTATTAGTGAATCACCATGAGGTACAGTTACAAACTTATGAATTTTCATGTTTGCATTTGGTTTACATCCCTCCACCAGTGCCCATTCTCCTCCACCAATGTTCCCAGTGTCCCTCCCCCCCACCCCCCCCACCCCCCCCCCCCCGCCACCCCGCCCCACCTCTGTGGCAAGGCATTCCCTTTGTTCTCTCTCCTGTTGGGTGTTGTAGTTTGCAATAGAGCCAACCTCCTGTATTTTAAAAGAAAATGTATGCTTTGAGCAGTCAAGCAACTTGCTTGATATCAAATTATTAATTAATATTATACACAAGCCATCATTAGATATGATACAATGGCTAACTTGGGTCCATTATTCCAGTTGAAAAGGCAATGAAGATAGCAATTTCATGGGGTGATTTGATTTCTTCAAAGAAAACACAAAACTTAACTGGAGATTGGTTTAGGGAACTACAGTAGCAACAATGACGAAAAGGTGCCAAGGCTACAAACCAATTACTAAGAAGACAATTTTGAACAGTTTTTTTTTTAATCAATATATTGAATTGCACAACAGACCAGACCATTATGAGTGTAATTTTTGTTGATTTTTGTTAGAACTAAAACGTTTATCAGTATTTCAGGAGTTTGTCCTACAGTGCAAAAAAAAAAAAAAAAAAAAAAGGAAGCCCATTCATCTACCAGATACCAAAACCAATTTTCTTATTCTTTAGATGTATTTAGTGAGGAACAATAAATAAAATGACAGCCCTCAAAGCATGCATTTCAAAACATAGACCATGAAAAATGCAGAGAGAAAAATCACATTCAGATAAAGACATTAATGTTTAACTTTCCTCATTCAGGGCACATGGAAATAGTATCTTGCTTAAGTTTTGATATATATGTATACATATATACAATCTTATATATTATCTTAAATATATATAATATGTTATATATATTAATTTTCTTAAAACCATCAGTATCTGATATGACAGCCAAATTTAGACATATGCAATAGTCAGCAAAGTTGCAAACTTCGAGTTATAAGTAAATAGGCTGGAGGGGGTTGGAACACTTTCTCCTGTGCAGTCTGGTGACCAAACTTACCAAACAGTACTGAAATATGTATTTGACAGTGGCTTATAAAGTAAATATGAAAAGTTCCCATGCCACCTCTAAAATTCTTAACTATGTATACTGAGATATGTTAAATGAACTCATTGAGCAGTCTACACATATACAAAAATTATTACTTTGAATACCTAAAACTAATACTAAATTGTATGTCAATTATATCACTAAAAACAAAAGAGACATAAATCAGTATATTAAAGCTGGCCCTTACTTTCAAGACGAGAAATCTTCTCAAGATAGAAATATTAGAAACAAATTCAGGCCAAACTTGTCCAAGTGAAATTCATCTAACTTTGAGTGACTGCACCAATGAAAATGACAAAGGCCATCCAGAAAGTTTAGTATCTAACAGCTTGATTAATTTGTTAAGAAATTCTCATTGTTCTTGGCAGGAGGAAGCTCACATCAAAAATTCAAAGAATTGTCACCTGGGGTATTCTTTTCCTTCCAGTTTTATCTTTTCAAGTTGGAAATCCAATAGTATTAAATATTTAGGGATGACATTTCTTCTAGACATTCAAGACACCACATTTCATGAGCACAATGGAAAAGAATAATTCTTAGAAATATAAATAGATGGCCATTTTTTGTCTCTGTTGGTGGCTGTAAAATTATTCAACACACAATCACTTTTTGTTGAATGTCTCCCTTCATATCTGGGAAGTCTTTCAAACACTAAATGCACATCTGAACTCTCTCAGAGAGCAGCAGGATAAGCAACCTCTAAAAAAAAAAATACCCGTCATCATTATCCCATCATTCTTCAGTGAGGCCCTGAGAAAGAGACCCCAGAGAATAACAATAAGTTGATATTTTTCCATTGGTTGTTTTGAGCTTGAAATATTTTGGCACAATCCAAACCCAGAGAGGTATTTTTCTTATTTTTCTTTGAGGGACAGTCAAGCACATTCCCATAGTCCCGTTAGAAAGCCTGTGCCTTTTGTCCTTGAGTCTGCATGCTGTCTAAATGAATATGATATTCATGGACACTCCATAGGGATCCATTCACTCTTGAGAGTTCACTAAGTTTCTACAATGTGGCAGGTCTAGAGTAGACATCTATCTTGTAGGCAACATGTGAATATAAGGCATGACTTTAGCCCTCCTTTTACTGAGAGTATAATGCAAAAAGCACAGGTAATTACATTGACATTATTGTTAGAATATCAACTGTGAAATATTTATCTTAAATAAATTTCAAAATTTTTAATGTTTGTTCAAAATAATTATACCCAGCTTGAAAAACAAAAAGGAGATAGAGGCAGGAAGGAGGAAGCTTAAATTGTATTAATTGTATTTTTAGTGTTAGAGGTAGTGACCTCGTGCCCTTTCCCCACTCTCCAGATTCTTTATAGCATTTACTAAGCTAATTACTTGTAATATATGCACCTAGATATACATCTTATTTCCATATGTATATGTGGGAGTATATATATATATATGTGTGATATATGGACTGGAGCAATAGCACAGCGGCAGGGCATTTGCCTTGCACGCAGCCGACCCAGGTTCGATTCCTCCACCCCTCTCAGAGAGCCCGGCAAGCTACCGAGTCTTGCCTGCACAGCAGAGCCTGGCAAGCTACTCGTGGCATATTCAATATGCCAAAAACAGTAATAATAATTCTTATGATGGATACATTATTGGTGCCCGCTCAAGCAAATCAATGAGCAATGGGATGACAGTGACACTGATATAATATATATTATATATATACACATATATATATATATTTGCTCCCTGATATCTATACCTAGTGACAGTTGATAGTAAGTGCCACTTAACAGGAAGAGAGAACATATAATGGGTAAGACTCTGCCTTGTACATATGACTGACCAGTTCAATCCCCAGAACCATGCATGGCCTGCTAAGCACTTTCAGGAGTGATCCCTAAACATAGAGCCAGGAGCAAGTGCTAAACATTGCTGGATGTGCACCTCCGTCCAAACAAAACAAAACAAAAACAGCCATGTATATGTGTTTAAGTGTAATCAGATAAAATATAAAATCCTGAATATTCTGCTATATGTGATTGACGTTTCAGACCTAACGATACAGACAACTCAATTCAAATATGTCTAAGTAACTGTCAAATATCAAGTACTGAGTTTTAAACAAATACCTCTTGATACCATTAATATTGATTATTAAAATTCTATGCATGTGAGACACAATTTATAAAACAAATACCCTTTCAATAATGTGCTACAGGAAGGTAGAGATATGATAATCAGAAAAGCATAGTGAGGCCAGTATTATGAGATGAAAAAGACAACTTGAATGGATCAGTTAGTAAGAAGGACAGGAGTCATGGGGAGGAAGGGACAATCACTATGCTTACTAAATTAGCAGGTAGATAAATGGGTGCTGCCTGCATAAGTGAACATAATACAACTTTGAAACTTAACATTATATGACCATAGGTCCTATAAAACAGTTAACTGGATTAGAAATCTTAGTGGATGGGGCTGGAGTAATAGCACAGCAGATAGGGTATTTGCCTTGCACGTGGCCGTCCTGGGTTCGATTCCCAGCATCCCATATGGTCCCCCGAGCACCCCCAGGAGAAATTCCTGAGTGCAGAGCCAGGAGTAACCCCTGAACATCGCCGGGTGTGACCCAAAAAGAGAAAAAAAAAACTTAGTGGAATATTTGGGAAAATTGCAGAAAAAATGAGGTGAATTTGTAGGTTTCTACTTTCTGATTTGAAACTTGTTTCTGAAAAAAATAATAATAATAATACTTCCTTTTTTTTCTTGACCTATTTACCACTGGAACTGATGGATTTTGACCCACCAAAGGTCAGGACCAGGGGTATTAGTCTATTAGGTGTTTCAAATGGTGCCTGGATACGAAGAAAAAGGTATAACAGTCCTTCACCAGAGTAATAGCAGCAGCACAGATATGCACACACACAAATACACACTCTGGGCACCCCACTTCCCCTTCCACATTCCAATTTTTGTCCAAGGGTATCTACAGATTGAGGAATTCTTCTGAACAGAAGACACGATGCCAAAAGAGTCAGAGAACTTGGCCAACTTGCTAACATGTTCTGTGGAACCAGGAACCTGGAGATTACAGACCTGTATGCTGCCACTAGGAACACCCACAATTCAATTCTATCCAGATCTGATTTTGTTCTAATGAATAAGACCTCAAAGGATAATGTGAACAGCAATTTGCCATGCAAATTACAACACAGATGAATTATTAGCCCCACATGGTGGCTAGAGCAGAGAATTTGGAGGCTGACAGCTAGGGTTTGGATCCAGAGCCAACTATTAACAGCTATGAGTTTGGTGTATCTAAGCCATTTTGACTTCTCTGATTAAGGTCAGCCATTGCCTCTTAAATGATAAATTCAAAAGACTCTATGAATATCCATTCAGCGGTTTCCCCACTTCCTTCCACCTCTGCAACTTCTCTTAAGTCCCCACCAGGTCCTTGTTCAGCATTTTTGTTGTTCTTTGTTTCTTTCCCTTGCTCCATCTGTCTGCCTGTACTTTCAACGTTTCTGCAAACTGAGTCTACAACCAGTTTTCAGTCCCCAGAAGAGTCTCCTTGTTTCTATTGCTTTAAGCACTTAAGAGAAAAAACTTTCTCCACTTTGAACTCCAAGCTCAGTGTCCTTTATCTGTGGATTAGTATATCAGACTACCAGTAGAGCATTGCCCAAGGACAGCTGATACAGAATGAAGGGGTTATTGGTGAACCATTCTTCCAGGTGTTGTTGGACAAAGTAAGCAATTAAAACAAAAGTTAGTAGAGAAATGCTGGGGTCACACATAACATTTGGTACATAGAGTGAAAAAGGAATTATGAAACATAAAATACCTGTAAGGGAAAATAAGATAAGAAATCTGAGCATAATAACTCAGGAAGATAATAACTCAGTGTATGGAAGCACTTCAAATATGTCTAACTACATCAAAATGTATAGTAATATTTATTTTCTTAAATTTTCTGTCAAGTTTGAAATAGGCTCAGCAACCAAGTAAAATAAAAACAGGCAAATAAAGGGAAATATTCTGGTATCTCATCTGCTGACATCAAAGCAAGAAAGTAGTTAATGAAACTTTCTTTTGCTAAGAAATTTTGTAACTGTCGAAAAAAAAGAAATGATGAAAGAATTAGAATATTACCACCACACATCTAGTGTTCCAAAATAAAACAGGAATTTGGTTGACACTAAATGATGGCTAACATCACAAAAAAAAAAAAAGACAAGGAGACATGAAAAAATAAATAATTCTTCTAATGAAAATATACAGTGGGTAATGAAAATAAATAGTTATAATGAAAAGGAATTGAAATGAAATAATGAACAAATCTAATTGAAATAAAGGAAAGTAAACAATAAAATGAATAAAGTGGAAACAATCTACCTCTGATGCGTTCTTGTTCAGAGATCATGACTTCAAACTGATCAACTAGGTCTAACTTCAGCTTACAGAAAATGAAAGAAGCAGAAGAAAGAGAATGGATGATTCTGGTAAATGTTCTGGTAAATATTACAGAAAATAATCTTAAGGGGAACAAAATATATTAAAAAGGAACTTAATACCAACCTAAAAATATATCAACACGATGATATTAGATTCCCTTTTTGGAAACTGATTTTATAAGGATGGTAGGATATATTAAAAAAATATTGATTATGACTTTCTATGGATTTTCCTTTTATACATATTGCTTATTTGTAGTCATGCTAATAATACAGAGGTTTAAAAAATATTTACTGTCTTGGACCAGAGAGGTAGAACAGCAGGTAAGACACATCCTTTGCCTGTGGCTGACCCCAGCTGGATACCCAGTACCCCATATGTTTTGAGCTCCAACATGAGTGATCCCTGAGCACAGAGCAAGGAAGAAGCCCCAAACACTGCTGGGCATTACCCCAATAAAAACAAAGAAATTAATTATTATCTTATAGACAGTCACACAGATGTAAGTGAAATAATATAATATCCACCATTTGTTATGGAAGAATTAAGAGTAAAGGAATATCACTGTCATCCCGTTGCTCATCAATTTGTTCGAGTGGGCACCAGTAACATTTCTCATTGAGAGACTTATTGTTACTGTTTTTGGCATATCCAATACACACAGGTAGCTTGCCAGGTTCTGCCTCGCGGGCTTGATACCCTCGGTAGCTTGCCGGGTTCTCCGAGAGGGGAGGAGGAATCGAACTCGGGTCAGCTGCATGAATGGCAGATGCCCAACTACTGTGCTATTGCTCCAGCCCAAAGGAAAATAAATGGTGAAAATTTAATTTTTGGCATTAGCAATGGCTGTACAGAATTATATTAAACTATTTGTCTAGTTTTATTTTTGCAATTTTTCATAATAAGATTTTAAAAAATTTTCTGGGATCACCTGATTGAAGACTGATTTTACTTGGAGTCTTTTTTATAAAATTCTGATGTGTTTAGAGTTTTGTTTTGTTTTTATAAAATTATATAAGGAAGGATGCCCAAGGATGTGGCTCACCTGGTAGCACTCACGTCCTTTATGTCTGAGGCCCTGGATTCAATCTTTGAACCCGAAAGTTTCTCCGAGCGTGCTCCTCGTGGCACATGAGCACAGGTAGGCCTAAGTGCCACTGGGCGTGGCCCCTGCACCCAAAGTACTAGTAGGGCAGGAATTGGTTAGTAGGTCTTAATGTCCCTGATATCAAGACCACCATTGTAGGTAAGTGTGTAGCTATGTACAGACAACAGTGTGGATCTCATGGTACTCTCTGAAACATTAAGAAGGAAGGAGAAAGATTGCCATAGTAAAGTGATGTAGGGAGCCATTTTACCTTACTGATCTTATCCTGTCACTATTTGTTTAATCACTAGCTAACCCCATGCCACACCTAGCAAAGGTTGCCACTCCTAATCTAACTGATCTTATCCTATCAGCATTTGTTTATTACTAGCTAAATCCCGTGCCACACCCTGCATTTCTGTTTGGGGTCCTGGCACCACCTCCTCCCAACAGGGAGGTATAAATACTGTAACTGCCATAGAATAAATGCCTTTTCTCCCTCCTCCGGGCTCTGCGTCTGTTCTTTCGGCTGCGCCCTACGAAGGGTTCTCCCTGCTGAACAGAACGAGACCTCCACATCGACTTCCACAAAGTGACTGGTCTCCAGCCCCTCAAATCAACCACACTTCCCTCAACATTTTTGTGACATAAGAAACGCATTTGTTACTGATTAAAAATGCAAGTCCTATGATCCTTTAAAGATGGACTGGGAAGAAGAGGAGGGGAAGGTTTAGATTTCACTTTCAAATTATTATTATTATTATTATTATTATTATTATTAATTTAGGAATCAAAGTGATTGATCTGAAAGTACTGTCAATTGTGAAAGCCTTGAAAATAGTTGGAGGTTGACAGCAGACTAGAGTTTGATGAACAAAGGGTGAAACAGATTTGGGAGTCTTTTTTTGTCCTTTTTGTTTGTTTGTTTGTTTGTTTGTTTTTGGTTTTGGGTTGCCCAGCAGTGTTTAGAGCTTAATCCTGGTGCAGTGCTTGGGAATACTCCTGAAGAGGCTTAGGGGGGACCATAGACCATATGTGGTTCCAGGGATGAAACTCAGGCTAGTTGCATGCAAGGCATATGTCGTACCCTTTGTACTATTGTTCTAGAACTTAGGAATTATTGCCATAGTGATTAAAAACAATAACAACAAAAAAAGTACTTATCACAAAATGGAAAATGAAAGTTCTTGATAACGCTTTGGATACCAATCATCTATCATCAAAATGTGCCCTCCTCCCAGCCCCACTGTTCCTTCCAAGGGAAACAAGTAGGCTGAATCATTGATCATTTGAATGTCAATGACTGGAAAAAATGCAATTTGGAACTATTGGTAAAGTGGGGATTTCTATTTTTTCCTGTAGTAGATTAAAGTTAATGTGGCCCTGGTAAAAGACAATTGATACGTCTGTCCTCACTGAGCTTTAAGAGGTTGCCTAACACCCAAAAGGAGAGAGAACAAAGGGGAATGCCCTGCCACAGAGGCAGGGTGGGTGGGGGGTGATGGGGTGGGGGTGGTGAGAGGGATACTGGGATTATTGGTGGAGGTGAATGGGCACTGGTGGAAGGATGGGTAAACTATCACTGTATAAGTAAAATGCAAACACAAAAGTTCATAAGTTTGTAACTGTACATCACAGAGATTCTCTAATAAAAAAATTTAAAAAAAGAGGTTGCCTAGTCTACCCCTTATACTGCTCACAAGAATAGATTAAGTCAATGAGACAGGCTCATTTATTGTTATTTGGTCACTAATGATATAAAGATACAATGTATGTCAGGTTCTCAACTAAGAAAAAAGTGAGTCATAGCAGAACCCATAAAAGTCTTACATGTAGCACTGTGGCACTGTTGTCCCCTTGTTCATCGATTTGCTCAAGCGGACACCAGTAACGTCTCCATTGTGAGACTTGTTAATGTTTTTGCCATATTGAATACGCCACAGGGAGTTTGCCAGGCTCTGCCATGCAGGCAGGATACTCTCAGTAGCTTGTCGGGCTCTCCGAGAGGGACGAAGGAATGAGGAATCGAACCCGGGTCATCCATGTGCAAGGCAAACACCCTACCCACTGTGCTATATCGCTCCAGTCCAAAAGTCTTTCATACACACAAAAAAATCCCTCATCTGTTAGCCAAAGGAGGACTTGGGCATTAAATGTTTGCAAACTTCTCTTCAGCTGATGTTTATTCAGTTTCCATAACATAGTAGAGCAAGCTCTTAGCAAAGTGGAAAAAGAAAACAAGTTTTCTAGGTTTATACTGTTTCTTTCTAAGAATAAAGAGAGCTTGATAAAGGGGATGATTCTATTTGAATAGATCTCAATTAAAAGTATATTTTTAAAGGTCAGAGAAATAAGCTAGAGGCTGCCCACCACCATTCTATCCATAGCACCATCAGAAGTGACCCCTCATCCTACAGTTGGAAGCCCCCTGCACCACTGGGTGTGCTCCCATTCTCTGATTAGTTTTCTTTCCCTGTTAATTACTGGGATTATATACTAACTCCTCGGAAGGTTGCGTGGTCCAGAGTAAACATCTGAAATGTTGTTTTCTAAAATTTGTTACGGGATATCATGACAGAAGGTTTTAGGGGAATGAGTGTCCCTCAGTAAATCTAAGGCAAGATACTCATTATATTTTAAATTGTTGTGTCTGGTTGAGTTCTGGAAAATTATATACATACTTATGGGTCTTGCATGCTTTTCAACGTAATTTACCATCAACTAGTGAGAAGTGATAGTGTCTTCTATTTAATATTTATGACTATAAATCTGAGGTCCACTTTTTGGAGCCTGTACTTCCTAAAGTAGCTACTTAACCTCTCTGAGATTCAGGTTTTTTATCTGCAAAATTGTTATAATGTTTCTTTTCACTATAAAAGACGGATGCTAATATTATATCTTTCAAAGTCCTACTGATGAAATAAGTGGAATTGCATTTAAAATTTCATTTTAAAACACAATGAAATTTCAGTGTAAAGCTTTTCATGTCTTGGTACTTTAATGTGTTCTTAAATACAGTGTCCTCTCATTTAGACTATTTTGTAAAGTGCCATGAACAAGGACAGCTACTTAACTCACATTTTACAACTATGGAGACCAATATTCAATGAACCACTTACCCTATTAGTTTTCAATTACTGCCCAATGAAATCACCCAAACATATAAGTTTGTAACAACTCACATCTGTTTTCTTATAATTTTATGTGAGGTATGTGTCTGGGTAGAGTTTGTACCTTATATTTATGGAGCATCTTGGCAGCAATAATGATAGGATTAAAATTTTCACCTGAGGCTCAAATGGGAGAGGAGTAACTTTTGAGTTCATTCAAATGCTGCAAGAATTATGTTCCTTGTGTGGGCTGTTGGCATGAAGCTTTCCTGTCCCCACTGGTTTTATTAGAGAGCCCCTCGGCTTCTCTCGGCGTCTATAATTCTTTTCCCAGGTTGAATGACCCAATATAGGCCACTTATGTCCTCAAAGTCAACAAGGGAAAAAGAGAAGAGCTAATAAAACAAGCAGCAAATTCCTCAATGTTAAATTGCTATAATCTCATATAAGTTATCACCTTGTTAAATTTTATTGATTACGGAAAAAATAAAAGTAGCTCCCTGGAACTGAAGGAAGTGATCACATGGGTGTGTCAGTCAGGATGTAGATACCTAAAAGATATCTCTGTCACACTTATCTAATGGCATCTTCTAGGAACAAAACCAGAATAACAGTGCAATGCATTACTATAATAACATATTTTATATAATAATATAATAATAAAAATGCATCATATTCTATCACCTAGGAAGTCCATTCCAGGGATTTCTACTTTCAGTGTGACTTAGTACTTTTTGTTCCTTATTAAGTCAATAATAACATTCCCTTGTCTCCAAAATCCTTGTCATCAGGAATAATTAGTATTTTGGAGTGCCTCCCATGTGAAGCTCATGACACCCAGGAGCCCCTCCTTACAATTATCTACCATCTGTACAAGAGAGTCAAAGCAATGGCCTGAGGAAACTGTGCTGCCCGGGCTCTGTGGTGCTGGGGATTACCTAGATCACCATTGCGGGACTTGAGGGCCTCCAAGACCACACTCAGCTGTGCTAAAAGGACTTAGAGCTGCACCTGGCTGTGCTTAGGGAAACATGAGGTTTGAAGACTGGCTGCATGCAGGACAGGTGCCTCCACCCCTGGGCTCTCTGATGTCTCCAGTGTCTGAAATAACTATTTGGGTATTAATTACATTCTCTTTTCAAAGGATCATTTTTATGCTTTATCCATTATTTTAGATCATATTAAATTTGAGCAATGCCTTGGTTTGCAAAAATGAAGTAAATAAAATGCTTCCAGTTTTTTCATAAGCAATGCATCGTAGATGTTCTTTTTACTTTCCATTTTATTGTTTTTGAAGAAAAGTAGTATGTAAGTCTTTGATAACTCTAAAAATGTTGCTAAAAATATATTGCAAGTAGGTCACAGTTAACTTGGCCGAAATTGACATTTCCCGCTTAAAGGCAATTTCCAAATATGAAAATAGAATCTGGTAAATATTTGTTGTTTAAGTACTCTGTTATGTGGCCCATAAAAAATCCTTTGAATAAACACTAGCAATAATACAAAAGTTATTTCTCCTCACATGTCTAAAAGCAAGAACATCTTAAGCTGTTATAATGTTAAGCCTTATCAGTGAAGGTATAGAATTGAAAGGCTTTAAGCTGGGAAAGAAAAAATGATTTAAGGGTTTGAGTGAATTGCACATCCCCGTAAAATGGTATTAAATCAATTCTGAAAAGATTTGAAGAGGCCACAACACCCTGTAAGAGTGTTACACTTTGGTATCATTAACGAATGATTGGACAACTTAGAAGAGGGAAATGTGAGATGGAATATCAGAATTGCACAAGACACTTAAAGTCTGAAGAGGCATCTGAACCATGATTGTTGACAGCTAAGCCTTTACTCCTTATGACACTGATACTGATCATTGTTAAGAAAGCATGCTCTCAGAACAGAACTCCCAAATCTGGGGACTGATAGAGAATCTCAGACTACATTTAGCTTTTCTGTCTTGGGTCAACTCAAGAATGCTGTTCCCATCTATCATTGTGACCATGTAGGGGGACACAGACTGGAAATCTTAGAATAGACTAATTTGATCAGAATGGGAGATGGCAAGTACAATATCCGCACAATTAATTAAGAAATTACTCTTTCAAATTCCATATTTAATGTCTCCAAGAGAAATTAGGTGGCCTAGTGTCCCTATGGCCACACAAAATGGTTTTGAACATGTCCCTGATCATGTTTATAGATTGGGAAGCAGAAAGAAGTGCCTCAAGCATAGATAATCTTAATTCCTGTCTTTCCACACCTGTTAAGAATGACAATGGTGATAATGGTCACAGTTGACAAAGGCTAATTTTCACTGATGATTTTACATTGCTTCTTGCTCCATTTTGGGGATTTTTCATGTCTTGTTTGTTTAATCTCATAAGAACTGTGCAAATCCATTTTCAGATGTGGTTATTGCCGTTTTACCCTAGAGAGGATAAGCAACTGCTTCAATATTAAGCTCATAGAGCAATTGAAGATGGAGCCAGAATTGACACCCGGTTTTTGGGCCAAGAACCCACCGTCTTCTCCATGCACTACAAGGACAGCTTTCTGTGGATGGCACCAAAAGGTAACTTTACTTGTTCATAGTTAGAGAATAGGGAATGAGATTCTTGGGTTTCCAATAAATAGGAATCCAGAATTCTTTTGAGTAATCCATCTTCAGGTCCAGAGACTAGATATTTGGTGCATTAAAAACTTTGTATGAGGGAAACATGAACACAAAAATGTATAAATCTGCAACTGTACCCTCATGGTGATTCACTAATTAAAAATAAATAAATTTAAAAAATATTTCAATCACCCAGGTCAGAGACAGTAGCTGCCTTTAACCTCATAGTAACAATCATATGCTTTTTTATTCTTGGTTAATTCTTAGAACAGAATACTTCAGTAATAATTAAATGAAGAAAGGTAAATGCTACTATGACATATCTAAACTTATGCTTGAAGTCTTTCAGTTAAGAACAGGGACATGATTTTATTTCAAAGGTAGGCCATTTGCATTGTTTTAATTTTTTTTTAGTTTCATAACAGAAAAGCAAACCAACATGCTACATAATGGAGAAGGTGTATCAAATTCTAATTATGTCCCAAATGAATTGAAATAGTATCTAACAGGAGAACCTCTAAAGATAATACTTACGTTATGATCACAAATCATGAATCACGAAATCCCGTTAATCACTAATTTCTCGGGCGGGCTCAGCAACATCTCATTTCATCCTTTCCCTGAGATCTTAGAAGTCCATCTCGACTCAGCCCTCCTAAGATGTTGCACTGGGGGCTCTTCAGGGTCAGGGGAATGAGATCCAGCTTGTTACTGGATTTTGCATATGAATACACCACAGGAAGCTTGCAAGGCTGTCCCATGTGGGCAGGAAACTCTCAGAAGATTGCCAGTTTCTCCCAGAGGGAGAAGTAGGCTAAAGATATCTGAGAGCTTGCTTTTAAGTCTCTCTCTGGATGTTGGCCTTTGATGGGATTACACACACCTGGGTTCCTCTGCCGGTACCCTCATGCTTGAGGCCTGTCCGAACGTGTGGAGAGGGGCCTCCAGCATGCAGTAGCTAGGTTCCGGTGGTCTTCGGCCGCCGGGAGCTCTTCTTGGGGTGGGGAGGAAAGCTGGAGCCCATCCCCTCCGAGGGGCCCCGGGGAAGTCAGCCAGGCGTGCGGGCAAGAGACTCTCTGTTATGATATTGTCCTCAAATACAAACTCAGATAACAGTTGACAATGTTATTGCTCATCCCCATAGTTTCTCATTTGGTACTTGGATTTATTATGCTACTTTAGTTAAATAAGACTTCAACTATATGAAGACCTTAAATACAGTTTTTAAAAGAAAAATTCCATTCTACTGCAGTTGATACCTGCTTATGTCACCAGGTTCTCAGTCTAGAATAGGGCAAACTTTCCTTCCAGGAAAAAAATCTCAGAGTATATTGGTGCTATAAATCAATCCTTCTCAAACTTTAATGTATATAAAAATACCTTGGGGATTTTGTTACAATGAAGAGTTTGATTCATTAGGCTTGTCACAGCACCTACAACTCTACATATCACCCAAGTTGCTGGTGTATAGAAGTAATATTGAGCAGCAAAATTATAGAGTAAACACAAAGATGGGTCCTGGGAAGCATGCCCCTCTCTGAAAATACATAGAAAAGAAAATGCTAAGACATATTTTGAAGGAAACATAATCATAAATAAGACTTCATGTAATTTAGGTCTTATTTAATTAAAGTAGCATATTGAATCCAAGTACTGAATGAGAAACTATAGGATATGAGCACTAAATATGAGCATATAAGCATATCAAGCTCCCAGGAGCATATATCATATATAAGCATATTGTATATCACATATAAGCATATCAAGCTCCCATAAACGTATCAAGTTCCCAGAAGCAACGCGGCCACGCGATATCTTATAACCTACTTCTCCCTCTGGGAGAAACTGGCAACCTACTGAGAGTTTCCTGCCCACATGGGAGAGCCTCACAAGCTTCCCATGGGGTATCCATATGCCAAAGCCAGTAACAAGCTGGGTCTCATTCCCCTGACCCCGAAAGAGCCTCCAATGCGGCATCTTTGGGAAGGCCGAGTAGAGAGAGGATTCTAAAATCTCAGGGATAGGACAAATGGAGAGGTTACTGAGACCTCTCGAGAAATTCAGCGATCAACGGGATGATGATGATGAAGCATATGAGCATTATTTTCAAGGCACAGTGTATTTCCAACTGGTGATTTTCACTTAATCACTGGATATTAAAGGAAGTTTTATGTTCTGTGTTTTTGATGCAAAGTCAATCCTATGTCATTTATAAGTTTTTTGTTGTTGTTGTCCACATTAATTTATTACATTCAATATTCTAATATCAATCCCACCACAATTACACCATTATTTTGAATTTTCCCACCACCACCCAAACCTGGCCAGAAGGCAGATCCTAAATAATTTATTTGTATTGCTTGTTATAAATAATCCACTAAAAGTGGTCCAAAAATTTTCTTAGAGGAAAGTGTGCAAAGAATATTGTTCCTCACCCTGGAGACATTAAGCTATTGTACAAGAGATAACCAGTGCTAATATACATGCATATATATATATATATATATATATATATTGGTGGCAACTTTACACTACTTTACACCCCATCAATTGTGGTGTGCTATACTTGGTACATCAGTGGCAAAAAGTGTGAGATGTCACACAGGTGCAAATGTGGACACATGCTCCAGGAATTCTAGAATTTTAAATAGGGTGATAGAGCTGGAGTTAAAATTATAATGGGATGGTGACTTTGGGTTCTGAAGACATTTCTTCAGCTTGATTCTCTCTTCCCAAATTCTTTCACGAGTCTCTGGATCATGGCCATTAATAAGCTTATATGGCACTAGAGATATTGTTTGGGCGTGACTGCAAGGCTCTAGGAAGAACAGGGAGACAGGCAGAGGCTGCCCATTCCTGACTCCGTTAGAGCTTGAAAATTTTGGTCACAAAAACCATCACTTATGTTTAAGAGACATCACAGACAGTAATAAGAATAGATACTCTAGAGTTATATAATATACATTTAAGTGAAGTTTCCATTATCTAACATGCCATTTCTACCTAGGTCAAAGTTTCATTTTTTATAAATCACTCTTTCCTTATTTGTAAAAATGGGATAAAGTAAACTCTTCGCCATATTAAAAAAAGAGATAATTACATTAAAAATAACCCATCCCCCCCAAATTAAAATGATTACACAGCAAAACACTATTTCTTATATGCCTGAGTTCAATAGTTGTGTTTGGTAGGTAGCTTAGGACACTACCATTCAGGAATCCAGAATCTCAGCACCTGTCTCCAGTTTTATATTTATCCTCAGAATTCTCCCATTTTAGACAATGGATAGGGAGAACATACCAGAGATATTTAACTACCTGGGTAAAGAAGTGGCACATACATATTGTGCCACTCAACAAAAATGCAATACATGTGTTCAGTGCAATTTTGCTGGTACAACTGAGAAACTTGGCTCCATTCATTTCTAAGGAGGCTGAAAAATATGGTCAAGACAAATTTGGTGTTTGTTTTTGGTATATATATTTTTTAAATATTTGGATCATACCCACCAATGGTCAGGGATGACTCCTGATCTTGCTCACAGGATCACATATGACCCAAGATCAAACCCAGGTTGGTTTCTACTTTCCTCTAGAAGATTCATCTCGAAACATTTTTTTCTTAAAGCTTTATTAAACCTTTGGCGCAACATATCACTAATTTCTGAATCACCATAATGCATGCTTCATCATGTATTCAATTATTTATTTGTATACTTGCTGAGAATAAAAGAATGGAAATCACTTTGCATTACTTTCTTACTTGGCATACAACGTTAGGCATTTAATTTACATAATCTAAAAACCTTAACAATCTTCATCAGAAAGGAGAGTATTGTTTTCTCTTTAGACTGATGCAGGCATGTTTAAGGAATACCGAGATTCAGTGGCAGGATCTCTAAGTGATATCTCATATTTTGTTGTTTACTTATTGTTGCAAACACCAGTTCTTATACAAATTTTTATAAGCTGGACTCAGGGAATGCTAAGTAATCCATGGTATTTTGCTCTAGATGCGTGACAAAGAAAGTGATGATGATTTGGGAAATTGAGAAAACCTGTTGTAAGTAGTGCCAGAGTACATAGGTTTCCTTACTGTTCCTGCATTTATGTTTCACAGACATCTGGATACAGCACTACATTCGAGTGCACGAGGGCTCGGATAGGATGGAGGAATAGATTCTTCCATCACTTCTTATCTGTGGACACCGTTTTACTCTCCAGAATGGTTTGAGCTGCAGTGTGTTTCTCTAGAAAAGCACTGGTGAGCAGATGAAGATAGAGGTCTGCTCTCCCTCTCACTCACTGCTGAGCCAGACGAGCAATGCCTCTCACAAACTCCCTTTCTCAATTTAATCGCACCCAGAAATCAAATATGTGTTTTATCTCCTTAATCTCATGAATTCTATGCAAGCCCGGCCCAGTGACTGACGGTGACAAGCCTTCAGAAATCTCTTCTTAATTTTATATTTCCCCATTTCACAATTGCTTGAAAAATGATTACATCTGACAACTTTTAATCCATGTGCGAGTGATCATTGGAGATGAGGGTTTTGGAAGAATTGTATGTATATTGTCCTTCTCTGTGCTCATCCCTTTACCTGCTTTTTAATCAACAGATCTGCCATACGCTGACAGTCTTTCATTATGTGCTCTATTCAGGGTGTCAGTATTTTTTACGGCTGGTACATGATAAACAGTAAAGATGCACCCCCTACCACAAAAACAGATTTGTTAATAAAAAGCTGACATTTTGTACTTTTGCAGAATATCAAAGCAATTAGTGACAACAATAGAATGATTTTCAATATGTGTAGAGCAAAATATCATATTGATTCAAGCTCGAAGCTTTCTCTAAATAACAGCTAAAAAATCATCTACTCTATTTGGTCGATTCTTTTAAATAATAGGTGATAAAAATAAAGAAAATACATGAGCAAAACTTGTTTCAACATCCTTCCCCTTGGCTTGGCTGGATAAATTATCAAATTTACTGACAAAGAATAACTGGTAGAGTAACATCATCAAGAATTATTTGGTGGAAAGGCAAAGTTCAGTAGCAGAGTGCCTGCCTTGCAAGCATGACACCAAGTTCGATTCCTGGCTTGCAGATGGTGAAATCACCTGAACTGCCACTGGCGCTCCCCTGTCAAACAACAAAGTGTGTGTGTTCATTATTGCCACAACTAGTGTGTGTGTGGGTACCTCAATTAAGTGTGCAAGCACTGCCATCAAGTATGTGCAACCCCCTCACCCCACCCCACCAGTCATAAAAACAAACAGGAAGGAAGGATATAATTATCATGGTTTCCTTTTATATTGTGTTTGCTCATTTAGAGAGACAAAAACTATGTCTGTATATGTAAACACACATATGTATATCACCAATAAAGTTTATGTCTGGATTTCATGTAATATTGAGATAAACATTTATTGCCCAAAAGGAGAGAGAGAGGGTACAGGGAATGTTGTCTGCCATGGAGGCAGGAGGAGGGTGGGAAAGGGGGGGTATGCCGGGGATATTGGTGGTAGGGGATGTGCACTGGTGGAGGGATGGGTGTTTGATCATTGTGTGATTGTAATCTGTGGAGAGCCTCCACAGGACCCCGTGCTTCGTAAACAACACCTGTTCTTATTAATTTCACCGTGCTTTGAAAAACAGGATGTCCTGTCACGCCCACAAGGTGTAACTAGCCTATCAGCTGCAGATACTTGGGCGTAAACAGGCAGCAAGAGGTATATAAGGAGGGAAGCTGCCTAGCTAGTGGGTTCCCCCCTGGTTCCTCTTCCTTCCTTCGTCCTTTGTCCATCCTTCGTTTGTCCTCTTTTCCGTTTGCATGAGACGGTTTCTTAATAAATCGCTGCAAGAAGAATCTCCGGGTTGCGTGTTATTTTACAGTAATCCAAACATGAAAGCTTGCAACTATCTCACGGTGATTCAATAATTTTTTTTAAAAATAAAATAAAATAAAAACCATTTATTATGGAAGAAAATGAAACATTAAAATGATAAAATCTTAGAATCACAAAGTCAAAGAGTGAGCCAGGAAAAGTTCAGAGAGATGCAGTAGGCCAATATTTTCTTTGTTGCAAGATTGTTCCTACTGCCAACTTCTTCTAATTCCCTCAGTGCTACAGATCACACAGTGAAACCAATGAAGAAAACCTGATTCCCTTGCAAATAAGAATTTACAATGGAGCAAGAATTCTACACCCAGTTTTCAGTATTTCCCCAGGGACTCTGCCTTCTTTCAAACACTCATGGGTTAATTCAGTAAATACTGTGTTCTGAGTACCATAGTAGGCACTGAAAAAATGAGTAATGGACAAACACTGACAATATCCCTACCTTTGTGGACTTCTTGTCACAGAGACAACAGAAGCAGACCAGAAATAAGTAAATGTTTTCTTTTTAAGTGACTAATACTGCATAGGAAAGCAATAATACAGCGTAAGTAAGCAATATTACACAGTAAGTTATACAGTACAGTAGTTATATAGTAAAGCAAGACTATACAGTAGGTTATCTTCTGTAAAACAATAGGTTAAGAAGGATGTTGAGTATGAATTACTTTATTTTTAATATGAAGGGTCTCACTGATAAATGATGAATGAGTAGGATCTGAAAGAGGGGAAGAAGGAAGTCATGTGACATTCTGCAAAGAACAGTCGAGATAAGAACCCAAAGGTGGGCATACGATATTAACATATGCCACGTTTATGACAGCCACACACTTAATTTGCTCTGATTTATTTTATGGCAATTCAAACATTACGTTAGCTTCATTGAAACTGTCTTTTTTATTTTTGTCAAAGACTAAGAAGAATCACAATTCATTAGCAGCTGCCCCCCAGGCTCCACATCTTGAAGAGGGGCCACTTTTGAGTCACTACATCTGTTTCTATTTCAGACTCAGCACAGCTCTCTGCCCGCCCTCCTTTCCCTTCTCCTGTGTGTGGTTCTTCTCAAGGCCCCTCATTGTCACTCAGTTCAAGGCAATCAGACAGATTCTCTCTTGTTACCTTCGATATCTGCAGCTCATCTGACTGAATTTTTGCTCTTGAATTTTAGTCTTACCCTATACAAACCATGGCTCATATAGTCACGCAGGAAACAAAGTGTGTCCATGCCTTAGATAAAGTTGCACCAGAGTTGTGCTGTTTGATTAGCCAAGTGTTAAGTGCCCACTCTGGGCTAGGCTTCACGCTATATGTGAGGTATAGGTAGGCTTCCAATCCTCCTCATGGTCACGGGAAAGGGCTCTGTGCCAAATGTAATTTCCATATTTCCGAAGGAAGCACTGTGGGACTGTCCAGCCAATTCTACTGTATCACTGTATCACTGTCATCCCGTTGCTCATCGATTTTTTCGAGCGGGCACCAGCAACGTCTCTCATTGAGAGACTTATTGTTACTGTTTTGGGCATATCCAATACGCACAGGTATCTTGCCAGGCTCTGCCTCGAGGGCTCGATACTCTCGGTAGCTTGCCGGGCTCTCTGAGAGGGGCGGAGGAATCGAACTCAGGTCAGCCACATGAAAGGCGAACGCCCAACCGCTGTGCTATCGCTCCAGCCCTCAATTCTACTACAAGCCCTTAAAGCACAAGTTGAGTAATTGTCATTGAAAGGGAGGGGCACCATCTGGCATTTAGGTATGGAAGTGTTTTGATGAATTGAGAAGAATAAAAAGGAAAACACATGATTTCTCTTATGGTTGCTGGCTGCTTAGTCAACAGGAGATATTAATGTTATTTCTCAGAAGTCATTTAGCAGTGCATTGGGTACACCACAGTTCAAAACTACATAAGAAGATCATAAAGCCCAAATTTATGATACTTCTCCTCCAGCCATTTCTCAACATTATATTCATTTTCTTTAAGATTAAAAAGTGACATCCAGACACATAGACTGCTCACAAGTTATGGAGTTAAACTAACAGTGATTTTTGTGTGTTAAACATAGCAAAAAAAAATTCTATAAATTCTGGTTTTGAAAGTAGGAGCCCTTATGTATTTTTATAAATCCTGGCTCTAATTAAAAGTGCCTAATTATAAGAATTAACTCGCCAACTTTCATTTCTACTAATAACCATAGCAATTAACCCATATTTACGTATTAAGCCTTAATCTATTTTAATCCTATATACTCACTCTTTGGTAGAAGTTGTGGAAAATGTCTGATAAAACCACTTGGTATTTAAAAAATCTTTTTTAAAAACTACTTTCTCCATACCTGTTTTACTATCTGAGAATCATGCTTGTCCTTTTATATTACTTTGATATAAGGAGCAGTGGCTCTGTCCATCTTATTTCTGTTTCTTTCTTTCTACTCCTCTGCTCATTCCTGTTAGTATTCCATTCATGTAACCTGCTTCACCAAGCTTCAGTCCTGTTAAGTTTGAAGTAAATATGTAGAATAATATATTCAGATATTAGCTTTTCTGGTTGAAAAGCTCTAATGAAAAAGGAATACCTGCACCAAAGCAGGAATATTAAAGTTAGCACGAAGGGGTAGCTCTGCCTATATGGCAGGCCCAATTTTGCTGAAAAAGATCGGATTCAGATATGTATAGTTTTCAGGAGTCATCATTTATTTTCAGGCTAACTAGCAAATGTATTATTTATTTATCCCCTTGTCAAATTATTCTCTCTGATGTGATTTTGAACACTCTGGGCAACATTAAGCCTGAATTCTTACATGCTAAAATTCAGGATTTTCTGTGCAGAGCCATTACGAGCTTGTCTTGGAAGCAGCAAATGGGATGTCAGATCTTCAGGGGAGCGGATCTTTCTAATAATCATCCCATGCAAATCTAGAGAATGACTGGATGACCAGCCAGCTCCTGAAGCAGATGATGACAAGTTGCCTTCAGAATATAAAAAATACCTTTACTTTCCTTGCCCAGGCAGCATTTTTAGCAGACATGGCAGCTCACAGCACTCTGCACCTCTGCTTATGAGAAAAGCTAATCCATTTAATGTCATAGTCCTAAAAGTCACCCACTGTCCACTAAATGGGTTAGTGAGCAACCTTTTGTGCCTTTTGAAAATGAGTTTTCATTGTTTTTCTTTCACGAGATCTATTTCAGAGTTTTAACAAAGTCTAATATAATTTTAGAGTTTATATCCTGGCATAGCAATACTGCCCTTGCATGGTCCAAGTTTGGGTGAGCGGACTGCTTATGTATAATGAAATATGTCACCTATGATCCAAGGGTCCCCATCCACATTATTAGAAGTATCTCTTTTCCTTCTAAGAGGTAGGCAAGTTCTCTCTGACTTTTGAGCAATATAAGCCACCTATTAATCTTACAGGATATTAATTCTACTGGAGCATGTCTGTCCTCTCTGCAGTCCAGTTTTATTTCTCATTATAGTTTGGTAACAGGGGCTAGGGAGACAGACATTAACTAAGGGAGATAGACAGTTAACCAAATGGTAAATTTGGTGCAATTCTGATTACTCCATCAGAGGAAGCAGAGGTAAAAGAATATCTGTTACCTGGTTGAAATATTTTCTATAACTAAATATTTTCAAACTACTACTGTCTTTACTTATATCATCCAAACTGTGATGCTCCAAATTTTGTATATTATATGTCAACAGGGACTGGAAAATGGGATATAAAATCTATTCACTTAGATGTCATTGTTCATTGAACAATCATGTAGTGGGTGCCTAATTATGTAGTAGGTTTTGGAGAACAATCAAAAGGATCTTTTATATGATTTGTTTACCAGGTGCATCACTATACAGTCTGGAAATTAAGGATGTATACGAAAATACAGGGTGAAATTGTACAGTGTAATAAGAGGTGAATCCTGACAAGATAGAAGTATGTGAGGAACAGGTTGATGAGTTTGTAGGGCAGATTGGAAAACTCGAGAGTTCTTTGCGGAAATCTGCAAATCCGCAGAGCAGAAGACAACTTCACACTTGGCTATATCAACTAACATCAGATGCTACTATAGCTGTGTATATTACTGTTGCTCATTGAGGTACATAGGGGTCGAATTTTCTCACACCTCATGTCTACTGCAGATGTTATATGTTATATGACACTAATACATGAGATACTCAATATGAAAATTTTTGCCTTATAAAACCTTCGGCATTTTTTCAAAGTGGTATCATTGGGTGAGATAAAAAGACCATTAACTGTATTTAATTTTGCACATTTTGTGATTTCTTAGCTTAGAATCCAGGCTCTACCTATGGCTCTTGTAGATGTTATTGACATAGAATAAAGTGAATTACAGGTCTGGTGGTTCTAGAAAAGCATCAGACAAGGTCTCTTAGAAATTGAATTAAGTGCTCGGCTTCCAGTTACTAGTATTATCATTCTGAACCAATTTAAACCTACTCAGTCTCCATTTTATAGTCTATAATGTAATGTTATATTGGTTTCATCATCATGTTAAGCTTATTATACAAATGAGATATATTTCACACATAAAGAAAAATCTTAAAAAGACTGAAATGCTGTCAAATACCCTTAATGTTTCAAAATTATTTCTATGGGAAAGGAAAAATTACTATCATTAAGATAAATTCTTCCATTAGATTTTATATATATACACATTAATACTCAGTTGCCGTATATATATATAGAATATATACATATATATAAATTTGTATATAAAACAGATGGAAATCATGTTCAACTTTAGATTTAACTTATATGACAATGCAATGATAGTTTCTGGAACTGGTAATAAATTAAAGGTATAAGAATGAAATGTGCAAGAAAAATGATGTCCCAAATCCTCCCTGGCAGAGAGATGAATCCTTGTGAGCCTTACGGGAAGTGAAGGAGAAGGCCAGGCTGCCAAGCTGGGAGAATGTCCTAATCAAATCTTGCTCACTGAACTTGGTTATGTGTTCCCAACATAGCCACCGATGCCCTTTGAAAAATCTATTTTTCAACTTCTCTTTGGATAGAGAAGTCAGCAGCCATCTCAGAGACATCTGCTTTGTGCGTTCAAGATGGTTATATTCTCAGATAAATAGGAGGAAAAAGGCTTTCTACAGAGCGAATTTATAAAAGCTCTGTCACCTCAGTTACAGACTTAAGATTTAACTATCCGAGGTGAATTCATTATAACTCTATTCACTTTGAAACAAAATGTCATTTCTCATGACCCAATAAATGAAGTGTAATTACTCAAAGTACATAAATGATAGACCTGAGTATTTTCTCTTCCCAATCATGTTCATGACAAGAAGCAATTTCACCGAACTGAAAAACTGATAACTGGAGAAAAACACCTTGAGACAGACCGCCACTGTGGACGCAAAGTTGACACTAAAGATCATGTTAAATAATCAGTCTTTTGAGACATGTTTGGATTTTTGACAACAGCTACAATCCTAATGTGAGTTTCACTGTCCTTTAGGAAATATTTAACTTACACTGAAATTTATTTGAAGGAACAAAAATGTAGTAAATATGATGACGAATGCCTAGCACCGCTCCTTGCTGCTAAGCCAAGAGCTTTGACACTTTTCAGCTTTACTAAAGACTTCCTATAATTCCTTCTTTTCAGGGATTTTAGTCCTCTGTGGTGCAAAGATAATAAATAAACAATCCTCTGATTGCCTCTAATGAAAACATTTATAAAATCCTTCATATGATAGTCAAATGAAGTCAAGTATACCATTCTAAGTTTACCCAGAAACCACCAAGTCAATTCTTTATCTTTCAGCCCTGGATTATTGAATGCCCCAAATTTAAGCATTATTAGGGGGGAAAAGTCCTGTCAAGCACTTCTCGCAGAGAAAATCTGCTTAAATGACTTTTTATTCTTAAAATGATGCCAATTTCCTTCCTGAAATTGTATGCATCACTCAATGATATATGATTAGAAATTATGAGGCCAATTTTCCAAAGGTGTTTGTTCATTTGAACAGAAAAGTCCATGCAAATCAAGGACTTTCATATTCAAATGCTTATGTGTGGGTGCAATTAAGCTTCTCCAATTCATGGATTGGGTTTCTAATCTTCTGTACAAATAAATGTGCAAACATGCGTATCTACTTTTAGTTTCACTAAAAACATTGTGTCCATACATGTAATGATTGATAATAACTGAAATGAAAAAACCAGCAAGGATCACCTGTTATATCTAAGATAACATTAATTTCACCAGCCAACGCATTATAAATAGCTTTGTCTCTCTTCTCACTCTGTTGTTCTATTAATGTGTCTTGGTCGAGCCAGACCTCATCTTCTATTATGGTAACTTTTCTCTATAGAATTGAGGTACCTCCTCTTTGCATTTTGGTTGCCAGTGAGCCTACCCATCTTCCAGCCTTTCAGGCAGGCCTAAACTCCAATATTGACTGAGCTAATTCCCCAGTATATCTTTAAACCTGCAATAAAGTGAACTACAATGAAGTTGATGCAAGAGTTGGGGAGTAATTTTCACTACCAGTAAAGCTCAGTTCTAACATAATTGAAATGCATGATGTATAAATCTGCTTCATCTGTTATATACTGCCCTCTCCCCAGCCCTGCCATAGTCCCTACCCTTTGTTACTATTGTTTCAATTATGCACACTTGACTTGGGTGCTGGCATATTTTCTTGCCAGGAGTTTCACTTATTTAATCATAGTTTTTGTGCACATTTTGGTTTCAGTGCTCTCTGGAGGTTATTGTGATGCTTGTACAGCTCTGAGGGTCATAAGCCCTTAGTTGTGATGATCTACGTACCAGACTGGGCACTATCACAATACCAGGGGACTCAGACAGCAGAACTATTAGAATTTGGTGCACATGGGCAGTTCAGGGGTTTGAACTCATAGACTCATGCTTGAAAGTCCAGTGCTTAAGTCTCTGATCATACATGTTGCCACTATCATGCCTGTTTTTGAAAAATAAGCACCCCAGAGAGAACAATTTCTAAAATTATATATATATATATATATTGCTTTAGACATCTTAGCAAACACATAGCTAAAGATTCGTATAGCACAATATACCAACAACTCTCACTCTGGAGAACTTTTTTTCCCACACAATAAAGCAGCAAAAAGACATAGACATATTTATTGAAGAGGATATGGGATTAATTGACAAGGTGGCTCATTTAAGTTGACCCAGACAGGAAATTTTAGTGGATGAGTAAATTATGCAGTGTTTGTCAAACCAGGAACATTTCTCTTAACTTTCCTCATTCTCCCAACAGACAGTGAAAACTAATGACTGGAATAGATGTGCCTCATTTGACTACAGATCATATCCAATTTTACAGAAAATCTGAAAAGGAGAAAGATTTACAAGTAGCATTTTGTGATCCTTTTCTAGGAAAAAAATGGTGATATAAGCTTTGACAATATTTTCTAGCTGAAATTGTTGCTCATGGCCTGCATATGTATCTTTATTTCAGGGGCAAGAAGAAGCTAGGACAAGGTGACCTAGATGAAAGGCATTAAAATTACTAGAAAAATTTAAATGGTTTAACAGGAACAACAAGACAGAATACTGAAATCACAAATGTCATAAAAGCAAGCTACAGTTTAAGAATATAAAAAAAGGCTAATTCTATTAACATTGCTAAGAACACTAACTAATGCATGGTTCACATAAGAGCTTCTGGGGTCTTCCAACTTTATTGGCTAGAAACAAAATGAAAGACTGGTGAATATACAAGTATTTGATTTGTTGAGATGCTCTTCTTATTTCCATACAGATTGTAGCCTGGAGTAGATGAATTTCAATAATAAGAATATTGCCAATTTCAACTCAATCAATGCAATTCAACTTTCCAAACCACTTCCATGGATAAAGCAACATTAATTTTCCAGGCATTTCAAAGAGTCATTGGATATTCAAACCTGGTCCTACTTTAATCAAATTTAACCCAGGGCAAATGAACAAAAATTATAAATTACTATTGTTGGGAGAACTGCATTATTATAAGAAATTAGTAAATAGAAAAAGCTTGTAAAAACATTAGGGATAAAACAAAAAAAGAAATTCTTTGAAAATTTTCTGAACTCAAAACTTCCATGTTGCCTCCTTCCTTTGGCAATGCCACTAGGATATTACTTCATCAATTCCAGTATGGATGGCAAAAAGAGGGTTAGAAAAAAAAAGGATCCAGTGTTAATCAAATATCTATGTATCAATGCCATCCCATTGCTCATCGATTTGCTCAAGCGGGCACCCGTAACGTCTCCACTGTGAGGCTTGTTGTTACTGTTTTTGGCATATCAAATACGCCACAGGTAGCTTGCCAGGCTCTGCTGTGCGAGTGAGATACTCTCTACTCTCGGTAGCTTGCGAGGCTCTCTGAGAGGGATGGAGGAATCGAACCCAGGTCGGCTGTGTGCAAGGCGAACGCCCTACCCGCTGCGCTGTCACTCAGTAGTAAATGAAAACGCTTGTGTTTGCCCTTCCAGAGGGACAATACTGAGTAAATAAAAGCACAATGTTGAATCGGATTATAATTCTGCTTAGAAATGTGCATTTTCCTTCACAGTTAGAGATGTTTGTACTATAGTATCTTGTTGCTGATTAGAGACAAAATGGAAGATTCCTACTTTCTTTTCAGTGCTATGTGCTTATTCTTGGAGCTAGGCAAAGCTATCAGTCCCACTTTACTAATTTAAGATGGGGAAATAATATAATTGTAAAACTGCAGAGCAAAGATTAATCCCCAGTGACTAGCTACAGAATCCTCCCCTTTTCTTAAAGACAGCTATGGAGATACCAGTTATTACTCATCCTTGTCTTTTAAGTAGATGTATTCAGATAATTTCCCACGATCCTTCTTAATGGATCTCTATAGTTATCAGTCAGAAACATCACAAAATCCAATGCTAATCCTTTGTCTGACACAAGTTAAAAGAGAGTTTGATCTTGCTTGCTGCCAACCAGTCCCCAGTCTTGCATTGTGCTCTCCCTCTGATTCCTATCATAGACAATTATATCTCTCAGAAGAGCTGAAGTATAATCATATTGTAATACAACAGGGGTTGTTTGTACTTATAATCAAATACTTCGCTTTGGGAAAAAGCACTCTTAGTCTTCTACCCTATTGGGACTGGCAGGCCCACCAGCCCCCACCGCACTGCACAAAAACATCTCCGTATCAAGCAGTTAATAGATACTGACACATGAAGTGCCTTGCCTTAATAGATCTGTATTTATATCTAGCTTGTTTCAAGTTCAATTTGCAAGGCAGCCTTATCTTGGCTCCTATCAAATATGCTACTTACCCTGCCATTTCTACCTGACAGCAGATGATCTCGTTTTTGTGAAACCCACAGCTGCCTGCCCCACTTACATGTGCCTTCTGGGTGATCACCTTATCATATCTCTGCTTCTGTTGCTTCATGTGCTCTTCTGCTCATCTCTCTGACCAACCTTCTTTATCTTCAGTGCCCAGATTAAGGGCCACCTCCTCTATCAAGCCCTTCTTGACCATAAGATTTCATGTGTAATTTTCTCTATCTCTCTTGGAGCACTGCTTTGAACACATTTGAAGCAAAGCACTTATGATACATGTTTCCTTTATTTATTTTGAGAGTTATCTCAATCCGATTAGGATTTAAGATGTTTAATTACAAAATTCAGGCTTGATCCTTGCTTGTATTGTGAGCACAAAGCACTTCATCTGCTACCAGTGTTCGATACATCAATCTACATAGAAGTTTTGCAGAGATGAGATATTTTTCTTCTATCAGAACTGACTTTAAAAAGAAACTTCTAAAGTACATATGACTATAAGCAACCATTTTAATCTAACATTTTGGGTATTATCTCTATTTTAATGTTTTATAAATACATAATTGGTTCTAACCAAGAATTTCAAATAAAAAATTGTATAATAAACCCTTGAATAACAGATTACTCACAGTAACAGAGTGTATAGTAAAATCCCTCCAATACTTTTATGAAAAGTACTATTTCTTAGCCCTGGTTATTTATCAAGACCCTAAGCACTGTAATGAAATGAGTATTAGTGGGCCTATGATCTTTTCCACATCCTTTATGTTCTGTCACCAAATAATTGAGAGTCTACTGTGAATGATATCCAAGTTAGGTGCTAGATTAAAGGATTAAAAGAGAGTTTCTATGTAAAAGGAGTGAATTGTCGCATGCCGCTTCGACCAGCGAAGAAACACGCAACTCAGAGACCCTTCTTGCCACGATTTATTCAGGGACTTTCCATTAAAGGGGGAAGAAACAGGAACGAGGCGGACGCACGAGGAGGAACTTCTAGCTAGGTGACTTACCCCCTTATATACCTCTCGCTTCCCGCTTACGCCCACGTGTCTGCAGCTGATAGGCTAGTTACAGCTTATGGGCGTGGCAAGACATCCTGTTTCCGTATTAGGAGTTGTTTTCGAAGCACACAGGTGTTGTTTACGAAGAATGGTGCAATTTACAAGCACAGTGCAACTGTTGTTACAAAGCACGGTATCGGGGAGGCTCTCCACAGTGAATGTCTAAATTAATGAGTTTATTGATACACAAACAAAAGTTTAATATATCTAATGCTTTTATTAAGATTAGTCCTTAATCTGGGCTGGATTGATAGCACAGTGAGTAGGATGTTTGCCTTACATGTGGCCAACCTGGCTTCGATTCCTCCATCCCTCTCAGAGAGCCCGGCAAGCTACCAAGAGTATCCTACCTGCAGGGCAGAGGCTGGCAAGCTACCCACCCGTGGTGTGTTCAATGTGCCAAAAACAATAACAGCAAGTCTTACAGTGGAGACGTTACTGGTGCCCACTCGAGCAAATCGATGAACAAGGGGATGATAGCGCTACAGTTCTTAATCTCAGGGAGTTAATTTTCTTTTTTATGGTTTACTATTATTATTTTTTAAAGAATCAGGCTTTACAATGGTGCTGATAGTTGAGTTTTGACATACAATAATTCAACATCAATCCCTCCACTAGTGTAAACTTCTGTCCACCAGTGTTCCCAGATTCCCTCCCCTCCCCAACTCCTTCTCCAGTGTTGTCTGTCAGCCTGACAGGCACATCACAAGGTTACAATGGTTACTTCTTAGATCTCATGCTTTCAGTTCTGTTGAAGCTGTGTTTTGTATACATGGCTATGCCCCTCACGCGCATGACTGGTATACCTGAAGCCCTGATGTGTTCTCACCCATCACTTTTTTGTTCTCTTGTTCCCCCTTTGATTTCGTCCCTTCTCTGTCCATCTCATTTTGTGGCACCCTCAGTTATGCAGTTTTCACTTGTGGCTTCTTGGAATATCCCAGGAGTCCTCAGAGAAACCATATGATGCCTACTTGAGCAAAGCTTCTTTAGAAAATAATTTTATTGACACAAACCCATTTTTTTTATGATTTGCACTTAAGTGTTATGATGAAGACTAACACAAATACCAAAGTTCAATAAGACGGTATCAGGAGAGTTACTCATTTATAGTCCTCTCTAAAGTTTCTAGAATGATTTCTGAGAGAATAACAGCAATCTTTTTCTTTGAATGTTAAAGTTACTAATTTTTTAAATTATGATTCTGTGATTTAGATTCATGGACCCACCTTCCTCTCCCAAGATCCCCAAACACTGTCCTTTAATGCCCAGCCCACCAACTCAATTATGTGGATCAGTTTAAACTGTATTTTTCCACTGAAAATAATACCTCATATCTTCGCTAATATCCTAAAGGCCCTATTTAAAAGATAAATTAAACAAGAATTCCCCACTATATTAAATATCAAGACATTATCAAGACATTTTCTCTGCTTTATTTCAGTATATGGGTCTTCTTTATCCTATGTTATTTTAGCTGATTTAAATACTTTCAGTTATTTGCTGTGGTTATTCTACTGGCTGGCAACTTCACCTATTTAATTTTAGTCAGTTGGATTGCTCATTGAATACTGCATCTTAATGTTTGAAGATCAGTCGCAAAAGGAATTATGGTAGATATTTGTCTAGAAAGTCTAGCGATTGGCACAATATTACTACGCCAGTGGTATTCAAAGTCAGCTCTCCTGGAGGCCAGCTTCCTCAGTTGGTCACAACAAAATAAAGCCTCAATATGGAAAAATCTCATCCAAGTGCAAATTAGAAAACAAATGAATGCAGCATCCACTAATATGCTTCTGCTCCATGCTTTCTTAAATAACTCTATTTTTGAAAAATACACCTAAAATTTAAATTGGCAGAACACAAGTTAAGTATAATGATAACCATTTTATTAAATCTGTATGTTTCTGTGAATAATTATATTAAAATGACCTGACTGGCTTGGAGTTCCTGTTAAGGAATAAGAAAATTGGGAATTATATAAACAACCAATGATGTGGACTAAACCTTCATATGTAAATGATTAGTGATCTACCAACCACCCCCTGACTCTGGTTTATGAAGTCAAATGGAAGTGCTGCCTAAATCATTAACCACAATAACAGCTGGAGCATGTCTTAAGCAACATGAGGTTAACGATGTGTCTAGAAACTGTCAGAAATGGACATGTGTACAGAACTTGTTCTACTTTATCTCTAGGGACCATGAGTCTTATTAATCACACAGAGTTGAAGACCAATTGTCTTCAAATTATGTCCCTTACAAACTTTTACAAAAAAAAAAAGCACAAAAACAGGAGTTAACTTACCTTTGAGAATTCCTGAGCTATATGTGATATTCCTTTCTTATTCCTTAGTTAACTTTTCCCTTTCTTATTTCTTAGTTAACTTTTTAAGTCATTAAAATATAAGACTGAGATATGAGATAGAAACTGTTAGGCACTAAAAAAACAGAATTGTGTAAAACTCTAGCATAATGGAGTAAATGATCATTAAATCTCTTCTCCATTAAAAAACTTTGAAATTGAAAAAAAGTTAAAAGTCTTTAGGACACTGAAATTTTATAACTTCATCAACATCATGAGGAAAAATATCAAAGAAAAGTATTTATCAAAACTTTTGAAATCTAAGTCTGGTTTCTGGGAGTTTGTGAGGTCATTAGCAGGACTATCCTATACCTGATTCACAGTGAGATCATTCCATTAGGGTGAAGTAAGATTTGAAAGCCAGTAGCTGGAACGGCTAAGTTGGTATGACAACACTTTATCTGAATTTTCTTGATATGGATTCACAAGGTGGCTGGGGATCTTAACACAAATTTACAGAAAATTTTGTAGGAGTAAGATCTTAAAATTTGTTTACAAATCCTGCAAAGATTTAGGTCTATTCCTTTTTACAAAATATAACATAAATTTTTTATTGACATGTATGTATAATATATAATAATGTATAGGATTATTTATTATAATGCACATGATTATAGTACAAAGAATGAGATTATTAGAAGTGATATTTATATCGTACTGAAATTATCACTAATTGTGATATGTTAAGCAACATTGTAATTCTGAGAACAACTGCTAAGAAAATAATTAAACATATGTAGCAATATTTTTATGTAGGAATTTAAGTGGTATCTACCAAATAGTGACTTTAAAAGACATGAAAGGAAGAGGGATCAAGAAATGACAAATGATATAAGATAGAATTTATTAAAATGGTACAGATAAAATCAAACATCTATGGCCATATTAAATGTGATCTGCACAACCTCTTTGAAATAGAATTGACTATAAAAGTCAAAAGTTCAAAACTGCACTACTAAATTGTTGCTATAAGATAAATACATTAGCTCAAACACATAAATAAGGGGCCTTGAAGATAGCTCAATGGATTAAAGCACATGCATTGTATGCTGGAACCCCAGGCTTGATTTTCAGACCACATGGTCCCCAGCACTTCTAGGAGTAACTTCAAGCTCCATGAATTGGGGACATTGCCCCTGAGCACTGCTGGATATAAGCCAAACACTAAAAAATTATATTAGAAGTTAAAATTTTCCAACCATAGACTAATCTTCCTGGCCCTTGTTTCTACTGTCCTTGGTTATTAATCTCATATCATACATTTCATATGACACAAAGGAGTGCAACCATTCTATGTCTGTCCCTCTCCTTCTGACTCAGCATGGTACTCTGCATGTCTGTCCATGTATAAACATATTTCATGCCTTCATTTTTCCAAACAGCTACATAGTATTTCATTGTATGGACATAGAAATGGGCAGAAGGCAATTGGGATAGAGAAGGGATCACTATGACAAGCATATTTAGGTAACAAAGATCACTCTGTGCAAGAACTGCATGCTGAAAGTAGGTAAAGGAGCAAACTCTTAGCATCTCAAATGCAAACCATAATTCCCCAGAATGGAGAGAAAAGAAAGAGAGAGATAGACAGAGAGAGACAGAGAGACACAGAGAGAGAGACAGAGAGAGAGACGCACAGAGAGAGGTTAAGTGGAAAGTACCTGCCATAGAGACACACTAGGGTGAGGGGGTTAGCAGGGAGGAATATGGGGGCATTGATGGTGAGAAATGTAGACTGGTGGATAGATGCATGTTGAAACATTGTATAGCTAAAACCCAATCCTGAACAGGTGATTGAATAAAATAAGTAAAAATAAAACGTTAAAATTGAAGTCATGAAAATTTAAAATAACATATCAAGAAGACAATAAAATTTGCAGAATGTACACCTTCAAGCACAAATGGAGAATTCTTGAAGATAGATAGATTGTTGGGCCCTAAAACAATTTTCAAGAATTTTAAAAGATTAAAAAAATATATTTTTAACCACTCAGAACAATAGCAATTCACAAGAGAAAAATATCAAAGAAAACCACATTACATGGACATTAAAAACATTTACATTGATTACCCATGTGTGACAATAGAAGGCATACATTTTTTATTACACTGGGAACTTTAGCCAATGAGTGGAAGAAAAAAAGAGGTGGAGATGGAAGGATAGTATATTTAAAAAATAAAGCTACTTGCACAAAACATGATCATGTATGCAAATTATGTAAGTAAAGTCACACACACCAACCTAGCATGAATAAAAAATTAGTTTAACAAGGTAATAAGTGTCCAACCACAGATGAAGAAGATGAGGTACATATACATAGCAGAATACTAATCATACATAAAAAATTTAAATCTTGCCTCAAGACAACATGAATAGAGCTAGAGGAGTCTTGTTAAGTGAAATTATTCACTGTCACTGTCACTGTCATCCCGTTGCTCATCGATTTGTTGGAGCAGGCACCAGTAACGTCTCTCATTGTGAGACTTATTGTTTTTGGCTTATCCAATACGCCACAGGTAGCTTGCCAGGCTAGATACTCTCTAGCAGGCGAGATACTCTCCGTAGCTTGCCGGGCTCTCCGAGAGGGGCAGAGTAATTGAACATGGGTCCGCCCTGTGAAAGGTGAACGCCCTACCGCTGTGCTATATTATGAAGAAAAAAATTGAATGACATCACTCATGTGGAATAAGGAGAAATAGAATAAAAGAAGAAAAAAATAAAGATAAAAAATGAAAATAAACTTGTGGATTCAGATTCCTAAAGAGAGCAGAAGATCCAGAGGATTATGGTGGGGGAACATTAAGACTTTGCTTGTGATGATACTGTGGTACATTTTGAAGGGGAATGAAATTGTACTGCTCAAAGATAATGCAGTGCCTGATCATTCAGGAACGAGGCACTGAACTATTATTATCCTTGCGATGGGCTGACCCAAGGGTTTGATTCTCAGCACAACATACGGTATAGAGTACTATAGCCAGGAGTAGTAACTTGAGTACAGAACTAGCTGGAAGCCTGAGAACAGCCAGGTGTGGCCCACTCAACTCCTCTTCAACAAAATCCAAGATATATGTAGTTGTGCAATACTTCAACAATAAAAATGTAAGGCAACAAGATCAATACTTTCAAATCAATTGAATTACACATATTAGCAATGCGCAACCAGAAAAAAAAAAAACCAAATAGTTCTATTAAGAGTAACAACAAATAAAATTAAATGCAAGATATGCAAAATGTGTAATCTGAAGACCATAAAACATTGCCAGAAGTAATTAAATTTAAATAAATGAGGGCACATGCCATGTTAATTGACTAAAAGGTTTTTTTCCCCTAAAACTTATGCAGTTTCCCCAAATTAATCAATATATTTAATGAAATCCTTATAAAAATCTCTTCAGGACTTTATTTTTAATACAGCAAGCTAAATTTAAGTGAAAATACAAAGAACTAGATTGCAAAAAATTTTTTGTAAAAGAAAAATTCTGGAAGGTTTTTACCATCAGATTTTCAAACTTATAATAAAGCAACAATAAAGAAGTGTGTGTAGTACTGTCATGAGAATAAGTATATATCAATAAAATTGAATTGATGGATGAGAAATAAACTCATGTTTATGGTCAATTATTTTTGACAAAAGGCAATTAAATTACATCTTAAACAAATGTTATCTTTTAATTAAATAGCCACATACAGAAGGATGAATTTAGATACCTAACAAAAATTACTCCGAATCAATAATTGACCTAAATGTAAAGGCTAAAGCTGTAAAAATCTTCAGAGAAAAATTGTCAAATAAAATGTCAGGAATTTGAGTTAGGAAAAGAGTTATTAGATATGTAACCAAAATTTGAAATATATACATATGCATTTTAATGTGCAAATGTATAACATATAGGTAATTTATTAATATGAAAACACTCATATTTCAAAAACTCTATTAAATAAATGAAAAGGCAAAGCACAGAGGCCAGACTGGAATAAAATATTTGGAATATGCAGATCGGATAAAAGATTCCCATCAACAATATACATTTTTAAACATGATATATAATATGCAATTTAATGACCAATTTAATATGGTACAGTATAATACTACATTGCAAATCAAAAGTAAGAAATAGTGACCTAAAATTGGCACGATTTTGTATATATCAAAGAATATATTCAAGGGGCTATTAAACACATGAAAATCTGTCACAATAATCATTAGAGAAAAAGATTGAAATTTCAGTAAAACACCATTGAATACCCACAAGAACAATAAAAATCAGCAAATCTGACTACACCATGTTTAGGGAAATCTCTATAGAGTAGCCTCATCTTCATACATTACCCAGAAACTACTCTTAGTAATATATCAAAGAAAAATGGAACATGATCACACAATAACTTATAAACAATTGTTTGGGCTAGAAAGACCTTGCTGGGGGAAAAGCACTTGGCTTTATACATGACCAGCTCTGTTCCAATTCCTGATACTACATGTGGTTTCCAAGTTCCACTAGGAGACAACCTGAGCACAGAGCCAGGAGTAATTCCTGAGCACAACCAGATGTGGCTTACAAACTTCCCAGGCCCCCAAATATTCATGGAAACATTTTTTTATAATGGTGTCAAATGCACCTATTAAATACCCATTAAATGGTAAATTGATAATAAAACATGGTATGTTTTACATTGCCATTTGTAATTCCATACAATGAACAGTTCAACTATATACAGGAATAAAATCTTGACACATGTTACAGCACCCCACAAAGAGAGAACTATGGAGTTGGAGGGATAGTAGAACACGCATTGACCTTGCATGAAGCGCACCCATGTTCAATATGGAAGAAGGAAGGAAGGAAGGAAGGAAGGAAGGAAGGAAGGAAGGAAGGAAGGAAGGAAGGAAGGAAGGAAGGAAGGAAGGAAGGAAGGAAGGAAGGAAGGAAGGAAGGAAGGAAAGAAGGGTGTTTAGGTGAATATTTACAAAACTTTCCTTAAAAAAAAACAACTTTATAAAGATAGAAAGTAGACCAATGGTTGTCTAATATGGTTGCCTTGAATAGAGCAGAAAAAGTGTAGCAATGGAAAATGACCAATAAGCCCAAGGGAAACTTTCAGAGTGATAAAACCTCTATAATTGGACAATGGTCACCATCATATAGCTAAGTAAAATTATTGACCCTTTCCTTCACTGTATCACTGTCATCCGTGTTCATCAATTTACTCGAGCGGGCACCAGTAACATCTCTATTCCTCCCAGCCCTGAGATTTTAGCAGCCTCTTGTTACTGGTCTTTGCCAATGATTGGAGGCTCTCTCAGGGTCAGGGGAGTGAGACCTATCGTTACTGTTTTTGGCATATCAAATACACCACGGGGGAGCTCGCCAGGCTCTGCCTGTGCGGGCAGGATACTCTCAGTAGCTTGCTGGGCTCCCCGAGAGGTATGTGTATATACCTCTGCAGTTTAAGATGATTAAATGATAGATGCTTCACCCTGAACGAAATCACTGTAATCTAAACATCTCCAAAGTACCTACTCACTGCTTGGTGTTCTGCAAAAAACAAAAATTCCCTTGAGAAGGGGAGGGGAGATGAGAGGGAAGGGAGGGACGGAGGGGAGGAAAGGTAGGGGAGGGGGGAGGAGAAGGGCACAGAAGAGGGGAGGGGAAGGGAGCCAAGATGTCTGGAGCCAGCAGGCTTCCGTCACTCACAGGTCTGTGTTTCATCCATCTCACCTAATGTTCCTTTTCACTCCCGTCTGTTTTAATACTCTCCCCTTTTTGCCTTCCCATTGGAAAAGAACCAATTCTAAAGCTTCTTTTAAAATATGTCTGTGAGGGCTAGGGAGACAGTACAGCCAACCAAACCCAGAGGAATCCCCAGCACCACAGGGGACACTTCTGAGCACAGACCCTTTACTTAAAAAAAATAAAATCTTTTACTGGAAAAAAATGAATAGCCAGTGATTGCTGACCCCACACCTTACCATTAACCCATTTTTACGGATGCACATGAGGTTCTTAGATATGATTCTGTACCGCGTCAAATGCTACGTTTCTTTAAAAATAGCAGTCACGTAGTCAAGTAGCATTTTAAATATAATATTGAAAAATAACTGACACAGTTAAACATATTTAGTCATATGAAAACATAAAATTGCTTTTTTTAATGTCTCTAAATATTTAAATACATACAACTTCTTTTTTTTTTTGGTAAAACAGATTTTAATTGCAGGTTTTTAGGAAGGGGAAGGAGGGAGAGAAAGTAAAAGAGAGTAAAGCACTCAAGAGAGAATGAACGGTTCTCCAGAGGCTGAGAGAGAGACCCCACACCTTACCATTAACCCATTTTTGGGTTAATGTCCTACATATGTCCCAGCCATTAGCTATGAAAATAAGAAAGTACACATCTCAAGAGGGAAGATGCAGGCAACACATGTGCTCAGGTGCCACGTGTACTCAGCCACATAGGCACAAACAGCACATGGGCTGGGGCAGCATACGTGCTACATGCAACTACTTTCTGATATAAACAATTATAGAAGGTACAGAAATGACAAGGTTGGCGGACATCTGATTTTTGAACTTGGTCCATACCATGTAGGGGCCTTAGACAGAACATTTGATCTTCTGAGTGCCATTCCTTCTCTGGAAAGTGGACACTTGAAAAATATTTACTGCTAACCACATTTCTAAAATAAGTGGGAATCAGAGGGGAATTAGGCATGTGGTTTTAATACTCATCGCTTTGTTTTGATTTTTTTTTCAGGCAGTTCAACTACATGCTGGCTTTATCATAGGGATTTGGAAAAAGTAACAGACATTCTTTGAATCGAGACCTGCAGAGATAAGCCATCCAAAGTGTCCAACCACGTAAATGGAAATAGTCCATGATTGATCATTTTTCTTACCTATGGAGTTTCACTGTTGCTTTCCAAACTTGATGCTTTCTTTGTGAAAAGAAACACAACAGAATGTCAAGAAGTTATTCTCAAAACCTCAAAGTAGTCTGGGCTTTAGGGCTTCTGGGCTCAAGAGACGGCTGGCAATCAACAACTAATGGGAACTGCAGTGAGCATAGGACAAGGGAAAGGGCCCAGGGAGGTGGGAAAAATACCTGTCAATTCCGTCAAGGCATGGGGCACAGTCCTGGGAAAAGAGGTGGGTGTCCAAATGAAAACAGCTGAACAAATATTGCTCAAAACTAAAGTTTCACTGAAAACTCTTCCAAGGATCTAAAAACTAAATAAATAATAGTCAGCCCTTTACTTTGAGACTCTCACAGATGCATAGGAAAAATATGTATTAATAAATAATATGTGTGAGAAATCAAGAATGAAAATAAGCACTGATGAAGGGAGGAATCATATCTGTTTAGGGCACCTAATTTTCACAAATTCTAGCAACTGGAAAAGATTTTATTATATACATCAAAAAAATTTCTCAAAACCTTGCAATATCACCAACTCTTTGAGCTGATTTAGTGATTCCATCCGCTGGCTGGGCTGACGGGGAAAGGAAGTGGTGTTCCTTTGGTGCTTTAACCCAGAGCTTCTGGTTTTTGGTTTCAGTTCTGGATTGAGGACTATCCCTGGCTGTGCTCATGGCTTACTCCTGACTCTGTTCTCAAGAATCAGTCCTGGCAGGTGTTGGGGACTAACTGTGGTATTGGGAATTCAACCTGGGTCAGCTACATGCTAGGCAAGTGCTGAAGGTGTTATAAAAATCAGTTTCTACAAAATGGGTCTGCTTTAAGAAAGATCAGAATGCTGCTGGGAAATGCTAGATTATATGTGGTCTCAATACCATCTGGGATTTTCTCTACCTCTCTCTTTTTCTACTATCTTTATGTGGCTCTCCCATGTAACCCAAACCATGCCAAGTGGTACCTCCAATATTTATTGTGCATGGAGCAATAGCACAGTGGGTAGGGTGTTTGCCTTGCATATGTTGACCCAGGTTCAATTCCTCCATCCCTCTCAGAGAGCCTGCAAGCTACCGACTGTATCCCACTTGCATGGTAGAGCCTGATAAGTTACAAAGGAGTATGCTATATGCCAAAAACAGTAACACCATGGAGACATTACTGGTGCCTGCTCAAGCACATCGATGAACAACAGGAATGACAGTGCTACAGTGACAGTGCTACAGTGACAGTGCTACAGTGACAGTGTAACAGTGCTTAAAATTCTTCAAGGATAGCAGAACTGACACATCATGGTCAGTTCAGGTTTGTCTAAACTGATGGAAAAATCTGGAACATCATTTTTCCTGCAGAGGTGGGGCTTCACCCCTGCAGAAGGTAAGAGGTTATTAAAAACATAGACTTGTAACCCGAAAACCACACCTTGGTTGTGCAAGAAGAGAATTTCTTCAAAGTAAGAAGATAACATTTCTCGGAAGAAACACCACACACAGATACAAAAACAACAATTTCCCACTATAATTTTCCCACACATTTGCTTTCATTCCTGACCCATTTTGCCCACATGTTTTTAATATTTTCCTCACCCACCCTTGACTTGACTTTACTGTGCCTCCCCTCCCCCTCCAACCACACTACATCAACCCGCTTTAAAGATAAGGGTGGGGGAGGAGAAAGCCTGTGGACTAGATTCTGGGAATGCTCAGATCATGAATTGCCCCTGAAGAGGGCGGCCAAGGAGGAACTCATCAGACGGGAGGAAATGGGGTACAATGACACATTCTGTAATTAGAGAGGCTTTTTAAGTGATCTAGAGAACACAAAACTCTCCTGATAGATATTTTGAGTAATCAACTTTCTTTTCCAAGTATGAGCTCTGAGTGCTTCTGATTAATACTTTACATTTAATCTTTTCCCCCCTTTTACACATAATAGCACATTAACCGCAAGTAAAGAATAGTAGTGATTATCTTCCCAGTGAAATATGGAGTGAAAGCAATTTTTGCAAGCCCAGTGTGTTGTTTAGCTATAACAAGCTGAGCATAAAGCGCATATGGATGTATATAAGGATAAGCAATATGTGTATAAGGAGGTACGTGCATGTATGTGAATAAGGGTAAACACTATGGGATGCCAATCAGTTGTGGTCATGAACACAGCTTAGAGGCAGACCCGGCTTAATTTGGACCTCCCCAAGTTTACTGCTTCTGCAAGCAGGCAGGCTTGTATTGCATTTGCATTTTGATTTAATGAACACAGTCAATAAAGTCACTTTTTTCTAATCCAAGATAAGAAAACTACTCTGGATCCAATCATCATTCAATCTATCTCATCATTTTGCTTAAGACATATTGGGCTAGAGCTGGGGAGATGATGGAGTGAGTAAGGTGCTATCTCTGTACACATTTGGCTCCAGTTCAATCCCCGACATCCCATATGGTACTTTGAACAGCACCAGGAGTCACTCTTGAGTGCAAAATCAGGAGTAACTTCTGAGCACTGCTTATAAATAAATAAATAAATAAATAAATAAATAAATAAATAAATAAATAAATAAATAAATAATGACCACCTTGAACTCTTGTACAACTGGCTACTCCTAGGATCACCACTGAAAAAGTCAAACTGTGGGCCTACTTATTAATGCTATTACATCACCACTAAAGCGTTAAAAGGCCAGCTAGGATTCAACAAGTGCTCTACAATTAAGACCATAGCCAGGGACTCATTTTAAAAGTTCTAGAGTCTGCACTTTGAGACCTCTAGTATCTGCATTCATTTGCATGTAATTGTTTATCCATTACTCTGCCATACCATACAACTACACTATTTTTTTCCCTATAATTTCTGGAGGTTAATGGCTTTTTTCCCCCCTTCTAAATTCAAAGTCAATGCAACTGACACTAAAGTCAAGAACATGCACTTTTCAGAGCACTGTAACAACAGTTGGCAGTCTGTATATTGTGAAGAATGTATTTGATCAGGGAACTTTTGCTAGCAGCATGCCAATGGATCCGTGCTGATTTCCTTGCGAAGCAGGAAATTAATCCTCATCTTCCATTTAGGGATAGAAAACAGACGGAGACATCTTGTACCATACAAATCTCTGACTTAGCCTTTACTTAGTCTTGGTGCAGATAAATATAATTACTGAGAGGAACAAAAGAGCAAATTCTGAATTTCTCCCTGAATGCCCACAATAATTAGCCACAGCAGCTGGAGACGAGTGGGCTTAAATGGCAGTGGTCATGTTCCTGAATCCTGACTGGAAAGGTGTGGCTTGGAGATCTAGGCTGAGCAGGGCTTCAGAATGAAGGAGTTTGAGGGGCCAACTCACTCAGCGCACTTTGTTAGTACACTCCTGATGCCAATAATGGCTATTTTCTTTCCTTGCTTGCCACGGTAACATACATACGTTTTAAAGGAGAAAGATTTCTATGCAATAGAAATGGAAGGACTTCTACTTCCATTTCTATTGAAAGACTTCTTAGCTATATTACAGATTCATCACCATTCTACAAGGAAGTGATCATGGACATAAAAAGAGGGGTTCGGCTCGGCAGGGTGATAACATTTCACCAAAACTCTTCAGTGCCACCCTGAAGAACATCATGAAAGGACTAGAATGGGAAGGAATGGGAGTAAAGATAGACGGTCGGCAACTACACCGCCTCCGCTTCCCTGATGACATCATTCTCAAAACGCCAAAACTCTGAACAAACCGTTTGAGGCTCTTCGTGTTCCTGGAGTGAGCAGATACCATTGGGCTATACTAGCAAGAGACAGGGATGAATGGAGATTTACTGGTGCCCGCTAGAGCAAATCAAAGATCAACAGGATGAGAAGTGATACAAGTGACTTCTTAGAATGCTTTAGCTTCATACCGCAATACTGGATAAAAGTTATACATACATATATATGAACATATATATATGTATATATATACATATATATATATATATATATAAACCAAGACTGGTAAAGAAAACCAAGACTCAGAGTCAGAAATATTGAAAGTCATTGGTGAGTTAGCACTGAGTTTGAGAATGCTTTGAGAGCTGAACTATGAAGGTCTAAGTTCAGTTTTTTAACTATCTTAACTGTGATTAAAAGACTTATAATATGACATTTTAACTATTTAACTAAGCATGCCCTAATTCAGTGACTTACAGTTCAAGGGTTTATATTCACACTGTTGTATAACATGAATATTTCTTTCTAACTATTCTCACTATCTCATTCAGAAACGCCTTACTCAACTCCAAATTTCCTTATTTACTCCAAATTTCATTATCAACTTTAAATTACTAATTCCAAATTTCTTCCTTTTCTAGCTTCCTTTACCATTATTTGCCTCTTCTGGATATCTCATGAATAAGAAGCTATGCTATATTTGTCCTTAAGTGACTAATTATTGTGACTCAGCAGATTGTTTTTAAGGTTTTTCTATGCAATACATGCAGCAGAACTTCATTAGTTCTGAAGGCTAAAATAATATTCTATTGTGAGTGTGTCTTTTTTTTAAATCCATTCATGTTCTGACAGACACTGCTAGATAAACTGGCTAATTATTGGCTATTATGAAAAATATTTCAATAAACACTGGTGTCTAAATAACTGTATTAGTCCCTTTTAAAATTATATTATATGAACATATTTATGCTCTGAACTTTAATGGACCATGTCAAATCAGAGGAAAGTATACATGGTACATAGCCTCAGTCTTTAGAGTAATCTAGAATTAGGGAGAAAGGCCCTAGTCATCCGGAGACCATTGAAAAACAATGGCCTCAGTTTGTAAAACAGGAACAAAAACATTCTCATCACCAATAGTTTGCTCCGTATCTTAACTGTAAATGTATGGAAAAGAGAGAAACGAAAAGCAATCCCGTGAAATCTTAACCAAAACCCACAAAAATATGGGTTTGTGGTTACAATTTTCAGTCCCTGTGTAACCTGAAGAACCAGGCAAAGGGATTGGGTTTCCATGGGTCTACAACTAAATATTGCTAATAGACACAGGGCATCTTTGCTGAATACAAACTTTCAAAAAATATAAATTAATAGTAATAAACACCTAAGCAAACATAAAGCAACTCATATACAAATGAAGTCCGCATAAGAAATTAAAATAAGCTATAAAATCAACTACAAATATTTAAAGATATTAGAAAACACCTGGTACCTTGATTTGGAAAAAAGAAGAATAAAGAAATTCTCCAGAAACTATGCAGAGATCACGGTAGCACTGTAGCACTGTTGTCCCATTCTTCATCGATTTGCTCGAGCAAGCACCAGTAACATCTCCATTGTGAGACTTGTTACTGTTTTTGGCATATCGAATACGCCATGGGTAGCTTGCCAGGCTCTGTTGTGCGGGTGGGATACTCTCAGTAGCTTGCCGGGCTCTCTGAGAAAGACAGAGATAAAAGTAGAAAACATAAAATTTTGTTTAAAGAACTATATCCTCAAGATACAGAGTCACAAAGCCCAATATATTAAATATAAGAACCAGGAAATCATTCTTTTTAAGAAGTTGGCGGGCAGTATTTAGAGATAGGGTAGCTGAGAATTTTCTAAAGTAAATTAAAAACAACAATTCTTAAATTCTAATCAACAAATACCAAACATAATAAAGAACAAGAAATCAATATCAAATTAAATCAGGACATACCTTAATGAAGCTGTAGAACCTCTAAACAAACAAACCGTGCAAGTGAAAACATATCATTTGCTTTTAGAGAAAGGACAATTAAACTGATGGTCAACTTTTTTTTTTTTTTTTTTTAGGAAAGAGAGTGCAAGATGGGGGGGAGGGGAGGGTGGAAAGAAAGCATGCCTAGAGGTCAACTCTTAAATAGAAAAAAAAATGTAAGTTGAGTTTGGGTAATAAAATAATTTTAGTCTAGACATACATCATAAATACTATCTAAATATCAAATGGTTTAGTTTAATAAATGCTGAGAGGTCACTAACAATAGACTTTTGTTCACTAAATGAACATATACAGTGTAGGATATCATTGGTTTGTCCTTTCTCCCTTGCCACAGAGTTTGGGTTTATCTGGTAATAATCTCTAAACATTTTAAGACAACATTGGTATGTCCTGTTCAGTTGTGTTTACACAATACAGAAGACGGTACAGGGAGAACCAGAGCTCTAGAAGGAGGAATCTAAGAATCAGAAAGGAACTCTGGACAAAGAACAGTGCATGTCACAGGTATATCTAAGTCACTTTATCAGAAATAAATTGACATCTAATTTGTGTATAGCACTGTAGCACTGTCGTTCGTCGTCCGTTGTTCATTGATTTTCTCTAGTGGGCACCAGTAATGTCTTCATTGTGAGACTTGTTGTTACTGTTTTGGGCATATCGTATACACCACAGGTAGCTTGCCAGGCTCTGCCATGAGGGTGGGATACTCGTGGTAGCTTGCTGGGCTCTCCGAGAGAGACAGAGGAATTGAACCCAGGTTGGCTGCATGCAAGGCAAACTCCCTACCCACTGTGCAATTCAATATACAACTAAGATCTTGAACAACTGTATATGAAGAGGGGTGGATTTTTATTTATAAATTCTACACACACTGACCGTATTTTTTAGGAGGCTAAGGATTTGCACTAGACTTGCCATATGAAATCTGCCTGCTGAACTTCCTCCGGTGATTGTTGTTGATTGTGATAGGCAAAATAATGGCTTTTCAAAGATGCCCATGTTCCAATTCTGGGACCCTATCACTGTTTATATGTTCAAGGAAAACTGAGGTTAAGCAAATGAAATTAAGCTTGTTAGTCAACTGTAATTAATGTAGAGGAGGAAACTGGATTACCCAGATGGGTACAGTGTTATCACGAATACCCTTAAAGTGAAAAGCAGGGAGAGAGCAGAGTTGGAGGGTGTCCGATGCTATGTGAGGAAGACTGTCCTGAACACAGTCTTTAAAGACGGAAGTGGGAACATGCCCGGAAGTTCCATGCATCTGCTCTCCCTTCCACTGTATTAGACAAAACAATAAACCTCAGGAATCCCCCCTCTACCTGCCTCCCACCACCCCCTGATCTTTGTTTTGACCGCAGGCTGTGGTGCTGACTCCTCAGACATCCTCTTCAGCCGAGACCAGGCAGCTTCAGTTTTTGAGCTTCATTTCTTGAGCTTCATTTCTCACTGCCAGTCAACCAATAATCTCCCAGATTCATCAGAATTATTCCACCAAGATGAGGGCCAGAAACCTGCTTCTGTGGGACTCCTACATCTCCCTCTCTGACTTCCGTTTATTTTCATTTCTTGGATTATTTTTTAACTGAATCACAGTAACATACACAGTTACAGAGTTGATCATGACTGGATTTCAGTCTCAATAAGGTTCCAGCAACCCACCCTTTCACCAGTGTACATTTCACACCACAGATGTTCCCAGTTTCCCTCCCTTGCCCCCCTGCCCCCACCCTGTCTGCCTCTGTCAGGCACTGACTTCTCTCTCTCTCTCTCTCTCTCTCTCTCTCTCTCTCTCTCTCTCTCTCTCTCTCTCCCTCTCTCTGTCTCTCTCTGTCTCTTTCTGTCTCTCTCTCTTTCTCTCTCCTTTTGAGCCTTATGGTTTTCAATATAGATGCTAAAAGGTTATCAGCTATATCCCATTACCTATTTTCAACATTAAATTCCTGTCCAAAATCATCATTTCCAACTATTATTGTCATGCAGGTCTTGGCCTCCCTGAAACTCTTACGGCAAGCTTCCAACCACTGACAAGAGCGTCTTCCTCATATAGCATCAAACACCCTCCAACTCTTCTCTGCTTTCTGCTCTCACTTTAAGGGCATTTGTTATATAGATAGAGATATAGATAATATACATATTCAATATATAAATGATGTGATATATATCTATATCACAAATAAATGCAGTCATTCTATATCTGTCCCTCTCCTGACTTCTTCTGACTCGTTTCACTCAGCATCATAGTCTCCATGTCCATCCATTTGTAAATAAATTTTATCTGACTTCTATTCTGGATGAGTCCATGTGATTCTGGAGAGCATGGACCATTTCTTGGGGGAGATAGAGGAGGGGAAGGAACAGTGGGTGAGTGGTTCTTAAAAAATGCAAAACCTGCCGACCCCTAACCCAGAGCCAGGATGTGCTGAAGCCTTCCACGGATAAGTGGATTAAAATCCTTGAATCCATGTAAGTCGCTGCTCGTATAAAAAGACCTCATTTGATCTCTTTTTGGATATCTAAGCCCTGAGTTCTGCCTGCATTACCCCTGACCCCCATCTCTGTGACTTTCGAGAGAGCCACATCCTATAGGAGGAGGCCAAACTGTGCGAGAAGATGGGCGAACACCCCACCACTCACTCACTCGGGGCCACTCAGACTGTTCTGGCAGAGAATCTCTTCACATGTCTCACCCTTAAGTCTGACGAAGAATCTCTGGAACCCCAGTGGCCTCTGATTTGTCCAAGGGGTGCTCGCATGTTGTCACAGGCTGGACACGCATCTGCCATGCCACCCCTGGATAGCTTCTCAAGCAATAGATCAAAAATAAAGAATAAAACTTTTTTTAGTAATACATAAATCAATCAATAAGAAGTGGGTGGAACCAAGGCCTGTGAACTACCCCTTGAAGTACAAGAACAACGAATGGTGCTTGGAGCCTGCAAAGGGGAACTCAGCTCTGCTAACACTCCGGTATTAACCCAGTAAGACTCACTTTACTGTCTGGCCTACAGAATTGTACAATCCTGCATGTACATGGGTTCAAGCCACATTCTTAAGTCCTCACGTTGAATCACTAGATGTGGCACCAGGAGCATCTCTTCAGAAAGACCTTACCCTCCAGACAGTAAAGGCATAGGAAATATTAATGTATTTTGTGATCTAATTAAAAAATACATTCAGAAAAAATGTTAACACCCAGAGTCTTCTTCAAATAAAAAAATCTCATAGGAAAATATAATAAAGAAAACTTTCATATCCTGATTAAATACCTTTTAATATACTTAATTTTAGGGACATAGTATTTGGGCCACACCCAGGTGTGCTTGCTCCTGGCCCTGTGTTTACAGATCACTCCTGGAGGTGCTCAGGAGACCATTTATGGTGTAAGCAATTGAACCAGAGCTAGTTCCATACGGGTAAGTGCCTTACCCTCTACTCTCTCTTCAGTTTCTGAATATATAATTTTTAACAGTGCAATATATTGGAAGTATTCCATTTAATGGCAAGAGAGAAACAATATCCACTACTATCTTTTCTTTTCAAGATAGCTTTCAACATTGTAAGCAAAATAATATTTTAAAAGGACAAGGATTAGAGACAGCAAAATATATGTCTTTTGTAAATAATATGGCTATGAAGAAATTTACAAAGAATCTACAGATAAATTATTAGTATTCATGAGAGAAAATGAATTCATTATATTTCCAGGCACAAGATAAATATATGAAATCAAATGCAATTTTATACACCAGCAAGAAACAGAAAACAAAATATTTTAAAGAATCCTTTTTAAGTAGTGACAGAAACATGAGGTACATAAAAGTAGATCCAACAAGATATTATGAATCCTTTATGTATAAATTTATAAGAAAAAAAATTTATAAAAGATATGTAAATAAAGGGAAAGAGATTGTCATGAAAAAGAAGAGTAGTTTGCCTTCCAAAATATTTTGCCCAATTTAATGTATAGTTACTAAAACTCTTGACAGAATACAGTAATTAAAAATGTCCATTTATTTTAAAATGATACATGAAAACTGTGGTTGTCATTCAATCAGGATATGTTGGATTTTCCTATATTAATATAGTTGTGAGAGTTGTATCACATAAAAAGGGAAAAGAAAGTGAATTACTGCTTTTTAATCACATTCTGAGAAGTTAATTCTTGATGGAATATTCTCAGCTACAATAAAGCTGCTGTTCCGCCACAGGCAACGGCATGGATGAGCTTAGAGAGTATTCTGCTTAGTAAAATAAGTCAGAGAGATGAAGGCAAACATAATGTGATTTAATTCACAGGTGATATATAGGGAAATAAAAACTAATGGGTAAATTAAATAAAGCAAAGATAAA